>NC_092371.1:248927932-249527932 GCF_030028105.1 Mobula birostris | reverse complement strand
TCCATTTTAGTTCGCTAATTCTCAACATGTCAATGTTTAGTCTTGCCAGCTCGTTTTTGACCACATCTTGTTCACTTTGATACATAGATCTTACATTCCAGGTTCCAATTGTGTATCAATGTTTACAATATCAGACCTTCTTTTCATTTCGAGGAACATCAGCAGTTGGTAGTCCTTTTGGCTTTAATCCAACCACGTCATTAGCTCTGGTACTACTCATACTTGTCCTCTGTTCTTCTGTATTAGCATGTTGGGCACCTTCAGACCTGCAGGGCTCGTCTTCTGGTGTCATTCTCATATATCTCTGGTTACTTTTATCCGTAAGTTTTCTTGACAAATTATTGGAGCGGGTTGCCATTTCCTTCTCCAGTGGACCACGTTTAGGCTGATCTCTCTGCAATGACCTATAGCTCTACATGGTATAGCTTGCAGTGTCACTGAGATACACAAGCCTCTTCACCGCAGCGAGGTAACGGTCCATGAGGATAAAAATGATGCTGGTGAGGTATTAATGGGAGACAAAGAAAAGGCTTATTGAGAAAGTAAGGAGGCATGGGATCCAACGGGACATTGCTTTGTGGATCCAGAACTGACTTGCCCACAGAAGGCAATGAGTGGTTGTAGACGAGTCATATTCTGCACGGAGGTCGGTGACCAGTGGAGTGCCTCAGAGATCTGTTCTGGGACCCTAACTTTTTGTGATTTTTATAAATGACCTGGATGAGGAAGTGGAGGGATGGGTTAGTAAATTTGCTGATGACACAAAGGGTGGGGGTGCTGTGGATAGTGTGGAGGGCTGTCAGAGGTGACAACGGGACATATGCAGAGACCTTGTGCTGTGTGCCATGCAGTATCCCCTGCTACCAATAGAAGGTGATTTTGCATCTTTGGTAGGCGGGGATAGGTTTTCAAAGATTGACTCGTCACAAGTTTACCAGAAAATGGAGATTGAGGAGTCAAGGAGGAAGTTTCTCACAATCAGCACTCACAAGGAACTGTTCCAGTATAATCATTTCATCTTTGACGTGGTATCAGCTCCAGCAATTTGGCAAAGAGAAATGGACCAAGTGCTCCAAGATATGTTTCCTTATGCATTGGTGTCATTTTGTCACACACTAGGAAAGATGGATCTGAACGTCTGGCTGTATTTACTTCAAGGTCACTGATAAGTGCAGAATGCCACTACGCACAGATTGACTGAGAGACCCTTAGTCTTGTATGGGAAATAAAGAAGTTTCACCACTACCTGTATGGACAGAAGTTTACTCTAGTGACAGACCACTAGATTGTGTCCATTTTCAATCCCAGGAAAAGAATCCCATTGATCTCTGCTACCTGGTTGCAACATTGGGCACTATTCCTAGAAGCCCACTCTTAAGACATAGTGTTCATGGGTACCAAATAACATAGCAGCCCTAACGGCTTATCGTGTCTTTCTCAATTGGTAACTGATGAAAAAACTTCTTCATTCTGTAACCCAGCAGAGATGTTCCACACAGCATTGGTGGACCAGTTGCCAGTAACACGTTCTGAAATACACACAGAAACAAGGAATGACACGACATTGTCAAAAGTCTAGGACATCACCATACAAGGATGGCCAGCTCATGGTAATCCTATGTTTCCAGAGTTCTCAGTGAAATGAGACCAACAGTCTTCATGTCAAAGACATAAAGACTGCACACCACATTGTTAGACAATCTGAACGAAGGACACCTGGATAAAGTCAAGGTGAAGAGTCTCACCTGGTGCTATGTGTGGTGCCCGGGAATAGATAAACAGACTGAAGGCTTAACCTAAAGCTGTTTGGGGTATAACAAAGTTCAAAATACATTCACACAGGCACTGCTACACCTGTGGGAGTGGCTGTTTTCACCATAGCAAAGAGTGCATATTGACTTTGCTGGGCAATTCAGGGACTCCATGTTTCTGATTTCTGTGGATGCTCACTCGGAGTGGCCAGAGGTTATACCAACCACCTCAGAAAAGAACCTTTCCCACTCTGAGGACTGTCTTCTCCAGAAATGGCTTACTTGAACAAATTGTGAGTGACAGTGGACCACAATACACGTTCGAAGAGTTCAAACTATTTATGAAGTAAAATGACATCAAACATTTCAAGTCAGCTCCTCACCACCCACCAACGAATGGATTAACTGAAAAGTTTATCCGAATCATCAAGAAGTCCATTAAAGCTATGGACAAGGAAGATATTTCTTTACAGCACAAGGTGGATAACTTCCTTTTGTGTATTTGAACTCTGTTCATGCGATGACAAATCAAATACCTGCAATGCTGTTCATGAGCAGGAATCTGAGATCTCATATACATCTCCTGAAACCAGATCTACGGAGGGAAGTGCAGAATAAACAGTTCAGCCAATCGCCAAGTAAATCAGCAAGAAACTTTGAGGTTGGACAGGATGTCCTAGTATTCGGTCGGATAGCTACAAAAACCAGACCACTGATCATACATGGAGGTGTGATGCGGATGCGCAACCAAAGAATGCACCTGAGTCGACTACATACATCAAGACGGACTCTTTACTGCCACTGGACTTGCCTCTCAGTAATGATCATGTCACTAACAGCAGCGTGACACCTGCAACACAGAAAGGTGTCTTTTGACAAGTCACCTGCCAAACCTGATGCCACTCCACAGGTGCAAAGCCACTGTCCTGAAAGAAACAGAGAGCTGCCCAGAAGACTGAATCTTTACAATAGAGAAGTTAGTTATAGACTGTTATCGTGAAAAAATGTTTATTTGAATATGCAACCCCTGCTTGCACGATCGGGGGTGCGGCTGATCTACTACACTGCCACTACCTCGGGAGCGGTGTTGGAGGTGAGAGAGAAGGGCCGGCGTCCAAGTGAGGTTGATATGGCATGCTAATCGGCTGCTGCTCCCTAGCATACTCCTGGCTAATGTTAGGTCCCTGGACAATAAGCTGTGCGAACTGAGAGCCAGAATTTCCTACCAGTGGGGAACAAAGGAATGGAATGTTTTGTGCTTCGTGGAGACCTGGCTGACGGATGAGATACCGAATCATGCCATCAAACCCTCTGAGTTCTCCCTGTTCCGGGCAGACCTCTCTGGGAAGAGTAAAGGAGTGGAATGTGCTTCATGATCAATAATACTTGGTGCAACCCCTGGAACATGCATGCGCTCAAATCCTGACGAAGTGTCTCGGCCCAAAACGTCGACTGTACCTCTTCCTAGCGATGCTGCCTGGCCTGCTGTGTTCAGCAGCAACCTTTATGTGTTGCTTGAAATTCCAGCATCTGCAGATTTCCTCGTGCCCGCAGCTTATGGCAAGGTCTGCTCACCATCGCAGACTTCAAAGCTAAACACAGTGGAGTTTCCAACATCATTGCCTGTCTCTTAGATGAGCTAAATATTTTTTATGTTCGATTAGATGTTGCCAATTCTGAGCCCCCGAAGAGAACTGCAGCTTGGTCATCTCTGAGGCTGAAGAACGCAGTTGTTTCCAACGAGTGTACAGTTGCAAGGCTGCAGGACTGGACGGCATCCCAGGGCAAGTACTCGGACTGTGCGCGGCATAACTGGCAGATTTGTTTACAGACAATTTTAATCTCTCCCTCTCCCAGAAAGAGTGCCGTCCTACTTCAAAACATCCACCATTGTTTCGGTACCTAAAAAGACCAAGGTAGCATGTCTGAGCGACTGGCGTCCTGCCACACTTACCTCAATAATAAACACAAGCTTTGAGAGGCTGGTCAAGGACTACATCTGCAGCTTGCTACCACCCACACTGGACCCCCTACAATTCGCCTACCAACACGGCCAATCAACAGATGATGCAATAGCCACAGGTCTACACACTGTCCTTACACATCTGGAGAAGAAGGATGCTTATGTGAGAATGCTGTTCTTGAACTACAGTTCAGCATTCCACACCATAATTCCCTCCAGGCTTGACAAGAAGCTCAGAGGTCTCGGCCTTCACCCTGCCTTGTGTAGCTGGATCCTGGACCTCCTGTCAGATCGCTGGCAGGTAATAAGAATGGGCTCCCTCACCTCTGTTTCTCTGACCCTCAATACAGATGCCCCTCAGTGCTGTGTACTAAGTCCCCTCCTTTACTCTCTGTATACCCAGGACTGTGTTGCCACCCACAGCTCTAATCTTCTAATTAAATTTGCTGACAACACTACACTGATAGGCCTGATCTCAAATAATAATGAGGCAGCTTACAGAGAAGAAGTCATCACCTTGACACAGTGGTGTCAAGAAAACAACCTCTCCCTGAATGTCGCAGAAACAAAGGAGCTGGTTGTGGACTGCAGGAGGAATGGAGACAGACTTCTCCCTGTTGACGTCAATGGATCTAAGTTGAGATGGTGAACAACTTGTGTTCCTCAGCATAAACATCACTGAGGATCTTCCGTGGTCTGTACATACTGGCTCTGTGGTGAAAAAGTCTACATGTGAAATGGGGATACATCTTTTTCCCTTACTAGGGAGAGAGAGAGAGAGCCTGTGGTATGTTGAATTACCAGGTGAACGAGCAGCCTTTGGGGTACTGCAAGCCTGTGTCTTTATTGATGATTTGCTGCACGCTTGAGTACTTGGTTGGGCGTGGGATACAGATGCTTTTTTTTTGCTACACACATAAAAGTTGCTGGTGAACGCAGCAGGCCAGGCAGCATCTCTAGGAAGAGGTGCAGTCGACGTTTCAGGCCGAGACCCTTCGCTGGTGGGGGAGGGGGGAATCATTGCTTTGCTGCTGCTTTATGCATGGGAGGGCTGTGGGGGGGCTTTGGGGTTCTAACATTTAACTGTCATTCATTCTTTCGGGCACTCCTCTTTTCGTGGATGGTTGCGAAAAAAATGAATTTCAGGATGTAACTATAAATTTCTCTGACATTAAATTGTACCTTTGAAGCCTTTGAAACTATTCTTGTAAGGCACGCTCTCCAATCCAGGCAACGTTCCTGTAAATCTCCTCTGCACTGTCTCTACAGCATCCACATCCTTCCTGTAATGAGGTGACTAGAACTGAACACAGTCTCTAAGTGGAGTCTAACTAAGGTCTTCTATAACTGTAATATTACCTCACGGCTCTTAAACTCAATCCCATGGTTGATGAAGGCCAACACACCATACACCTTCTTAACAACACTGTCAACCTGTGCAGCAGCTTTGAGTGTCCTATGAACGTGGACCCCAAGATCTCGCATTTCCTCCAAACTGCCAAGAGTCTTACCATTAAAAAATTCTTACTTCAGTGGTTGGTAAGTTGATGGAGAAGATCCTTATAGGCAGGGTTTATTAACATTTGCAGAGGCATAATATGATTAGGAATAGTTAGCGTAGCTTTGTCAAAGGTCTTACGAGCCTGATTGAATTTTTTGAGGATATGACTAAACACATTGATGAGGGTAGAGCCGTAGATGTAGTGTATATGGATTTTAGCAAGGCATTTGATAAGGTACCCTGTGCAAGACTTATTGAGAAAGTAAGGAGGCATGGGATCCAAGGGGACATTGCTTTGTGGATTCAGAACTGGCTTGCCCACAGAAGGCAAAGAGTGGTTGTAGATGGGTCATATTCTGCATGGAGATCGGTGACCAGTGGTGTACCTCAGGGATCTGTCCTGGGACCCCTACTCTTCGTGATTTTTATAAATGACCTGGATAAGGAAGTGGAGAGATGGGTTAGTAGATTTGCTGATGACACAAAGGTTGGGGGTGTTGTGGATAGTGTGGAGGGCTGTCAGGGGTTACAGCAGGACATTGATAGGATGCAAAACTGGGCTGAGAAGGTGGCAGATGGAGTTCAACCCAGATAAGTGTGAGATGGTTCATTTTGGTAGGTCAAATATGATGGCAGAATATAGCATTAATGGCAAGACTCTTGGCAGTGTGGAGGATCAGAGGGGTCTTGGTGTCCGAGTCCATAGGACATCAAAGCTGCTATGCAGGTTGACTCTGTGGTTAAGAAGGCATACGGTGCATTGGCCTTCATCAATCGTGGGATTGAGTTTTAAGTGCTGAGAGGTAATATTACAGCTATATAGGACCCTGGTCAGACCCTACTTGGAGTACTGTTCTCAATTCTTGTTGCCTCACTACAGGAAGGACATGGAAACCATAGAAAAGGTGCAGTGGAGATTTACAAGGATGTTGCCTGGATTGGGGAGCATGCCTTATGAGAATAGGTTTGAGTGAACTTGGGCTTTTCTCATTGGAGCGACAGAGGATGAGATGTGACCTGATAGAGGTGCACAAAATAATGAGAAGCATTGATCGTGTGGATAGTCTAAGAGGCTTTTTCCCAGGGCTGAAATGGCTATCGCAAGAGGGCACAGTTTTAAGGTGCTTGGAAGTAGGTACAGAGGAGATATCAGGAGTAAGTTTTTTTTACGCAGAGAGTGGTGAGTGCGTGGAATGGGCTGCTGGCGGCGGTGGTGGAGGCAGAAACGATAGGGTCTGTCAAGAGACTTCGGGATGAATACATGGCGCTTAGAGAAATGGAGGGCTATGGGTATGCCTAGGTAGTTCTAAGGTGAGGACATGTTCGGCAGAGCTTTGTGGGCCAGGGGGCCTGTATTGTGCTTTAGGTTTTCTATGTTTCTATTAGTATCATATTCTGTCTTCAAATTTGACCTACCGAAGTGACTTACCTGGCTTGAACTCCATCTGCCACTTCTGATCCCAGTTCTGCATCCAATTGATGTCCTGCTGTAACCTCTGACAACCCTCCAGACTATCCACAACACCCCTGACTTTTGTATCATCAGCAAACTTACTAACCCACCCTTCTGCTTCCTCATCCACGTCATTTACAAAAATCACAAAGAGGAGGCATTCCAGAACAGATCACTGTGGAACACTACTGGTCAGTGTTCACCATGCAGAATGCGAATCATCTACAAGCACCCTCTGCCTTCTGTGGGCAACCCAATTGTGGATCCACAAAGCAAGGTCTCCTTGGATCCCAAGTCTCATTACTTTTTGAATGAGCCTCATATGGTGAACCTTATCAAATGCCTTACTGTAACCCATATACACTGCATCCACTGCTCTACCTTCATCAATGTGTTTTATTACATCCTCAAAAAATTCAATCAAGTTTGTAAGGCATGACCTGCCCTTGACAAGGCCATGCTGCCCATCCCTAATCAGATTATATCTCTCTAAATGCTCATAAATGCTACCTGTTAGGATCTTGTCCAACAACTTGCCTACCCCTGAAGTAAGACTCACTTGTCCATAATTTTTTGGGTTATCTCTACTCCCTTTCTTGCACAAGGGAACAACGTTTGCAACCTTCCAATCTTCTGGTACTTCTCCCATCCCTATTGATGATGCAGGGATCAGATGAAAGACCAGATTCTCAGCAATCTCGTCCCTCGCTTCCTGCAGTAGCCTGGAGAATATCTCGTCCGATCCTGGTGACTTATTTACCGTAATACATTTCGAAAGCTCTAGCGCATCCTCTTTCTTAATGTCTATACACTCAAGCATTTCAGTCATCCCTACGATCACCAAGGTCCTTTTCACTGGTGAATACTGAAGCAAAGTATTCATTAAGTAACCCCGCTACCTCCCCTGGCTCCATGCACTCATTTCCACTCTCACTCCTGATTGGTCCTATTCTTACTTGGCTCATCCTCTTGCTCTTCACATACAAGGCCTTTTCATGGCCCCTTTTAGCTCTGCTAATTTCATTCTTGAGCTCCTTCCTGGCACCCTTGTAATTTTCTAGAGCTCTAACAGTGCCTGAACCTTCTGTAAGCTTTCCTTTTCTTCTTTATTAGATTTTTTTTTACATCTTTTGTATACCATAGATCTTTTACTCTCCCATTCTTTCCCTGCCTCAATAGAGCATACCTATGCAGAATGCCATGCAAAATTCCCCTGAAGATTTGCCACATTTCTGCCATACATTTCCCTGAGAACATCTGCTCTCAATTTAGGTTCTCAAGTTCATGCCTAATAGCATCATATTTCCCCGTACCCCAATTAACTGTTTTATCAAATTTTCTGTTCCTATCCCTCTCCAGTGCTATGGTAAAGGAGATAGAGTTGTAATCACTACCTCCAAAATGCGAGAGATATGACACCTGACCAGGTTCATTTCCCAATACCAGATGAAGTACAGCCTCTTCTCTAGTTGCCCTGTCTACATATTGCGTCAGGAAACCTTCCTGAACACACCTAAGAAACTTCACCCCACTAAATTCCTTGCTTTAAGGGGATGCCAGTCAAGATTAGGAAAGTTAAAATCACCCATTAGAACAACTCTATTACAGGTGTCCCCTGCTTTTCGAATATTCGCTTTACAAAACCTTGCTGTTACGAAAGACCTACATTAGTTACCTGTTTTCGCTAACAGAAGGTGTTTTCACTGTTACGAAAAAAAGGCAGCGCGCGAAAAAAGGCAACGCACGCCCCGAGCAGCCGCTCCTCCCCCGGAACTGCATTCTAGCTGGCATTGCTTAAACACGTGCCTGTGAGCAGCCTTTAGCAAGATGAGTTCTAAGGTATCGGAAAAGTCTGAAAGAGCTTGTAAGGGTGTTACACTTAGCGTAAAACTAGACATAATTAAGCATTTCAATCATGGTGAACGAAGTAAGGACAAAGTGAGTTTGACTTGTGGAAGTTGACAAAGATGATGTTGAAGAGGTTTTGGCATCTCATGACCAAGAACTGATGGATGAAGAGCTGATGCAATTGGAAGAGGAAAGGATAACAATTGAAACCGAATGCAGTAGTGAACCGACCAAAAGCGAAGTCGTCCAGGAACTGAACGTGAAGCAACTGCGCGAGGCTAAGCAGTCAAGCATACTGTCATTTTTCAAGCCTTCCACATCAACCACAGCAGATGACGAACCTCGACCTTCGACATCAAGGCAGGCAGACATAGAAGAAGATGACCTGCCTGCCCTGATGGAAACAGACGGTGATGAGATGACATCCCAGTGTCCCACCACCCCAACCCCCAGGCTGTGGACCAATACGTTGCTGCGGAGAATGCAGTGGTAGCCAGGAGGAACCCAACACATCTTTAAGAAAAAAGCTGAAATAAACTAGCTAATTAATTAGGTGTTGCCCGGCACGTAAATGTCGGCCCAGATTAGAACACCTGGAGAATAAAGACGTATACGTAAGGCTTCTTTTCATTGACTACAGCTCTGCCTTTAATATCATCCTTCCAAATAAACTGATTCCTAAGCTCTGAAACCTGGGCCTTAGCACTCAGATCCGCAGCTGGATCTTCAATTTCCTCACAGACAGTACCCAGGCTGTAAAAATAGGGGACAAGCTCTCCTCTACAATCACTCTGTGCACCGGTGCCCCACAAGGCTGTGTACTCAGCCCCCTGCTGTACTCACTGTACACCCATGATTATGTAGTCAAGTTTCCATCAAACTCAATATATAAGTTTGCTGATGACACAACAATTGTAGGCTGTATCTCGGGTAGTGATGAGTTTGAGTACAGAGAGGAAATTAAGAACCTGGTGGCATGGTGTGAAGACAATAACCTATCCCTCAACGTCAGCAAGATGAAGGAATTGGTTGTTGACTTCAGAAGGAGTAGCAAATCGCACGACCCAATTTACATCGGTTGTGCGCAAGTGGAACAGGTCAAAAGCTCTAAGTTCCTCGGGGTCAATATCACAAATGACCTGACTTGGTCTAACCAAGCAGAATTCACTGCCAAGAAGGCCCACTAGCGCCTTTACTTGCTGAGAAAACTAAAGAAATTTGGCCTGTCCCCTAAAACCCTCACTAATTTTTATAGATGCACCGTAGAAAGCATTCTTCTAGGGTGCATCACAACCTGGTATGGAAGTTGTCCTGTCCAAAACCGGAAGAAGCTGCAGAAGACCGTGAACACAGCCCAGCACATCACACAAACCAATCTTCCGTCCTTGGACTCACTTTACACCGCACGCTGTCGGAGCAGTGCTGCCAGGATAATCAAGGACACAACCCACCCAGCCAACACACTTTTCGTCCCTCTTCCCTCCGGGAGAAGGCTCAGCAGCTTGAAGACTCGTATGGCCAGATTTGGAAACAGCTTCTTTCCAACTGTGATAAGACTGCTGAAGGGATCCTGATCTGGATCTGGGCCGTACCCTCCAAATATCCGGACCTGCCTCTGGATTTTTTTGAACTACCTTACTTTCTCTTTTCTACTTTCTATTTATGATTTATAATTTAAATTTTTAATATTTACTAATTTTTACTATTTTTAATACTTTTAATATTTAATATTTGTAATCCAGGGAGTGGGAAGCGCAGAATCAAATATCGCTGTGATGAGTGTACGTTCTAGTATGAATAATGTATAAAGTATCAACTGGAGAAGATTCAAAGATGGTTTGTGAAAATGATTCTAGGATTGATCGGCTTGATGACTCTGGGCCTGTATTCACTGGAATTCAGAAGAATGAGGGGTGGCCTCATTGAAAGGCGTTGATAGAGTGGATGTGGAGAGGGTTTCCTATGGTGGGAGAGTCTAAGGCCAGAGGACAAAGCCTCAGAATAGCAGGGAGTCCTTTTAGAACGGAGATAAGGAGGAACTTCTTTAGCCAGAGAGTGGTGAATCTTTGGAATTCTTTGCCACAGGCAGCTCTGGAGGCCGTCTTTATGCATATTTAAGGCAGAGGTTGATAGATTCTAAATTGGTCAGTGCATGAAGGGATATGGGAGAAGTTAGAAGATTGGGGCTGAGAGGAAAATTGGATCAGACTTGACAAAATGGTGAAGCCATCTCAATAGGCCTAATGGCCTAATTCTGTTCCTATATTTTATAGTTTTATGGTCTTTGCCAGTAAACAACTTGTCCCTATCCACACTTGCTGGATCCTTTCTGGTACCATTAAAATTGGCCCTTCTCCAACTTAGAATCTTAACCCGTGGACCAGACCTATCTCATTGCATATGTACTTTGAAACTAATGGCATTGTAATCAATAGATGCAAAGTGTTCCCCTACACAAACTTCTGTCACTTGCCCTGCCTCATTTCCTAACGGTTAATCAAGTATTACACACTGTCTTTACAGTGTTCTGGTGCAGTGTGTTGAAACTCTGACTAAACACCAAGTTAAACCGGAGCCAATGAAGACAGAGTCGTAGTAAGGTTAACCATCTACTGTTCACTCTTCCACATTAATATCGTATGGTGAAAACTGTTGATAAAAAAAGTACAAACATATACAGCGTCTGTTTCATTCTTGAGACCACGTGTGCTCTTTTCTTTCAGCGAGTGTCTTCAGCCGCCCAGGGGAGGGAGGGGTCGCGTCAAACCACCTCACGGCCCCACCTTTCCACCTTCTCCGAACCGGAAGTTACCCCCTAAGCGCGGAGAAACTGGAGGTGACGTCATCACATGCCGCGATATACCATAGACAATGAATTTTATCTTTAACTAGAAAATAGTTACAAACAAATTATTTAAAGCAGAAATTTAACAAAGTCAAATAAGTGCCTTAAGGGCAACACAGTCTTCTTGATGTAAAACAAACTTTCGTTAGGACATTTGATGAACTATTTCATCTACTCCTTTTACAGTTGAGTTGCTTTACACAGTATCAGCTCAAACATAGAGATAATGTAACTACAGTATTTTTATTTAAAGGCTTTTTTTGCAGACTGAATTTGAGTTAGTGCTTTTCTTTCCTTCTCCCTGCTTCGGGATATTTGTTTTCTATTGATTGTCATGACACCTTGTAAGAACTCAACACAAATAATGGATTATTAACACAAATTGTGGTTTTTATAAATGACCTGGATGAGAAAGTCAAAGGGTGGGTTAGTAAGTTTGCTGATGACACAGAAGTTGGGGAGTTGGGGGTGTTGTGGGTAGTCTGGAGGGTTGTCAGAGTTTACAGTGGGACATCGATAGAATGCAGAACTGGGCTGCAAAGTGGCAGATGGAGTTCAACCCAGTTAAGTGTGAAGTGGTTCATTTTAGTGGGTCAAATTTGAAGGCAGACTATAAATGGCAAGACTGTTGGCAGTGTGGAGGATCTGAGAGATAGCAGTCATAGTCATACTTTATTGATCCCGGGGGAAATTGGTTTTCATTACAGTTGCACCATAAATAATAAATAGTAATAGAGCCATAAATAGTTAAATAGTAATATGTAAATTATGCCAGTAAGTTATGAAATAAGTCCAGGACCAGCCTATTGGCTCAGGGTGTCTGACCCTCCAAAGGAGGAGTTGTAAAGTTTGATGGCCACAGGCAGGAATGACTTCCTATGATGCTCTGTGCTGCATCTCGGTGGAATGAGTCTCTGGCTAAATGTACCTCTTGTGCCCACCCAGTACATTATGTAGTGGATGGGAGACATTGAACAAGATAGCATGCAACTTAGACAGCATCCTCTTTTCAAACACCACCGTGAGAGAGTCCAGTTCCATCCCCACAACATCGCTGGCCTTACAAATGAGTTTGTTGATTCTGTTGGTGTCTGCTACCCTCAGCCTGCTGCCCCAGCACACGACAGCAAACGAGATAGCACTGGCCACCACAGACTCGTAGATCATCCTCAGCATCGTCTGGCAGATTTTAAAGGACCTCAGTCTCCTCAGGAAATAGAGATGGCTCTGACTCTTCTTGTAGACAGCCTCAGTCTTCTTTGACCAGTCCAGTTTATTGTCAATTCATATCCCCAGGTATTTATAATCCTCCACCATGTCCACACTGACCCCCTGGATGGAAATAGGGGTCACCGGTACCTTAGCTCTCCTCAGGTCTACCACCAGCTCCTTGGTCTTTTTCACATTAAGCTGCAGATAATTCTGCTCACACCATGTGACAATGTTTCCTACCGTAGCCCTGTACTCAGCCTCCTCTCCCTTGCTGATACATCCAACTATGGCAGAGTCATCCAAAAACTTCTGAAGATGACAAGACTCTGTGCAGTGGTTGAAGTCTGAGGCTTAAATGGTGAAGAGAAAGGGAGACAAGACAGTCCCCTGTGGAGCCCAAGTGCTGCTGATCACTCTCTCGGACACACAGTGTTGTAAGCACACATACTGTGGTCTGCCAGTCAGGTAATCAAGAATCCATGATACCAGGGAAGCATCCACCTGCATCGCTGTCAGCTTCTCCCCCAGCAGAGCAGGGCAGATGTTGTTGAACGCATTGGAGAAGTCAAAAAACATGATCCTCACAGTGCTCGCTAGCTTGTCCAGGTGGGCGTAGACACAGTTCAGCAGGTAGACGATGGCATCCTCAACTCCTAGTCAGGGCTGGTAGGCGAACTGGAGGGGATCTAAGTGTGGCCTGACCATAGGCCGGAGCAGCTCCAGAACAAGTCTCTCCAGGGTCTTCATGATGTGGGAGGTCAATGCCACCGGTCTGTAGTCATTGAGGCCGCTGGGGCGCGGCATCTTCGGCACAAGGATGAGGCAGGACATTTTCCACAGTACAGGAATCCTCTGGAGCCTCAGGCTCAGGTTGAATACATGGCAAAGTACTCCACATAGCTGAGGGGCACAGGCTTTGAGCACCCTGGTACTGATACCATCCGGTCCTGCAGCCTTGCTTGGGTTGAGACGTTTCAGCTGTCTTCTCACCTGTTCAGCCATGAAGCCTACTGTGGTGGTTTCGTGTGGGGAAGGAGTATAGTCATGAGAGCAGGGTGGAGGACTGTGAGGAGGGGTAGGAGAGGAGAGTGGAATATGTGTTGGTTGGGGGCCGACAACAGATGGCTCATGTAGGGGTTGGGCAGGAGCCACAATGTCAAATCTGTTAAAGAACAGGTTAAGATCTTGGGGTCTGTGTCCATAGGATACTCAAAGCTGCTACATAGGTTGTTAAGAAGGCGTATGGTGTGATGGCCTTCATCAACTGTGGGATTGAGTTCAAGAGCCGTGAAGTAATGTTACAGCTACGTAAGATCTTAGGTAGACCCTACTTGGAGTACTGTGTTCAGTTCTCGTCACCTCATTGCAGGAAGAATGTAGATACTATAGAAAGAGTGCAGAGGAGGTTTACAAGGATATTGTCTGGATTAGTGAACATACCTAATGAGAATAGGTTGAGTGAACTTGGCCTTTTCTCCTTGGAGCTACGGAGGATGAGAGGTGACCTGATAGAGGTGTATAAGATGAGCGGCATTGATTGTGTGGATAGTCAGAGGCTTTTTACCAGGGCTGAACATGAGGGCGTGTAGTTTTAAGATGTTTGGGAGTAAGTATAAAGGGGATGATAGAGTTAAGCCTTTCCACACAGAGAGGGATGGGTGCATGGAATGCCCTACCAACAACGGTGGTAGAGGCAGATAAAATACGGTCTTTTAAGAGCCTCTTTAGATAGGTACATGGAGCTTAGAAAAATAGAAGACTATGCGGTAGTGAAATTCTAAGCAGTTTCTCAAGTAGGTTTAGTGGTCGGCACAACATTGTGGTCCAAAGGGCCTGTAATGTGCTTTAATTTATTTCTTAATAAATGATCCTGTTCTGAGTTTGTACATTTTCCTTGTGACCGCGTGGATGTCCTCTGGGTGTTTCGGCTTCCTCTCGCAGTCCAACGAAGTACCAATTTGTAGGTTAGTTGGTCATTGTAGATTGTCCCATGATTAGGCTAGAATTAATTTGGGGGATTACTGGGCAGTGAGGCTCGAAGGGCCAGAAGGGCCTAATCCACACTCCATCTGTGTTAACAAATAGTATTTTTTGGATGTTATTTAATCTTTTAATTCATAAAATATCAAAAAGAATGAAAAGTTAAATGTTTGGCTTTTGCTCTAGGAATGTAAACCTCTCGAATATTGAAAGGACTAGTAGAGTGGACCTCGGAAGGGTGTTTCCTGTTGAAAGTGAACCTTAGACCAGAGGATACCACCTCAGAACAGAAGGACATCCACATAGAACAGAGATGTGGGGGATTTTCTTTGGAAAGAGGGTGATGAATCTGTAGAATTCATTGGCTGTGGCGGCCAAGTGATTGGGTACATTTATACTGGAGGTTAATAGGTTCTTGATTAGTAAAGGTGTCAAAAGTTACAGGGAGAAGGCAGGAGAATGGATTTGAGAGAGATTATAAATTGGCCAAGTTGGAATGGCAGAGCTGATTCGATGGGCTAAACTCTGCTATGTCTTATGGCCTTAAACTATAAAGTTGTAGAGTCTGTGAGTGAGGGAACAAAAGAGTGCCATTGTTGTAGGAATGCAAAGCATTTGAATGAGATTGAACCTGGAAAATTCAGTTGCCTTCTCGAACAGGTCATGCAGAAGTATGGATATGTCAAATAATAGTAAAGGGGAGCAAATGTGATGAATGTTTACTTGGGAGTACAAGTAAGAGAACCTCTTGTGTAAAATCCAATGCTGATTAAATAAATGCAGTTTTATCTGCAAAACATTGTTAACGCACCATTCTCACATTCAGTGGTCCACAGCACTGACAGCATCTGAAGCAGAGATTGTACTGTCTGGAAATTATTAATTAATTTACTTTTGGTGAGATTCCAGTTTACATTGAAGTTCAAAGCGTTCAAAGTAGATTTATTATCAGAGTACATATATGTCACCATATCCTACCCTGAGATTAGTTTTCTTACTGCATTCACAGCAGGAGAAAGAATGAATGAAAAACTGCACACAAACATCGACAACTAAATTGTAAAAGAAAATCTGTACAAATAGGAAATAATAGTGAATAAGTAATGCTGAGAACAAGAGTTAGAAACATAGAACATAGAAAACCTGCAGCAGAATACAGGCCCTTTGGCCCACAAAGCTGTGCCAAACATTATTTACTTCAGAAATTACCTAGGGTTACCCATAGCCCTCTATTTTTCTAAGCTCCATGTACCTATCCAGGAGTCTCTTAAACGACCCTATCGTATCTGCCTCCACCACCGTTGCTGGTAGCCCATTCCACGCACTCACCACTCTTTGCATAAAAAAAACTTAGCCGTTGCCCCTGAGTCGTGGAATCCTTGAAAGCAAGTCCATAGGTTGTGGTTCATAGTCCATAGTTCAGTGTTGAGGTGAGTGTTATCCCCTCTGGTTCAAGAGCCTGATGGTTGAGGAGTGATAACTGTTCCTGAACCTGGTGGTTTAGGACATGAGTCTCCTGTATCACCTCCTCGACGGCAACAGCAGGAAGAGAGCATGGCCTGGATGGTGAAGGTCCTTGCAGCACTCCTTGTAGTTATGCTTAGTGGCGGGGAGGGCTTTTCCTGAGATCAACTGATCAGTATCCACTACTTTCCGTTCTTGGGTTTTGGTGTTTTTGGAAAATTTGGGTTGGGAGTGTGAATAAGAAAGGGATTTGAATATATTGTATGAATAGAATTCAACCCCTGTAAGACAGGCTGACTTATTGTGACATCCTTAATGTTTTCTGTACCTACAGATGGGAAACTCTATGGGCAGGGGAACCTGAGAAAGTGAATATCTCACAGGCTCGCCAGTTTACACCGTGCATTAAACAAATTAACTTCACCACAAACTTGATTCGCCTGGAACTGAACAGTTCTCTCCTAGAATACTATACTGAATTGGATGCTGTATTGCTACATGGCGTCAGGGATAGACCTCTTTCCCTACATAAACCATCCATGTTAGATCTGGACGATGAAGACAAGGAAGATCATAGTAGAGAATTCTTCAATGAACAGTTCAGTGAAAAGATCTTACCTGAATTTACCAAGAATGGTTATTTTGGAAAGCTGCCTTATGAGGTAAGGATAATGATAATAGTTTGCAATAGATTTTATTGGATCATATTTGTGTGTCTTTAATATACACTCAGTGGCTACTTTATTAGGTACACCTGCACACCTCTACTCTATTGTCGCCAAACAATTGATACTAGAGCGTACAATCATCACAGCGATATTTGATTCTGCGCTTCGAGCTCCCTGGAGTACAAGTCGATAGTAAATGTTAAAAATTTAAATTATAAATCATAAATAGAAAGTAGAAAAGGGAAAGTAAGGTAGTTCAAAAAAACCGAGAGGCAGGTCCGGATATTTGGAGGGTACGGCCCAGATCCAGGTCAGGATCCGTTCAGCAGTCTTATCACAGTTGGAAAGAAGCTGTTTCCAAATCTGGCCGTACGAGTCTTCAAGCTGCTGAGCCTTCTCCCGGAGGGAAGAGGGACGAAAAGTGTGTTGGCTGGATGGGTTGTGTCCTTGATTATCCTGGCAGAACTGCTCCGACAGCGTGCGGTGTGAAGTGAGTCCAAGGACGGAAGATTGGTTTGTGTGATGTGCTGGGCTGTGTTCACGATCTTCTGCAGCTTCTTCCGGTCTTGGATAGGACAACTTCCATACCAGGTTGTGATGCACCCTAGAAGAATGTTTTCTACAGTGCAGCTATAAAAATTAGTGAGGGTTTTAGGGGACAGGCCAAATTTCTTTAGTTTTCTCAACAAGTAAAGGCGCTAGTGGGCCTTCTTGGCAGTGAACTCTGCTTGGTTGGACCAAGTCAGTTCATTTGTGACGTTGACCCTGAGGAACTTAAAGCTTTTGACCTGTTCCACTTGCGCACCACCGATGTAAATTGGGTCGTGTGGTCCGCTACTCCTTCTGAAGTCAACAACCAATTCCTTCGTCTTGGTGATGTTGAGGGATAGGTTATTGTCTTCGCACCATGCCACCAGGTTCTTAATTTCTTCTCTGTACTCAAACTCATGATTACCCAAGATACGGCCTACAATTGTGGTGTCATCTGCTTGTTGATGCTAATATCTAATCAGCAGCAACTCAATGCGTGAGCGCATGCAGTCATGGTCAAAACGTTCAGTTGTTGTTCAGACTAAACATCAGCATGGGGAAGAATTGTGATCTAAGTGACTTTGACCATGGAATGATTATAAGTTCCAGTTGGCGTTTACAGAGAATGATGCAAGAAACAAAAAAAAATTCCAATGAGTGGCAGTTCTGTTGGCGAATAGCCTTGTAAATGTGAATGGTTACAGGAGAATCGCCAGACTGGTTCAAGCTGACAAGAAGGCGACAGTAAATCAAATAACCACGCGTTACAGCAGCAGTATGCAGAAAAGCAGCTATGAATACGTAACATGTTGAACCTTGAACTGGATGCCTATAGCAGCAGAAGATCACATTGGGTTCCACTCCTATACCTAATATACTGGCCATTATGTGTACTTAATAAGTAATGCATTTTTTATTGGATGGTTCAGGAACTCTGGTCTTGAATTAGTAAATAATATGATTACAGGCCTTCATCACTTCTGTTGTTCATTCCAGAGATATATTTTTATATCTGTCTATTGTGTCTATTGATCTGGATATTGGCAGTATTTTGGATAATTCAGCTCAATAATGTGAGATTTATACATCAACATTGACTGTGATTTTCAGTCAACAGCTTGCCCTTCCACCCTGGGGCATTTAAATTTTGTTTAAGATAATTGTAGACACACCACGTTAGTAACTAAGCATTTTGAATTAGGGTAGTTGAAGTGTTGGAAGTCCATTTATTAAAATCTAAAATGTAACTTTAGTGTGGTTTGAACACTAAAAAGACCTTGATGGGAGTTAAAACAGTCCTCTGAACAGTAGCCAAGATGTGGGATATAAATTTCAACAGGATGTACAACAGGCATGTTATAAGGGTAATGTTACAATAGTCATTGGGGATTTTAATATGTAGGCAGATTGGGAATATCAGCTTGATACTGTATCCTAAGAAAAGGAATTTATAGAATGCCTACGAGATGGCTTTTTCGAGCAGCTCGTGGTTGAGCCCACTAGACGAAAGGCAATTCTAGGTTTTATGTTGTAAAACAAACCTGTTTTGATTAGGGAATTTAAGGAAAAGGAACCCTGAGGAAGCAGCGATCAGAATATGATAGAAGTCACCTTGCAGTTTGAGAGAGAGAAGGTAAAGTCAGATGTGTTACAGTGGAGTAAAATGAATTACAGAGGCATGAGAGAGGAGCTGGCCAAAACTGATGCAAAGAGACATTGGCAGGGATGATGGCAAAACAGCAATGGAGAGAAAATACAAAAAGCTGAGGTGCATACGGATTTGGGAGTCCTTGTGTAGGAATCCCTGAAGGTTCATTTGCAGGTTGAGTCTGTAGTGAGGAAGACAAATGCAATGTTCACATTCATTTCAAGAGGACTAGAATATAAAAGCAAGGATGTAATGTTGAGACTTTATGAAGCACTGGTGATGCCTCACTTGGAGTATTGTGAACAGGTTTGGGCCCCTTATCTTAGAAAAGATGTGCTGAAACTGCTGCGGGTGCAAGGGAAGTTCATGGAAATCATTCCAGGATTGAATAGCCTGTCATATGAAGAGTGTTTGATGGCTCTGGGCCTGTATTCACTAGAATTCAGAAATATGAGGAGCGGCCTCATTGAAACCAATCGAATGGTGAATGGTGAATGCAGAGCTCGTTGACTTTATTAACTTTGCCTCCAACTTTCACGCTGCCCTCAAGTTTACCTGGTCCATTTCCGACACCTCCCTCTCCTTTCTATATCTTTCTGTCTCTGTCTCTGGAGACAGCTTATCCACTGATGTCTACTATAAGCCTACTGACTCTCACAGCTATCTGGACTATTCCTCTTCTCACCCTGTCTCTTGCAAAAATGCCATCCCCTTCTCGCAATTCCTCCGTCTCCACCGCATCTGCTCTCAGGATGAGGCTTTTCATTCTAGGACGAGGGAGATGTCCTCCTTTTTTAAAGAAAGGGGCTTCCCTTCCTCCAATATCAACTCTGCTCTTAAACGCATCTCCCCCATTTCACGTACATCTGCTCTCACTCCATCCTCCCGCCACCCCACTAGGAATAGGGTTCCCCTGGTCCTCACCTACCACCCCACCAGCCTCCGGGTCCAACATATTATTCTCCGTAACTTCCGCCACCTCCAACGGGATCCCACCACTAAGCACATCTTTCCCTCCCCCCCCTCTGCATTCCGCAGGGATCGCTCCCTATGCGACTCCCTTGTCCATTCGTCCCCCCCATCCCTCCCCACTGATCTCCCTCTTGGCACTTATCCATGTAAGCGGAACAAGTGCTACACATGCCCTTACACTTCCTCCCTTACCACCATTCAGGGCCCCAAACAGTCCTTCCAGGTGAGGCAACACTTCACCTGTGAGTCGGCTGGGGTGATATACTGCGTCCAGTGCTCCCGATGTGGCCTTTTATATATTGGCGAGATCCGACGCAGACTGGGAGACCGCTTTGCTGAACACGTATGCTCTGTCCGCCAGAGAAAGCAGGATTTCCCAGTGGCCACACATTTTAATTCCACATTCCATTCCCATTCTGACATGTCTATCCACGGCCTCCTCTACTGTAAAGATGAAGCCACACTCAGGTTGGAGGAACAACACCTTATATTCCGCCTGGGTAGCCTCCAACCTGATGGCATGAACATCGACTTCTCTAACTTCTGCTAATGCCCCACCTCCCCCTTGTACCCCATCTGTTACTTATTTTTATACACACATTCTTTCTCTTACTCTCCTTTTTCTCCCTCTGTCCCTCTGAATATACCCCTTGCCCATCCTCTGGGTTCCCCCCCCCTTGTCTTTCTTCCCGGACCTCCTGTCCCATGATCCTCTCATATCCCTTTTGCCTATCACCTGTCTAGCTCTTGGCTCCATCCCTCCCCCTCCTGTCTTCTCCTATCATTTTGGATCTCCCCCTCCCCCTCCAACTTTCAAATCCCTTACTCACTCTTCCTTCAGTTAGTCCTGACGAAGGGTCTCGGCCTGAAACATCGACTGTACCTCTTCCTAGAGATGCTGCCTGGCCTGCTGCGTTCACCAGCAACTTTTATGTGTGTTGAATGGTGAAAGGTCTTGATTGAGTGGATGTGGAGAGGATCTTTCCTGTCGTGGGACTGTCTAAGACCAGTAGACACAGCCTCAGAATAGACAGGCATCCTTGTAGAACAGAAATAAGGAGGAATATCTTTAGCCAGAGAGTGGTAAATCTGTGGAATTCATTGCCACAGTCAGCTGTGGAGGCCAAGTCTTTATGCGTATTTAAGGCAGCAATTGATAGGTTTTTGCTTGGTCAGGAAATGAAGAGATAAGGAGAGAATACAAGAGATTAGAGCTAAGAGGAAAATTGGATCAGCCATGATGAAATAGCAGAACAGACTTGATGGGCAAATGGCTTAATTCTGTTCCTGTATCTTATTGTCTTATGGTGTTGTGCACCCTAGCTGTATAAGTGTGCCTGAGACCTTTGCACAGTACCGTAGGTGGGAAAAGGGAGGTGGTCCAAAATATAGGGAGCTTGGCTGAAAGATGAAAAGCAGGACTTCCAGGGTAATGATCTCTGGATTTTTTTCCCATGCCACACACACCAGTGAGGGTAAGAATAGAATGATTTGGCAGTTGAATGTTTGGCTGAAGAATTGGTGCTGGGGGCAAGATTTAATTTTTTTTGGATGATTGCGATATCTTCTGGGGAAGTTACAACCTGTACAAAAGGACAGGAAACACCTGAACCTGAGTGGTACCAATATCCATGAGGGCTGTTTTGCAAGCATTGTGGGGGAGGGCTATAATAAATTGGCATGGGGATGGGAACTGGAGTGACAGGGTTGAAGAGGGAACAGTTGGTATACAACCAGATGCAGTGTGTGAAAGTGAGTTAAAGTGTAATGGGGGACAAAATCAAATAGGTGGTGACGAAAGAACTATAAAGGTGTTATATTTCAATGCACACAGTATACAGAATAAAATAGGTGATCTTGTAGCGCAGTTAGAAATTGGCATGTATAACGCTGTGGACATTATTGCTCATGACTAAAAGAAGGAGCGACATGGTAGCGTAGTGGTAAGCACACGCTTTACGGTACCAGCAACCTAGGTTCAATTCCTGCCCGCTCCCCGTGACCACGTGGGTTTCCTCCAAGTGCTCCAGTTTCCTCTGACAGTCCAAAAGACATACAGGTTGGTAGGTTGATTGGTCATTGTAAATTGGCCCCTGTTTAGGCTAGGATTAAATTTGGGGATTGCTGGGTGGTGCAGCTGGCAGGGCCTATCCTGTGCTGTATCTCAATAATTGGGAGCTTAACATCCAAGGATCAGAATCAGAATCAGGTTTATTATCACTGGCACGTGTCTTGAAATTTGTTAACAGCAGCAGCAGTTCAATACAATACATAATATAGAAGAAAAAAATATAGCACATAAATAAATAAGGAAATCAATTACGGTACAGTATTACAAATATTGAATAGATTAAAAGTCGTGCAAAAATACAAATATATTAAAAAAGTGAGGTAATGTTCACAGGTTCAATGTCCATATAGGGATCAGAAGGCAGAGGGGAAGAAGCTGTTCCTGAATCGCTGAGTTCGTGCCTACAGGCTTCTGTACCTCCTACCTGATGGTAACAGTGGAAAAGAGTATAGTGCTCTGGGTCCTTAATAATGAATGCTGCCTTTTTCAGACACTGCTCCTTGAAGATGTCCAGAGTACTTTGTAGGCTAGTACCCAAGATGGAGCTGATTAAATTTATGACCCTCAGCAGTTTGTTTTTGTCCTGTGCAGTAGCCCCCGGTACCAGACAGTGATGCAGCCTGTCAGAATGCTCTCCACGGTACAACTATGGACGTTTGAGTGTGGTTGTTGACATACATATCTCTTCAAACTAACGAAGTACAGTCGTTGTCTTGCCTTTTTTATAGCTGCATTGATATGTTGGGACCCTTTTAGTTCATCAGAGATCTTGATACCCAGGAATTTGAAACTGCTCACTCTCTCCATTTCTGATCCCTCTATGAGGATTGGTATGTGTTCCTTTGTCTTACCCTTCCTGAAGTCCACAATCAGCTATTTTGTCTTACTGACATTGAGTGCTAGGTTGTTGTTGCAACACCACTCCATTAGCTGGTATATCTCGCTCCTGAACACCCTTTCATCTCCATCTGAGATTCCATCAATAATGGTTGTATCATCAGCAAATTTGGAGATAGTATTTGAGCTATGCCTATCCACACAATTATGGGTATAGACAGAGTAGAGCAGTGGGCTAAGCACACACCCCTGAGGTGCACCAGTGTTGATTGTCAGCGAGGAGGGTATGTTATCACCAATCCGCACAGATTGTTGACTTCCAGTTAAGAAGTTGAGAACCCAATTGCAGAGGAAGACACAGAGGCTCAGGTTAGAAATAACATAGAAATATAGAAAACCTACAGCACAATACAGGCCCTTTGGCCTACAATGCTGTGCCAAACATGTACTTACTTTAGAAATTTAAAGTCGTTGACTTTATTAACTTTGCCTCCAACTTTCACCCTGCCCTCAAGTTTACCTGGTCCATTTCCGACACCTCCCTCCCCTTTCTAGATCTTTCTGTCTCTATCTCTGGAGACAGCTTATCCACTGATGTCTACTATAAGCCTACTGACTCTCACAGCTATCTGGACTATTCCTCTTCTCACCCTGTCTCTTGCAAAAATGCCATCCCCTTCTCGCAATTCCTCCGTCTCCGCCGCATCTGCTGTCAGGATGAGGCTTTTCATTCCAGGATGAGGGAGATGTCCTCCTTTTTTAAAGAAAGGGGCTTCCCTTCCTCCACCATCAACTCTGCTCTCAAACGCATCTCCCCCATTTCACGCACATCTGCTCTCACTCCATCCTCCCACCACCCTGCTAGGAACAGGGTTCCCCTGGTCCTCACCCCACCAGCCTCCGGGTCCAACATATAATTCTCCGTAACTTCCGCCACCTCCAACGAGATCCCACCACTAAGCACATCTTTCCCTCCCCCCCCCCTACTTTCCGCAGGGATCGCTCCCTACGTGACTCCCTTGTCCATTCGTTCCCCCCCCCATCCCTCCCCACTGATCTCCCTCCTGGCACTTATCCTTGTAAGTGGAACAAGTGCTACACATGCCCTTACACTTCCTCCATTACCACCATTCAGGGCCCCAGACAGTCCTTCCAGGTGAGGCGACACTTCACCTGTGAGTCGGCTGGGGTGATATACTGCATCCGGTGCTCCCGATGTGACCTTCTATATATTGGCGAGACCCGATGCAGACTGGGAGACCGCTTTGCTGAACACCTACGCTCTGTCCGCCAGAGAAAGCAGAATCTCCCAGTGGCCTCACATTTTAATTCCACATCCCATTCCCATTCTGACATGTCTATCCACGGCCTCCTCTATACTGTAAAGATGAAGCCACACTCAGGTTGGAGGAACAACACCTTATATTCCGTCTGGGTAGCCTCCAACCTGATGGCATGAACATTGACTTCTCAAACTTCCGCTAATGCCCCACCTCCCCCTCGTACCCCATCCGTTATTTATTTTTATACACACATTCTTTCTCTCACTCTCCTTTTTCTCCCTCTGTCCCTCTGACTATACCCCTTGCCCATCCTCTGGGTTCGCTCCCCCCTTGCCTTTCTCCCTGGGCCCCCTGTCCCATGATCGTCTCATATCCCCTTTGCCAATCACCTGTCCAGCTCTTGGCTCCATCCCTCCCCCTCCTGTCTTCTCCTATCATTTTGGATCTCCCCCTCCCCCTCCCACTTTCAAATCCCTTACTAACTCTTCCTTCAGTTAGTCCTGACGAAGGGTCTAGGCACGAAACGTCGACTGTACCTCTTCCTAGAGATGCTGCCTGGCCTGCTGCGTTCACCAGCAACTTTGATGTGTGATACATACACACTTGTCTTTCACCAAGGTAAATAGAAATTCCTCTTCCCGTTCTGGATGGAATTTGTACATTTTCACCTTCTTTCATGGAGCTTCCGCCATGCTATCAGGATATCACGAGCGAGTGCCGTATATTGATGTTTGCGACAGTCTGTACTCTTATCTCTTACGTGGTATATGAGGTGTCAGGGAGGGGTAGCACCTCTGGTGGGGGAACATTTCGCGTCCTTTTCAGGGCGGTTAGTCCACTTTTGGTCCCCACCTGGCACTCAGCTCTCACCCGTGGTTCCCCGTAGCTGTCTGCATGCGACAGCGGCCACACCCCGGGCAACGGCTTCGACAAGCCGGCTAAACCAGGTGTGGGTAGCCGACGGGTCTCAAACCCTCAGTGAGATAGGGAGTTGTCTATCCCAGCATGTGAAGACAGACTCCGGCGGATTGAGCGGACGAGACCAGCGGAAGTTCCAACGCTCAAGAAGGCGGTCTCTGCAAGCGTCGTGGAACGTGTAGAGCAGGACAAGACACAGAAGACGTCCTGGTCATCCACTGCGCCTAGTCCCATCTCCAGCCGTCTAGACTCTGTCTTGCCACTGGATCCAGATGGGAATTGGGAAGAGAGAGTGAGGCTGACGCTGCACAACTCTCCCTCACTTAAATCCAAATCACGCGCTAGTCTCGACACCATCATTATGGTGTCGAGGTCCTCTTCGACGTCAATGATGGACGAACAACTCTTATCTAATCTAATTGGTCACTTTGATGCAGCACAAGCTACGCTGAAAACGCGGTGCATGGCGGGGGAGATACACACATGCGCACTGGGCAGAAAGAATGGAACAAAAACCCTGCAACCCGGAAACAATCTCTTTTTACAAACAGCTTTCAGTAGCGAAAGTATTGCTGTATTACCATTATCCTAATTAGTATTACTTATTTTTATAATGCTCACATTACAACAGTATTTGTGTATTTACTTTTGATTTTTTTCGGGACCTACTGGGAAAGTCTCAAAGATCGACCAGTTGATCGCGATCGACGGGTTGGCGACCACTACCCTAGGCGATCATCCACATACGCCAAAACTCCAAACACCTCCTCATCCCCCATGGTCTTCCCCATGCCCCGCGGGAAGTTTGCAGGGGCTCCGGATGTGCCCTGTGGCATCTTTTCAGACCAGAAGGATCCTAGGGGACCTATAACAGCTGTTTTCTCCTTGTCGGCCTCATGCATCAGGATCTGGCAACATCCACTCCTCAGATCCAGCACATTAAACAATGTGGCACCACTCAGACAGACCATCGCGTCTTCGGCCCTCAGGACCGTATACTGGTCAGGGACGGTGCGCCTATTCAGAGTCCTATAATCCACACACACGCTTCCTATGTACGTCATCCACGGTTGCAGGGGCCAGTTGCCAAGACCTCTCTCTCACCGAGGTGTCTTCAGCTGTCAACTCCCCTCCCTCGTGGTATGTCGGAGCGTCTGCTAAGAGGGTCTCACCCTCAGATACTTCCCCCAGGCTGTACCGCCACCAGTTCTAGTTTAAATTCAGTACTGGCCCAGTGCTGCTACACACGTCCTCACAAACAGCTTGAAACTCTGGGTGCACAGACAATGCCCCCAAACAGCTCTCACCCGCCTCCTCCTGGCAGGCCCCATGCGCCTCCTCATCAGCGGGGTGTTGGTCTTCTCCAGAATTGAAATGCTGCCCGTCTCAACAGTGTTCAGACACATCAGCACTAACGATTCATGGCCCTCAGACACCCACACATTGGCCTCCAAGAACTCCAGTTTCACTGACCAATAATCATCTTCTGGATAATCCCCAGCACTGATATTCCAACTTTCCAGTGCCCGGAATGGTGTCAAGGGTAAATGCTTCAAATACCGGTTGTAAAAGGAACTGTACAACACCTTGACCTGCACCCCAGTGTCGAGGATGGCCTTAGCATAGCTTCCCTCCATCCGTAACGATACCCGAGGTCATGGTCCCTCGAAGCCTTCAGGAATAGGGTCTTCTCTTTTTGGGAGCTCCTTGGTACATTGCTGGGAACGTGCTCTCCCCAGAGATCCCAAGCCGTTCCCCCACTGGGCCTCCATTAAGTTTCCCGACAACCCTCTGATCAGCTGAACAACTGAGGGAGGGGCTGATCCCCCTGGCACCGCAAGCAATTTATCTGTCCCCCAGAGAAGATACCCTGAAAACTTTCCACTAATCTCCTAACACAGGTATGGAAAGCCCCCGCTAGGTGCTGCATTTTAATTTCCAGTCAAACCAAACGCATTTTCCCCCGCTTTCAGATAACTGGCAGCTATCACTACGGGGTAATTGAACCTGACAGTTCTGACAACGTCAACAGCTTGCCTATCCAAACTTCCAACCAATCTCTGTTGCCTTCCCTCAGCCGAGCACTGCCACTCATCTAACAACTGAGAGGTCCGTTCCACCCACGCCTCCGCCCTTCTAGGGTTGGGCATTATCTCAAAAAACAGGTGGAGCCTGCCATAGCTGGAACATTTATTCGCAGACACTGCCTCTGTATCAGACCACTCTTCCCTCTCTCCTAACAGTATGGACAGCCCATGGCCCCGCCTCACCTGGGGCACCAATAGACACTGGCAGTCCCACCACCAACTCGTCAGCGCTAGTCTGAACTGGAACAAAGACCTCCGGGGTACCAACAGCCACCCCATCCAACACGCATGCGGTAATAACCAGCAATCCCACAGAGGCACACCAGCTTTCCGCCCCCGCAGCATGTATGATTTAAACAGGGCAATCACACAGCTTCCACAGAATCCAAACCCGGACGATGGCCCCCACAATGTAGCCTCCTGGTAAGCCTCAGGCTCGCAGAGCTTGCTTTCGTCTAGGGGGAGCAGCCTTTGGCCCTGCCAAACTGGGTAATCAAGTTTGTGTGGATGCTGTGTGATGTACCCACCACGCCAAATAACAGACAGTATACCATACGCGATTAAAGGATTACACTTTATAAGTATTTCTTGGTGATAGGTTAGTAGAAACAAGTACAATAAAGGCGTCAAGTCAGTAACTCTATCAGTTCAGTGCACAAATAATTCGTTGGAGCTCTTACAGATCCGGGTCTCCCTTTCCTCCGATCGATGTCCATAAGACCATAAGACAAAGGAGCAGAAGTTGGCCATTTGAGTCTGCTTGGCCATTTTATCATGAGCTGATCCATTCTCCCATTTAGTCCCACTCCCCGGCCTTCTCACCATAACCTTTGATGCCCTGGCTACTCAGATACCTATCAATCTTTGCCTTAAATACACCCAATGACTTGGCCTCCGCTGCCACCCGTGGCAACAAATTCCACAGATTCACCACCCTCTGGCTAAAAAAATTTCTTTGCATCTTTGTTCTGAATGGGCGCCCTTCAATCGTTAAGTCATGCCCTCTCGTACTAGACTCCTCGACCATGGGAAACAACTTTGCCACATCCACTCTGTCCATGCCTTTCAACATTCGAACTGTTTCTATGAGGTGCCCCGTCATTCTTCTAAACTCCAAGGAATACAGTGCAAGAGCGGTCAAACGTTCCTCATATGTTAACCCTCTCATTCCTGGAATCATTCTAGTGTCCTCCAATCTCCGTCGACTCTCGAATGGGACCACCCTCGGTGGTCGACCGAACAATCCACACGAGTCTGTCCTCGTCTCCTCTCCTCGCTGAAGACCATGGGCCTCCGACTCCTGCTCGGGGTCCGTTCTGTTGCTCAGCTTACAGCATTGCGTCTCCTCTCTCTGTCTCCATTGCGTCTTCTGCCCAAAGCCCATGAAAACAGTAGCTTACAGACACACAAGAAAGAATAACATCTATCCCAATTGGTTAGCAAATGAATACAATTCTCATTATCAGTAAATATAACCCAAACATACATGCTATAGAGAACTGTCTCAGCAGTTAACAGTACAGAGAAGCCATTTTATTATAATATAACAAGGAAGCCATTTTATTAGCCTTAGCAGTAACATAAAAGAAGAAACCCCTTATACTAGCATGGATAGAAGATTGGTGGACTGGCAGGAGGCAAAAAGTGGAAATAAAGGGGGCCTTTTCTGGTTGGCTGCCATTGGTGTACTGCAGGGGATGGTGTTGGAATCACTTATTTTCATGCAGTATATCAAGGATATGGATATACTATATACCATGTCCTGCTGAAAGGTCTCAGCCCATAACGTTGACTGTACTCTTTTCTGTAGATGTTGTCTGACCTGCTGAGTTCCTCCAGCAATTTTTGTGTGTTGCTTGGATAAAATAATTGAAGGCTTTGTGGCCAAGTTTGTGGACAATACAAAGATGCAGGTAGTGTTGAGGAAACAGGATGTCTGAAGAAGGACCTATTCAGACTGGGGAATGGGCAAAGAAGTGGTAGATGGAATATAGTTTAGGGAAGTGCAATGGTCATGCACTTTGGCGGAAGGAATAAAGGCATGTTCTATTTTGTAAACAGGTAAAAAATTAAGAAATTAGAGATGTAAAGGGACTTAGGAGGCCTCGTGCAGGATTTCCTAAAGGTTAACTTGCAGGTTGAGTTGGTGGTGAAAATGGTAAATGCTTTGCTAGCATTCATTTTGAGGGGAATAGAATGCAAAAGGGTTTAGTGCTGAGACTTTATATGGCACTAGTGAAGTCTCACTTGAGAGTATCGTGAGCAGGTTTTGGGCCCCTTATCTAAGAACGGATCTGCTGGCATGAGGAGCTTTGAATGGTTCTGGGCCTGTGCTCGCTGGAGTTTACAAAAATGAGGGAGAATCTCATTGAGGGTTAAAGGTTGGAGGTGTTGTGGACAGTATGAAGGTCTGTCAGAGGTTACAGCGGGACGTTGATAGGATGCAAAACTGGGCTGAGAAGTGGCAGATGGAGTTCAAACCAGGTAACTGTGAGATGCAAACAAGAGGAATTCTGCAGATGCTGGAAATTCAAGCAACACACATCAAAGTTGCTGGTGAACGCAGCAGGCCAGGCAGCATCTCTAGGAAGGGGTACAGTCGACTTTTGAGGCGGAGAACCTTCGTCAGGACTAACTGAAAGAAGAGCTGGTAAGAGATTTGAAAGTGGGAGGGGGAGGGGCAGATCCAAAATGATAGGAGAAGACAGGAGGGGGAGGGATGGAGCCATGAGCTGGATGGGTGATTGGCAAAAGGGGTATGAGAGGATCATGGGACAGGAGGCCTAAGGAGAAAGAAAAGGGGGAGGGAGGGAAAAAACCCAGAGGATGGGCAAGGGGTATAGTCAGAGGGACAGAGGGAGAAAAAGGAGAGAGAGAGAAAGAATCTGTGTATATAAATAAATAACAGATGGGGTACGAGGAGGAGGTTAGGGTTAGGGTTAGTCATTTTGGTAGGTCAAATATGGTGGCAGGATATAGTATTAATGGTAAGACTCTTGGCAGTGTGGAGGATCAGAGGGATCTTGGGGTCCGAGTCCATAGGACACTTAAAGTTGCTGTGCAGGTTGACTTTGTGGTTAAGAAAGCATACAGTACATTGGCCTTCATAGAACATAGAACACAGAAGAGTACAGCACAGTACAGGTCCTTGGGCCCACAATGTTGCGCCGACCCTCAAACCCTGCCTCCCATATAATCCCCCCACCTTAAATTCCTCCATATACCTGTCTAGTAGTCTCTTAAACTTCACTAGTGTGTCTGCCTCCACCACTGACTCAGGCAGTGCATTTCATGCACCAACCACTCTCTGAGTAAAAAACCTCCCTCTAATATCCCCCTTGAACTTCCCACCCTTTACCTTAAAGCCATGCCCTCTTGTATTGAGCAGTGGTGCCCTGGGGAAGAGGCGCTGGCTATCCACTCTTATCTCTTCCTCTTATTATCTTGTACACCTCTATCATGTCTCCTCTCATCCTCCTTCTCATCCTCCTTCTCATCAAAGAGTAAAGCCCTAGCTCCCTTAATCTCTGATCATAATGCATACTCTCTAAACCAGGCAGCATCCTGGTAAATCTCCTCTGTACCCTTTCCAATGCTTCCACATCCTTCCTATAGTGAGGCGACCAGAACTGGACATAGTACTCCAAGTGTGGCCTAACCAGAGTTTTATAGAGCTGCATCATTACATTGGGACTCTTAAACTCTATCCCTCGACTTATGAAAGCTAACACCCCATAAGCTTTCTTAACTACCCTTTCTACCTGTGAGGCAACTTTCAGCGATCTGTGGACATGTGTCCCTAGATCCCTCTGCTCCGCCACACTACCAAGTATCCTGCCATTTACTTTGTACTCTGCCTTGGAGTTTGTCCTTCCAAAGTGTACCACCTCACACTTCTGTGGGTTGAACTCCATCTGCCACTTCTCAGCCCACTTCTGCATCCTAACAATGTTTCTCTGCAATCTTTGACAATCCTCTACACTATCTACAACACCACCAACCTTTTGTGTCGTCTGCAAACTTGCCAACCCACCCTTCTACCCCTACATCCAGGTCGTTAATAAAAGTCACGAAAAGTAGAGGTCCCAGAACAGATCCTTGTGGGACACCACTAGTCACAATCCTCCAATCTGAATGTACTCCCTCCACCACCACCCTCTGCCTTCTGCAGGCAAGCCAATTCTGAATCCACCTGGCCAAGCTTCCTTGGATCCCATGCCTTCTGACTTTCTGAATAACCCTACCATGTGGAACCTTGTCAAATGCCTCACTAAAATCCATGTAGGTCACATCCACTGCACTACCCTCGTCTATATGCCTGGTCTCCTCCTCAAAGAACTCTATCAGGCTTGTTAGACACTATCTGCCCTTCACAAAGCCATGCTGACTGTCCCTGATCAGACCATGATTCTCTAAATGCCCAGAGGTCCTATCTCTGAGAATCTTTTCCAACAGCTTTCCCACCACAGACGTAAGGCTCACTGGTCTATAATTACCTGGGCTATCCGTACTACCTTTTTTGAACAAGGAGATAACATTTGCCTCCCTCCAATCCTCCGGTACCATTCCTGTGGACAACGAGGACATAAAGATCCTAGCCAGAGGCTCAGCAATCTCTTCTCTCACCTCGTGGAGCAGCCTGGGGAATATTCCATCAGGACCCGGGGACTTAACCATCCTAATGTATTTTAACAACTCCAACACCTCCTCTCCCTTAATATCAACATGCTCCAGAACATCAACCTCACTCGTATTGTCCTCACCATCATCAAGTTCCCTCTCATTGGTGAATACCAAAGAGAAGTATTCACTGAGGGCCTCGCTCACTTCCACAGCCTCCAGGCACATCTTCCCACCTTTATCTCTAATCGGTCCTACCTTCACTCCTGTCATCCTTTTTTTCTTCACATAATTGAAGAATGCCTTGGGGTTTTCCTTTACCCTACTCGCCAAGGCCTTCTCATCTGCCTTTCTTACGATGCATATTGCATTTAAATATAGGCAGCTCAGAACACTAGTTGCAGTATGCTGAATCTTTTGATTCTTAACTTTGTCTGAAATCTTACCAACATCTGCCTCCACAACCTCTTCACTAACTGTTCTGCTGCGGGAGGTGTGGCAGAGGAGTGCCAGGTGTGCGGGGGGGGGGGGTGTTGCTTGAGTGCAGACACACCCTGCCCTGAGACACCAGGCAAGGTCATTTCATTCCAAGTAATTGGTTTATTGATCATTACAGAATATCTCTCTAGAGCTTCCCACTCCCTCCCCTCTCCCTTCCCCTTTTCCCAACCACGATTCCCCTCCCCCTGTCCCTTCCTGCTCCGAGTGAGACATCCCTGACCCTAGCACCTGGGAAGCAACATACCTTCCAGATGTCTCTTTCACAAACTATGGACCCCTACTGCACGCATCCTCTCCCCACTTCCCTCTGAGCCACAGAGCCAGACTCAGTGCCAGTGACCTTGCCACAGCAGCTTCTCCCCCAACAGTATCCAGAGCAGTATACTTATTGAGGTGAAGATAGATACTCTGCACTGCCTGCCTATTCCCTTTCCCTCTCCTGCTAGTCACCCAGTTATCTGGCTCCTGCACATTGGGGGTGACTACTTTCCTGAGCCGAATATCATCTAGCTGCAGCTCCAGCTCCTTAACACTGTCTCTAAAGAGCTGCATTTCATGCAGATGTAGTTATCAGGGAGACTGGAGGTCTCCCAGTGTTCCCACATCTCATACAAAAAACATATCACTACCTCCGAACCCATTCTCGGCCCCATTAGCTATACATTAACAGAAAATATACTTACTTACTTAGAACGTCCACCTGTGATGGCCCAAGCCTGTTCTTGCCCATGCCTGTTGAGCGAAAGCTGGACCATTCTAACACTGGTCCTCTCCAACAGTAGCCGCTTCTACAATGGTTGCTCTGCTCACACCTCCCTTCTTTTTATTGACCTTGTGCTGATTGCAGCTCGTTGAAAGCACTGGAGCACTTTTTAAACCTTGGGCTGTGTCACCAATGAACGACCTCTCATGGTGATTGCAGCCTTGTGAAAATAGCCGAAAGTACCAGAGCTCATTTTAAAACCTGCACTGCATTCCCTCCGAGTGATCTCTTGCACTAATTGCAGCTCACTGAAAAGAGCCAAAAGCACAGCAGCTCTTCTTAAAACTTGCACTGCATCGCTGACAAACAACCTCTCATGCTGTAACTCTGAATAAAATAAATGAAGTAAATAAAATCAAACCTTTTTCCAAAGCAAATAAAAATGTTGCTTTGTAGATCAAAGGCAGAGGGCAGTGTGTTCCTTCTGAGATCGTGCCTATCTCACTGCTGCAGTGAGGATAATTATTCACTCCTGTCTTTATGCAGAAGAAATAAATGTGCCTCTCTGTCACTGTACATCACGTTCAGATAGGCAACTAAACTTTAATATTAAATTATCAACACAGCATGTCATAACTAAAATAAAAGGAAAAACTCTAACACATTTTATCAAAAAATATTACTGATTATTACTGAAGGGTCTTGCCTTGAAACATTGAATAAATAGTGCCAATCTGCTAAGTTCCTCCTTCATTTTGTGTGTGTTGTTCTGGATTTCCAGCATCTGCAAAACCTCTTGTGTTTCTGATTTCTCCTCCTCCTGGTTCAATAACGTACATATGCAAATTTTGAAGAATTTGAGAAGTAGAAATGGGAGGAATCTTGGATAAATGTCAGTTCTCAACACCCTGTTTTTAAGAAGGAGAGAGTGCAGAAGAGGGTTACCATTATGCTGTCTGTATGGGAGGGCATCTGCTTTAAAGAGAGGTTAGGCAAACTTCAGTTCTTTTCTCCAGAGTGGCAGAATCTGAGGGGAGACCTGATAATGGTTTAGAACATTATGAGAGTCATAAGTAGAGTCAGTATCTCTCTCTCAGGGTTGAAATATTAAATACAAGAAGGTATGCCTGTAAGGTGAGAGGGGAGCGAGTTGGAAGGAGATGTGTGGGACAATTTTATGTTTAAACACAGAGTAATGTGTACCTGAAATGCACTGCCAGTCGTGGTGGTGGAGGGAAAATATGACAAAGGCATACAAGAGGCTCTTAGATAATCGCTTGAATGGGCAGTAAAGGTAAGGGTAAGATGAGAATATCACAAGCCAATTGTCATAGAGAGATCCGGGGAGAAAGTGAGTAATTTCAAGTTCCTGGTTGTCAATATCTCTGAGGACATAACTTGGATGCAACATATTGATGCAGCTGTGAAGAAGGCAAGACAGCAGCTATATTTCATTAAGAGTTTGAGGAGATTTGGTTTGACAACTAAAACACCTGAAAACTTCTAAAAATGTATTATGGAGAGCATTCTGACTGGCTGCATCACCATCCGGTATTGGGGGTGGGGGATGTCTACTGCACAAGATAGAAATAAGTTACAGAATCTTGTATAATTAGTCAGCCCCATCATGGGCACAAGCCTTCATAGTATCCAAGACATCTTCAAGGAGTGGTGCTTCAGGAAGGCGGCATCCATCATTAATGATCCCCACCACCCAGGACATGCTCCCTTCACACTGTTACCATTGGGAAAGAGGTACAGAAGCCTGAAGGGACACACTCAGCGATTCAGGAACAGCTTCTGACCCTCTGCCATCTGATTTCTAAATGGACATTGAACCCAGGAACACCACCTCACCATTTTTTAATTTCTGTTATTTTGTAGGACTTATTTTTAACTTAACAATTTAATAGATGTGTATATACTTAGTGTAACTCAGTTCCCCCCCCCCCATTTTTACTTATCATGTATTTCATTGTACTTCTGCCATAAAGTTAACAAAGTTCATGACCTATGCCAGTGATATTAAATCTGATTCTGAAATGGAAGGAGGGTGGATATTGTGCATAGAGTATGGATTAGTTTAGTTGGGCATTTCATTTAATTTAGTTTGGTATAACATCGTGGGCCAAAAGGCCTATTCTTCTGAATCAGAATTAGGTTTAATATCACAAGCATAAAAAAAAATGCAGATACTGGAGATCCAAAGTAACACATACAAAATGTTGGAGGAACGCGGAAGGTCAAGCAGCATCTATGGAAAAGGGTAAACAGTTAACATCGTAAGCGGAGACCCGTCTTTCAGACCTCTCTTACATGTGTCATGAAATTTATTGTTTTATGGCAGCAGTATATTGTAAAACATAATAAAAAGACTATATATTACTATAAGAAATATATGTATTAAAATACATAAGTGGTGCGAAAAGATGATGAGAGGCATTGATCGTGTGGATAGTCAGAGGCTTTTTCCCAAGGCTGAAATGGCTAGCATGAGAGGGTACAGTTTTAAGGTGCTTGGAAGTAGGTGCAAAGGAGATGTCAGGAGTAAGTGCTTAACTCAGAGAGTGGTGAGTGTGTGGAATGGGCTGCTAGTGATGGTGGTGGAGGCAGATGCGATAGGTCTTTTAAGGGACTCCTGGATAGGTCAGGTCAAGTCAAGTCAAGTTGAGTCACTTCTTATTGTTATTTCGACCATAACTGCTGGTACAGTACACAGTAACAACGAGACAACGTTTTTCAGGACCATGGTGCTACATGAACAATACAAAAACTACACTGAACTACAAAAACTACACTACGTAAAACAACACAAAACTACACTAGACTACAGACCTACCCAGGACTGCATAAAGTGCACAAAACAGTGCAGGCATTACAATAAATAATAAACAAGACAATAGGCACAGTAGAGGGCAGTAGGTTGGTGTCAGTCCAGGCTCTGGGTATTGAGGAGTCTGATGACTTGGGGGAAGAAACTGTTACATAGTCTGGTTGTGAGAGCCCGAATACTTCGGTGCCTTTTGCCAGATGGCAGGAGGGAGAAGAGTTTGTATGAGGGGTGTGTGGGGTCCTTCATAATGCTGTTTGCTTTACGGATGCAGCGTGCAGTGTAAATGGCTCTAATGCCAGCAAGAGAGACCCCGATGATCTTCTCAGCTGACCTCACCATCCGCTGCAGGGTCTTGCGATCTGAGATGGTGCAATTTCCGAACGAGGCAGTGATGCAGCTGCTCAGGATGCTCTCAATACAACCTCCATAGAATGTGGTGAGGGTGGGGGCTGGGAGATAGACTTTTCTCAGCCTTCGCAAAAAGTAGAGATGCTGCTGGGGTTTCTTTGTTATGGAGCTGGTGTTGAGGGACCAGGTGAGATTCTCCGCCAGGTGAACACCAAGGAAATTGGTGCTCTTAACGATCTCTACGGAGGAGTTGTTGATGTTCAGCAGAGAGTGGTCGTTCAGTGTCCTCCTGAAGTCAACAACCATCTCTTTTGTTTTGTTCACATTCAGAGACAGGTTGTTGGCTCTGCACCAGTCCGTTAGCTGCTGCACCACCTCTCTGTATGCTGACTCATCATTCTTGCTGATGAGACCCACCACAGTCGTGTCATCGGTGAACTTGATGATGTGATTTGAGCTGTATGTTGCTGCACAGTCGTGGGTCAGCAGAGTGAACAGCAGTGGACTGAGCACACAGCCCTGGGGGGCCCCCGTGCTCAGTGTGATGGTGTTGGAGATGCTGCTCCCGATTCGGACTGACTGAGGTCTCCCAGTCAGTAGGTCTAGGATCCAGTTGCAGAGGGAGGTGTTCAGGCCCAGTAGGCTCACCTTTCCAACCAGTTTCTGAGAAATGATTGTGTTGAATGCTGAACTGAAGTCTATGAACAGCATTCGAACGTACGTGTTTTTTTTGTCCAGGTGGGTTCGGGCCAGGTGGAGGGTGATGGCAATGGCATCGTCTGTTGAACGGTTGGGACAGTACGCGAACTGCAGGGGGTCCAGTGAGGGGGGCAGCAGGGTCTTGATGTGCCTGATGACGAGCCTCTTGAAACAGTTCATGATAATGGATGTGAGTGTGATGGGACGGTAGTTGTTGAGGCAGGACACTGAAGACTTGTTTGGCACAGGGACGATGGTGGCGGTACATGGAGCTTAGAAAAATAGATGGCTATGGGTAATCCTAGGTAATTTCTAAAGTAAACACGTGTTCGGCACAGCATTGTGGGCCGAAGGGCCTGTATTGTGATGTAGTTTTTCGATGTTTCTAAGAGAACAAAAAATGAAAAACTAAATCCTTGGTGGTAACATTGAGAAGAGGGCATGCCCTGTCTGATCGGCATCTTAATGACACATGCAGCATTTTTGAGGCGTCACCTTTTAAAGATGGCCTCTTGCACTGTATTGTGTCTAAACCTAGAAACAGAATTGAAAAAGCACAACCTTTCAGAGTTCATGCCAGCTCCTTGGAAAGGAGCGCAACTAATCTCACTACCCTGCCTTTTCCCTGTAGCTCTGCCATTACAATCATCTCGCTATTGATCCACTTCCTGTTGAAAGCTACAATTAAATCAGCTTCCATTACCCTGCAACTTTTTGGAACTTCCTTTATTCCTGTGTCTTGGAATGGGTCTGAATTAACTGTATCTGGACAGCTCAAATGTCCATTAGACAAAGGAGCAGAATTAAGTCATTTGGCCCTTCAAGTCTGCTCTGCCATTCCATCATGGTTGATTTGTTATCCCTCTCAATCCTATTCTCATGGCTTCTCCCCATAACCTTTCACGCCCTGACTAATTAAGAACCTATCAACCTCAGCCTTAACTACATCAAATGACCTGGCCTGCACAGCTGCTTGGGGCAAAGAATCCCACAGATTCATCACACACTGACTAAAGAAATTCTTCCTTACCTCAGGCCTAATTCTGCTCCTATGTCTTGTGGTTTTATGGTCTCATGGTATCTATCCTGTCCCTTCTGAATTACCCCCAGAAACTCCAGCCATTGCTGTTCTGCTGTCATCTCTGCTCATATCCTCTTCTAACCAACTTTGGCTAGTTCCTCTTTTATACATCTATATTTCCCTTTACTCTACTGTAATACTGATACATCTGACTTTATATTATCCCTCTCAAACTGCAGGGTGAATTCTATTGTATTATGATTTATATTAGGATTTTCAGAAGGCCCTTGACAAGGTGCCACACATAAGACCATAAGATATACAAGCAGAAGTGGGCCATTTGGCCCATTGAGTCTGCTCTGCCATTCTGTCATGGGCTGATCCAATTCTTCCAGTCATCCTCACTCCCCTGCCTTCTCCCCATACCCTTTGATGCCCTGACTACTCAACAACCTATCTATCCCTGCCTTAAATGCACCCAATGACTTGGCCTCCACAGCCACCCGTGGCAACAAATTCCACAGATTTATCACCCTCTGACTAAAGTAATTTCTCCACATCTCTGTTCTAAATGCGCATCTTCAATCTTGAAATCGTGTCCTCTTGTCCTAGACTCCCCTACCACGGGACGTAACATTACCATATCTAAACAACAGGAATTCTGCAGATGCTGGAAGTTCAAGCAACACACATCAAAGTTGCTGGTGAACGCAGCAGGCCAGGCAGCATCTCTAGGAAGAGGTACAGTCGACGTTTCAGGCCGAGACCCTTCGTCAGGACTAACTGAAGGAAGAGTTAGTAAGAGATTTGAGAGGGGGAGGGGGAGATCCGAAATGATAGGAGAAGACAGGAGGGGGAGGGATGGAGCCAAGAGCTGAACAAGTGATTGGCAAAAGGGATATGAGAGGATCATGGGACAGGAGGTCCGGGGAGAAAGACAAGGGTGGGGGAACCCAGAGGATGGGCAAGGGTGTAGTCAGAGGGACAGAGGGAGAAAAAGGAGAGTGAGAGAAAAAATGTGTGTATAAAAATAAATAACGGATGGGGTACGAGGGGCAGGTGGTGCATTAACGGAAGTTTGAGAAGTCAATGTTCATGCCATCAGGTTGGAGGCTACCCAGACGGAATATAAGGTGTTGTTCCTCCAACCTGAGTGTGGCTTCATCTTTACAGTAGAGGAGGCCGTGGATAGACATGTCAGAATGGGAATGGGATGTGGAATTAAAATGTGCGGCCACTGGGAGATCCTGCTTTCTCTGGCAGACAGAGCGTAGGTGCTCAGCAAAGCGGTCTCCCAGTCTGCGTCGGGTCTTGCCAATATATAGAAGGTCACATCGGGAGCACCGGACGCAGTATATCACCCCAGCCGACTCACAGGTGAAGTGTCGCCTCACCTGGAAGGACTGTCTGGGGCCCTGAATGGTGGTAATGGAGGAAGTGTAAGGGCATGTGTAGCACTTGTTCCGCTTCTTTATTAACTTTGCCTCCAACTTTCACCCTGCCCTCAAGTTTACCTGGTCCGTTTCCGACACCTCCCTCCCCTTTCTTTGTCTTTCTTTGTCTCTATCTCTGGAGACAGCTTATCCACTGATGTCTACTATAAGCCTACGGACTCTCACAGCTATCTGGACTATTCCTCTTCTCACCCTGTCTCTTGCAAAAATGCCATCCCTTTCTCGCAATTCCTCCGCCTCCACCGCATCTGCTCTCACGATAAGGCTTTTCATTCCAGGACGAGGGAGATGTCGTCCTTTTTTAAAGAAAAGGGCTTCCCTTCCTCCACCATCAACTCTGCTCTCAAACGCATCTCCCCCATTTCAGGCACATCTGCTCTCACTCCATCCTCCCGCCACCCCACTAGGAATAGGGTTCCCCTGGTCCTCACCTACCACCCCACCAGCCTCCAGGTCCAACATATTATTCTCAGTAACTTCCGCCACCTCCAATGGGATCCCACCACTAAGCACATCTTTCCCTTCCCCCCCTCTGCTTTCCGCAGGGATCGCTCCCTATGTGACTCCCTTGTTCATTCGTCCCCCCCATCCCTCCCCACTGATCTCTCTCCTGGCACTTATCCTTGTAAGCGGAACAAGTGCTACACATGCCCTTACACTTCCTCCCTTACCACCATTCAGAGCCCCAGACAGTCCTTCCAGGTGAGGCGACACTTCACCCGTGAGTCGGCTGAGGTGATATACTGCGTCCGGTGCTCCCAATGTGGCCTTTTATATATTGGCGAGACCCGACGCAGACTGGGAGACCGCTTTGCTGAACACCTACACTCTGTCCGCCAGAAAGCAGGATCTCCCAGTAGCCACACATTTTAATTCCACATACCATTCCCATTCTGACATGTCTATCCACGGCCTCCTCTACTGTAAAGATGAAGCCACACTCAGGTTGGAGGAACAACACCTTATATTCCGTCTGAGTAGCCTCCAACCTGATGGCATGAACATTGACTTCTCTAACTTCCGCTAATGCCCCATCTCCCCCTTGTACCCCATCCGTTATTTATTCTTATACACACATTCTTTCTCTCACTCTCCTTTTTCTCCCTCTGTCCCTCTGACTATACCCCTTGCCCATCCTCTGGCCCCCCCCCCCGTCTTCCTCCCTGGGCCTCCTGTCTCATGATCCTCTCATATCCCCTTTGCCAATCACCTGTCCATCCCTTGGCTCCATCCCTACCCCTCCTGTCTTCTCCTATCATTTTGGATCTCCCCCTCCCTTCCCACTTCCAAATCTCTCACTAACTCCTCCTTCAGTTAGTCCTGACGAAGGGTCTCGGCCTGAAACGTCAACTGTACCTCTTCCTAGAGATGCTGCCTGGCCTGCTGCGTTCACCAGCAACTTTGATGTTTACCATATCTAATTTGTTCAGGCCTTTTAACATTCAGAATGTTTTTATGAGATCCCCCTTCATTCTCCTGAACTCCAGGGAATACAGCCCAAGAGCTGCCAGACGTACCAGACATGAGGCTGCTTAGCAAAATAAGAGCCATGGAATTACAGGAAAGTTACTAGCATGGGTGGAGCATTGGCTGATCGGCAGAAAACAGAGAGTGGGAATAAAGGGATCCTATTCTGCCGGTTACCAGTGGAGTTCCACAGGGGTTTGTATTGAGTTGGCTGTTTCTTACGATGTATGTCAATGATCTGGACTATGGTATTAATGGACTTGTGGCTAAATTTGCCAATGATACAAAGATAAGTGGAGGAGCGGGTAGTGTTGAGGAAACAGAGAGCCTGCAGAGAGTCTTAGATAGTTTAGGGGAATGGGCAAAGAAGTAGTAAATGAAATGCAATGTTGGAAAGTGTATGGTCAAGTACTTTGGTGGAAGAAATAAACGGGCGGACTATTATTTAGATGGGGAGAGAATTCAAAATGCAGAGATGCAAAGGGACTTGGGAGTCCTTGTGCGGGATACCCTAAAGATTAACCTCCAGGTTAAGTCGGTGGTGAAGAAGGTGAATGCAATGTTGGCATTCATTTCTAGAGGTATAGAATATAGGAGGGATGTGATGCTGAGGCTGTATAAGGCACTCATGAGACCACGCTTAGATTAGATTAGATTAGATTTTGAGGACACGCAGTCCTCTTTTATTGTCATTTAGTAATGCATGCTTTAAGAAATGATACAATGTTCTTCCAGTGTGATATCACAGAAACACAAGACAGACCAAGACTAAAAAAACTGCCAAAAACCACATAATTATAACATATAGTTACAACAGTGCAAGCAATACCGTAATTTGATAGAAGAACAGACCACGGGCACGGTAAAAAGAAGTCTCAAAGTCTCTTGAAAATCCCAACATCTCACGTAGACGGTAGAAGGAAGAAAACTCTCCCTGCCATGAGCTTCCAGCGCAGCAAACTTGCCAATGCAGCATCCTGGAAGCACCCGACCACAGTCCGTCCGAAAACTTCGAGCCTGTGACCAGCCCTCCGACACCGAACACCGAGCACCATCTCTACCGAGTGTTTCAACCCCAACCCCGGCCACCAGCAACAGGCAAAGCCGAAGATTTGGGGCCTTCCCCTCCGGAGATTCTTGATCGCACAGTAGCAGCGGCAGTGAACCGGGCATTTCAGAAGTTTCTCCAGATGTTCCTCCGTGTTTCTCACATCCATCTCCATCAAATCACGATTGTGCACGGCCCCTATTTAACAAATACGATATCATTTCATAGGAGAGGCCGCACGTGCTGCGTCGCGTCACCACCTTCTCCTTCCAGTATTGTCCGCAGTTTTGGGCTCCTTATTTTGGAAAGGATGTACTGACATTGGAGAGGGTTCAGTGAAGATTCACGAGAATAATTTCGGGAATGAAAGGGTTACCATATGAGGAACGTCTGGAAGCTCTAAATCTGGCCTTCATAAATCAATGTATTGATTAATCTACCGAATATTGAAAAGACTAGAAATGGTGGATGTGGAGAGGATATTTCCTATGGTGGGGGTATCCAAAACTTGAGGGCACAGCCTCAAAATTGAGGGACAACCTTTTAGAACAGAGGTAAAGAGGAATTTTTTTAGCCAGAATGTAGTGAATCTGTGGAGGGCAAGTCTGTGGGTATATTTAAAGCGAAAATTGATAATTTGCTGTTTGGTCAGGATATCAAAGGATATGGCAAGAAGGCAGGTGTTTGGGGTTGAATGGGATCTGGAATTAGCCATGATGGAATGGTGGAGCAGACTCGATAAACTGACTGGCCTAATTCTTCTCCTACGTCTTACGGTCTCATGATCTAAGATGGGATGTTATGTTGAAGTTGTATAAGATGTTGGTGAGGCTTAATTTGGAGTATTATTTGCAGTTTTGGTCACCTACCAACAGGAAAGATTTAAACACAGTTGAAAGATTGCAGAGAAAATTTACGAGGGTGTTATACGGAAAGATTGAATAGGTTAGGGACTGTATTCTTTAGAATGTAGAAGATTGAGAGGAGATTTGATAGAGTTATACAAAATTATGAGGGGGTTAGATAGGGTAAATGCACGCAGGCTTTTTCTACTGAGGTTGGGTGAGTCTACAACCAGAGGTCATGGGTTAAGGTTGAAAGGTGAGCAGTTTCAGGGGAACATGAGGGGAAACTTCTTCACGCAGTGGGTTGTGAGGCTATGGAATGAGCTGCCAGCACAAGTGGACCATGCAAGCTTGATTTCAATGTTAACAGAAGTTTGAATAGGTCCATAGTAAGTAGGGCTATGGAGGGCGATGGTTCCAGTGCAGGTCGACAGGAGTAGCAGTTTAAGTGATTTTGGCATGGACTAGATGAGCCGATGGGCCTGTTTCTGTGCTGTACTTCTATGACTCAAAATCTGAAGCCCTGTCCCCTGCACCAGTTCCCCAGCAATGCATTTATCTGCCAAATCATCCTATTATTACTTTCACTGGCACGTGGCACAGGTAGCAATCCAGAGATTACTACCCTGGAGGTCCTGCTTTTCAGCTTTCTACCTATATTCTCTCTTCAGGGCCTCCTCCTATTTCCGACCTATGTTGTTGGTACCAGTATATATCAGCAATTCTGGAGTGTGATGGTATTGCTGAGTCTCTTCCTGGCATGCCTGACTGACAGTATTGAAAACCAAACTACTGATGCGATGAAGGAAGCCCTGAACAGCACCAGAGATGGAGAACCTTCATTTTTGCCCTGAATGCCAGTGGCTTAATGGGGAGTAACTAACTAACTCCTTCCTGTGGTTGTTCAAGCTCTTGGTTAGCATCCAATATAGTCTTTTTCCCCCTGATTATTCCCTGGTTACTTTCTTAAAACTCAGGAAGTTTTACCTGTTTAAGGGGTTACTTAAATGAAAAATATGGCCAGGGCAGAAATGGTTGACACCAGAAAACGTAGTTTTAAGGTGATTTTAGGAAAATGATGTGGCTGGGCATCAGATGTAAGATTTTTTTTACATGAAAAGCCCTGCCAGGGTAGATGGTGGAGGCAGACACTTCAGGGGCATTTAATTGGCAATGGATGATTAAAAAAAGGGGGAGTATGAAGAGAGAAGGGTAAGATTGAGCTTAGAGTAGATTAACGTTATGAGCAAAAAATCGTGTAGTGTTCTGCAGTATCCTTTGTTCTATGAGAGCCCTTGCATATTGCATATACGTATTGCAAATACAATTATACAATGCACATTCCTCCCTTATCAAGATGATAAAAGGCATAGATCGATTGGACAGCCAGAGACCTTTTCCCAGAGCAGAAATGGCTAATACAAGGGAACAGTTAGGAGGAATGTATTGGGGGGGAGAGGGAAGAATGTCAGAGGAAGGCCTTTTTTATTTACATAGAGAGGTGCCAGGGGTAGTGATAGAGGCAGTTGCAATAGAGTCATTAAAAATAGATGAGTGCATAGAATGGAGGGTTCTGTTCTTAAATATCCATAATGTTTCAACAAATAAACCTTTCACAAAACACTTCTAAAATTCCTTAGCTATTTGTGAAGGCTGCCTACTATATTTGTATATTACTTACCACTTGGTCAGAAATAAAACCTTATAAAATATTATGCTATTTATCATATCATAGCTTTACAGATTTGATTTATTGTGACTTGTGTCCTGCCTAAATAATCCTTGACACTTTGAGCCAAATTAAAATATTACATGGACAACAATTTGAACCAAAAACTATGAATAACTCCGCCATAAACAGTCCCAAACTTGGCTGCAAAAGGAAGAGGGTTGGGCATGGGGCTAGCAGACCCCTGTATCATGAAGCCCAGGACTACAGAAAGCCCAACAGAAGCTCCAAAGACCTCATCCCTGAGAGAGGATACACCAGGAGGATGGGCTATACCTGGAGATAATGTGAAAGACTAGCCCAGAACGGAGGACTTGCTACATCTGCGGACAACCTGAATGACTAGCTACACCTGGAGACACCCTAAAGGACTGGCCCAGGATACAGGACTGGCTACACCTGGAGAGAACATGAAAGACTGGCCCAAGTCAGAGGACTCTTGGTGAGCTACTGTCGGCGGCCTATGCCTCAGTAGGTGGTACTATCATATCATGGTTGAATAAATTATCAATAAAAATAGCTTGTAGATCAATTTATAGATGTTATAATTAATATTAACATAATTATATATTATAGTGATAAAGTGTGATTCTTAGCCAGTATTGTGCTTTATTATTTCTGGTTATTATATTCTATAGTCGCTGAGTTCTTTAGCATTGGTAAAATATCTTACATATCACCAAGGTAGTGTAGCAGTTAGTGCGACACTATTGCAGTTTGGGGCTTCAGAGTTCAATTCAGGCGTCCCCTGTTTGTACGTTTTTTCCGTGTGCACTGGGTGCTCTGATTTCCTCCCATAGTCCAAAGATGTACTGGTTGGTGGGTTAATTGGTCATTGTAAATTGTCCTGTGATTGGGAAAAGGTTAAATCAGTGGGTTGTTGGGCAGGACAGCATGGTGGGCCGGAAGGACCTGTTCCACACTGTACCTCTAAATAATAAATAAGCATGTCACACTAGGTGGGAGTTTGGAAGTCAAATTAATCTGCTCCTTCAATACAAATTTTGGTAGTTTAATTTAATATAATTCACTATATATCTATCACTAACCAGGTTATAAAATATCTGAAGCAAATGCATAGCCATTGACCCAGGTGGAAGTGCTTGGAGCACACAGTATTGCACAACCATAAATATATATCACAGGCCGGCAGTGAAAGCTGATAAATATCTTCACAGATGAAGCTGACCAGATAACTCATCAGCAACAAAGTTGCAAGTGAATTATGATTATTCTCCTGAGTGGAATTATTTATCAGATTGCACTGCTAATTGCAGCTGTAGTTTGTCAATACTGAATACTTTCAAGTATAATTTTTAAAACCTATTTTATGGCAAGTCTGATTATGTGAAAGATGCTTCCATCTCTTTTACACGTGTGGTGTAGATGCTTAATCCACATTTTCACTTCTGCTTAAACTGTAGTGAGAATTAATCAGGAAAAATTATAAAATTCAAGAAATTATTTACATTTCAATGTGTGAATCAGTAAATTCACATGTCTAAAATTTGGACAAAATCCACTGGTTTCTATGGTGAGATGGGAACAGAGGAATATCAACCATCAGCACTAGCCTCCCCCGCATCAATGGCAGTGCCTCAAAAAAGTGGCATCCCCATATCACCCAGGCTATGCCCACTTCTCGTTGCTACCATCAGGGAGATGCAACAGGAACCTGAAGACATACACTCAAGTTTCAGGCATTCAGTATATTTTTGCTCTACTTTTGCAGTACTTCTTTATATAAATAATAGTTTTTTTTATTATTAGGTACTACTGCGACAAAAGAACAAATTTCATGACATGTGCCAATGGTATTAAACCTAATTCTGATTGAATTATGTGAAATGTGGGTGACTGTGTCATGAACAACTGCATATTGTAACTAGTTTCAAAGTCGAAGGAATTGTAATTGAGAATAGGGTTTTAAAATCCATCATACAATCTACTATGTTGCATGTAATAGTATCTAGTTTTAGAGTACAAGCCTCACAATGTAGTCTGGTGGATGTTCAGGCCCATCTTGCATTTGTTGCTGTTACCTACAATTTCTTCATGTGCTGTGACTTCTCTAAACTGAAACAAAACAAAACAAAATTTATTGTCTTTGAGCCTGCTTCACATTCTTAATGTACACTCTGTGACCACTTTATTATGTACATCTGCTCATTAATGCAAATATCTAATCAGTTATTCATGTCGCAGCAACTCAATGCCTAAAAGTGTGCAGATGTGTCAAGAGGTTCAGTTGTTCAAACCAAACAACAGAATGGGAAACTGTGGTCTAACTGACCTTGACCATGGAATGTATGTTGGTGTCAGACAGGATGGTTTGAGTATCTCAGACACTGCTCATATCCTGGGATTTTCATGTTTCTAGAGTTATAGAAAGTGGTACAAAAAGCAAAAATAAAATATCCAGTGAGCGGCAGATCTATAGGCAAAAATGTCTTGTTGATGACAAAGGTTACAGGAGAATGGTCAGACTGGTTCAAGCTGACAAGAAGGTGACAGTAACTCAAACAACCATGCATTACAACAGTGGTGTGCAGAAGAGCATCTCTGAACACAAAGTCTATCCTTGAAGTGGATAGCCTACAGCAGTAGAAGACCACACCGGTTGTATTCCTGTACTTAATAAAGTGGCCACTGAGTGTATGTTAAAGTACAGAATTATCTTACTTTCATTGCAGAACTAAGTATTGTACGGCATTCAGTGTCAGCACAGCAGTTGCTGTGTGTGCACGAAGAGTCTGATTTGGATTTCCACAAGTAAAGGCTGCATTTCTTTAGTTTAGAAATCATACCTACTCGCTTCAACAGCGCACATACAAAAGTTGGAACGATACAAACAAGGTTTCTGTGCCACCTGTACAAGGATGACACGCAAATTCATGAAGTGTTTTATATTCTAAAGTGGTCGGGGCATTTTAAGTAGTTAGGAACGTAGAAAACCTACAGCACAATATAACCCCTTCGGCCCACAAAGCTGTGCCGAACAGGTCCTTACCTTATAAATTACCGAGGGTTACCCATAGCCCTCTAATTTTCTAAGCTCCATGTACCTATCCAGGAGTCTCTTAAAAGACCCTATCGTATCCACCTCCACCACTGTCGCCGGCAGCCCATTCCACGCACTCACCACTCTCTGCGTAAAAAAACTTACCCCTGACATCTCCTCTGTACCTACTTCCAAGCACCTTAAAACTGTGCCCTCTTGTGATAGCCATTTCAGCCCTGGGGAAAAAGCCTCTGACTATCCACACGATCAATGCCTCTCATCATCTTGTACACCTCTATCAGGTCACCTCTCATCCTCCGTCGCTCCAAGGAGAAAAGGCCGACTTCACTCAGCCTATACTCATAAGTCATGCTCCCCAATCCAGGGAATATCTTTATAAATCTCCTTTCTATGGTTTCCATATCCTTTCTGTAGTGAGGTGACCAGAAATGAGCACAGTACTCCAAGTGGGGTGTGACCAGGGTCCTATATAGCTGCAACATTACCTCTTGGCTCCTAAATTCAATCCCACAATTGATAAAGGCCAATGCACCGTATGCCTTCTTAACAACAGAGTCAACCTGTGCAGCAGCTTTGAGTGTCCTATGGACTCGGACCCCAAGATCCCTCTGGTTCTCCACACTGCCAAGAGTCTTACCATTAATACTATATTCTGCCATCATATTTGACCTGCCAAAATGATCTACCTCACACTTATCTGGGTTGAACTCCATCTGCCACTTCTCATCCCAGTTTTGCATCCTATCAGTGTCCCATTGTAACCTTTGATAGCCCTCCACACTATCCACAACACCCCCAACCTTTGTATCATCAGTAAATTTACTAACCCTTCCTTCTACTTCCTCATCCAAGTCATATATAAAAATCACGACGAGTAGGGGTCTGAGGCACAACACTGGTCACAGACTTCCATGCAGAATATTTCCTGTCTACAACCACACTTTGCCTTCTGTGGGCAAGCCAGATCTGGATCCACAAAGCAAGGACCCCTTGGATTCCTTACCTCCTTACTTTCTCGATAACCCTTGCATGGGGTACCTTATCAAATGCCTGGCTGAAATCCATATTCACTACATCTACTACTCTACCTTCATCAATGTGTTTAGTCACATCCTCAGAAAATTCAGTCAGGGTCAGGAGGCACGACCTGCCTTTGACAAAGCCATGCTGACTATTCCTAAGCATATTATGCCAAGTGTTCATAAATCCTGTCTCTCAGTATCTTTTTTATCAACTTAACAACCACTGAAGTAAGACTCTCTAGTCTACAATTTGCTGGGCTATCTGTACTCCCTTTCTTGAATAAGGAAACAACATCCGCAACCCTCCAATCTTCTGGAACCTCTCCCGTCCCCAATGATGATGCAAAGATCATCGCCAGAGGCTCAGCTATCTCCTCCCTCGCCTCCTACAGTAGCCTGGGGTACATCTCGGCCAGTCCCGGTGACTTATCCAACTTGATGTTTTCCAAAAGCTCCAGCACACCTTCTTTCTTAATATCTACATGCTCAAGCTTTTCAGTCAACTGTATATCATCCCTACAATCACCAAGGTCCTTTGCCGTAGTATTCTTTAATTACCTCTGCTATCTCCGCCGATTCCATACACACTTTTCCACTTTCACACTTGATTGGTCCTATTCTCCCATGTCTCATCCTCTTGCTCTTCACATACTTGTAGAATGCCTTGGTGTTTTCCCTAATCCTGTTCTCCACGGCCTTCTCATGACCTCTTCTGGCTCTTCAAGTTTCATTCTTAAGCCTTTTCCTGCTAGCTTATAATCTTCTAGATCTGTAACATTATCCAGTTTTTTGAACCTTTTGTAAGCTCTTCTTTTCTTCTTGACTAGATTTACAACAGCCTATGGACACCACGGTTCCTGTACCTTATCATCCTTTCCCTGTCTCATTGGAACGTACCTATGCAGAACTCCACACAAATATCCCCCGAACATTTGCCACATTTCTTCCGTATGTTTCCCTGAGAACATCTGTTTCCAATTTATACTTCCAAGTTCCTGCCTGGTAGCCTCATATTTCCCCTTACTCCGATTAAATGCTTTCTGAACTTGTCTGTTCCTATCCCTCGCCACTGCTATGGTAAAGGACATAGAATTGTGATCACTATCTCCAAAATGCTCTCCCACTGAGAGATCTGACACCTGGCCAGGTTCATTTCCGAATACCAGATCAAGTACAGCCTCCCCTCTTGTAGGCTTATCTACATATTGTGTCAAGAAACCTTCCTGAACACGCCTAACAAACTCCACCCCATCTAAACCCCTTGCTCTAGAGAGATGCCAATCGATATTTGGGAAATTTAAAATCTCCCACCACGACAACCCTGTTATTATTACACCTTTCCAGAATTTATCTCCCTATCTGCTCCTCGATGTCCCTGTTACTATTGGGTGATCTATAAAAAAACACACATTAGGGTTATTGACCTCTTCCTGTTCCCAACTTTCACCCACAGGAATCCCGTAGACAGTCCCTCCGTGATTTCCTCCCTTTCTGCAGCCGTGACACTATCTGTGATCAACAGTGCCAGGCCCCCACCTCTTTTGCTTCCCTCCCTGTCCTTTCTGAAACATCTAAAGCCTGGTACTTGAAGTAACCATTCCTGTCCCTGAGCCATCCAAGTCTCTGTAATGGCCACAACATCATAGCTCCTTAGTGCAATATCTTTACAGCACCAACCATCGCCCATCACTACTCGATTCCCACCACTGTCTGTAGGAGTTTTTCATGGTCTCCCCTTGATTGTGTGGGTTTCCTCCATGTGCTCTGGATTTTTCCCACATTCCAAAGATGTACGGGTTGGGGTTAGTGAGTTATGTTGACACCAGAAGTATGGCGACACTTGTAGACTGCCCACCGCCATCGTCATTGTTTTGATTTGATGCAAGTAACATATTTCACTAGCATGATACAATCTGCAGATCCTTGAAAACCAAAGCAAGGCACACAAGATGCTGGAGGAACTCAGCAGGTCAGACAACATCTATGGAAAAGAGTAAACTGTCAATGTTTTGGGCTGAGATCCTTCATCAGGACAGGAACATATTTCACTGTATGTTTCAATGTACGTTTGACAAATAAAGCTGATCTCCACTAATAAAATATTTCCTAATTAGTGTTCCTGAAGATTGGAAAGGTAGATTTTAGAGTTATTATTTCATGTGTATTCAGGGGAACTTTAGTATCCAAAGCAATATTGCAATATTGGTGAAAATATATAGGTGTGCTGGGGTAAAGAGCTGGACAGGTCCAAATGTCACGTTATGTTATAGGCCTCTACATATGTTTACTAACCCCTTGAGGTTTGCCCTTTGCCTGGGTATAATACAAGCTGTTAGTGTTAACAAATTATCCCGGTGTGAAAAAAGTTAGCCTCTGGGAGCTCTGATATTTTGGCAACTTGCACAGCATCACTTCTTGGTCTCACTGATGTGTGAAACTGCATCATTGTTAAAGTGATGAAAAGTAGCAATATTCAGAATGCATTACAGGAAAGGGAGTCGCTGATATGGAAAGAGAAAGACCAGAGTAGTTTTCTCTGTATGAAAGGGAACGTCATGCTCAAGTAATGAGGTTTAGTCCATTGTTTTGAATGAAGAGTTATCATTTATGGTGTTTTCATATCTTAAAAACAAACATAGAAATAGCAAGAAATACAAGAGATTCTGCAGATGCTATAAGTCCACAGTAACTACCCAGAGATTAATTTTCTTTGTAAATGTAACACCCTGGGAACGGTTTCACTGCTAATGTAATTGTTTCTCTGTAGCTGCAGTGTTTGGGTTATGACTAGAGATAACAGAGGCATTGAAATGTGCTCTGGCCAATGAGGGGGGGTGTTTTTCTTTCTTATGTGCCTAAGGGAAGGGATTTCGCAGGCTTTTGGTTCAGCAGAAGCTGGAGAGAGAAGATACCAGTATGGGGAAGTTGTAGACTGCAGGATTGAGCGGATTTGGAATGGGGTCAGGAGTCGACAACGGCTGGGGGGAAATTGAGGGAGAACGAACAGAAGTGTAAACACTGAGCTCCAACGTGCGCATTGGACTGTTTCATTAAAATGGGCCCTTTTTCTTTTTGTTTTCTTTACTAACCCTATAGTCAAATTAAAAACTATAAAGCTCAATCGTTTAATTACGAATTGTGTACTGTTTGTTATTTCGTGGTACGGATTTGTAACAGAGGACACATCACGCAGATTTCTGAAGTTTGGCCGGGCCGGAAGCTGTCTTCTCCTAGATTAACAAAGCTGGCCGAACCTGACGGTTACATAAATACAAAGAAACATAATAGAATCAATGAAAAACTGCTCAGCAGACAGACAGACAACCAGCAACAAACTGTGCAAATACTAAAAAAAAAATTAGTTATAATACATAAATAAGAAATAAATGTTGAGAACATGAGATGAAGAGTCATTGAAAGTGGAAAGTAGGTGTGGGGTCCGTAAACACGAGGAAATCTGCAGATGCTAGAAATGTGGGGTCTGTTCAGTGTTAGGGTGAGTAAAGTGGTGAATCAGAATCTGTTAAAGGCTCCGGCTTGAAGCAGCAACTACTTACCTCCCTCTGTAGATGCTGACTGACGCAGTAGCACAACCAGCTCACTTGGCCACTCAAACCTGGCATGCAGCAAATCGTGGATGATCTATACCATACTTCAATTTCCTGACCTATTCCTACATCCCTCAATTGCTTTAATATTAGAAAATCTTGACTGCAATCAGTAGCTAAGCCTGTGTAAGACATCAGAGTGGAAAATTCAGACATTTTCATGTGTGAAAAAAATCTCCGTGTTCTAGTCCAAAATGGCCTACTCTTTATATTGAGAATGTGGCTCTGAGTTAACGACTGTTTTCAAAGGAAATCATTTCCTTTATATCTACTTATCACAGACGACCCTAATGGCAGCTCTCATTGAAAGCAATGGAAGACATCAAATATTCTTGTTTTAGTCTGCTACGTCTGAGAACCATAACTACATCTATGATGTGTACAATCAGTGATGAAGTTCTACTGTGACTGAACGATCTATTGCTGCTTAAACCCTTCAGAATTAGCCTGGTCTTGGGTCAGCACACTGCCCCTTTACGAAGTTGCCAAGGAAAGTGGGGTTGAAGTGCTGGTCTGATGGTGCTTTTAAAAAAAACAAGGTTTTTGACTCCCAATACCAGCTATTTTACTGGCAAACATGCAGTCTCTGATAAATAAAACTGATGATCTCAGAGCTAGGGTGCTGTATCAGAAGGACGTTAGGAGCGCGTGTCAACTTTGTTTTATGTAATCTTGTTTAACCCCTTCCGTGCCAGATGCAGCAATTTGAATAGACAGGTTCTAAATACACCATCAAGATAGGTCAGTTAAGTCTCTCTAAAGCAGAGGTGGAGGTATATACCTCATGGTGTACTAATGTATTGGTCACATCCCAATATTGCTCACCGGACCTGGAACACCTCGCAATTAAGTGCCTGTCATTTTATCTGCTGAGCGATTTCAGCAATCTTTTTGGTAGAGGTATACATTCTATCTCAGGCCAATGTCAAACAAACTCTAGACAAACTGAGCAATGTAATCAACACGCATGAAACAGCACATCCTGATGCCTTGCCCATCATTTTGAGGGGTTTTATCCAGGCCAGCTTGATAAAGTCACTAAATAATTATCATCAACAAATCACCTATAGTACCAGAGGAAATAACACACTGGACCACTGTTACACTAAGTTCAGGAGTGCCTACCATCCTATTCTATGCCCACACTTTGGTAAGTCGGATCACCTGGTTGTACTTCTACTTCCTATGTATAGGAAGAGACTGAAGACTGCAGCACCAGAAGTGAGGACCATGAAGGTATGGACCAGGGAGGCAGGGAAAAGCTGACTGCTTTAAATCAGTGGACTGGACTGTGTTCAGGAAGTCATCTTTGAGCCTGGATGAGTATGCTGCATTTGTTACTGACTTAATTAAAACCTGTGTGGATGAGTGTGTGCCTATGAAAACTTACTGTACATTCTCAAGCCAAAAACTGTGGAGGAGCCAGGAGGTTTATAATCTGCTCAGAGCTAGATCTGTGGCATTTAAGTCTAGCGATCCAGGTCTGCATAAGAAACCTAGTTGTGACTTTCATATGGCTATGTCAAGAGCCAAGAAACAATGCCAGGAGAGGCTGGAGGCGATATCGGATGCATAGCAAATTCCAACAGCATGAATGGCAGCAATGCTACACTACTAGATCAATGCCTTTTAAGCTCTGTTTGAAAGGGAGAATAAAACCACAGCTAGGAGGATCCCTGCAGCATCCAAGGGCCCTGTAATCTTTGTCTCGGAGGCCGACGTCAGGCTGTCTTTTAAGAGGGTAAATCCTTGCGAAGTAGCAGGGCCTGATGGAGTACCTGGTAAGGCTCTCTGTAAACCTGTGCTTTTCAACTGGCAGAAGTATTCAAAGACATTTTCAATCTCTTACTGCTACATTCGCAAGTTCCCACCTACTTCAAATGGGCAACAGTTATGCCAGTGCCCAAGAAGAGCAGTGTGAACTGCCTCAATAACTATCATCCAGTAGCACTCCCATTTACAGTAATGAAATGTTTTGAGAGGGTAGATGTGGGTAGAACCAACAACTGTCTCAGGAAGGACCTGTATTCACTGTACTTCGCTTATTGCCACATTAGGTCTACAGCAGAAGCGATCTCATTGCCTCTCCACACAGCCTTGGATCACCTGGACAAAGCAAATGCCTATGTCAGGATGCTGCTATTGACAATAACTCAGCATTTAACTCCATCATTCCTACAGTCCTGATCGAAAAGCTACAGAACCTAGGCCTCTGTACCTCTCTCTGCAACTGGATCCTTGACTTCCTATCTGGGAAACCACCGTCTGTGCAGATTGGAAATAACATCTCCACCTCGCTGACAATTAACACCAGCACCACACAGGGATGTGTGCTTAGCACTCTGCTGTACTCTCTCTACACCCATGACTGTCAAGCTAGGCATAGCTCAAACAGTACTTATAAATTTGCTGATGATACAACCATTGTTGGCAGAATTTCAGATGGTGACAAAAAGGCGTACAGGAGCAAAATATGCCAGTTAGTTGAGTGGTGTCACAGCACCAACTTTGTGCTCAACATCAGTAGACGAAAGAGCTGATTGTGGACTTCAGGAAGGGTAAGACGAATGAACACATACCAATCCTCATAGAGGGATCAAAAGTGGAGAGAATGAGCAGTTTCAAGTTTCTGGGTGTCAAGGTCTCTGAGGACCTAAGCTGGTCCCAACATATCGATGCAGCTATAAAGAAAGCAAAACAGTGACATATTTCATTAGTAGTTTGAGGAGATTTGGTTTGTCAACTCAAGCACTTGAAAACTTCTATAAATGTACCATTGAGAGCATTTTGTCTGGTATGGGGGGGGGGGGGGCTACTGCACAAAATAGAAATAAGTTGCAGAAATTTGTAAAATTAGCCAGCTCTATCATGGGTACCAAACTCCGTAGTATTCAAGACATCTTCAAGGACTGGTGCCTTAGGAAGGAGGCATCCATCATTAACGATCCCCACCGCTTAGGACCTGCCCTCTTCGCACTGTTACCATCGGGAAGGAAATACAGAAGACTGAAGCCACGCACCTAGTGATTCAGAAACAGCTTCTTCCCTTCTTGTGAGCTTGTGAGTGTTCCTTCTTCCTTCTGCCATCCGATTTCTAAATGAACGTTGAACACATAAACACTACCTCAATATTTTTATTATTTCTGTTAATTTGCTAAACTTATTTAGACAATAGACAATAGACAATAGGTGCAGAAGTAGACCATTCGGCCCTTCGAGCCTGCACCGCCATTCTGAGATCATGACTGATCATCTACTATCAATGCCCAGTTTCTGCCTTGTCCCCATAACCCTTGATTCTCCTATCCATAAGATACCTATCTAGCTCCTTCTTGAAAGCATCCAGAGAAATAGCCTCCACTGCCCTCTGAGGCAGTGCGTTCCACACCTCCACAACTCTCTGGGAGAAGAAATTCCACCTCAACTCTGTCCTAAATGACCTACCCCTTATTCTTAAACCACGCCCTCTGGTACTGGACTCTCCCAGCATCTGGAACATATTTCCTGCCTCTATCTTGTCCAATTCCTTAGTAATCTTACATGTCTCAATCAGATCCCCCCTCAATCTCCTTAATTCCAGCGTGTACAAGCCCAGTCTCTCTAACCTCTCTGCGTAAGACAGTCCGGACATCCCAGGAATTAACCTAGTGAACCTACGCTGCACCTCCTCCACAGCCAGGATGTCCTTCCTTAACCCTGGAGACCAAAACTGCACACAATACTCCAGGTGTGGTCTCACCAGGGCCCTGTATAAATGCAAAAGGATTTCCTTGCTCTTGTACTCAATTCCCTTTGTAATAAAGGCCAACATTCTATTAGCCTTCTTCACTGCCTGCTGCACTTGCTCATTCACCTTCAGAGACTGATGAACAAGTACTCCTAGATGTCTTTGTATTTCACCCTTACCTAACTCCACACCGTTCAGATAATAATCTGCCTTCCTGTTCTTGCTCCCAAAGTGAATAACCTCACACTTATTCACATTAAACGCCATCTGCCAAGTTTCTGCCCACTCACCCAGCCTATCCAAGTCACCTTGAATTCTCCTAACATCCTCATCACATGTCACACTGCCACCCAGCTTAGTATCATCAGCAAACTTGCTGATGTTATTCACTAGGAAGAGGTACAGTCGACGTTTCAGGCCGAGACCCTTTGTCAGGACTAACTGAAGGAAGAGTTAGTAAGAGATTTGAAATCTCTTTCAAATCTCTTACTAACTCTTCCTTCAGTTAGTCCTGACGAAGGGTCTCGGCCTGAAACGTCGACTGTACCTCTAACTAGAGATGCTGCCTGGCCTGCTGCGTTCACCAGCAACTTTAATGTGTGTTGCTTGAATTTCCAGCATCTGCAGAATTCCTGTTGTTTGATGTTATTCACAATGCCTTCCTCTAAATCATTGACGTAAATCGTAAACAGCTGTGGTCCCAATACCGAGCCCTGTGGCACCCCACTAGTCACCACCTGCCATTCCGAGAAACACCCATTCACTGCTACCCTTTGCTTTCTATCTGCCAACCAGTTTTCTATCCATGTCAATATCCTGCCCTCAATGCCATGAGCTCTGATTCTACCCACCAATCTCCTATGTGGTACCTTATCAAATGCCTTCTGAAAGTCAAGGTACACCACATCCACTGGATCTCCCGCGTCTATCTTCCTGGTTACGTCCTCGAAAAACTCCAATAGATTAGTCAAGCATGATTTACCCTTGGTAAATCCATGCTGGCTTGGCCCAATCCTATCACTGCTATCAAGATACGCTGCTATTTCATCTTTAATAATCGACTCTAGCATCTTCCCCACTACTGATGTTAGGCTAACAGGGCGATAGTTCTCTGTTTTCTCCCTCCCTCCTTTCTTAAAAAGTGGGGTAATATTAGCCATTCGCCAATCCTCAGGAACTGATCCTGAATCTAAGGAACATTGGAAAATGCTCACCAATGCATCTGCAATTTCCAGAGCCACCTCCTTTAGTACCCTAGGATGCAGACCATCTGGACCTGGGGATTTGTTAGCCTTCAGTCCCATCAGTCTACTCATCACTGTTTCCTTCCTAATGTCAATCTGTTTCACTTCCTCTGTTACCCTATGTCCTTGGCCCATCCATACATCTGGGAGATTGCTTGCGTCTTCCCTAGTGAAGACAGATCCAAAGTACTTACTAAATTCGTCTGCCATTTCTCTGTTTCCCATAACAATTTCTCCCAATTCATTCTTCAAGGGCCCAACATTGTTCTTAACTATCTTCCTTCTCTTCACATACCTAAAAAAAACTTTTGCTATCCTCCTTTATATTCCTAGCTAGCTTGCGTTCATACCTCATTTTTTCTCCCCGTATTGCCTTTTTAGTTAAGTTCTGTTGCCCCTTAAAAATTTCCCAATCATCCATCTTCCCACTCACCTTAGCTCTGTTATACTTCTTTTTTAATGCTATGCTGTCTCTGACTTCCTTTGTCAACCACTGTGGCCACTTTCCCCCCTTTGAATCCTTCCTTCTCCAGGGGATGAACTAATTTTGCACCTTGTGCATCATTCCCAAGAATACCTGCCATTGCTGTTCCACAGTCTTTTCTGCTAGGATATCCGACCAGTCAACTTTGGCCAGCTCCTCCCTCATGGCTCCATAGTCTCCTTTGTTCAACTGCAATACTGACACTTCTGATCTGCCCTTATCCCTCTCAACTTGCAGATAAAAACTTATCATATTATGGTCACTACCTCCTAATGGCTCCTTTACTTCAAGATGACTTCATCAAATCCTATTCATTGCACAACACTAAATCCAGAATAGCCTTATCCCTGGCCGGCTCTCGTACAAGCTGCTCCAAAAATGCATCCCGTAAGCACTCTACAAACTCCCTATCCTGGGGTCCAGTACCAACCTGATTTTCCCAGTTCACCTGCATGTTGAAATCTCCCATAACTACTGCGACATTTCCTTTGCCACATGCCATTGTTAACTCCCTATTCAACTTACACCCAATATCCATGCTACTGTTTGGGGGCCTGTAGATAACACCCATTAGGGTCTTTTTGCCCTTACTGTTCCTCAGTTCTATCCACACTGACTCTACTTCTCCTGATTCTATGTCTCCCCTTGCAAGGGACTGAATCTCATTCCTCACCAACAGGGCCACCCCCTCCCCCGCCCACCTTTCTGTCCCTTCGATAGCACGTATGCCCTTGTACATTCAATTTCCAGGTTTGATCCCTCGCAGCCATGTCTCCGTTATCCCAACAACATCATAGTTACCCATTCGCAGCTGAGCTTCAAGCTCATCCGCCTTATTTCTGACACTTCGTGCATTCAGATATAGAATTTTTAACCCATTTCTCCTCTCTCTGTTTAAATTGCTGCCTATTGTGCATAACCCAGCTCCCCGAACTCTCACCGGGCTATACGCCCCTTGAATTTTGTTGTCCTTCTTAAATTTACATTCTCTTTCTGCACATTTAACTCCATGCTCTGTCAGACCATTCCTCTGCAAATGTATCCTCCTTATCATTCATTCCGCCTCACCTTTCTCTACTTCACACTTAATATTCCGGAACCGTGTAGTCCCCACCTGTCCTTTATACTTCATCTCGCTATCCTCTCTCACATTCTGGATCCCTGCCCCTTGCAAATTTTGTTTAAACCCCCCCAAGCAGCACTAGCAAACCTTCCTGCAAGAATGTTAGTACCCCTCCAGTTCAGGTGTAAACCGTCCCGTCGGAACAGATCCCACCTTCCCTGGAACAAAGCCCAATTATCTAAAAACCTGAAGCCCTCCCTCCTGCACCATCCTCTCAGCCACGTATTGATCTGTATAATCCTTCTGTTCCTCGCCTCACTCGCACGTGGCACAGGTAGCAATCCTGAGATTGTTACCCTGGAGGTCCTGACCTTCAGCTTCGCACCTAACTCCCTGAACTCACTACGCAGGACCCCCTCACTCTTCCTACCCACGTCGTTGGTCCCTACATGGACCACAACATCTGGATTCTTGCCCTCCCTCTCGAGAATAACCTGCACCCGATCTGAGATGGCCCGGACCCTGGCACCGGGGAGGCAACATACCATCCGAGACTCCCGATCTCCCCCACAAAATCTCCTATCTGCCCCCCTGACTATAGAATCCCCTATCACTACCGCTGTCTTCTCTTCCCTCTTCCCCTTCTGAGTGGAGGGTCCAACCTCAGTGCCAGAGACAGGACCACTGCAACTTGTTCCTGGTAGGACATCCCCACCAACAGTATCCAAAACGATATACTTATTGTTGATGGGAATGGCCACAGGGGTGCTCTGCACTCTCTGCCTGCTCCCCCTCCATCTCCTGACAGTCACCCAGTTGCCTACCTCCCGTCCTTTCGGTGTGACTACCTCCCGATAACTCTTATCTGTCTCTGCCTCTGCCTCCCGAATGATCCGTAGTTCATACAGCTCCAGCTCCAATTCCCCAACTTGCTCTGATAGGAGCTGCAGCTGGATGCACCTTCTTTGGGTGTGGTCATCAGGGACAACTGCGTTGATCCTGCCCTCCCACGTACTGCATACGGAGCACACCACTGCTCTAACTATCTCCCCCATTACCTGATCCCAGATTAATCAGAATAAATGAAAAAGTACCTACCAACCTTACCTTTTTTCCTCAGCAAGCACGTACTCAGGCTCACTGATTACCTCTCACTGAAGACCCCCTTACGCTGAAGCCCACTGAGCCAAAGCCCAGCACTCTGCTCCCGCTTACTCCGCTGCCCACACCTGAAATTTTAACTTAAATATTTAATAGACGTATATACTTAAGGTAACTAGTTTTTTTTCTATATTTATTTATTATGTGTAATGCCCTGGTTCATATTTTTTACTGTTATGCTGTATGTATTTTATTTTGTGCTGTTCTGTGAGAGCTGCTTCTTTTCAGTTTTAAGAGATGAGGAGAAATGTGTGCCATTCAGTTAGGATGGTTGGACTAAGGGGAGGTTTCTCTGATGAGGGACACTAAGGTTGGGCTTGGATCTTTTGTTCGAGCGGAGATGAAGTGAGAAGACACTGGGAAGAACCGGTCCTAGCATACGATCCAGTGGGAGTCCCGTTTGTTCAAGATGGATTGCGAGCAATGTTCGGAGGTTGGTATGTGCTTTCATGTTGACTAAGGGCCCAGTGTGTGAGTGACAAAGAATATCAAGATGAGCACCAACTTGTGCACATTTGACTGTTTAACTAGAGTGAGCCCTTTTCTTTTTGTTATTCTTTACTAACCCTTTAGTTAAAATTAATAAATATAATTCCTTTAATTGTATGCAGTGTACATTGGCATTAATTTGTAACAGGGTATCAAATGACACAGCATCCACACAAACTGGGGCTTGGGGTGGGATCAAACATGCCTCAATCTTACGAGTTTGGCGGGGCCGGAGGTTGTCTTCCCTAGACCTATGCTGCCAAGGAAACCAGGGTGTTTCATGTGTATTTTATTGTACTGCTGCTGTAAACAAATTTCATGACCAGGCTTTAAATGTTTCAGAAAGGGTTGGGAGGGAGGCAAAAGAGGTGGGGGTGTGGCACTGTTGATCAGAGATAGTGTCACGGCTGTAGAAAAGGAGGAAGTCATGGAGGGGTTGTCTATGGAGTCTCTGTGGGTGGAAGTTAGGAATAGGAAGCGGTCAATAACTCTACTGGGTGTTTTTTATAGACCACCCAATAATGACAAGGACATTGAGGAGCAGATAGGGAGCCAGGTTCTGGAAAGGAGTAATAATAACAGGGTTGTTGTTGTGGGAGCTTTTAATTTCCCAGATATTGATTGGCATCTCCCGGGAGTGAGGGGTTTTGATGGGGTAAGTGTGTTCAGGAAGGTTTCTTGACACAGTATGTAGATAAGCCGACAAGAGGAGAGGCTGTACTTGATCTGGTATTGGGAAATGAACCTGGTCAGGTGTCAGGTCTCTCAGTGGGAGAGCATTTTGGAGATAGTGATCACAATTCTATCTTCTTTACTATACCATTGGAGAGGGATAGAAACAGACAAGTTAGGGAAGTGTTTAATTGGAGTAAGGAGAAACATGAAGCTATCAAGCAGAAACTTGGAAGCACAAATTGGAAACAGATGTTCTCAGGGAAACGTACGGAAGAAATGTGGCAAATGTTCAGGAGATATTTGCTTAGGGTTCTGAATAGATACGTTCCAATGAGACATGGAAAGGATGGTACGGTATGTGTACAAAGGCTGTTGTAAATCTAGTCAAGAAGAAAAGAAGAGCTTACGAAAGGTTCAAAAATACTAGCTAATGATAGGAATCTTGGGTAAGTCACTGGGACCGGACCAGATATACCCCAGGCTACTGTGGGAGGCGAGGGAGTATTGGAGGGCTGCAGATGTTGTTCCCTTATTCAAGAAAGGGAGTAGAGATAGCCCAGGAAATTATAGACTAGTGAGTCTTACTTCAGTGGTTGGTAAGTTGATGGAGAAGATCCTAAGAGGCAAGATTTATGAATATTTGGAGAGGTAAATATGATTAGGAATAGTCAACATGGCTTTGTCAAAGGCAGGTCGTGCCTGACGAGCCTGATTGAATTTTTTGTGAATGTGAGTAAACACATTGATGAAGTTAGAGCAGTAGTAGTAGTGTATGTGGATTTCAGCAAGGCATTTGAAAAGATACCCTATGCGAGGCTTATTGAGAAAGTAAGGAGGCATGGGATCCAAGGGGACATTGCTTTGTGGATCCAAAACGGGCTTGCCTACAGGATGGTTGTAGACGGGTCATATTTTGCATGCAGACCGGTGACCAGTGGTGTGCCTTGAATCTGTTCTGGGATCCCTACTCTTTGTGATTTTTACAAATGACCTGGATGAGGAAGTAGAGGGATGGGTTAGTAAATTTGCTGATGACACATAGGTTGGGGGTGTTGTGGATAGTGCGGAGGTCTGTCAGAGGTTACAGCGGGACATTGATAGGATGTAAAACTGGGCTGAGAAGTAGTAGATGGAGTTCAAGCCAGATCAGTGTGAGGTGGTTCATTTTGGAGGTCAAATATGATGGTAGAATATAGCATTAATGGTAAGACTCTTGACAATGTAGAGGATCAGAGGGATCTTGAGGTCCGAGTCCATAGGACACTCAAAGCTGCTACTCACGTTGACTCTGTTGTTAAGAAGGCATACGGTGCATTGGCCTTCATCAATTGTGGGATTGAGTTTAAGAGCTGAGAGGTAATGTTGCAGCTATATAGGACCCTGGTCAGACCACACTTGGAGTACTGGACTCAATTCTGGTCGCCTCACTACAGGAAGGACGTGGAAACGATAGAAAGGATGCAGAGGAGATTTACAAGGATGTTGCCTGGATTGGGGAGCGTGCCTTATGAGAATAGGTTGAGTGAACTCGACCTGTTCTCCTTGGAGCGATGGAGGATGAGAGGTGACCTGATAGAGGTGTACAAGATAATGAAAGGCATTGATGGTGTGGATAGTCAAAGGCTGTTCCCCAGGGCTGAAATGGCTAGCATGTGAGGGCATGGTTTTAAGGTGCTTGGAAGTAGGTTCAGAGGAGATATCAGGAGTAGATTTTTTACACAGGGAGTGGTGAGTGCATGGAATGAGCTGCTGGTGGCAGTGGTGGAGGCGGAAATGATAAGACTCCTGGATGGCTACATGGTGCTTAGAAAAATAGGGGGCTATGGGTGAAGCCTTGGTAGTTCTAAGGTAGGGAACACTCACAACACGCTGGAGGAACTCGGCAGGTCGGGCAGCATCTGTGGAAACGATGAGTCGACGTTTCGGGCCGGAACCCTTCGTCAGGACTGTAGGGGGAAGGGGTAGAGGCCCTATAAAGAAGGTGGGGGGAGGGTGGGAAGGAGAAGGCTGGTAGGTTCCAGGTGAAAAACCAGTAAGGGGAAAGATAAAGGGGTGGGGGAAGGGAGGCAGGGAGGTGATAGGCAGGAAAGGTGAAGAAAGAATAGGGGAAAACACAATGGGTAGTAGAAGGAGGCGGGACCATAAGGGAGGTGGTAGGCAGCTGGGGGAGGGGGCAGAATGACATAGGGATAGGGGAAGGGAGGGGGAGGGAATTACCGGAAGTTGGAGAATTCTATGTTCATACCAAGGGGCTGGAGACTACCTAGACGGTATATGAGGTGTTGCACCTCCAACCTGAGTTTAGCCTCATCTATACCTCAACTATATCTCTTCCCACCCTGCCACATGCAAAAATGCCATTCCCTATTCCCAGTTCCTCCGTCTCCGCCGCATCTGCTCCGAGGATGAGGTTTTCCGTTCCAGGACATCTCAAATGTCCTCTTTCTTTAAGGATCGTGGTTTCCCTTCTGCTGTCATCAATGATGCCCTCAGCCGCATCTCACCCAGTTCCCGCACTTCGTCTGTCACCCCATCCTCCCGCCACCATAACAGGGATAGAGTTCCCCTTGTCCTCACCTACCACTCCACTAGCCTCCAGATCCAACACATTATCCTCTGCAACTTCCGCCACCTTCAACAGGACCCCACCACTAAGCACATCTTTCCCTCTCCACCCTTCTCCGCCTTCCACAGGGATCGGTCCCTCCGCGACTCCCTGGTCCACACGTCCCTCCCCACGGATCTCCCACCTGGCACTTGTCCCTGTAAGTGCAAGTGCTACACCTGTCCCTACACCTCCTCTCTTGCCACCATTCAGGGCCCCAAAAAGTACTTCCAAGTGAGGCAACACTTCACTTGTGAGTCTGTTGGGGTCATCTATTGCATCCGGTGCTCCCGGTGCGGCCTCCTCTACATCGGTGAAACCCGACGCAGATTAGGGGACCATTTCGTTGAGCACCTCCGCTCCATCCGCCAAAACAGACAGGATCTCCCAGTAGTCACCCACTTCAACTCTGCTTCACATTCCCATTCAGATATGTCCATACATGGCCTCCTCTGCTACCATGACTCAGATTGGAGGAGCACCACCTCATATACCGTCTAGGTGGTCTCCAGCCCCTTGGTATGAACATAGAATTCTCCAACTTCCGGTAATTCCCTCCCCCTCCCTTCCCCTATCCCTATGTCACTCTGCCCCCTCCCCCAGCTGCCTACCACCTCCCTCATGGTCCCGCCTCCTTCTACTACCCATTGTGTTTTCCCCTATTCCTTCTTCACCTTTCCTGCCTATCACCTCCCTGCTTCCCCTCCCCCACCCCTTTATCTTTCCCCTTACTGGTTTTTCACCTGGAACCTACCAGCCTTCTCCATCCCACCCTCCCCCCACCTTCTTTATAGGGCCTCTGCCCCTTCCCCCTACAGTCCTGACGAAGGGTTCCGGCCCAAAACGTCGACTCATTGTTTCCACGGATGCTGCCCGACCTGCTGAGTTCCTCCAGCATGCTGTGAGTGTTGTTTTGACCCCAGCATCTGCAGATTATTTTGTGTCTAAGGTAGGGACATGTTTGGCACAGCTTTGTGGGCCGAAGTGCCTATATTGTGCTGTAGGTTTTCTATCTTTTTATGTTTTTCTATGGCATATGCAAGTAATAATACAAGAAAGTTACTCACATGGTTAGAGAATTGGCTGTTGGTAGGAGGCAGCAAGTGGGAATAAAAGGATCCTTTTCTGGTTGGCTGCTAGTGACTAGTGGTGTTCCACAGGGGATGGTGTTGGGACCACTTCTTTTTATGCTGTCTATAAATTAGTTAGATGATGGAATAGATGGCTTTGTTGCTAAGTTTGCAGATTGATATGAAGATTGGTGGAGGGGCAGGAAGTGTTGAGGAAACAGCTACGATGCAAGGACTTAGGTAGATTTGGAGAATGGGCAAGAAAGTGGCAAATGAAATACAATGTTGGAAAATGCATGGTCATGCACTTTGGTAGTAGAAATAAATGTGCGGACTATTTTCTAAACTGAGAAAATCCAGGAATCTGGGATGCAGAGGGACTTGGGAGTCCTTGTGTAGAACACCCTAACTTGCAGGTTGAGTCAGTGGTGAGGAAGGCAAATGCATAGCATTCATTTCAAAAGGTCTAGAAAACTGTACAAGGGCAAGGATGTGATGCTGAGGCTTTATCAAGCACTGGTGAGGCTTCACCTCGAGAATTGTGAACAGTTGTGGGCCCCTCATCTTAGAAAAGGTGTGCTGGCATTGGAGAGGGTCCAGAAGAGGTTCACAAAATTATGATTCCGGAATGAAAGGGTTATCTTACGAGGAACGTTTGATGGCTCTGCATCTGTACTCGCAGGGACTCAGAAGGACGAGGGGGGATCTTTTTGAAAGCTTTCGAATGTTGAAAGGCCTAGACAGAGTAGATGTGGAAAGGATGTTTCCTATGGTGGGAGAATCTAGGACAGGAGAACATAGCTCAGGATAGAGGGGTGCCCTTTCAAATCAGAGATGCGGAGAAATTTCTTTAGCCAAGGCATGGTGAATTTGTAGAATTTGTTGCCACATGCAGCTGTGGAGGCTGAGATTGATAGGTTCTTGATTAGACATGGCATTAAAGGTTACGGGGAGAAGGCCGGGAACTGGGGTTGAGGAGGAGGTAGGAAAAAAAGGATCAACCATGATTGAATGATGGAGCAGACTCAATGGACCAGATGGCCTAATTCTGCTCCTATGTCTTATGGTCTTTGGTCTAATATTAAATCTGATTCTGATTCTGATTCTGATTCAACCTCATTAAGAATTCTGTATACTTCAGTAAAATCACCTTTCACTCTTCTAAGCTTTGGAGGTAAGAGGGCAAACATGCTCAAAATTTCCTCATATGATAGACTTTCCATCGTAAAAACCAATATGCTGTACTTCTCTGGTAGAAAGTATATTCCTCTTCAGGTAAGGAGCTAATGCAACACATACAAAATGCTGGAGGAACTCAAAAGATCAGGCAGCATCCATGGAAATGAACGGCCGACGTTTCTGGCTAAGACCCTTCTTCAGGACTGGAAAGAAAGGTGGAAGATGCCAGAATAAAAAGATGTGAGGAGGGGTAGGAGAACAAGTTGGCAGATAATAATAGGTGAAGCCAGGTCGTGGGAAAGGTCAAAGGCTGGAGAGCAAGAAATTTGACAGGAGAGGAGAGTGGGTCATAGCAGAATGGGAAGGAAGAGGGGCGCCGGCCGGTACTAATAGCTAGGTGTGAAGAGGAAAGATGCCACAGTGGGGAGTAGAAGAAGGAAAAAGAAATTAATAGAAGAAGAAATCAATATTCATGCCATCAGGTTAGAGACTATTCAGACGGAATAGAAGGTTTTGATCCTTATCCCTGAGAGTGACATCTTCATTACTTCATGGACCAATGTGTTGGAATGGGAATGGGAATTGGAATTAAAATGTTTGGTCACTGAAAAGTACCGCTGTTGATGGATGGAGTGGAGGTGCTCAGCGAATTTGCTACCCTGATTACAATGGGAAGGCTATCTTATATAGAGGAGGCTGCGTTGCAAGCACTGGATACAGTAGCTAGCCCCAGCAAACTCATCTGGAATTGTGACTGAATAGAGGTGAAAGAGGAGGTGAATATTGCAGAAGTAACACTTCGGCTGCTTGCAGGTATAAGTGCTGGGAGGGACGAATGGACAAGAGAATCACAGAGACAGATTAGTGGGGAGGGACGAATGGACAACTGTGGAAGACACTAGCAATGTGCCAGCTGTAGAAGGGTGTGAGGGAAGTGCAGATACTATTACAAGGGAGAAGGTGCTCATAAAGATGAATAACCTAAAGGTACATAATTCACCCAGACCAGATGAACTGCACCCTAGGGTTCTGAAAGAGGTAGCGTTAGAGATTGTGGAGGCATTAGTGATGATGTTTCAAAATTCATTGGACTCTGGCATGGTGCCAGAAGACTGGAAAATTGCAAATGTCACTCCACTCTTTAAGAAACGAGGGAGGCTGCTTAAAGGAAATTATAGACCAGTTAGTCTGACGTCAGTGGTTGTGAAGATGTTGGAGTCAATTGTGAAGGATGACGTTGTGGAGTACTTGGTGACAGAGGACAAGATAGGACAAAGCCAGCATGGTTTCCTTCAGGGAAAATCCTGCCTGATGAACCTGTTGGAATTCTTTGAGGAGATTACAAGTAGGATAGATAAAGAGGATGCTGTGGATGTTGTATATTTGGACTTTCAGAAGACACTTGACAAGGTGCCACACATGAGGCTGCTTACCAAGTTAAGAGCCCATGGTATTACAGGAAAATTACAGGAGAGTGTGCTGACCTTTTGCATCACAACCTGGTACTCCAGCTGCAGTGCTGTCGACAAAAAAGCCTTGCAGAGGGTAGTTAGGGGAGCAGAGAAGGTTATTGGGGTCTCCCTACCTTCTGTCCAAGACCTCTTTCAGAGCCGATGCCTCCAGAAGACACGGTACATCATTAAAGACCCCTCACACCCACTCCATGAACTCAAACAACAGGAACTGTGCAGATGCTGGAAATTCAAGTAACACACATCAAAGTTGCTGGTGAACGCAGCAGGCCAGGCAGCATCTCTAGGAAGAGGTGCAGTCGACGTTTCTGGCCGAGACCCTTCGTCAGGGCTAAGTCCTGACGAAGAGTCTTCTTGGCCTGAAACGTCGACTGCACCTCTTCCTAGAGATGCTGCCTGGCCTGGTGCGTTCACCAGCAACTTTGATGTGTGCACTCCATGAACTGTTTGTTCTTCTGCCATCAGGCAAACGTTACAGGAGCATCAAAACTAAAACCACAAGGCTACCAAACAGCTTCCTCCCACAGGCAGTCAGACTGCTAAATAGCTGCTCTACCTGACTCTGCTTTGGACACCTTTAACTTACACTCGACACTTATAACTGATTTTAACTGACATGCGGCTGTTGTGTTTTACTATTTATTGTTATGTTTATTATTTAGTGTTGCGTTTGTTATGTTATGATTGCACTGCTCCTGAGAAACGCTGCCTCATCCTGCCCTGCAGAGCTGATGTACGGTTAGAATGACAATAAAGTTTTTGAATATAATTGAATATAATTAAAATAAATTACTAGCATGGTTAGAGCATTGGCTGATTAGTAGGAGGCAGCGAGCAGGAATAAAAGGATCCTTTTCTGGATGGCTACCAGTGACTAGTGGTGTTACTAGTGGTGACAGGGGTCAATGTTGGGACCATTTCTTTTTATGCTGTATATCAGTGATTTAGATGCTGGAATAGATGGCTTTGTTGCCAAGCTTGCAGATGACACTGAAATCCTGCTGGTTTCCTTGGCTGTATGAGTCTAGGGAATACACACACCTTTCCCGGCAAACCGGGGAGATTGAGATGGCTCTCCCAGCCCAAACCCCAGTTTGTATGGATACTGTATAATTTGCTACCCTGTTACAACTCAGTGCCAAGAAACAACAGACAGCACCCTGCATACGATTAAAGGAATTTATATATATTAACTAAAGGGTTAGTAAAGAAAGAAAACAACAGAAAGGGCCCATTATAATTAAGCAGTCAAATGTGCACAAGTTGGAGCTCAGCTCTTCCCAAAATTCCTATTCATCGTTCCTCAGTCAACCTCAGCACCTTGCTTCATCCAATCACGGTATCCCACTCGGTCAAATCCTGCGACTGGTCCTTTCCGTTGTCTTCTCTCTTTATTTGCCGCCGAACAAAGGACCCCAGCTCCCCCTGGTGTCAGGCACACAACACAAAAACCCAGACCCTGATTGGATGGCTAACATTTTAAAGCACTCTTTATCTCTAACCATAACCCAGACATCGGTTCTACAGAAAAACCATTGCATTAGCAGTGAAATCTTTCCCAGGGTGTGACATACAAAGATTGGTGGAGGGGCAGGTCATGTTGAGGGAACAGGAAGGATGCAGAAGGACGTGGAGGGATGAGGCATGTGGGCAAGAAAGGGGCAAATTAAATACCATGTTGGAAAATGCATGGTCACGCACTTTGGTAAAAGAAATAAATATGCAGGCTATTTTCTAAACAGGGAGAAAATCCAAAAATCTGAGATGCAAAGGGACTTGGAGGTCCTTGTGCAGAACACCCTAAAGGTTAATTTGTAGGTTGGCAAATTCAATGATTGCATTCATTTCAAGAGGACTAGAGTATATAAGAGCAGGGATGTGATGCTGAGGCTTTATAGGGTCCTGGTGATGCCTCACCTTGAGTATTGAGAACAGTTTTGGGTTCCTTATCTTGGAAAAGATATGCTGGATTTGGAAAGGGTTCAAAGGAGGTTCACAGGGATTCCAGGAATGAAAGAGCTATCATATGAAGAGCATTTGATGGCTCTGGGCCTGTAGTCGCTGGAATTTAAAATGGTGATGGGGGGGGGCTCTATTGAAGCCTTTTGAATATTGAAAGGTCTAAGCAGAATAGATGCGGAAAGGGTGCTTCCCATGATCAGCATATCTAGGATAGGAGCGCAGAGTAGAGATGACTGAAGTTTCTGGGAGTAGTTCACAAGACACAGGATAGATATGTCCCACAGAGGAAGAAATTCTCATATGGCAGGGGTAGGCAACCGTGTCTGACAAAGGAAGTTAAGGACTGCATAAAAGCCAAGGAAAGAGCATACAATATAGAAAAAGTGAGTGGGAAATTGGATGATTGGGAAGCTTTTCAAATCTAACAGAAGACAACTAAATAAGCTACAGGTGTCCCCTGCTTTTCGAACGTTCGCTTTACGAAACCTCAGTTACGAAAGACTTACATTAGTTACCTGTTTCCGCTAACAGAAAGTGTTTTCACTGTTACGAAAAAAGGCAGCGTGCGCCCTGAGCAGCCGCTCCTCCCCCGGATTTGGAACGGCATTCTCGCCGGCATTGCTTAAACATGTGCCTGTTAGCAGCCGTTAACAAGATGAGTTCTAAGGTATCAGAAAAGCCTAAAAGAGCTCGTAAGGGTGTTACACTTAGCGTAAAACTAGACATAATTAAGCGTTTTGATCGTGGTGAACGAAGCAAGGACAAAGTGAGTTTGACTTGTGGAAGTTGACGAATGTGATGTTGAAGAGGTTTTGGCATCCCATGACTGAGAACTGATAGATGAAGAGCTGATGCAATTGGAAGAGGAAAGGATAACAATCGAAACTGAATGCAGTAGCGAACGGACCAAAAGTGAAGTCGTCCAGGAACTGAACGTGAAGCAACTGCGTGAGATTTTCGCTGCAATGATAAAGTACGACTTTAATTTTGAAAGGGTATATTGGTGTAGGGCATATTTGCAAGATGGTTTGAGTGCTTACAAAGAACTGTATGATAGAAAAATGCGCGAGGCCAGCAGTCAAGCATACTGTCGTTTTTCAAGCCTTCCACATCAGCCACAGCAGACGACAAACCTCGACCTTCGACATCGAGGCAGGCAGACATAGAAGAAGATGACCTGCCTGCCCTGATGGAAACAGACGAAGATGAGTGTCCCACGCCCCCAACCCCTGGGCCATGGACAGATAACCGATTCACGGAGAATGCAGCGGTAGCCAGGAGGCACCCAGCACATCTTTAAGAAAAAAAGCCGAAATAAACAAGCTAATTAATTAGGTGCCGCCCGGCACGTAAATATCGGCCCGGATCAGTAGCGATTGCCGATTAGCTTGTTTATTTCGGCTTTTTTCTTAAAGATGTGCTGGGTGCGTCCCAGCCGTCACTGCATGCTTCGCGGATCGGTATTGGTCAGCGGCCCGGAGGTTGAGGACCACTGCACCACCCCAACCTCTGACAACTCAGCCTAACGCACCATCATCAGTGTGCTCTGCACTGTCTTCCCAATTCCGGTAAGCGATACTACGCTGTACATACATTTTTTCTACTTTATATAGGCTGTGTATTTTTATGTGTTATTGGGTATGATTTGGCAGCTTCATAGCTTAAAAGTTACTGGAGAGAGTGTTTTTGCCGAGAGCGCTTGTGCCATGTTTTTGCCAAAAGCGCTTGCGTGAGATTTTCGCTACACAGAACAGTGCAGGCAATGATTGTAGAGAAGTATTTCTACTTTATATAGGCTGTGTATTTATCATATCATTCCTACTTTTACTATAAGTTACTGTTATTTTTGGGTCCGCGAACGCTCACAAATTTTCCCCATGTAAATAAATGGTAATTGCTTCTTTGCTTTACGACATTCTGGCTTACGAACCGTTTCATAGGAACGCTGTACCTTTGGATGGTGGGGGAAACCTTGTATAAGAAGGGAAAACATAAAATATGAGAGCAGACTAGCCAATAATATAAAGCAGGATGCCAAAAGTCTTTTCTGTTATATAAAGAGTAAAAGGGAGGTGAGAGTTGATATTGGACCACTGGAAATTTGATACTGGTGAGGTAGTAATACTGGTGGCGCAGTGACATCAGCGCCGGACTCCGGAGCGAAGGTTCCCGAATTCGAATCCAGCCAGGCTGCTCCCGGGCACGCTTTCCATCCATGCCGAGTTGAGTGTCGAGCTCGCAACTCGGCCTCGTAAAAAAAAACTGCACTGTGAGAAGGACGTGGGGGACCACTCACAGAATCTTTCCTCCAAGACAACCACTTGAAAAAAAAGTGGTTGCCGAGGCTCTGGCAGAGTATGGCACACAAAAAAAAAAGAGGTAGTAATGGGCAACAAAGAAATGGCAAGCGAACTTAATGGGTACCTTGCATCTGACTTCACTGCGGAGGACAAGAGCAGCGTGCCAGTGGTCTGTAAGTGTCAGAGAGCAGGGCTGAGTGCTGTTGCTATTGGAAAGGAAAAAGTGTTGGGCAAACTCCAACTGCTCAAGGTGGACCAGATGACCCATGAAGTTGTGCCAACCATGTAACCTACTCTAGAAACAGCCTAAAATTTCCCTACCACATAGCACTCTATTTTTCTAAGATCCATGTACCCATCTAAAAGTCTCTTAAAAGGCCATATCGTGGCTGCCTCTACCACCATTGCTAGCTAGCAGTCCATTCCAAGCACTCACCACTCTTTGTGTGGAAAAACTTAATGCTGACAACACCCCCCCGCCCCACCTCCGTACTTCCAAGCACCTTGAAACTATAGCATGTCGTGTTAGCTATTCCTGGCCTGGGAAAAAGCCTTTGGTTATCCTCACGATCAGTGCCTCTAATCATCCTATACACCTCTATTAGATCACCTCACAACCTCCGTCATTCCAAGGAGAAACGGCCAAATTCACTCAACCTATTTTCATAAGACATGCTGTCCAATCCAGGCAACATCTTTGTAAATCTCCTCTGCAGTCTCGCTATAATATCCACATCCTTTCTGAAGTGAGGTGACCAGAACTGAACACAGTATTCCAATTGGGGTCTAACTAAGGCCTTATATAGCTGCAACGTCACCTCACGCTCTTGAACTCAATCCCATGGTTGGATTGTAAATGGCAGGATACTTGGTAGCGTGGAGGAGCAGAGGGATCTAGGGGTACATGTCCACAGATCCCTGAAAGTTGCCTCACAGGTAGATAGGGTAGTTAAGAAAGCTTATGGAGTGTTAGCTTTCATAAGTCGAGGGATAGAATTTAAGAGTCGCGATGTAATGATGCAGCTCTATAAAACTCTGGTTAGGCCACAATTGGAGTACTGTGTCCAGTTCTGGTCACCTCACTACAGGAAGGATGTGGAAGCATTGGAAAGGGTACAGAGGAGATTTACCAGGATGCTGCCTGGTTTACAGAGTATGGATTATGATCAGAGATTAAGGGAGCTAGGGCTTTACTCTTTGGAGAGAAGGAGGATAAGAGGAGACATGATAGAGGTGTACAAGATAATAAGAGGAATAGATAGAGTGGATAGCCAGTGTCTCTTCCCCAGGGCACCACTGCTCAATACAAGAGGACATGGCTTTAAGGTAAGGGGTGGGAAGTTCAAGGGGGATATTAGAGGAAGGTTTTTTACTCAGAGAGTGGTTGGTGAGTGGAATGCACTGCCTGAGTCAGTGGTGGAGGCAGATACACTCATGAAGTTTAAGAGACTACTAGACAGGTATATGGAGGAATTTAAGATGGGGGGTTATATGGGAGGCAGGGTTTGAGGGTCGGCACAACATTGTGGGCCAAAGGGCCTGTACTGTGCTGTACTATTCTATGTTCTATCCTTCACACTGCCAAGAGTCTTACCATTAATATTATATTCTGTCTTCAAATTTGACCTACCAAAATGACCCACTTCACACTTTTTTGGGTTGAACTCCATCTGCCACTTTTCAGCCCAGTTCTGCATCCTATTGATGTCCTGCTGTAACCTCTGACAACCCTCCACACTATCCACAATACCCTTAAGTTTTGTGTCAGCAGAAAACTTACTAACCCACCCTTCTACTTCCTCATCCAGGTTATTTATAAAAATCACAAAAAGACGGGGTCCCAGAACAGATCCCTGCGGAACACCACTGGTCACCAACCTCCATGCAGAACAGGAAGCATCTACAACCATCCTTTGCCTTCTGTGGGCAAGCAAATTCTAGATCCACAAAGCAAGGTCTCCCCAGATCTCATGAATACTGAAGCAAAGTATTCATTTAGTACCTCCGCTACCTCCTTCAACTCCATGCACACATTTCCACTATTGAACTGGATTGGTCCTATTCTCACACGACGCATCCTTTTGCTCTTCACATACTTGTAGAATGCCTCGTGGTTTTCTTTAATCCTGCTCACCGAGGCCTTCTGATATACCCTTCTTGCTCTCCTAGTTTCATTCTTAAGCTCCTTCCTGGCAACCTTGTAATTTCCTAGAGCTCTAACAGTGCCTAGTTTCTGGAACCTTTTGTAAACTTTTCTTCTTAACTAGATTTTCCTTTTCCTTTGTACACCATAGTTCTTTTACCCTACCATCCTTTCCTTACATACCTATGCAGAAAGCCATGCAAATATTACCTGAACATTTGATTTGCCAGATTTCTGTTATAAATTTTCCTGAGAACATGTGCTCCCAATTTACACTCCCAAATTCCTGCCCAATAGCATCATATTTCCTCCACCCCAATTAAATGTTTTCCCAAATTGTCTGCTCCTACCGCTCTCTAGTGCTATGGTAAAGGAGATAGAGTTGTGCTCACTACCTCCCATCGAGAGATCTGACACCTGACCAGTTTCTTTTCCCTATAACAGATCAAGTACAGCCTCTTGTCTCATTGGCTTACCTACATATTGCGTCAGGAAACCTTCTTGGGTACGCCTAACAAAATCCACCCCATCTAAATCTCTTGCTCTAAGTAGATGCCAGTAGTTAAAATCACCCATCGCAACAACCCAATTAATATTGCACCATTCCAGAATCTGCCCCTCTATGTGCTCTTCGATGTCTCTGTTACTATTGGGGGGGTCTATAAGAAACACCCTAGAGTTATTGCCCCGTACCTGTTTCTGATTTCTACCCACACTGACTCAGTAGAGAATTCCTCCATGCCTTCCTCCTTTTCAACAGCCGCGATACTCTCCCTGATTAGCAGTGCCACTCTCCCACCTCTTTTGCCTCCATCCCTGCATTCCTGTCCCTGAGACATCCAAGTCTCTGTAATGGCCACAGCATCATAGTTCCATGCTCTAAGTTCTTCTGCCTTGCTTATGATACTCATTGTGTGAAAATAGACACATCTCAAGTGATCTGGCTGAGTGCATCTGCCTATCCTTCCTCTCAAAATCCCTACACGCTGTCACTACTTATATGTCAACTGCCCCATCCTCTGCCTCATCACTTCAGTTCCCACCCTCCTGCAAATCCAGATGAAACTCTCCCCAACAACACTAGCAAGGCTCCTTCTCAGGATATTGATTCCTCTCCAGTTCAGGTGCATCCCGTGCCACTTGTACAGCTCACCCCTTCCCCAGAGAAGTTTCCAATGATCCAAGAGCTTGAAACCTGCACCCTGCACCATCTCGTCAGTCACTCATTCGTCTGTGCTATCTTCCTGTTCTTCAGCCTCCTTCCTAACTCCCTAATCTTACTGTGCTGGACTTCCACCCCTTTCCTGCCTACGTCATTGGTACCAATATCTGCCATGACCTCTAGCTGCCTACCCTTCCCTTCAAAAATATCCTGCAACTGCTCAGAGACATTCTGGACCCTAGCAGACGGGAGGCAACACACTATTCTGGTAACACACATAAAAGTTGCTGGTGAACGCAGCAGGCCAGGCAGCATCTCTAGGAAGAGGTGCAGTCAACGTTTCAGGCCGAGACCCTTCGTCAGGGATGAATTTCCAGCATCTGCAGAATTCCTGTTGTTTACACTATTCTGGTGTCTCTTTTGCTGCTGCAGGACACCCTATCTGTCCCCTCAACTATCGAGTCCCCTATGACTATTGCTCCACCTGACTTCACCCTAGTCTTCTGAGGCTCAGAGCTGATCACAGTTCTATTGTCTGTCTGCTGCTGCCTTACCCAGATAGGTCATCCCCCTCAGCAGTATCCAAAGGGGTATACCTGTTGATGAGGGGAATGGCCACAGGGGGAACCATGCACTGACTTCTTTCTCCCTTTACCTTTCTCAGTGTTCACCCATCTACTCTCTGAATTCTGCACTCTGGGTGGAATCACCTGCTCAAGCGTCTCATCTATCAATTGCTCTGCCTCCTAGATAATTGTTAGTTCATTCAACTCCAGCTCCAGCTCCTTAATGTGGTCCTTCATGCCCTTCCTGCAGGTGTAGTCATCAGGGAAACCAGCCGGTTCCATGAATTCCCACATCCTACATTCCACTGCCATATCTGTCATCCTGCCTGCACTCTGCTATGAGCAACCAAGACCAAATCAGCAATAACAAAAGGAAAAACCTACACTTCCTAACCTGTTTGGGAAATCTTCCTGACAAATCTGTTAGAGTTCTTCGAGAAAGTAATAAGCAGGGTGGACGAAGGAGAGGCAGTGGATGTCATTTACTTAGATTTTGAGAAGGCATTTGATAAGGTGCCACAGACAATGCTACTTAACAAGATAAAATCCTTTGGTGTAACAGGAAAGATACTGGTATTGAAAGTGAAATGACTGACAGGCAGGAGGCAGCGATTCGGAATAAAAGGGGCCTTTTCTGGTTGGCTGCCGGAGACTAGTGGTGTTTAGGGGTCAGTATTGGGACCACTGCTTTTCATAGTGTTTGTCAATGATTTAGATGGTCTAAGTATGGTCAGGCCACACTTAGATCCCCTCCAGTTTGTCTACCAGCCCTGACTAAGAGTTGAGGATGCTATCGTCTACCTGCTGAACCGTGTCTACGCCCACCTGGACAAGCCAGCGAGCACTGTGAGGGTCATGTTTTTTGACTTCTCCAGTGAGTTCAACACCATCCGCCCTGCTCTGCTGGGGGAGAAGCTGACAGCGATGCAGCTGGATGCTTTCCTGGTGTCATGGATTCTTGATTACCTGACTGGCAGACCACAGTAGGTGTGCTTGCAACAGTGTGTGTCCGACAGAGTGATCAGCAGCACTGGGGCTTCACAGGGGACTGTCTTGTCTCTCTTTCTCTTCACCATTTACACCTCAGACTTCAACTACTGCACAGAGTCTTGTCATCTTCAGAAGTTTTCGGATGACTCTGCCATAGTTGGATGCATCAGCAAGGGAGATGAGGCTGAGTACAAGGCTACGGTAGGAAACTTTGTCACATGGTGTGAGCAGAATTATCTGCAGCTTAATGTGAAAAAGACTAAGGAGCTGGTGGTAGACCTGAGGAGAGCTAAGGTACCGGTGACCACTGTTTCCATCCAGGGGGGTCAGTGTGGACATGGTGGAGGATTACAAATACCTGGGAATACGAATTGACAATAAACTGGACTGGTTAAAGAACACTGAGGCTGTCTACAAGAAGGATCAGAGCCGTCTCTATTTCCTAAGGAGACTGAGGTCCTTTAACATCTGCCGGACGATGCTGAGGATGTTCTATGAGTCTGTGGTGGCCAGTGCTATCATGTTTGCTGTTGTGTGCTGGGTCAGCAGGCTGAGGGTAGCAGACACCAACAGAATCAACAAACTCATTCGTAAGGCCAGTGATGTTGTGGGGATGAAACTGGACTCTCCGACGGTGGTGTCTGAAAAGAGGATGCTGTCCAAGTTGTATGCCATCTTGGACAATGTCTCCCATCCATTACATAATGTACTGGTTAGGCACAGGAGTACATTCAGCCGGAGACTCATTCCACCGAGATGCAACACAGAGCGTTATAGGAAGTCATTCCTGCCTATGTCCATCAAACTTTACAATTCCTCCCTTGGAGGGTCAGACACCCTGAGCCAATAGGCTGGTCCTGGACTTATTTCATAATTTACTGGCATAATTTACATATTACTATTTAACTATTTATGGTTTTATTACGATTTATTATTTATAGTGCAACTGTAACGAAAACCAATTTCCCCCCGGATCAATAAAGTATGACTATGACTATGACTAGATAAACTATTGGAAACTATTGGAAAGCATTCTTAAGAATAGGATCTACGAGCACTTGGAGAAGTACAGTCTACTCAAGGATAGTCAACATGGCTTTGTGAAGGGAAGGTCGTGCCTCACGAGCCTAATTGAATTTTTTGAAGAGGTAACAAAAGAAATTGATGAGGGTAGGGCGGCAGATGTGGTCTACATGGATTTTAGCAAGGCATTTGACAAGATCCCCCATGAAAGACTCATCAAGAAAGTCGTGAGGCATGGGATCATGGAACCTTGGCTGTTTGGATAAAAAATTGGCTTACAGGAAGAAAACAAAGGGTAGTAGTGGAAGGAAAGTATTCTGCCAGGAGGTTGGTGACTAGTGGAGTGCCGCAAGGATCTGTCCTGGGACCCCCGCTCTTTGTGATTTTTATAATGAAGAGGCGGAAGGATCGATGAGTAAGTTTGCGGATGACACGAAGATTGGAGGAGTTGTGGATGGAGCTGTAGGTTGTCGAAGGTTACAAGAGGATATAGACAGGATGCAGAGTTGGGCAGAAAAGTGGTAGATGGAGTTCAATCCGGATAAGTGTGAGGTTTTGCATTTTGGAAGGCCAAACCAGAAGGCTGAGTACAGGGTTAATGGTCGGTTACTTAAGAGTGTGGATGAACAGAGGGACCTTGGGGTTCAAATCCATACATCCCTCAAGGTCACTGCACACGTTGCTAGGATAGTTAAGAAGGCCTATGGGATGCTGGGCTTCATTAATAGGGGGATTGAGTTCAAGAGTAGAGAGGTCATGTTTTATCTCTACAAATCTCTGGTGAGACCACACTTCGAGTATTGTGTTCAGTTCTGGTCACCTGATTATAGGAAGGATGTGGAAGCTATGGATAGGGTGCAGAGGAGATTTACCAGGATATTGCCTGGATTGGAAAATAAGTCTGATGAAGGAAGGTTAGCAGAGCTGGGACTTTTCTCTTTGGAGTGTAGAAGGATGAGAGGGGACTTGATAGAGATCTACAAGATTATGAGAGGCATAGATGGGGAGGATAGCCAGTACCTGTTTCCCAGGGCAGGAATAGCAAACACCAGAGGCCATATGTACAAGGTTAAGGGAGGGAGTTTAGAGGAGACATCAGGAGTAAGTTTTTTACACAGAGGGTTGTGGGTGCCTGGAATGATTTGCCAGGGATGGTGGTGGAGGCTAAAACATTAGAGGTATTTAAGAGCCTCTTGGACAGGCACATGGATGAATGAAAATTAGAGGGTTACGGGGTAGTGTGGGTTTAGTACATTCTTTTAAAGGAAAATATGGGTCGGCGCAATATCAAGGGCTGAGGCGCCTGTACTGTGCTGTAGTATTCTAGTGTCTAGTGTCTAATAACGGAATTGATGGCTTTGTGGCAAAGCTTGTGGATGATATGAAGATAGGTGGAGGGGTAGATAGTGCTGAGGAAGCAATGCAATTGCAGAAGGACTTAGATAACTTGGAAGAATGGACAAGGAAGTGGCACATGGAATAAAGTATCTTTCCTGGGAATTCTATGATAATGCATTTTGGTAGAGGAACAGTAGTGTGGAGTATATCTAAATAGTTGAATCTAATCTAATCTAATCTAAAAATGGGGAAAAGGTTCAAACATCAGAGGTGCAAAGGGACTTCAGAGCTCTCGTGCAAGATTCCCAGAAGGTTTATTTACAGGTTGAGTCTGTGGTAAAGAAGGCAAATGCAATTTTGCCATTTATTTCAAGGGGAATAAGATATAAAAACAAGGAAATAATGCTGCGGCTTTATACGACACTAGTCTGGCCACACTTGGAGTATTGTCAACAGTCTTGCTCCCATATCTCAGAAAGGATATGTTGTCAATAGACAATAGGTGCAGGAGTAGGCCATTCGGCCCTTCGAACCAGCACCGCCGTTCACTGTGATCATGGCTGATCATCCACTATCAGTATCCAGTTCCTGCCTTATCCCCATAACCTTTGATTCCACTATCTTTAAGAGCTCTATCCATCTCTTTTTTGAAAGCATCCAGGAACTTGGCCTCCACAGCCTTCTGGGGCAGAGTGTTCCATATATCCACCACTCTCTGGGTGAAAAAGTTTTTCCTCAACTCCGTTCTAAATGGCCTACCCCTAATTCTTAAACTGTGGCCTCTGGTGCTGGACTCACCCATCAGCGGGAACATGCTTCCTGCCTCCAGCGTGTCCAATCCCTTAATAATCTTGTATGTTTCAATAAGATCCCCTCTCAGCCTTCTAAATTCCAGTGTATACAAGCCCAGTCGCTCCAATCTTTCGACATATGACAGTCCCACCATCCCAGAAATTAACCTTGTGAACCTACGCTGCACTCCCTCAATAGCAAGAATGTCCTTCTTCAAATTTGGAGACCAAAACTGCACACAGTACTCCAGGTGTGGTCTCACCAGGGCCCTGTACAGCTGCAGAAGGACCTCTTTGCTCTGATACTCAATTCCCCTTGTTATGAAGGCCAGCATGCCATTAGCTTTTTTCACTGCCTGCTGTACTTGTATGCTTGCTTTTGGTGACTGATGTACAAGAACACCTAGATCTCGTTGTGCTTCCCTTTTTCCTAACTTGACTCCATTTAGATAATAATCTGCCTTCCCGTTCTTACCACCAAAGTGGATAACCTCACACTTATCCACATTAAACTGCATCTGCCCACTCACCCAGCCTATCCAAGTCACCCTGCATTCTCATCACATCCTCCTCACATTTCACACTGCCTTCCAGCTTTGTGTCATCAGCAAATTTGCTAATGTTACTTTCAATTCCCTCATCTAAATCATTAATATATATTGTAAACAGCTACGATCCCAGCACTGAACCCTACGGTTCCCCACTGGTCACCACCTACCATTCCGAAAGGGACCCGTTAATCGCTACTCTTTGTTTTCTGTCAGCCAGCCAATTTTCAATCCATGTCAGTACTCTGCCCCCAATACCACGTGCTCACCATAATAAATTCACCCGCTTCTGTCTTCAAGGGCCCAATTTTGGTCTTAACTATTTTTTTCCTTCATTGGAGAGAGGCCAGAGGAGTTTCACAAGGATGATTCTGGTAATGAAGGGATTGATATATGAGGAGCTTTTGAGCAGCTTTGGGCCTGTACACACTGGGATTTAGAAGAATGCAGGGGGATCTCGTTGAAACCTACTGAAAATTGAAAGGATTAGATAGGGTGGATATGGAGAGGATGATTCCTTTGCTGGGGGTATCCAGAACTAGAGGGCACAGCCTCATAACTGAGGGGCAACCCTTTAGAACAGAGGTAAGGAAGATTATTTTTAGCTCGAGAGTAGTGAATCTGTGGAATGCTCTGCCACAGACTGCGGTGGAGGCCAAGTCTGTGTGTATATTTAAGGCAGAAGTTCATCGTTTCCTGATCGGCCGTGCATCAAAGGAGAAGGCAAGAAAGCAGGTGTACGGGATTGAGTGGAATCTGCCATCTGCCAGGATCTGCCATGATGGAATGGATGAACAGACTCGATGGGCTGAATGGCCTAATTCTGCTCCTATGTATTATGCTCTTATTGTCTTATGGCAAGCCTCAGGATAGAGGGGCGTCCATTTAAAACAGGGATGTGAAGAAATGTCTTTCACCAGAGGATGGTGAATTTGTGGAATTTGTTACCACAGACAGCCGTAGAGGCCAGGTTGTTGGGTGTATTTAAGGTGGAAATTGATAGGTTTTTGATTGGCCACGGCATCAGATGTTATTGATGGGATTGATAGAGTTGACGTGGTTAGACTTTTTCCATTGAGAGTGGGGAAGATTCAAACAAGAGGGCATGGGTTGAGAATTAGAGGACAAAAGTTTAGGAGTTACATGAGGGGGAGCTTCTTTACTCAGAGAGTGGTAGCTGTGTGGAATGAGCTTCCAGCAGAAGTGGTTGAGGCAGGTTCTATTTTGTCGTTTAAAGTTAAATTGGATAGATATATGGACAGGAAAGGAATGGAGGGTTATGGGCTGAGTGCAGGTTGGTGGGAATAGGATAGGGTAAGAGTTTGGCACGGACTAGAAGGGCCGAGATGGCCTGTTTCCATGCTGTAATTGTTATATGGTTATGGAAGAGGACCAGGTAGTGGGACTGAGGAGGGGATAAAAGAATCAGCCATGATTGAATGGCGGAGCAGACTGGCTGGGCCAGATGGCCTGATTCTGCTCCGATGTCTTATGGTCTTATATGATAACATACGTGTACTTTGACAACAAATTTGTTTTAAGCTTTGAATTTAGATTTAAATAAAATATTTAATATCAACCTGTATTGGTATGGTATATGTGCATGATGCCTGAAAAATCCAGCAAAACTGGGCTCCGTCATTGAATTCCTTCCAGGATGTAGTTGTGCTGAAGTCCCAATATCACTATCGTTTAAACAGCTAAACACTAGCAATTTTGGTTTTGTCTAGCTCTTGTGTGCATAGGATATAGGGGAGAGGTTAAGATTAGCTTTATTTGTCACATGTACATCAAAACTTCGAAACATGCAGTGAAATATGTTGCTTTTGCATCAATGACTGAGACAGTCCAATATGTACTGTGGCCAGCCTGCGAGTGTCGCCATGCTTCTGGTGTCAATGTAAGCGTGCCAGTAGCTCACTAACCTTAACCATACATCTTTGGAAAGTTTGAGGAAACAACAGCTCCCAGAGGAAACCCACACGGTCATAGGGAGAACATACAAACTCTTTACAGACAGTTGTGAAAATTGAACTCCGATCTTATTGCTGATGCTGTAAAGCATTACGCTAACCGTTACACTGCCATGCCACCCTACACTACAAAACCAGTATCTCTGCACCTTGGTATTGAAGTGAGTAATGCTCACCACATGAATAGGTTCTGATGCAGGAAAGTGATAAAGCATTAATTCGTATCCACTGATGCTAGCTGCCACAGCAGTCTATATTGACACTCACAACACGCTGGAAGAACTCAGCAGGTCGGGCAGCATCCGTGGAAAAGATCGGTCGACATTTCGGGTCGGAACCCTTCGTCAGGACTGTAGGGGGAAGGTACAGAGGCCCTATAAAGAAGGTGGGGGGGAGGGTGGGAAGGAGAAGGCTGGTAGGTTCCAGGTGAAAAACCAGTAAGGGGAAAGATAAAGGGGTGGGGAAGGGAGGCAGGGAGGTGATAGGCAGGAAAGGTGAAGAAAGAATAGGGGAAAACACAATGGGTAGTAGAAGGAGGCGGAACCATGAGGGAGGTGCTAGGCAGCTGGGGGAGGGGGCAGAGTGACATAGGGATAGGGGAAGGGAGGGGGAGGGAATTACCAGAAGTTGGAGAATTCTGTGTTCATACCAAGTGCTGGAGACTACCTAGACGGTATATGAGGTGTTGCTCCTCTAACCTGAGTTTAGCCTCATCGTGGCAGTAGAGGAGGCCATGTATGGACATATCTGAATGGGAGTGGGAAGCAGAGTTGAAGTGGGCCCGAAACTTCCAATTTCCCCCCGGATTAATAAAGTATGACTATGACTATGAAATGTCGACCGATCTTTTCCACAGATGCTGCCTGACCTGCTGAGTTCCTCCAGCGTGTTGTGAGTGTTGCTTTGACCCCAGCATCTGCAGATTATTTTGTGCAGTCTATGTTTTTTTCAATATATTTTATGAGTTTTCCTCTTGGATTAACCGTTTAATATCTCATTTATTTTCATTGTGGGTTTGGGGACAGGGGAAATTAAGGTGCTCTTATCCCTGAACTGTTAATGTCCTCAAAACCTTAGAGGTGCATATTGACTTCAGGAGAAATGTGTCTCCTCGCCACCCAATAATCATCAACATCTCTATAGTTAATACCGTTTCAACATTCAGGTTCCTGGTCATCGTTATTTCGCAGAACCTCATGGGAGAAGCATATCTCCTTCATCAACAAAAAGACTCAGCAGAGGATGTACTTCTTGCAGCAGTTGGTGAAATTCCATCTTCCCCAGAACATCCTGGTGGAATTCTATACTGCCATCATAGAGAGTATCCTCATACTGTCTGGTTTGGTGCAGCATTCTCTTACAGTATACGAAACCCACAGTGAAGTGTCAGGTCAGCAGTAAAGCTCATTGTCTACAGTTTATCATCTCGAAAGGACTTGTATGTGCTCGGCACAATGAATTGCGGACATTGCCCACCCTGCAAGCTGTCTTTTCCAAAAGCTCTATTCTGGAAAGTATTGTAGGGCTATTAAAACAAGAACTTCATACCATCTTAAAGGTTTCTTTTCAACAGTGAGTTAAAAGTTTGATCAGCCATTCTAGTTAACACATCACCCCCCTATCAATTATTCCCATCACTGCACTGTACTGTGTACACTTTAAACCACTTTTTATAATGCTGTTTACATTGTAAATACATGCTGACAATAATTTATTTATGCACATTTTATTCCATGTTTGTACTTCTAATTTTAATTGTATGTAATTGTTTATTCTTTGTAATTGTTTAATAGTGTTTTTGTTGAATGTTGTTTTCATTGTATGTTGCACCCTAACGAACACACCACAGTATATTCCTGATACACGTAAATGTATATAGCAAATAAAGGTGATCCTTGATCCTAAAGCACTAATTCATAAGGTAAATTAAGTCATTATTATAATCCCATTCTCAAACTGTGTTGGCGTGTGGCCAAGTGGTTAAGGCGTCGGTCCAGTGATCTGAAGGTCGCTAGTTCGAGCCTCAGCTAAGGCAGCGCGTTGTGTTCTTGAGCAAGGCGCTTAACTACACATTGCTCTGCGATGGCACCGGTGCCAAGCTCTATCGGCCCTAGTGCCCTTCCCTTGGACAACATCAGTAGGTGGAGAGGGGAGACTTGCATCATGGGCAACTGCCGGTCTTCCATACAACCTTGCCCAGGCCTGCACCCTGGAAACCTTCCAAGGCGCAAATCCATAGTCTCACGAGACTAACAGATGCCTATATATATGATATGATTGTGAAACTGTATATTCAGTTGTACAATATATGGATTTAGGGGTAACAAGCGCAGAGAATGAATGGGACAGAAACTACTGAAGAAAGGTACCAAGGGATTGATTAGAGAAAGAGAATTGTAGGAGGAAAAGGGACAGCTGTGAACAAGAAGTGCAAATCCATCAGAGAAAATCTCTTAGATTGTTTTTCACGCCACTAATTTGTGTTTTGCTGTCGAGGTAATGAGTTTGGATAGTCTTCAAGACCCAGTGTACTGAATACTGGTATGCCAGAGAGAGCACATTTTAAAAGAATCTGAGAAGTTCTGTTGACTGTTACAGGTGGGAAAAAATGTGTCTTAAGGTAATGAAAGGAAGTTCTTGGATGAACCAAATTAAGGAGCAGATGCTTGTTCAAATCCACAGTTCATGTGTGATAACAGGCTTATACAGGCAGGGTGTGCATGTCTTCAGTAGCTAAGCAGCTGTTCCATATTTCCAGCACACAACCACAGTATGGTCTTGTCAACCCAGTTCCCGTCAGGAGTAGATTTACTTTCAAAATAGTTTCTCACTTTTAACTTTCTGAACAACAATAAAGTTTTTGCAGCAATATGTTCCAATGCATAATGAGAACCCATTTTTTTTAACTTTAATGTACCATTTCCAAGGAACATTTATTGTGCTTCAACTATCAGGCTCCTAAATCACACACTCACCTCAACTCTGAACTGATTCCACAACCTATAAGCTCACTTTAAAGGACCCTACAGCTCATGTTTTTTCTTTCTATCTATCTATCTATTTATATTTGTATTTGCACAGTATGTCTTCTTTTGCAAATTTGTTGTTTTTGAAATTTTGCGTGTAGTTTTTCATTGATTCCATTGATCTACAGTGAATGCCTGCAAGAAAATAAATCTCAGTGTAATAAATTGACATATACATACTTTGATAATAAACTTAATTTGAATCTGAATGTGTAGATGATAAGTAAAGGCAGGGTTGGATGAGGCCATGATGGTTCTGTATTGAAACAGTTTGTAGATGCTAAAGGATTGGATTAGGCAGTAATGGTTCTGCAGTTGAACTGTTTGTAGACACTACCTAAGTTTCTCAATGGCAATAGTCAATTGGTAGATTCTAGTTTGTAGATCAAGTTCAAGTTTATTATCATCTGACTTCGAAGAAGGAAGTCTGAGAATCGGAGCAGGAGTGTGGAAGAAGCCATTTTTGAATTTTTCGGTTTTCTTTTCATCGGCGTTCAGAGAGGTGGGACTGCGCAGGCGTGACATCGGGCAGTGAAGCGCGGAAGATTTAAAAGGAACAGAGCCTTATACAGCGGGCAGCATCGTTTGCAGGCTGCGGAGTGAGCCGAGAGCAGAGTGAAGGCTTAAGGGCTTCGGCTCACCGGGCTTAGGCGGAAACAGGCGAGGCAAGGAAGGTTTGGTATTCATTTTTTTTTGTTGTTATTTGAGGAGAGGGGCAGTATGAGTGTGAGGGCAGCTTGTTGTTCTCGGTGCCGGATGTGGGAGGCCCTGGAGTCTCCAAGCCTCCTGGACGTCCACATCTGCGCCAGGTGTGCTGAGATGCAGCTCCTAAGGGACCACATTAGGGAACTGGAGCTGCAGCTCGATGACCTTCGTCTGGTCAGGGAGAGTGAGGAGTTGATAGAGAGGAGTTACAGGCAGGTGGTCACACCGGGGCCACGTGAGGCAGACAAGTGGGTCACGGTTAGGAGGGGGAAGGGGAAGCGTCAAGTAATAGAGAGTACCCCAGTGGCTGTACCTCTTGACAATAGGTACTCCTGTTTGAGTACTGTTGGGGGGGACAGCTTACCCGGGGGAAGCGACAGTGGCCGTGCCTCCGGCACAGAGTCTGGCCCTGTAGCTCAGAAGGGTAGGGAAAGGAAGAGGAGGGCAGTTGTAATAGGGGACTTGATAGTAAGGGGGTCAGATAGGTGATTCTGTGGACACAGTCCAGAGACCTGGATGGTAGTTTACCTCCCTGGTGCCAGGGTCCGGGATATTTCTGATCGTGTCCAAGATATCCTGAAGTGGGAGGATGAGGAGCCAGAGGTCATGGTACATATAGGTACCAATGACATAGGTAGGAAAAGGGAAGAGGTCCTGAAAGGAGAATATAGAGAGTTAGGAAGGGAGTTGAGAAAAAGGACCGCAAAGGTAGTAATCTCGGGATTACTGCCTGTGCCACGCGACAGTGAGAGTAGGAATGCAATGAGGTGGAGGATAAATGCGTGGCTGAGGGATTGGAGCAGGGGGCAGGGATTCAAGTTTTTGGATCATTGGGACCTCTTTTGGCGCGGGCGTGACCTGTTCAAAAAGGACGGGTTACACTTGAATCCTAGGGGGACCAATATCCTGGCAGGGAGATTAGCGAGGGCTACTGAGGTGACTTTAAACTAGAATGGTTGGGGGGTGGGATTCAAATTAAAGAGACTAGGAGAGAGGAGGTTAGTTCACAACAGGGGGGTGGGAACCAGTGCAGAGAGACAAAGGAGTGTAAAATGAGGGTAGAAGCAAAAAGTAGTAGGTGAAAGTAATAGTGGCAGGCCAGCAAATCCAGGGCAAAAATCAAAAAGGGCCACTTTTCAACATAATTGTATAAGGGCTAAGAGAGTTGTAAAAGCGAGCCTGAAGGCTTTGTGTGTCAATGCAAGGAGCATTCGTAACAAGGTGGATGAATTAAAAGCGCAGATTGTTATTAATGAATATGATATAGTTGGGATCACAGAGACATGGCTCCAGGGTGACCAGGGATGGGAGCTCAACGTTCAGGGATGTTCATTATTCAGGAGGGATAGACATGAAAGAAAAGGAGGTGGGGTAGCATTGCTGGTTAGAGAGGAGATTAACGCAATAGAAAGGAAGGACATTAGCCGGGAGGATGTGGGATCGATATGGGTAGAGCTGCATAACACTAAGGGGCAGAAAACGCTGGTGGGAGTTGTGTACAGGCCACCTAACAGTAGTAGTGAAGTTGGGGATGGTATTAAACAGGAAATTAGAAATGTGTGCAATAAAGGAACAGCAGTTATAATGGGTGACTTCAATCTACATATAGATTGGGTGAACCAAATTGGTAAGGATGCTGAGGAAGAGGATTTCTTGGAATGTATGCTGGATGGTTTTTTGAACCAACATGTCGAGGAACCAACTAGAGAGCAGGCTATTCTAGACTGGGTATTGAGCAATGAGGAAGGGTTAATTAGCAATCTTGTTGTGAGAGGCCCCTTGGGTAAGAGTGACCATAATATGGTGGAATTCTTCATTAAGATGGAGAGTGACATAGTTAATTCAGAAACTAAGGTTCTGAACTTAAAGAAGGGTAACTTTGAAGGTATGAGACATGAATTAGCTAAGATAGACTGGCAAATGACACTTAAAGGGTTGACGGTGGATATGCAATGGCAAGCATTTAAAGATCGCATGGATGAACTACAACAATTGTTCATCCCAGTTTGGCAAAAGAATAATCAAGGAAGGTAGTGCACCCGTGGCTGACAAGGGAAATTAGGGATAGTATCAATTCCAAAGAAGAAGCATACAAATTAGCCAGAAAAAGTGGCTCACCTGAGGACTGGGAGAAATTCAGAGTTCAGCAGAGGAGGACAAAGGGCTTAATTAGGAAGGGGAAAAAAAGATTATGAGAGAAAACTGGCAGGGAACATAAAAACTGACTGTAAAAGCTTTTTTAGATACGTGAAAAGAAAAAGATTGGTTAAGACAAATGTAGGTCCCCTACAGACAGAAACAGGTGAATTGGTTATGGGGAGCAAGGACATGGCAGACCAACTGAATAATTACTTTGGTTCTGTCTTCACTAAGGAGGACATAAATAATCTTCCGGAAATAGTAGGGGACAGAAGGTCCAGTGAGATGGAGGAACATGTTAGTAGGGAAGTGGTGTTAGGTAAATTGAAGGGATTAAAGGCAGATAAATCCCCAGGGCCAGATGGTCTGCATCCCAGAGTGCTTAAGGAAGTAGCCCAAGAAATAGTGGATGCATTAGTGATAATTTTTCAAAACTCGTTAGATTCTGGACTAGTTCCTGAAGATTGGAGGGTGGTTAATGTAACTCCACTTTTTAAAAAAGGAGGGAGAGAGAAACCGGGGAATTATAGACCGGTTAGCCTGACGTCGGTGGTGGGGAAACTGCTAGAGTCAGTTATCAAAGATGTGATAACAGCACATTTGGAAAGCAGTGAAATCATCGGACAAAGTCAGCATGGATTTGTGAAAGGAAAATCATGTCTGACGAATCTCATAGAATTTTTTGAGGATGTAACTAGTAGAGCGGATAGTGGAGAACCAGTGGATGTGGTATATTTGGATTTTCAAAAGGCTTTTGACAAGGTTCCACAGAGGAGATTAGTGTGCAAATTTAAAGCACACGGTATTGGGGGTAAGGTATTGGTGTGGATAGAGAATTGGTTGGCAGACAGGAAGCAAGGAGTGGGAATAAACAGGACCTTTCAGAATGGCAGGCAGTGACTAGTGGGGTACCGCAAGGCTCAGTGCTGGGACCCCAGTTGTTTACAATATATATTAATGACTTAGATGAGGGAATTAAATGCAGCACCTCCAAGTTTGCAGATGACACGAAGCTGGGCGGCAGTGTTAGCTGTGAGGGGGATGCTAAGAGGATGCAGGGTGACTTGGATAGGTTAGGTGAGTGGGCAAATTCATGCAGATGCAATTTAATGTGGACAAATGTGAGGTTATCCACCTTGGTGGCAAAAACAGGAAAACAGATTATTATCTGAACGGTGGCCGATTAGGAAAAGGGGAGGTGCAACGAGGCCTGGGTGTCATTATACACGAGTCATTGAAAGTGGGCATGCAGGTACAGCAGGCAGTGAAAAAGGCAAATGGTATGCTGGCATTTATAACAAGAGGATTCAAGTACAGGAGCAGGGAGGTACTACTGCAGTTGTACAAGGCCTTGGTGAGACCACACCTGGAGTATTGTGTGCAGTCTTGGTTTCCTAATCTGAGGAAAGACATCCTTGCCATAGAGAGAGTACAAAGAAGATTCACCAGATTGATTCCTGGGATGCCTCCTTCCTGATGGTAGTGGATCATAGAGATGTTGGAATGGGTAGGAGGGATCTTTCATAGTGCTTCATGCCCTTAAAAACACCTTTAAAAGATATTTAAAGATGAGCTTTATTCATCACATGTACATTAAATTATATAGTAATATATGTCATTTGCATTAACAACCAGCACTGTCCAAGCATGTGCTGGGGGTAGTCCGCAAATGTTCCCAAGCATAAACAGTAAACAGTTCGCTGTCCGAGTAGTGGCAGGGTATTCATTTGTCTTACATCCTGAGGGAAGAAGCTGTTACCCAGCTACTCAAATTAGCTAAGTTAGATGCTACAAACTAAAAATTTTGTGGATGCTGCTTAAGTTTTACGATAGTAAAAGTCAATTGGATGATTTTGTGTTGAAGCAAAACAAAGAATAAAACACCTCACATATGGATGGTGAAATTCCCACAGAAGCACTAAGTTTGAAGAAATGTTGTATTTGGTGTAAGGAGTCTGTCTTCATGTGTTGGTATATTCGTGAGCAGAATACAACAAAATCCTTCCTGGGTTTCTCACTCTGTTTGTTTCTCCCACAGCTAATCCAGCTGATTCTCAGTCACCTGACAGTGCCAGACCTTTGCCAGCTGGCACAGACCTGCAAGTTGCTGCACCAGCACTGTTATGACCCTCTTCAGTATGTCCAGCTCAGTTTACAACCTTACTGGGCAGGTCTGGATGATGCCTCTTTGCAGCACCTGGAGTCACGCTGTGCTCTTGTGCAGTGGTTAAATCTGTCTTGGACAGGGAACCGAGGATCCATCACCATGCAAGGGTTCAGCAGGTCAGTGTTATATCTCTATAAAATCTAATGAAAGGCACCAAGTATATCAAACATTTCAGCGAGTTATCCATGATCTGCCACCACAATATGATCACAGTGGATATACTATAGGTAACATAGCATCGAGCATAACTTAGAGTAGGTTAAAAGGTCGGCACAACATCGCGGACCAAAGGGCCTGCACTGTGTTGTGTTGTTCCATGTCATGCTTTACTGCATCAGCAGTTGGGTTCGATTTCTGACCTGGCTTTAAAGTGTTTGTATATTCACCCCCCCGACCATGTAGATTTCCTCCGGGTGCTCATTTTCCTCACACGTTACAGACCGTAAGATACATGAGCAGAATTAGACCATTTGGTCCATTGAGCCTGCTCTGCCATTTCATCATGACTGATCCAATTTTCCTGTCAGTCCCAATCTCCTGCCTTCTCCCCATATCCTTTCATGCCATGACCAGTCAAGAATCTATCAACCTCTGACTTAAATGTACATAAAAGTAACCTCCACAGCTGCCTATGGCAAAGAATTCCACAGATTCACCACTCCCTAGCTAAAGAAATTCCTCCTCAATTTCATTCTGAAAGGCTGCCCCATTATTCAGCAGCTGTGTCCTCTGGTCTTAGACTCCCCCACCATAGGAACATCCTCTCCACATCCACTCTATCAAAACCTTTCACCATTCGATAGTTCTTAATAAATTCACCCGCCATTCTTCTGAATTCTAGTGAATACAGGCCCGGAGCCATCAAACACTCTTCATGTGATAAACCATTCAATCCTGGAATCATTTTTGTGATCCACCTTTGAACCCTCTCCAGTTTCAGCACCTCCTTTCTAAGATAAGAGGCCCAAGTGAGGCCTCACCAGTGCTTTATAAAGTCTCCACATTACATCCTTGCTTTTATATTCTAGTCCTCTTGAAATGAATGCTAACATTGTATTTGCCTTCCTTACCACAGACTTAACCTGCAACTTAACATTTAGTGAATCCTGCACAAGAGCTCCCAAGTCCTTTTGAACCTCAGTTTTTCAAATGTTTTCTGTATTCAAAATAGAGTCAACCATTTCATTTCTTCAACCAAAGTGCATGACCATATACATCCGAACACTGTAATCCGTCTGCCATTACTTTGCCCATTCTCCTAACCTGTTAAAGTCCTACTGTGGCCTCCTTACTTCCTCAGAAGTACCTGCCCCTCCACATATCTTCATATCATCTGCAATCTTTGCAACAAAGCCATCAATTCCATCATCCAAATCATTGACATATAAGGTAAATGGCACACATGGCATACTATTGGTTATGGCACACATCAACCACAGCCTACCGGTCAACCTCGACGCTTTGCAATTCGCCTACTGGAGCAACAGGTCAACGGCAGATGCTATCTCTCTGGCCCTACATTCCTCCTTAGAACACCTGGAGAATAAAACGAATATGTAAGGGTCCTTTTCATTGATTACAGCTCTGCCTTTAATATCATCATTCCAAATAAACTGATTCCTGAGCTCCGGAACTTCGGCCTTAGCACTCAGATCTGCAGCTGGATCTTCAACTTCCTCACAGACAGCACCCAGGCTGTAAAAATAGGGGACAAGCTCTCCTTTACAATCACTCTGAGCACCGGTGCCCCACAAGGCTGTGTACGCAGCCCCCTGCTGTACTCACTGTACACACATGATTGTGTAGCCAAGTTTCCATCGATCTCAATATATAAGTTTGCTGATGACACCACAATTGTAGGCCGTATCTCGGGTAATGATGATTTTGAGTATAGAGAGGAAATTAAGAACCTGGTAGCATGGTGCGAAGACAATAACCTATCCCTCAACGTCAGCAAGATGAAGGAATTGGTTGTTGACTTCAGAAGGAGTAGCGGACCGCACGACCCCATTTACATTGGTGGTGCGCAAGTGGAACAGCTTTATGTTCCTCGGGGCCAATATCACAAATGACCTGACTTGGTCCAACCAAGCAGAGTCCACTGCCAAGAAGGCCCACCAGCACCTTTACTTCTTGAGAAAACTAAAGAAATTTAGCCTGTCCCCTAAAACGCTCAGGAATTTTTATAGATGCACAGTAGAAAGCATTCTTCTAGGGTGCATCACAACCTGGTATGAAAGTTGTCCTGTCCAAGACCGGAAGAAGCTGCAGAAGATCGTGAACACAGCCCAGCACATCATACAAACCAATCTTACATCCTTGGACTCACTTTACATCGCACGCTGTCGGAGCAGTGCTGCCAGGATAATCAAGGATATGACACACCCAACCAATACACTTTTCATCCCTCTTCCCTCTGGGAGAAGGCTCAGGAGTTTGAAGACTCGTACGGCCAGATTTGGGAACAGCTTCTTTCCAACTGTGATAAGACTGCTGAATGGATCCTGACCCGGATCTGGGCCACACCCTCCAAATATCCGGACCTGCCTCTCGGTTTTTTTGCACTACTTTACTTTCCCTTTTCTATTTTCTATTTATGATTTATAATTTAAATTTTTAATATTTATTATCGATTTGTACTCCAGGGAGCACGAAGCGCAGTATCAAATATCACTGTGATGATTGTACACTCTAGTATCAATTGTTTGGCGACAATAAAGTAAAGTAAAAAAGAAGCAGGCCCAACACAGACCCCTGTGGAACACCACTCGTTACCAGCAGTCAGACAGAAAAGGCTCCCTTTATTCGTACTCTTTGCCTACTGCCAATCAGTCACTGCTTTATCCATGCTAGAATCTTTCTTGTAATACCATGGACTCACAGCTGGTTAAGCAGCTTCATGTGTAGCCCCTTGTCAAAAGCATTCTGAAAGTCCAAGTACACAACATCAACAGATTCTCCGTTGTCTATCCTGCTTATTTCTTCAAAAAATTGCAACAGATGTGTCAGGCAAGATTTTCACTGGAGGAAACCATGCTGAATATGGCTTATCATGTGCCTCGAAGAACCCAGAGAACTTGGGGGCGTGGTACTGCTGATCAGAGATAGTGTCATGGCTGCAGAAAAGGAGGAAGTCATGGAGGGATTGTCTGCTGAGTCTCTGTGGGTGGAGGTTAGGAACAGGAAGGGGTCAATAACTCTACTGGGTGTTTTTTATAGACCTCCCGATAGTAACAGGGACATCAAGGAGCAGATAAGGAGACAGATTCTGGAAAGGCGTAATAACAACAGGGTTGTTGTGGTGGGAGATTTTAATTTCCCCAATATTGATTGGCATCTTCCTAGATTGAGGGATTTAGATGGGGTGGAGTTTGTTAGTTGTGTTCAGGAAGGTTTCCTGTCACAGTATGTAGATAAGCCTACAAAAGGAGAGGCTGTGCTTGATCTGGTATTGGGAAATGAACCTGGTCAGGTGTCAGATCTCCCAGTGGGAGAGCATTTTGGAGATAGTGATCACAGTTCTATCTCCATTGCCATAGCATTGGAGAGGGATGGGAACAGACAAGTTACGAAAGCGCTTAATTGGAGTAAGAGGAAATGTGAAGCTATCAGGCAGAAACTTGGAAGCATAAATTGGGAATGGATGTTCTCAGAGAAATGCATGACAGAAATGTGGCAAATGTTCAAGGCATACTTGCGTGATGTTCTGCAAAGGTACGTTCCAATGAGACGGAAAGAATAATAGGGTACAGGAACCGTGGTGTACAAAGGCTATTGAAAATCTAATCAAGACGAAAATTAAAAGCTTACGAAAGGTTCAGGAAACTAGGTAATGATAGAGATCTAGAAAATTTTAAGGCTAGCAGGAAGGAGCTTAAGAATGAAATTAGGGGAGCCAGAAGGGGCCATGAGAAGGCCTTTGCGAACAAGATTAAGGAAAATCCCTTCAAGTATGTGAAGAGTAAGAGGATAACATAGAACATAGAATAGTACAGCACAGTACAGGCCCTTCGGCCCACAATGTTGTGCTCAAACCCTGCCTCCCATATAAGCCCACACCTTAAATTCCTCCATATACCTGTCTAGTAGTCTCTTAAACTTCACTAGTGTATCTGCCTCCACCACTGACTCAGGCATTGCATTCCACGCACCAACCACTCTCTGAGTAAAAAACGTTCCTCTAATATCCCCCTTGAACTTCCCACCCCTTACCTTAAAGCCATGTCCTCTTGTATTGAGCAGTGGTGCCCTGGGGAAGAGGTGCTGGCTATCCACTCTATCTATTCCTCTTATTATCTTGTACACCTCTATCATGTCTCCTCTCATCCTCCTTCTCTCCAAAGAGTAAAGCCCTAGCTCCCTTAATCTCTGATCATAATGCATACTTTCTAAACCAGGCAGCATCCTGGTAAATCTCCTCTGTACCCTTTCCAATGCTTCCCCATCCTTCCTATAGTGAGGTGACCAGAACTGGACACAGTACTCCAATTGTGGCCTAACCAGAGTTTTATAGAGCTGCTTCATTACATCGCGACTCTTAAACTCTATCCCTCAACTTATGAAAGGTAACACCCCATAAGCTTTCTTAACTACCCTATCCACCTGTGAGGCAACTTTCAGGGATCTGTGGACATGTACCCCGAGATCCCTCTGCTCCTCCATACTACCAAGTATCCTGCCATTTACTTTGCACTCTGCCTTGGAGTATGTCCTTCCAAAGTGTACCACCTTACACTTCTCCAGGTTGAACTCCATCCGCCACTCCTCAGCCCACTCCTGCATCCTATCAATGTCTCTCTGCAATCTCTGACAATCCCCTACACTATCTACAACACCACCAACCTTTGTGTCGTCTGCAAACTTGCCAACCCACCCTTCTACCCCCACATCCAGGTCGTTAATAAAACTCACGAAAAGTACAGGTCCCAGAATAGATCCTTGTGGGACACCCCTAGTCACAATCCTCCAATCTGAATGTACTCACTCCACCACCACCCTCTGCCTTCTGCAGGCAAGCCAATTCTGAATCCACCTGGCCAAACTTCCCTGGATCCCATGCCTTCTAACTTTCTGAATAAGCCTATCGTGTAGAACCTTGTCAAATGCCTTACTAAAATCCATATAGATCACATCCACTGCACTACCCTCATCTATATACCTGGTCACCTCCTCAAAGAACTCTATCAGGCTTGTTAGACACGATCTGCCCTTCACAAAGCCATGCTGACTGTCCCTGATCAGACCATGATTCTCTAAATGCCTATAGATCCTATCTCTAAGAATCTTTTCCAACAGCTTTCCCACCACAGACGTAAGGCTCACTGGTCAATAATTACCCGGACTATCGCTACTATCTTTTTTGAACAAGGGGACAACATTCGCCTTCCTCCAACCTCCAGTACCATTCCCGTGGACAACGAGGACATAAAGATCCTAGCCAGAGGCTCAGCAATCTCTTCTCTCGCCTCGTGGAGCAGCCTGGGGAATATTCTGTCAGGCCCCGGGGACTTATCTGTCCTAATGTATTTTAACAACTCCAACACCTCCTCTCCCTTAATATCAACATGCTCCAGAACGTCAACCTCACTCATATTGTCCTCACCATCATCAAGTTCCCTCTCATTGGTGAATACCGAAGAGAAGTATTCATTGAGGATCTTGCTCACTTCCACAGTCTCCAGGCACATCTTCCCACCTTTATCTCTAATCGGTCCTACCTTCACTCCTGTCATCGTTTTTTTCTTCACATAATTGAAGAATGTCTTGGGGTTTTCCTTTACCCTACTCGCCAAGGCCTTCTCATGCCCCCTTCTTGCTCTTCTCTGCCCCTTCTTGAGCTCCTTTCTTGCTTCCCTATATTCCTCAATAGACCCATCTGATCCTTGCTTCCTAAACCTCATGTATGCTGCCTTCTTCCACCTGACTAGATTTTCCACCTCACTTGTCACCCATGGTTCCTTTACCCTACCATTCTTTATCTTCCTCACCGGGACAAATTTATCCCTAACATCCCGCAAGAGATCTCTAAACATCGACCACATGTCCATAGTACATTTCCCTGCAAAAACATCATCCCAATTCACACCTGCAAGTTCTAGCCTTATAGCCTCATAATTTGCCTTTCCCCAATTAAAAATTTTCCTGTCCTCTCTGATTCTATCCTTTTCCATGATAATACTAAAGGCCAGGGCACTGGCCCCCAGATGCTCACCACTGAGAGATCTGTGACCTGACCCGGTTCATTATCTAGTACTAGATCTAGTATGGCATTTCCCCGGTCGGCCTGTCCACATACTGTGACAGGAATCCGTCCTGGACACACTTAACAAACTCTGCCCCATCTAAACCCTTGGAACTAATCAGGTGCCAATCAATTTTAGGGAAGTTAAAGTCACCCATGATAACAACCCTGTTATTTTTGCACCTTTCCAAAATCTGCCTCCCAATCTGCTCCTCGGTATCTCTGCTGCTACCAGGAGGCCTATAGGATACCCCCAGTAGAGTAACTGCTCCCTTCCTGTTCCTGACTTCCACCCATACTGACTCAAAAGAGGATCCAGCTCCATTACCCACCCTTTCTGTAGCTGTAGTCGTATCCCTGACCAGTAATGCCACCCCTCCTCCCCTTTTTCCGCCCTCTCTATCCCTTTTAAAGCACTGAAATCCAGGAATATTGAGAATCCATTCCTGCTCTGGTGCCAGCCAAGTCTCTGTAATGGCCACTACATCATAATTCCATGTATGTATTCAAGCTCTCAGTTCATCACCTTTGTTCCTGATGCTTCTTGCATTGAGGTACACACATTTCAGCCCTTCTACCTTACTGTCTTTACACCGTTTATTCTGCTTCTCTTTCCTCAAAGCTTCTCTGTCTGTTAGATCTGGCTTTACTCCATGCAGTTCTTTCACTGCTCTATCGCTCTGTGTCCCATCCCCCTCACAAATTAGTTTAAACCCCCCCCCCAACCATGCTAGCAAACCTACCTGCAAGGATATTGCACCCCCTCGAGTTCAGGTGCAACCCATCCAATCTGTACAGGTCCCACCTTCCCCAGAAGAGATCCCAATGTTCCAAAAATCTAAAACCCTGCTCCCTGCAGCAACTCCTCAGCCACGCATTCAACTGCCATCTCCTCCAATTCTTACCATCACTGTCACGTAGCACTGGCAGCAATCCTGAGAACACCACCCTTGAGGTCCTGTTCTTCAGCCTTCTGCATAGTTCCCGAAACTCACACTTCAGGACCTCATCTCTCTTCCTGCCTGTGTCGTTGGTACCAACATGTATCACGACTTCTGGTTGCTTTCCCTCTCGTACCAGGATGTCATGCACCCGGTCAGAGACATCCCGGACCCTGGCACCCGGGAGGCAACAAACCATGTGGGTGTCCTTCTCACGTCCACAAAATCTCCTGTCTGCTCCCCTGACTATAGAGTCTCCAATGACGACAGCTCTCCTCTTCTCCGTCCCACCCTTCTGCACCACAGGGTCAGACTCAGTGCCGGAGGCCCTGCCACCGTGGCTCACACCTGGTCAGTCATCCCCGCCAACAGTATCCAGGACGGTAAACTTAATATTCAGGGGAATGGCTACATGGGTGCTCTGCACTACCTGTCTGCTCACCTTCACTTTCCTCCCTCTGACTGTCACCCAATGACCTGCTTCCGACAGCCTAGTTGTGACCTCCTCCCTGTAGCTCTCATCTATGACTGCCTCATTCTCCCTTATGAGTCGAAGGTCATCCAGCTGTGCTCCAGATTCCTTACACGGTCTTCCAGATCGCCCAGCCGTATGCACTTCTGGCAGATGTGACTCTGCGGGAGAGGGGAGATCCCCCAAGACTGCCACATCTCACATGAGAGGCACATCACCGTCTCAGGAGACATTGTAAAAACTAACTGCAAGCTAGCTTGTCATCCGCCTCTTCTCGTCGAAGCCTCTCGAGTCAAAGCCTCAAAGCTCCACTCCTTCACTGGCCCACTCATGCAGTGGCCGCTTTCCACGTGAGAGAATAAGACCAATCAAGTGTGATAGTGGAAAAGTGTGTATGGAACCAGAGAAGATGGCGGAGGTACTTAATGAATACTTCACCTCAGTATTCATAACGGAAAAGGACCTTGGCGATTGTAGGGATGACTTACAGTGGATTGAAAAGCTTGAGCAGATAGACATTAAGAAAGAGGATGTGCTGAAGCTTTTGGAAAGCATCAAGCTGGATAAGTCACTGCAATGGGAAGGTGGTGAGTGCATGGAATGAGCTACTGGCGATGGTGGTAGAGGCGGTTATGGTAAGGTCTTTTAAGAGACTCCTGGATAGGTACATGGAGCTTAAAAAATAGAGGGCTATGGGTAACCCTAGGTAATTTCTAAAGTAAGTACGTAGATGTTTGGCACAGCATCGTGGGCCGAAGGGTGTGTATTTTGCTATAGGTTTTCTTAACAATTGACTCCAACATTTTCACAACCACTGATGTCTGGATAACTGGCCTTTCATTTCCTTTCTTCTGCCTCCCTCCCTTCTTGCAATTTTCCAGTCTTCCAGAACCATTTCAGAATCCAGTGATTCCTGAAAATCGTTACTACTACCTCCATGATCTCTTCAGCCATCTCTTTCAGAACTCTGCAGGGGTATACCATCTAGTCCAGGTGACTTGTCTCCTTTCATACCTTTCAGTTTCCCAAAAACCTATAGTTATGGTAACTTCACACACTTCATGCCCACTGACACCTGGAACTTTCACCATACTGCTGAGGTAATCCACAGTGAAGACTGATGCGAAATATTCATTCAGTTCATCTGCCACTTCAAAGCCAAACATAGTGGTGACACCAACATCACGGCCTCTCTCCCAGATGAGCTCAATCGCTTTTATGCTAGGTTCGATATCGCTAACTTTGAGCCTCTGAGGAAAGCCACCACTACAACCTGCAACCTGATCATCTCTGAGGCTGAGTATGCAGATGTTTCCAACGAGTGGACAGTCGCAAGGCTGCGGGACCGGACAGCATCCCAGGGCGAGTACTCAGGATGTGCGCAGCACAACTGGCAGGTGTGTTTATAGATATTTTTTTTCTCCCCCTCTCCAGTGTGGAGTGCCCTCCTGCTTCAAATTATCCACCATTGTTCCTGTACCAAAAAAGACCAATGTAACATGCCTGAACAACTGGCACCCTGTTGCATTCACCTCTATAATAAGCAAATGCTTTGAGAGGCTGGTCAAGGATTACATCTGCAGCTTACTACCACCCAAACCAATCGAAAGACGGCGCAATAGCCACTGCTCTACATACCGTCCTTACAGATCTGGAGAAGAAGGATACTAATGTGAAAATACTGTTCTTGGGCTACAGTTCAGCATTCAACACCATAATTCCATCCAGGCTTGATAGGAAGCTCAGAGTCCTTGGCCTTGACCCTGACTTGCGCAGCTAGATCCTGGGCTTCTTGTCAGATCGCCGACAGGTGGTAAGAGTGGGCTCCCTCACCTCCACCCGTCTGACTCTCAAAATAGGAGCCCCTCAGGGCTGTGTACAGCTGTGTAAAGCCCCCTCCTTTACTCCCTGTATAACCATGACTGTGTTGCAACCCATAGATCTAATCTGCTAATTAAATTTGCTGACGACATTACATTGATGGGCCTTATCTCAAACAATAACGAGGTGGCCTACAGGGAAGAAGTCATCTCTCTGACACAGTGCTGTCAAGAAAAAACCTCTCCCTCAATGTCGCAAAAACAAAGGAGCTGGTTGTGGATTACAGGAGGAATGGAGACAGGCTAACCCCTGTTGACATCAATGGATCTGGGGTTGAGAGGGTAAACAGCTTTAAGTTTCTCGGCATTCACCGAGGATCTCACGTGGTCTATACACACCAGCTGCGTGGTGGAGAAAAGCACAACGGCACCTCTTTCACCTCAGACGGTTGAGAAGTTTGGTATGGGCCCCACAAATCCTAAGAACTTTCTACAGGGGCACCTTCCCACCCTCCCCACACCTTCTCTATAGGGCCTTTGCCCCTTCCCTCTTCAGTCCTGATGAAGGGTTCCGGCCCAAAACGTTGACTGATCGTTTCCATGGATGCTGCCCGACTTGCTGGGTTCCTCCAGTGTGTTATGAGTGTTGCATTGAGAGCATCCTGACTGGCTGCATCACTGCCTGGTATGGGAACTGGACCTCCCTTAATCGCAGAACTCTGCAGAGAGTGGTGCGGACAGCCCAGTTGTGAACTTCCCATGATTCGGGACATTTACAAAGACAGGTGTGAAAAAAGGGCTCGAAGGATCATTGGGGACCTGAGTCACCCCAACCACAATCTATTCTAGCTGCTACCATCCAGGAATGATACCACAGCATAAAAACCAGGACCAACAGGACTGTTTCTTTCACCAGCTCATCAGACTGATTAACTCAGACTGATTTGAGTATATTTCTATGTTACACTGATTGTTCTATTTATTCTAAATTATTATAAGTTACTATGATTGCACATTGCACATTTAGATGGAGACGTAACGTAAACATTTTTACTCCTCTTGTATTTGAAGGACGTAAGAAATAAAGTCAATTCAATTCAATTCATTTCATTTCAGTTCAGTGCCCCCCCCCCATTACTACCTCTCCAACATCATTTTCCAGTGGTCTGATATCCACTCTTGCCTCTCTTTTCTACTTTATTTATCTGAAGAAACCTTTGGTATCCACTTTAATATTATTGGCTAGCTTACTTTCATATTCCATCTTTACCTTAAAGACTTTTTTAGTTGCCTTCTGTTCATTTTTAAAAGCACCCAGTCTTCTAACTTCCTTGCTAGGAGACTCACTACACATTGTTCGTAAACCAACTACCTCATCCTCAGCACTATCACTCTGGTTCCCATCCCCCTGCCAAATTAGCTCAGACCTCCCAAACAACTCTAGCCAACCTGCGTGCTAGGATATTGGACCCTGTCAGGTTCAGGTGTAACCCGTCCCTTTTGTGCAGGGTGTACCTTCCCTAGAAGAGGTCTCCATGATCCATAGATCTGAACCCCAGTCCCCCGCACCAGTTCCTCAGCCACACATTCACATGCCAAATCATGCTATTTACCCTCACTGGCATATGGCACAGGCAGCAATCCAGAGATTACAACCCGGGAGGTCTTGTTTTTCAGCTTTCTACCTAGCTCCCTAAAATCTCTCTTCAAGACCTCCTCACCTTGTCTACCTACAGTGTGTCATTGCTGTCAATATGTACCAAAACTTTTGGCTGCTCACCCTTGCCCTGAAAACACCATGGACCTGATCTGAGACATCTCTGATGCTGGCCACCTGGGAGGCACCATACCATTCGGGTGTCTCTTTTGCACGAGAGAATCTTGTCTCTGTTCCTCTGACTTTGAAATCTCCTATCAACACCTCCATCCTCCTCACCTCTCTGCTCCTCTGAGCCACAGTACCAGACACAGTGCCAGAGACCCAGTCATGCTGGCTCTCCCCGGTGGTCGTCCCCCTCAATTGTATCTAAAGTTGTATACAGGCGTACAACAGTCACAGGTGTTCTCTGCTTTGTCTGTGCATTAAGGCTGGAAGGTGAAAAGTTTAAGGGGAACATGAGGGGAAACTTCTTCACTCATAGGGTCGTGAGAGTGTAGAACGAACTGTCAGCTTGATTTCAGTGTCTAAGTAAAGGTTGTATAGGTGCTGGATGGTAGGGGTATGGTGGGCTATGGTCTGGTGCAGGTCAATGAGAGTAGGAAGTTTAAATGGTTTTGCCATGGACTGGATGTGCCGAAGGACCTGTTACTGTGCTGTACTTTTCTATGACTCTGTGACTCCATATGGACTAAAGTCATTGTCACGCTATCTGCTCAAAAGTTAGAAATGAGCAACCTGTATGAGTTCTTGTTTGCAACTTCAGGAAGAATTATTAGTGCTCCTTTTGCCTCTAATCTAGTGCACTGTGTAACTTGATGCTTTGTTACCAGGCTAACCAATCAATATTGTCAGCTTCCCACTTCTTCTTTCAAACAGTTTGCGAAATTATTTACTAAGTAGAGAAGTGGTATCTAAAATGTTTCAAATTCCTCCAGCATATGAGAGGTAAGTATTATTCCAACATGGTGAACGTTTTGTAACATAAGGAAAGCTGGGTATAGCATCTTACAAAATATCAGCTTTTTTCTGCAATAAAATGCATGAATATGCATTATATTGATTTTTTTCAAGCAATCCAAACCCTCTCTTTCTTATTTCAATTTTTTTTTAAATCGACCAAATGCATAATGGGTCTTTTAACAATATTTTGCACGTACAGTGGCATGCAAAAGTTTGGGCACCCCAGTCAAAATTTCTGTTACTGTGAATAGTTAAGTGAGTAGAAGATGAACTGATCTCCAAAAGTCATAAAGTTAAAGATGAAACATTCTTTTCAACATTTTAAGCAAGATTAGTGTATTATTTTTGTTTTCTACAATTTTAGAGTGAAAAAAAGGACAGGAGCACCATACAAAAGTTTGGGCACCCCAAGAGATTTGAGCTCTCAGATAACTTTTACCATGGTCTCAGACCTTAATTAGTTTGTTAGGGCGATGTCTCGCTCACAATCGTCGTTCGGAAAGGCCAGATAATGCAAATTTCAAAGCTTTGTAAATACCCTGACTCCTCAAACCTTGTCCCAACAATCAGCAGCCATGGGCTCCTCTAAGCAGCTGATTAGCACTCTGAAAATCAAAATAAATTATGCCCACAAAGCAGGAGAAGGCTATAAGAAGATAGCAAAGCGTTCTTAGGTAGCCGTTTTCTCAGTTTGTAATGTGTTTAAGAAATGGCAGTTAACAGGAACGGGTCAAGTTGAGGTCTGGAAGACCAAGAAAACTTTCTGACAGAACTGCTCATAGGATTGCTAGAAAGACAAATCAAAACCCCCGTTTGACTGCAAAAGACCTTCAGGAAGATTTAGCAGACTCTGGAGTGGTGGCAGCACCTGCACAAATCTGACCTTCATGGAAGAGTCATCAGAAGAAAACCTTTCCTTCATCCTCACCACAAAATTCAGCATCAGAAGTTTGCAAAGGAACATCTAAACAAGCCTGATGCATTTTGGAAACAAGTCCTGTGGACCGATGAAGTTAAAATAGAACTTTATGGCCGCAATGAGCAAAGGTATGTTTGGAGAAAAAAGGGTGCAGAATTTCATGAAAAGGAAACCTCTCCAACTGTTAAGCACGGGGGTGGATCGATCATGCTTTGGGCTTGTGTTGCAGCCAGTGGCACGGGGAACATTTCACTGCTAGAGGGAAGAATGAATTCAATTAAATACTAGCAAATTCTGGAAGCAAACATCACACTGTCTGTAAAAAAGCTGAAGATGAAAAGAGGATGGCTTCTACAACAGGGTAATGATCCTAAACACACCTCAAAATCCACAATGGACTACCTCAAGAGGCACAAGCTGAAGGTTTTGCCATGGCCCTCACAGTCCCCCGACCTAAACATCATTGAAAATCTGTGGATAGACCTCAAAAGAGCAGTGCATGCAAGACAGCCCAAGAATCTCACAGAACTAGAAGCCTTTTGCAAGGAAGAATGGGCGAATATCCCCCAAACAAGAATTGAAAGACTCTTAGCTGGCTACAGAAAGCGTTTACCAGCTGTGATACTTGCCAAAGGGGGTGTTACTAAGTACTGCCCAAACTTTTGCTTCAGGCCCTTTTCCTTTTTTGTTACTTTGAAACTGTAAAAGATGGAAATAAAGAAGTAATCTTGCTTAAAGTATTAAAGAAATGTGTCATCTTTAACTTTGTGCCTTTTGGAAATCAGTTCATCTTTTACTCGTTTAGCTATTCACAGCAACAGAAATTTTGACTAGGGGTGCCCGAACTTTTCCATGCCACTGTATATGTTACCAGATACTACCTTGAAATTAATTTTCTTGCAGGCATTTACAAGAAAACAAATGTAATAGAATTTGTGAAAATCTGTACAGAACCAAAGCATATTGTATCGAAATAAAAGCAGTAAATATGCAATAAGTCCATTATCACCTGAAAATGAACAATTACTTCTAAGGGCATTTTGTCAAAATATGATTGTTTATGTACCATGGCTTTATTTTATTACATTTTCTAATTGACATGTGAGATAAATTTTACAAATTACTTGAGTGATTTAAAAAGGTACCAGTTTACCTATCGGATGAATAATTCCACAGGCAGTGACCCATTTTCAGATCTGTTCTATCTATTAATTCAGAGCTTTGCACCTTTTCACTTCCACTGTAACATCTGCTGTTTTTCTATAGCTTAGCCTTGACGTTGCCTCTTTATGTGAAGCCTGGTGCATACGCTCACAGCTTGACGCCTACCACTTTGACAGGAATTAACCCTATGATTGCTGTGCTTCCTGTGCAGATTCATGCAAGTGTGTGGATTTGAGCTGGTGCGCCTAGAGTTGGCCTGTTGCCACTTCCTGAATGAAACTTGCCTCGAGGTTATTGCTCAGATGTGCCCAAACCTCCAAGAGCTGAACCTTTCATCCTGTGATAAACTAAACACTCAGGCTTTCTGCCATATCGCTAAGATCTCAGGTCTCCGACGTCTGGTCGTTTACCGCACAAAAATTGAGGTAAGAACTCCTGCCGTGATTGGCACTGACAGAGAATTGCTTAACACTACTTGTGTATTCTTTAAATGAAATGTGAGCACTTTGAGGAAAGTGTACTAAATGAAACACAGTCTGATTTCATATCTGAGTGGTTCTATTGTTTTTAAAATTTATTTTTCTGTTTTATTTAAGGCTATAAGTAATCATAGCCATTTTATGCTATTGACTGAATTGTGCAAGTACTCTGAAATCTTGAATGATAAGACCATAAGACATGTGAACAGAATTAGGCCATTCAGCCCATCGAGTCCGCTCCACCATTTCATCATGGCTGATCTCGGATCCCATTCAAAACCATATACCTGCCCTCTCACCATATCTCTTAATGCCCCAACCACTCAGGAATCTATCAACTTACACTTTGAATATCCCCACAGACTTGGCCTACTTGGTCTGTGACAGAGCATTCCACAGATTTTCTACTCTTTGGCTAAAAAAATTCCTCTTCTCCTCTGTTCTAAAAGGTCGCCCCACAATTTTGAGGCTGTACTCTGTAGTTCCAGATACCCCCCACCAGTGGAAACATCGTCTCCACATCCACCTTATCTAGTTCTTTCAACATTTGGTAGGTGTTCAGATCACATCAGTTGATGATCATGTCAGTTTTGTCCAAGATATTAGATTGTGTTCTTGATTGTAGTCAAGTATAACTAATTACTTTGCATGGGCTTTTGCTGTTCAATTTTCATCATAAAGGTGAGAAAAAAGATTGAGGTGTATTCATTGTTTGTCATGGTTCTGATCTGCAGTGGTGGTCCATAGTGTGTGAGCTAATTTACTGCATGTGACTGTGAATCTGTGTTCTCAGTTAAAAAGGAGAAAGGTTTGTACTCTAAAGTAGCTTGTAAAGGACTAAAGAAGATAGGAGTTCAGATTCAAACAAGTTACAAAAGAACAATCCTTACTCAGTGAAGTGTATTGAAATTTCAGCTGATCCTCTCAGCCATTTGTTTTTTAGAGGTACGCATGTTATCATGCTCTTCAGCCAAACGAGTCTGCACCACCAAATTACATTGATGTGACCAATTACCCTTCTCATCCGTCTGTTTTTGGAATGTAGGAGAAAACCCAGGTGGTCGTGGGACAGTCCTGACACTGTCTTTACAGACAGTGGCGAGAATTGAACCCTGATTGCTGACACTGTAATGACATTACATTTACCGCGATGTTACTGTGGTCACGGGAGAATGTACAAGGTTCTTACAGACAGAGGTGGTAACTGAACGCGGATCACTGTCACTGTAATAGCGTTACGCTTGCCGCTATGTTACCATGGTGATAGAGAGAATATGCAAACTCCTTACAGACAGTGGTAGGAATTAAACCCTGATTGCTGACATTGAAATAGCTTTACACTTACCGCTGTGTTACTGTGTTAACTGTTTAAAAAAAACGTGCCCACAATTTACTAACTCTAACATTTGCATCTGTGGAAGGGAGGAATACACAGCACCCCGAAGAAACCCATCAGACCATAAGCACATTTTCTCTTGGAACAGTAACTGCACCCACTTTTCTTCCTTCACACACATCAGGCATACTGCTAGTGTCTTCCACAGTAAAGACTGACGCAAGATACTCCTTCAGTTCATCAGCAATAAGACCATAAGACGTAGGAGCAGAAAGAAGTAGGCCATTCATCCTATTAACTCTGCTTCGCCATACATTTATGGGCTAATCCAATCCTTCCAGTCATCCCCACTTCCCAGCATTCTCTCCATACCCTTTGATGCCCTGGCTAATCAAGAACCTATCTATCTCAGCCTTAATTGCACCCCATGACTTTGCCTCCACAGCCGCTCGTGGCAACAAATTCCACAGATTTACCACCCTCTGACTAAAATAATTTCTCCGTATCTATGTTCTAAATGGCCGTCCTTCAATCCTGAAGTTGTGCCCTCTTGTCCTAGACTCCCCTACCATGGGAAATAACTTTGCCATATCTAATCTGTTCAGGCCTTTTAACATTTGAAATGTTTCTATCAGATCCCCCCTCATTCTCCTGAACTCCAGGGAATACAGCCCAAGAGCTGCCAGATGTTCCTCATACAGTAACCCTTTCATTCCTGGAAACATTCTCATGAATCTTGTCTGAACCATCTCCAATGTCATAATATCCTTTCTAAAATGAGGAGCCCAAAACTGCAGACAATACTCTTTAAGTGTGTTCTCATGAGTGCTTTATAGAGCCTCAACATCACATCCCTCCTCTTATATTCTATACCTCTAGAAATGAATGCCAACATTGCATTTGCCTTCTTCACCACCAACTCAACCTGGAGGTTAACCTTTAGGGATTCCTGCACAAGGACTCCCAAATCCCTTTGCATCTCTGCATTTTGAATTCTCTCCCCATCTAAAAAATAATCTGTCCATTTATTTCTTCCACCAAAGTGCATGACCATACACTTTCCAACATTGTATTTCATTTGCCACTTCTTTGCCCATTCTCGTAAATTATCCAAGTCTCTCTGCAAGCTTTCTGTTTCCTCAACACTACCCACTCCTCCACCTATCTTTGTATCATTGGCAAATTTAGTCACAAATCCATTAATTCCACAGTCCAAATCAATGAGATATGTTGTAAAAAGCAGCGATCCCAACACCGACCACTGTGGAATTCCACTGGCGACCGGCACCCAGCCAGAATAGGATACCTTTATTCCCACTTTCTACTCCGTCCATGCTAGAAACTTCCCTGTAATTCCATGGACTGTTACCTTGCTAAGCAGCCTCCTAAGCGGCACCTGGTCAAAGGCCTTTTGAAAATCGAGGTACACCACATCTAGTGCATCTCCTTTGTCTACCTTGCTTGTAATTTCTTCAAAAAATTACTGTAGGTTAGTCACCAACACACATCAAAGTTGCTGGTGAACGCAGCAGGCCAGGCAGCATCTCTAGGAAGAGGTACTGTCGATGTTTCAGGTCTCGGCCTGAAACGTCGACTGTACCTGTTCCTAGAGATGCTGCCTGGCCTGCTGTGTTCACCAGCAACTTTGATGTGTGTTGCTTCAAGATCATCCATTTTATTTCTTATGCTGCGTGCATTCAAACATAATACTTTAAGCTATGTAGTTATGTGTAGCTATGGGCACCCGTATGGGTCCTAACTATGCCTGCCTTTTTGTTGGCTTTGTGGAACAATCTATGTTCCAAACCTATTCTGGTATCTGTCCCCAACTTTTCCTTTGCTACATCGACGACTGCATTGGCGCTGCTTCCTGCACGCATGTTGAGTTCGTTGGCTTCATTAACTTTCACCCTGCCCTCAAGTTTACCTGGTCCATTTCCGACATCTCCCTTCCCTTTCTAATTCTTTCTGTTTCTCTCTCTGAAGACAGCTTATCTACTGATGTCTACTATAAACCTACTGACTTTCACAGCTATCTGGACTATTCCTCTTCTCACCCTGTCTCTTGCAAAGATGCCACCCCATTCTCGCAATTCCTCTGTCTCTGCCGCATCTGCTCTCAGGATGAGGCTTTTCATTCCATGACGAGGGAGATGTCCTTTTTTAAAGAAAGAGGTTTCCCTTCCTCCACTATCAACTCTGCAAGCAAACGCATCTCCCCCATTTCACGCACATCTGCTCTCACTCCATCCTCCCACCACCCCACTAGGAATAGGGTTCCCCTTGTCCTCACCTACCAGCCTACCAGCCTCCAAGTCCAACATATTATTCTCCGTAACTTCCGCCACCTCCCAACAGGATCCCACCACTAAGCACATCTTTCCCTCTCCCCCCCCCCCCAGCTTTCCACAGGGATCACTCCCTATGCGACTTCCTCGTCCATTCGTTCCCCCCATCCCTCCCCACCGATCTCCCTCCTGACACTTATCCTTGTAAGCGGAACAAGTGCTACATATACCCTTACACTTCCTCCCTTACCACCATTCAGGGCCCCAGACAGTCCTTCCAGGTGAGGCAACACTTCACCTGTGAGTCGGCTGGGGTGATATACTGCGTCCGGTGCTCCTGATGTGGCCTTCTATATATCGGCGAGACCTGGCGCAGACTGTGAGATCATTTTGCTGAACACCTACACTCTGTCCACCAGAGAAAGCAGGATCTCCCGGTGGCCATACATTTTAATTCCACGTCCCATTCTCATTCTGATATGTCTATCCACGGCCTCCTCTACTGTAAAGATGAAGCCACACTCAGGTTGGAGGAACAACACCTTATATTCCATCTGGGTAGCTTCCAACCTGATGGCATGAACATTGGCTTCTCATACTTCCGCTAATGTCCCACCTCCCCCTTGTACCCCATCCGTTATTTATTTATATACACACATACTTTTTCTCTCTCTCCCCTCTTTCTCCCTCTGTCCCTCTCACTATACCCCTTGCCCATCCTCTGGGCTTTTCCCCCCTCCCCCTTTTCTTTCTCCCTAGGCCTCCTGTCCCATGATACTCTCATATCCCTTTTGCCAATCAACTACCCAGCTCTTGGCTCCATCGCTCCCCCTCCTGTCTTCTCCTATCATTTTGGATCTCCCCCTCCCCCTCCCACTTTCCTATCTCTTACCAGCTCTTCTTTCAGTTAGTCCTGACGAAGCGTCTCGGCCTGAAACGTCGACTGTACCTCTTCCTAGAGGTGCTGCCTCGCCTGCTGCGTTCACCAGCAACTTTGATGTGTGTTGCATAATACTTTCAGTCCAGTATTTGTTGCTTTCTCTTTTAACTGTACCACTGCTCTATTGCCCTGTAAATCAGGGGTCCCCAACCTTTTTTGTACTGCGGACCGGTTTAATATTGACAATATTCTTGCGGACTGGCCGACTGGGGGGGTGGGGAGGGGGGTAGGGTTGCCAACGGACAAGAGTAGCAGTCAAATATGTTGTGTTTACCCCAAGACAGACTACCATGACTATGAAGCCTTGCACGGGCACCAGTGCGCATGCGTGTACGTGCCGATTTTTTTCTACAAATCGTTTTTGGCGATTCTGTTCGGGGGGTGGGGTGTTAATCACGACTGGGATATAGGTGACAAGTGGCTAATACACTCAATTTCATTTCTAAAAGGGTTTATCTAACGAATGTAATATTAAACACACAGCGCATATTTTCCTCGCATGAATATAGTGAGAAGTCAATTATCAGGGAAGGACAGGGGAGCTTGAAGTAAGTGTTGAACGAACTTCCAGTAGAAGTGGTAGAGGCAGGTTCGATATTACCATTTAAGGAAAAATTGGATAGGTATATGGAAAGGAATGGAGGGTTATGGGCTGAGTGCAGGTCGATGGAACTAGGTGTGAGTAGCGTTCGGCATGGACTAGCAGGGCAGAGGTGGCCTGTTTCCATGCTGTAATTGTTATATGGTTATATAAGTCACTTATAAGTCAATAGCATCATAACATTTTAAGTAATGTTTGGATATTAAGCACACAGCACATATTTTCCTCGTATGAACATATAAAATCATTGTAACACACCAATATCGGTGAATCAGTGGGAGCCCTGGGCTTGTTTCCCTGCAACAAGACAGTCCTTTCAGGGAGTGATGAGAGACAGTGATACTCAAAGGGGGCTCCTTATGTCCAGTCTATTCCGCAATTTAGTTTTTGTTGCATTCATTGCAGAGATGTGTTGGAAATGGAAGCAATGTTTTCAGTGCTTTCATGGCTATCCCAGGATATTTAGCCTTGAATTTGATCCAGAATGCTGGCAGAGATGTTATGTCAAACGTAACATTTCAGCCTGCTGTCATTTGCAAGCTCGAGGAGATGATCTTCTTACCGCACTGACATGGATGACGCGCAGGTAATGACCTCGCATGCATTCAAACTCAACAGTGCGCGTGACCGGGAATGAGGAAAGGTGCAGCTGACTCCTCGTGGCCCGGTAGCACCTGCTTTGCGGCCCTGTGGTTGGGGACTGCTGCTTCCTACTGGCTATGATTATGCCTCATCTCCTGCCTGTCCTTTCCATCATCTCTGTTGCACATTATCTTTGATTTATTTCTAGAAGAGAAAAAAACAGAATAATAAATAAAATAAAATTAATAATAATAGTAAACAAGTAAATCAATTACAATATACGTATATTGAATACAAACCCCATTTCCAGAAAATTTGGGATATTTTCCAAAATGCAATAAAAACAAAAATCTGTGATATGTTAATTCACACGAACCTTTATTTAACTGACAAAATTACAAAGAAAATAGTTTCAATAGTTTTACTGACCAACTTAATTGTATTTTGTAAATATACACAAATTTAGAATTTGATGGCTGCAACACACTCAACAAAAGTTGGGACAGAGTTAAAATAAGATTGAAAAGTGCACAGAATATTCAAGTAACACCAGTTTGTAAGACTCCACATTAAGCAGGCTAATTGGTAGCAGGTGAGGTATCATGACTGGGTATAAAAGTAGCATTCATCAGTCCTTGCAAGCAAGGATGGGTCGTGGCTCACCCCTTTGTGCCAAAATTCGTGAGAGAGTTGTTAGTCAGTTCAAAAGGAACATTTCTCAACGCAAGATTGCAGAGAATTTAGATCTTTCAACATCTACAGTACATAATATTGTGAAAAGATTCAGAGAATTCAGAGACATCTCAGTGCGTAAAGGGCAAGGTTGGAAACCACTGTTGAATGCGCATGATCTTCGAGCCATCAGGCAGCACTGCCTAAGAAACCGTCATGCTACTGTGACAATTATAGCCACTTGGGCTCGGGAGTGCTTTGGAAAACCATGGTCACTCAACACAGTCCGTCGCTGCATCCAGAAATGCAACTTGAAACTGTATTACACAAGGAGGAAGCCATACATCAACTCTATGCAGAAACTCCAGCGAGTTCTCTGGGCCCGAGCTCATCTCAGATGGACCGAAAGACTGTGGAACCGTGTGCTGTGGTCAGATGAGTCCACATTTCAGCTAGTTTTCGGAAAAAACGGGCGTCGAGTTCTCCATGCCAAAGATGAAAATGACTATCCAGATTGTCATCAGCGAAAGGTGCAAAAGCCAGCATCTGTGATGGTATAGGGGTGCATCAGTGCCCACGGCATGGGTGAGTTGCATGTATGTGAAGGTACCATTGACTCTGAGGCGTATATTAGGATTTTAGAGAGACATATGTTGCCATCAAGGCGACGTCTCTTCCCGGGACGTCCATGCTTATTTCAGCAGGACAATGCCAGACCACATTCTGCACAGGCTACAACAGCATGGCTTTGTAGACACAGAGTGCATGTGCTTGACTGGCCTGCTGCCAGTCCAGATCTATCTCCTATTGAAAATGTATGGCGCATCATGAAGAGGAGAATCAGACAACGGAGACCACGGACTGTTGAGCAGCTGAAGTCTTATATCAAGCAAGAATAGACAAAATTTCCAATTGCAAATCTACTACAATTAGTATCCTCAGTTCCAAAACGATTAAAAAGTGTTATTAAAAGGAAAGGTGATGTAACACAATGGTAAACATGCCTCTGTCCCAACTTTTGTTGAGTGTGTTGCGGCCATCAAATTCTAAACTCGTGTATATTTACAAAATCCAATTAAGTTGGTCAGTAAAACAATTGAAAATCTTTTCTTTGTACTTTTGTCAGTTAAGTAAAGGTTCACGTGAATTATCATATCACAGATTTTTGTTTTTATTGCATTTTGGAAAATATCCCAACTTTTCTGGAAATTGGGCAGCTGAGAAGAAGGGAATGAAGAAATCGGGTAGAAAAAGTCTTTTTTTACAACACTGCTCGGGGAGAAGGGTCTGCACTGCGCAGGCACGGGACGTAGCGCACCAGTGTTTGAAAAGAGAAATTTTCAACGGTTCTTGTTTCAGTCGAAGCAAGCAGCTGAGAAGAAGAGAGTGAAGAAATCGGGTAGAAAAAGTCATTTTTTTTAAAACACTGCTCGAGGAGAAGGGTCTGCACTGCGCAGGCGCGTGACGTAGCGCGCCAAGGTTTAAAAGCAGACCACCATGTACAGCGGTCATCGTCGGAGTGGACTGAGTCAGAGTGGGACGGCTTTGGCTCAACAGGCTTCGGCGAGAACAGGCAGAGGCCAGGGTAGGTTCCGGTAAGTTTTTTTGTTCAGTTTGCTTAGTGCAGTGAGAATGCCAGGCAGGATGTTGGAATGCTCCTCTTGAAGGATGTGGGAAGTCAGGGAGCCCTCCGGTGTCCCTGACAACGACACCTGCAAGAAGTGCATCCAGCTACAGCTCCTAACAAACCGCATTAGGGAACTGGAGCAGGAGCTGGATGACCTGCGGATCATTCGGGAGAATGAGGAGATTATAGATCGTAGCTACAGGGAGGTAGTTACACCAAAGGAGCAGAGGATAGGAAATTGGGTCACTGTCAGGCGAGGGAAGAGGAAAGGGCAGGCAGAGCAGGGTTCCCCTGTGGCCATTCCCCTCAACAACAAGTATACCGCATTGGATACTGTTGTGGGGGGATGACTTACCTGGGACAAGCTGCAGTAACTGGATATCTGGCACTGAGTCTGGCTCTGCAGTGCAGAAGGGAGGGTGGAAAAAGAGGAGAGCGGTAGTGATAGGGGACTCGATAGTTAGAGGTGCAGATAGGAGGTTCTGTGGTCGTGACAGAGAATCCAGGATGGTTTGTTGCCTCCCGGGTGCCAGGGTCAAGGATGTCTCTGATCGCTTGCATGATATTCTGAAGTGGGAGGCTGATCAGCCAGATGTCGTGGTGCACATCGGTACCAATGACATAGCAAGGAAGAGTGAGGAGGTCCTGGAGAGTGAGTATAGAGAGCTTGGTAGGAAGTTGAAAAGCAGGACTTCGAGGGCGGTAATCTCAGGATTGCTACCTGTGCTACGTGCCAGTGAGGGTAAGAATAGGATGCTCTGCAGGATGAACAAGTGGCTGAGGAACTGGTGTAAGGGGCAGGGTTTCAGATTTCAGGATTATTGGGACCTCTTCTGGGGCAGGTGGGACCTGTACAAGAGAGACGGGTTACACTTGAACTACAGGGGGACCAATATCCTTTCAAGGAGGTTTGTTAGTGCTATTGGGGAGGCTTTAAACTAGATTTGCAGGGGGATGGGAACCAGAGTGCCAGAGCTGACAGTGTGGCTGGGGTGAAAATAAATGATGTTAAAAGTTCAAGCAAATCCGCTAATAGAAAGGTTGTGAGTGGTGGTAAAAATCTTCTGAGGTGTATATATTTCAATGCTAGGAGTATTGCGGGGAAGGTGGATGAGTTGAGGGCATGGATTGACACGTGGAATTATGACGTTATAGCAATTAGTGAAACTTGGCTACAGGAGGGGCAGGACTGGCAGCTTAATATTCCAGGGTTCCGATGTTTCAGATGTGATCGAGGCAGAGGAATGAAAGGTGGGGGAGTAGCATTGCTTGTTAGGGAAAATATTACAGCAGTGCTCAGGCAGGACAGATTAGAGGGCTTGTCTACTGAGTCCTTATGGGTGGAGCTGAGAAACACGAAAGGTATGGCCACATTAGTGGGATTGTATTACAGACCACCCAATAGTCAACGAGAATTGGAAGAGCAAATCTGCAGAGAGATAGCAGGCATCTGCAGGAAACATGAAGTTGTGATGGTAGGGTATTTTAATTTTCCATATATTGATTGGGACTTCCATACTGTTAGGGGTCTAGATGGTTTAGAGTTTGTAAAATGTGTTCAGGGAAGTTTTCTAAATCAGTATATAGTTGCAATATTGGATCTCCTGGTAGGAAATGAGTTAGGATAAGTGATGGAAGTCTGTGTTGGGGAGCACTTTGGTTCCAGTGATCATAACACCATTAGTTTCAACTTGATCATGGACAAGGATAGATCTGGTCCTAGGGTTGAGGTTCTTAACTGGAAGAAGGCCAAATTTGAAGAAATGAGGAAGGATCTAAAAAATGTGGATTGGGACAAGTTGTTCTGTGGCAAGGATGTGATCGGTAGGTGGGAAGCCTTCAAAGGAGAAATTTTGAGAGTGCAGAGTTTGTATGTTCCTGTCAGGATTAAAGGCAAAGTGAATAGGAATAAGGAACCTTGGTTCTCAAGGGATATTGCAACTCTGATAAAAAAAAAGAAGAGGGAGTTGTATGACATGTATAGGAAACAGGGAGTAAATAAGGTGCTTGAGGAGTATAAGAAGTGAAAGAAAATACTTAAGAAAGAAATCAGGAGGGCTAAAAGAAGACGTGAGGTTGACTGCCTTGGCAGTCAAAGTGAAGGATAATCCAAAGAGCTTTTACAAGTATATTAAGAGCAAAAGGATTGTAAGGGATAAAATTGGTCCTCTTGAAGATCAGAGTGGTCGGCTATGTGCGGAACCAAAGGAAATGGGAGAGATCTTAAATAGATTTTTTGCATCTGTATTTACTAAGGAAACTGGCATGAAGTCTATGGAATTAAGGGAAACAAGTAGTGAGATCATGGAAACTGTACAGATTGAAAAGGAGGAGGTGCTTGCTGTCTTCAGGAAAATTAAAGTGGATAAATCCCCGGGACCCGACAGGGTGTTCCCTCGGACCTTGAAGGAGACTAGTGTTGAAATTGCAGGGGCCCTGGCAAAAGTATTTAAAATGTCGCTGTCTACAGGTGAGGTGCTGGAAGATTGGAGAGTGGCTCATGTTGTTCCGTTGTTTAAAAAAGGATCGAAAAGTAATCTGGGAAATTATAGGCCGCTAAGTTTAACATCGGTAGTAGGTAAGTTATTGGAGGGAGTACCAAGAGACAGAATCTACAAGCATTTGGATAGACAGGGACTTATTAGGGAGAGTCAACATGGCTTTGTGCGTGGTAGGTCCTGTTTGACCAATCCATTGGAGTTTTTCGAGGAGGTTACCAGGAAAGTGGATGAAGGGAAGGCAGTGGATATTGTCTACATGGACTTCAGTAAGGCCTTTGACAAGGTCCCACATAGGAGGTTAGTTAGGAAAATTCAGTCGCTAGGTATACATGGAGAGCTGGTAAATTGGATTAGACATTGGCTCAATGGAAGAAGCCAAAGAGTGGTAGTAGAGAATTGCTTCTCAGAGTGGAGGCCTGTGACTAGTGGTGTGCCACAGGGATCAGTGCTGGGTCCATTGTTATTTGTCATCTATATCAATGATCTGGATGATAATGTGGTAAATTGGATTAGCAAATTTGCTGAAGGTACAAAGATTGGAGGTGTAGTAGACAGTGAGGAAGATTTTCAGAGCCTGCAGAGGGACTTGGACCAGCTGGAAAAATGGGCTGAAAAATGGCAGATGGAGTTTAATACAGACAAGTGTGAGATATTGCACGTTGGAAGGACAAACCAAGGTAGAACATACAGGGTTAATGGTAAGGCACTGAGGAGTGCAGTAGAACAGAGGGATCTGGGAATACAGATACAAAATTCCCGAAAAGTGGCATCACAGGTAGATAGGGTCGTAAAGAGAGCTTTTGGTACATTGGCCTTTATAATCAAAGTATTGAGTTTCAGAGCTGGAATGTTATGATGAGGTTGTATAAGGGATTGGTGAGGCTGAATCTGGAGTATTGTGTTCAGTTTTGGTCACCAAATTACAGGAAAGATATAAATAGGTTGAAAGAGTGTAGAGAAGGTTTACAAGGATGTTGCCGGGACTTGAGAAACTCAGTTACAGGGAAAGGTTGAATAGGTTAGGACTTTATTCCCTGGAGTGTAGAAGAATAAGGGGAGATTTGATAGAGGTATATAAAATTATGTTGGATATAAATAGAGTGAATGCAAGCAGGCTTTTTCCACTGAGGCAAGGGGAGAAAAAAACCAGAGGACATGGGTTGGGGGGGGGGGGGGGAAGTTTAAAGGAACATTAGGGGGTGCTTCTTCACACAGAGAGTGGTGGGAGTATGGAATGAGCTGCCAGACGAGGTGGTAAATGCGGCTTCTTTTTTAACATTTAGTAATAAATTGGACAGATACATGGATGGGAGATGTATGGAGGGATATGGTCCGTGTGCAGGTCAGTGGGACTAAGCAGAAAATGGTTCGGCACAGCCAAGAAGGGCCAAATAGCCTGTTTCTGTGCTGTAGTTTTTCTATGGTTTCTATGGGGTTTGTAGATTTAAAAAAAACTGGCAAAACTAAAGCAGAAATACTGTACATTGAAAAAGTGAGGTAGTGTCCAAGGGTTCAATGTCCATTTAGGAATAGGATGGCAGAGGGGAAGAAGCTGTTCCTGAAGTGCTGAGTTTGTACCTTCAGGCTTCTGTACCTTCTTCCCGATGGTAACAGTGAGAAAAGGGCGTGCTCTGGGTGCTGGAGGTCCTTAATAATAGAAGCTGCCTTTCTGAGACACCGTTCCCTGAAGATGTCGTAGGTACTTTTTAGGCTAGTACCCAAGATGGAGCTGACTAGATTTACAACCCTCTGCAGCTCCTTTCAGTCCTGTGCAGTAGCCTCTCCATACCAGACAGTGAAGCAGCCTATCAGAATGCTCTCCACAGTTGTATCATCATCAAGTTTACAGATGGCATTTGAATTATGCCTAGCCACACAGCCATGGGTATACAAAGTGTAGAGCAGTGGTTCAAGTATAGAAGTTTTTGAGCGTATTTGTTGACATGCCGAATATCTTCAAACTCCTAATGAAGTATAGACACTGTCTTGCCTCCCTTATAACTATATCGATATTTTGAGACCAGGTTAGAGCCTCAGAGATCTTGACATCCAGCAACTTGAAACTGCTCACTCTCTCCACTTCTGATCCCTCTATGAGGATTGGTATGTGTTCCTTCGTCTTACCCTTCCTGAAGTCCACAATCAGCTCTTTCGTCTTACTGATGTTGAGTGCCAGGTTGTTGCTGCAGCACGACTCCACCAGTTGGCATATCTCACTCCTGTATGCCCGCTTGTCACCATCTGAGATTGTACCAACAATTTGGTGAACCAAATTGGTAAGGGTGCTGAGGAAGAGGATTCCTTGGAATGTATGCGGGATGGTTTTCTGAACCAACACGTCGAGGAACCAACTAGAGAGCAGGCCATTCTAGACTGGATATTGAGCAATGAGGAAGGGTTAGTTAGCAATCTTGTCGTGCGAGGCCCCTTGGGTAAAAGTGACCATAATATGGTGAAATTCTTCATTAAGATGGAGAGTGAAGTAGTTCAGAAACAAAGGTTCTGAACTTAAAGAAGGGTAACTTTGAAGGTATGAGACTTGAATTAGCTAAGGTAGACTGGCAAGTGATACTTAAAGGGTTGACGGTGAATATGCAATGGCAAGCATTTAAAGATCGCATGGATGAACTGCAATAATTGTTCGTCCCAGTTTAGCAAAAGAATAAACCAGGGAAGATAGTGCACCTGTGGCTGACAAGGGAAATTAGGGATAGTATCAATTCCAAATAAGAAACATACAAATTAGCCAGAAAAAGTGGCAAACCTGAGGACTGGGAGAAATTCAGAGTCCAGCAGAGGAGGACTAAGGGCTTAATTAGGAAAGGGAAAAAAGATTATGAGAGAAAGCTGGCAGGGAACATAAAAACTGACTGTAAAATCTTTTATAGATATGTGAAAAGAAAAAGATTGGTTAAGACAAGGTCCCTTACAGTCAGAAACAGGTGAGTTCATCATGGGGAACAAGGACATGGCAGACCAACTGAATAGCTACTTGGGTCTGTCTCCACTAAGGAGGACCTAAATAATCTTCTGGATATAGTAGGGAACCGAGGGTCTAGTGAGATGGAGGAACTGAGGGAAAGACATGTTAGTAGGGAAGTGGTGTTAGGTAAATTGAAGGGATTAAAGGCAGATAAATCCCCAGGGCCAGATGATCTGCATCCCAGGGTGCTTAAGGAAGTAGCCCAAGGAATAGTGGATGATTTAGTGATAATTTTTCAGAACTCTTTAGATTCTGGATTAGTTCCTGAGGATTGGAGGGTGGCTGATGTAACCCCACTTTTTAAAAAAGGAGGGAGAGAGAAACCGGGGAATTATAGACCAGTTAGCCTGACATCGGTGGTGGGGGAAATACTAGGGTCAGTTATCAAAGATGTGATAACAGCACATTTGGAAAGTGGTGAAATCATTGGACAAAGTCAGCATGGATTTGTGAAAGGAAAATCATGTCTGACGAATCTCATAGAATTTTTTGAGGATGTAACTAGTAGAGTGGGTAGGGGAGAACCAGTGGATGTGGTATATTTGGATTTTCAAAAGGCTTTTGACAAGGTCCCACACAAGAGATTAGTGTGCAAACTTAAAGCACACGGTATTGGGGGGTATGGTATTGATGTGGATAGAGAATTGGTTGGCAGACAGGAAGCAAAGAATGGGAGTAAATGGGACCTTTTCAGAATGGCAGGCAGTGACTAGTGGGGTACCGCAAGGCTCAGTGCTGGGACCCCAGTTGTTTACAATATATATTAATGACTTAGATGAGGGAATTAAATGCAGCATCTCCAAGTTTGCGGATGACACGAAGCTGGGCGGCAGCGTTAGCTGTGAAGAGGATGCTAAGAGGATGCAGGGTGACTTGGATAGGTTAGGTGAGTGGGCAAATTCATGGCAGATGCAATTTAATGTGGATAAATGTGAGGTTATCCACTTTAGTGGCAAGAAGAGGAAAACAGATTATTATCCAAATGGTGGCTGATTAGGAAAAGAGGAGGTGCAATGAGACCTGGGTGTCATTGTACACCAGTCATTGAAAGTGGGCATGCAGGTACAGCAGGCGGTGAAAAAGGCGAATGGTATGCTGGCATTCATAGCAAGAGGATTCGAGTACAGGAGCAGGGAGGTACTACTGCAGTTGTACAAGGCCTTGGTGAGACTACACCTGGAGTATTGTGTGCATTGTTGGTCCCCTAATCTGAGGGAAGACATTCTTGCCATAGAGAGAGTACAAAGAAGGTTCACCAGCTTGATTCCTGGGATGGCAGGACTTTCATATGAAGAAAGACTGGATTGACTAAGCTTATACTTGCTGGAATTTAGAAGATTGAGTGGGGATCTTACTGAAACGTATAAAATTCTAACGGGATTGGACAGGCTAGATGCAGGAAGATTGTTTCCGGTGTTGGGGAAGTCCAGAACGAGGGGTCACAGATTAAGGATGAAGGGGAAGCCTTTTAGGACAGAGATGAGGAAAAACTTCTTCACACAGAGAGTGGTGAATCTGTGGAATTCTCTGCCACAGGAAACAGTTGAGGCCAGTTCATTGGCTATATTTAAGAGGGAGTTAGATATGGCCCTTGTGGCTAAAGGGATCAGGGGGTATGGAGAGAAGGCAGGTACAGGGTTCTGAGTTGGATGATCAGCCATGATCATACTGGATGGTGGTGCAGGCTCGAAGGGCCGAATGCCCTACTCCTGCACCTATTCTCAATGTTTCTATGTTTAACAATGGTTGTATGCTCGGCAAATTTATACATGGTATGCCAAGCCACACAGTCATGTGTATATGGAGAGCAGAGCACTGGGCTAAGGACACACCCCTGATGTGCACCAGTGTTGATTGTCAGCGAGGAGGAGATGTTATCACCAATCCGCACAGATTGTGGTCTTCCCGTTAGGAAGTCGAGGATCCAATTGCAGATGGAAGTACAGAGGCCCAGGTTCTGCAACCCCTCAGTCAGAATTGTGGGAGTGAATGTATTAAATGCTGAGCTATAATCGATGAACAGCATCCTGACATATATAACCATATAACAATTACAGTACGGAAACAGGCCATCTCGGCCCTCCTAGTCTTACTCTCACCTAGTCCCACCAACCTACACTCAGCCCATAACCCTCTATTCCTTTCCTGTCCATATATCTATCCAATTTAACTTTAAATAACAACATCGAACCTGCCTCAACCACTTCTGCTGGAAGCTTGTTCCACACAGCTACCACTCTCTGAGTAAAGAAGTTCCCCCTCATGTTACCGCAAACTTTTGCCCTTTAACTCTCAACTCATGTCCTCTTGTTTGAATCTCTCCCAGTCTCAATGGAAAAAAACCTATCCAGGTCAACTCTATCTATCCCCCTCATAATTTCAAATATAGAACACAGAACATAGAACATAGAATAGTACACTACATTACAGGCCCTTCGGCCCACAATGTTGTGCTGACCCTCAAACCGTGCCTCCCATATAAGCCACACCTTAAATTCCTCCATATACCTGTCCAGTAGTCTCTTAAACTTCACGGGTGTATCTGCCTCCACCACTGACTCAGGTGCATTCCACGCACCAACCACTCTCCGAGTAAAAAACCTTCCTCTAATATCCCCCTTGAACTTCCCACCCCTTACCTTAAAGCCATGTCCTCTTGTATTGAGCAGTGGTGCCCTGGGGAAGAGGCGCTGGCTATCCACTCTTATCTATTCCTCTTATTACCTTGTACACCTGTATCATGTCTCCTCTCATCCTCCTTCTCTCCAAAGAGTAAAGCCCTAGCTCCCATAATCTCTGATCATAATGCATACTCTCTAAACCAAGCAGCATCCTGGAAATCTCTGTACCCTTTCCAATGCTTCCACATCCTTCCTATAGTGAGGCGACCAGAACTGGACACAGTACTCCAAGTGTGGCCTGACCAGAGTTTTATAGAACTGCATCATTACATTGCGACTCTTAAACTCTATCCCTTGACTTATGAAAGCTAACACCCCATTAGCTTTCTTAACTACTCCATCTACCTGTGAGGCAACTTTCAGGGATCTGTGGACATGTACCCTCAGATCCCTCTGCTCTTCCTCACTACCAAGTATCCTGCCATTTACTTTGTACTCTGCCTTGGAGTTTGTCCTTCCAAAGTGTACTACCTCATACTTCTCTGGGTCGAACTCCATCTGCCACTTCTCAGCCCACTTCTGCATCCTATCAATGTCTCCCTGCAATCTTCGACAATCCTCTACACTATCTAAAACACCACCAACCTTTGTGTCGTCTGTAAACTTGCCAACCCACCCCTTTACCCCCACATCCAGGTCGTTAATAAAAATCATGAAAAGTAGAGGTCCCAGAACAGATCCCTGTGGGACACCACTAGTCACAATCCTCTAATCTGAATGTACTTACTCCACCACTACCCTCTGCCTTCTGCAGGCAAGCCAATTCTGAATCCACTTGGCCAAACTTCCCTGGATCCCATGCCTTCTGACTTTCTGAATAAGCCTGCTGTGTGGAACCTTGTCAAATGCCTTACTAAAATCCATATAGATCACATCCACTGCACTACCCTCATCTATATGCCTGGTCCTCTCCTCAAAGAACTCTATAAGGCTTGTTAGACACGATCTGCCCTTCACAAAGCCATGCTGACTGTCCCTGATCAGACCATGATTCTCTAAATGCCTATAGATCCTATCTCTAAGAATCTTTTCCAACAGCTTTCCCACCACAGACGTAAGGCTCACTGGTCTATAATTACGCGGACTATCCCTACTACCTTTTTTGAACAAGGGGACAACATTTGCCTCCCTCCAATCCTCCGGTACCATACCCATGGATAACGAGGACATAAAGATCCTAGCCAGAGGCTCAGCCATCTCTTCCCTCGCCTCATGGAGCAGTCTGGGGAATATTCCGTCAGGCCCCGGGGACTTATCCGTCGTAATGTATTTTAACAACTCCAACACCTCCTCTCCCTTAATATCAACATGCTCCAAAACGTCAACCTCACTCATATTGTCCTCACCATCATCAAGTTCCCTCTCATTTGTGAATACCGAAGAGAAGTATCCATTGAGCACCTCGCTCACTTCCACAGCCTCCAGGCACATCTTCCCACCTTTATCTTTAATCGGTCCTACCTTCACTCCTGTCATCCTTTTGTTCTTCACATAATGGAAGAATGCCTTGTGGTTTTCCTTTACCCTACTCGCCAAGGCCTTCTCATGGCCCCTTCTTGCTTTCCTCAGCCCCTTCTTAAGCTCCTTTCTTGCTTCCCTATATTCCTCAATAGACCCATCTGGTCCTTGCTTCCTAAACCTCATGTATGCTGCCTTCTTCCACCTGACTAGATTTTCCACCTCACTTGTCACCCATGGTTCCTTCACCCCTACCATTGTTTATCTTCCTCACCGGGACAAATTTATCCCTAACATCCTGCAAGAGATCCCTAAACATCGACCACATGTCCATAGTAAATTTCCCTACGAAAACATCATCCCAATTCACACCCGCAAGTTCTAGCCTTATAACCTTATAATTTGCCCTTCCGCAATTTAAAATTTTCCTGCCCTCTCTGATTCTGTCCTTTTCCATGATAATGCTAAAGGCCAGGGAGTGGTGGTCACTGTCCCCCAGATGCTCACCCACTGAGAGCTCTGTGACCTGACCCGGTTCGTTACCTAATACTAGATCTAGTATGGCATTCCCCCGGTCGGCCTGTCCACATACTGTGACAGGAATCCGTCCTGGACACACTTAATGCTGTAAATCTAGTGCAACACACGCAAAATACTGGAGGAACTCAGCAGGTTAGGGAGCATCTATGGATATGAATAAATAGTCAATCTTTTGGGCTAAGACCCTCCATCAGAAGTAATTTCAGTGAATGTTGGATGCAGTAATCTTCTGTGTACAATAGTAAAATACACAAGCAAAATGATAAATTTGGCTGAGATTTTCATGGACATAAGGAGCCACAAAAAAGAGTAAATAGCAATTAAACAAAGAGGTGATAATCAAGGAGGGGTTTGAGGAAGATGTTGGTTAAGCACTGTATTGCAGAGAGATAGTTATGAATAGGTGAAAGTATGCCTGCATTAACTGAGACAAAGAAAAGTGGTGGAGAAGTACATAGAAAAATGGAGATCATAGTTTGATGGAAGTTAAAGGTGCATTCAAATTAAATAACTGTCTTTCAGTGAATGTTGCATGTAGTAATCTCCTCTGTACAGAAGTAAAGTGATGAATTTGACTGAGATTTTTCACTGGCATGATGGACCACAAGAGCAGAGGCTATAGTTTATGACTGCACATGAATGCTATCAGCTAAAAATGTGTCCAGTTTTAATATTGTAGTTTCTGTACTCTGAACAGATAAAGTACGTAATGCTCTGTTATACCATAATCAAGGGTGAAGTGAACAATTTTGTTTTGACAACTTCATTGTAAATCGGCAATTCAAATTAGATTAATCCATGATAGTGAAGCGAAATGCTTTAAAAAGGGAGTTCAAATGTATTATGACTATTGTGAGATTGTCGAAGGAACCTGATTACACTGTGTTCTACAAAGCTTACTAAAAATAGGCATTCAGTGCTTATAAGGAAATGAATGACAATTATAATCGAGAGAAGGAATAATGGAATTTAGAAATCTGAAACTAAGATGGAATTAAAGAACTACAAACAAATTCTTAGCAATTGTGGTTTTATTACAAGCAAACATGCTTGTTGATTTTTTTCGTAGGACATGGGGTGCCACAGTAGTGTAACGGTTAGCACAACACTATTACAGCTCGAGGCATTGAAGTTCGAAGTTCATTCATGGCGTCCTGAGTAAGGAGTTTGTATGTCCTCCCTGTGGAATGTGTGGAATTTCTCCAGGTTCTCCAATTTCCTCTCACGGTACTCCAAAGACGTACCAGCAGTAGGTTAATTGGGCATTGTAAAATTATCCCGTGGTTAGGCTAGAGTTAAATTGGGGGTTGCTGGGCTGGGCTTCTGTGAATATCATTTTGAACTGCAACTATCAGAATGCATCATAGTATCTCTCTGAGGGGTCTCAAATGTATAATTTTATTTCTTGAAGAAATAGACAATAATTAATTACCAGAAGAATGTGAAAGATAATCTATTCACTACAAGGTGGTTCTTCACAGCTGTGTGTGTGTGTTTTTGGGCAGTTATACATTACAATATAGACACTAGACACTAGAATACTACAGCACAGTACAGGCCATTCAGCCCTCGATGTTGCGCCGACCCATATATTCCTTAAAAAAACGTACTAAACCCAGACTACCCTGTAACCCTCTATTTTTCTTTCATCCATGTGTCTGTCCAAGAGGCTCTTAAATACCCCTAATGTTTTAGCCTCCACCACCATCCTTGGCAAGTCATTCCAGGCGCTCACAACCCTCTGTGTAAAATTTACCCCTGATGTCTCCCCTAAACTTCTCTCCCTTAACTTTGCACATATGCCCTCTGGTGTTTGCTGTTCGTGCCCTGGGAAAGAGGTACTGGCTATCCACCCTATCTATGCCTCTCATAATCTTGTAGACCTCTATCAAGTCCCCTCTCATCCTTCTACGCTCCAAAGAGAAAAGTCCCAGCTCTGCTAACCTTGCCTCATAAGAGATTGATCCCTTCCTATTTTTGACTCCCACCCACACTGACTCAGTGGACACTCCCTCTGCAGCGTCCTCTCTTTCTATAGCCGTGATACAACTGCTGACCAGTAATACTACTCCACCCCCCCTTTTCTACCTCCCATCCTATTCCTCTTATAACACCTAAACCCCGGTACCTGCATCAGCCAATCCTTTCCTTCCATAGAACCATAGAAACTACAGCACAGAAACAGGCCCTTTGGCCCTTCTTGGCTGTGCCGAACCATTTTCTGCCTAATCCCACTGACCTGCACACGGACCATATCCCTCCATACACCTCCCATCCATGTATCTGTCCAATTTATTCTTAAATGTTAAAAAAGAACCCGCATTTACCACCTCGTCTGGCAGCTCATTCCATACTCCCACCACTCTCTGTGTGAAGAAGCCCCCCCCCTAATGTTCCCTTTAAACTTTTCCCCCCTCACCCTTAACCCATGTCCTCTGGTTTTTTTCTCCCCTTGCCTCAGTGGAAAAAGCCTGCTTGCATTCACTCTATCTATACCCATCATAATTTTATATACCTCTCAAATCTCCCCTCATTCTTCTACGCTCCGGGGAATAAAGTCCTAACCTATTCAACCTTTCTCTGTAACTGAGTTTCTCAAGACCCAGCAACATCCTTGTAAACCCTCTCTGCACTCTTTCAACCTTATTTATATCCTTCCTGTAATTTGGTGACCAAAACTGAACACAATACTCCAGATTCGGCCTCACCAATGTCTTATACAACCTCATCATAACATTCCAGCTCTTATACTCAATACTTTGATTAATAAAGGCCAATGTACCAAAAGCTCTCTTTACAACCCTATCTACCTGTGATGCTACTTTTAGGGAATTTTGTATTTGTATTCCCAGATCCCTCTGTTCCACTGCACTCCTCAGTGCCTTACCATTAACCCTGTATGTTCTACGTTGGTTTGTCCTTCCAACGTGCAATACCTCACACTTGTCAGTATTAAACTCCATCTGCCATTTTTCAGCCCATTTTTCCAGCTGGTCCAAGTCCTTCTGCAGGCTCTGAAAACCTTCCTCACTGTCTACTACACCTCCAATCTGTGTATCATCAGCAAACTTGCTGATCCAATTTACCACATTATCATCCAGATCATTGATATAGATGACAAATAACAATGGACCCAGCACTGATCCCTGTGGCACACCACTAGTCACAGGCCTCCACTCAGAGAAGCAATTCTCTACCACCACTCTCTGGCTTCTTCCATCGAGCCAATGTCTAATCCAATTTACCACCTCTCCATGTATACCTAGCGACTGAATTTTCCTAACTAACCTCCCATGCGGGACCTTGTCAAAGGCCTTACTGAAGTCCATGTAGACAATATCCACTGCCTTCCCTTCATCCACTTTCCTGGTAACCTCCTCGAAAAACTCCAACAGGTTGGTCAAACATGACCTACCACGCACAAAGCCATGTTGACTCTCCCTAATAAGCCCCTGTCTATCCAAATGCTTGTAGATTCTGTCTCTTAGTACTCCCTCCAGTAATTTACCTACTACTGACATTAAACTCACCGGCCTATAATTTCCCAGATTACTTTTCGATCCTTTTTTAAACAACGGAACAACATGAGCCATTCTCCAATCCTCAGCCAAGTTTCAGTAACAGCCACAACATCGTAGTTCCACGTACTGATCCATGCTCTAAGTTCATCCCCTTTATTTCTAATACTCCTAGCGTTGAAATAGACACGTTTCAACCCTTCTAACTGGCTACATTTATGTTTTGTCCCCTGCCTGTCCTTCCTTAAAGTGAAATATAAATTGTACAAATTTATTTTACTTGTCCTACTACAGCAACACATTCTCAATTCAATTTATAATTGGTCCACAAATTTTAGAGTTCTGATGATTCAATATATTTTGCTTTAAATTCCCTCTTTGCTGTGTAATTTAATCAATGAATTTTTGGTACAAAGAAAGCAATGATTGAGCAACACACACAAAATGCTGGAGGAGCTCTGCAGCATCTATGGACGGAAATAAACAGTTGCTGTTTCGGGGCAAGACCCTTTGTTGGGACAGTAATGGGGAGTAGACTGTACTTAAGATTATTATTTCAATTATCAGTCCTGGTCATTGTCCTACCTAAGTTACATTGGTTAGACCACATTTGGAGTATCGTGAGCCATTTTTGTCCCTTAGCTAAGAAAAGATGTACTGGCATTGGAGAGAAGGTTTATGAAAATGATTCTGGGAATGATAGGGTTAACATGAAGAGTATTTGATAGCTTTGTAATTGAGAAGTATGAGGCGGGATCTCATTTAAACATACTGCATATTGAAAGGCCTAGATAGAGTGGTCGTGGAGAGGATGTTTCCGATAGTGGGAGAGTCTAGGACCAGAGGGCACAGTCTCAGATGCCCTTGTCCATCTTACTAGCAATTCACTATTGTAAAAAATACCCCTTAGCATATATAAGTAAAGGTGTGGCTGCCAATTGAAGTGGCCAGAAGTAGGGAAATATAAAGTTGTCACAGATTAAAGGACCAGTGAAGACTGTAGAGAAAGGAACTAACAAGCCAGTGGTATAAAGAAATAGAAGGAATGAACATTAGAAAGACAAGAGAGAAGGAGACATCTACACTTATAACACAGAACTCAATCTGCAAGATCGTACTGAGAGACTTTATAGAAATGGATACAATAAGGTATTTTAAGAGACTCCTGGATAGGTACATAGAGCTTAGAAAAACAGAGGGCTATGGGTAACCGTACAGCACAATACAGGCCCTACGGCCCACAATGCTGTGCCGAACATGTACTTACTTTAGAAATTACCTAGGGTTATCCATAGCCCTCTGTTTTTCTAAGCTCCATGTACCTATCCAGGAGTCTCTTAAAAGACACTATTGTATCCTCCTCCACCACCGTTGCCGGCAGCCCATTCCACGTACTCACCACTCTTTGAGTAAAAAACTTACCCCTGATATCTCCTCTGTACCTACGTCCAAGCACCTTAAAACTGTGCCCTCTTGTGCTAGCCATTTCAGCCCTGGAAAAAAGCCTCCGACTATCCACACGATCAATGCCTCATATACCTTGATTCTAAATTTTATTGTGCAGTAGTTTAAGTTCCATGTTACTTTGCAGAGTCTTACCAGATTCTCAGAATTCTCACAATTGAGAGAATTCTATGCAAGTCAAGTTTATGGTCGTGTACAGTACGGTGGGTTTACAGGCACAATGAAAGACTTAGAGTCAAATAGCACTACAACAAAGAAACAGGCCCTTTGGCCCATATAGTCCATGCCAAACTATTATTCTACCTCGACCCATCAACCTGCATCTGGACCACAGCCCCTCCCATTGATGTACTGATCCAAACATCTCCTCAATTTTGAAATTGAATTCGCACCACTACCTCCGATAGCACTGTGGTCCGCACTTGCATCCTTCTGTGAGTGAAGAAGTTCTCCCTCACCACCAGCCACCTGACTTCACCTATCACCTCCTAGCTTGACTTCTTCCTCCTTTCTTTCCGGTCTTCATGAAGGGTCTCCGCCTGAAATTTTGACATTTTGTATGTGCTACCTTGAGAGTCATTTTGTTGCTGGTATTTACAGGAACAAAACAAAGACAAAGAATCTATGAAAAAATCGTACATACTGTACGTTTCACGTCACTGGCACTAAGGTGCAGAGAACACGAAGAATATAAATTACACAAACTTGTGCCTATCTTTAACACTTTACATTGTAATCATGGGAGTGACTTTCACTGTTGTTGTCAACTTGCAGCACTAAAACACACATGTTCAGTGAAGGAAAGTGATACTCTATACTATCAGGCAGGAAGTAGAGGAGCCTTAGGTCCCACACAACTGTTTCAGGACCAGTTATTACCCTACAACCATCCTAAACTAGTGTGGATAACTTAACTCACCATAAAACTGAATTGATTCCACAACCTACAGTCTCATTTTCAAGGAGTCTACAACTCATATTCTCATATTCTTTGCTTGATTTATCTTTTGCACATTGGTTTGTCAGTCTCTGTTACTGATAGTACTTTACTATTGCATTTCATAATTTTCCTGAAAAAACCTCCAATGCAAACAAAATCTAGAATTCAGCACATCAGGCAGCATCTATGGAAATGAATAAATAATTCATTTATTTAAATTCAATAAATTCAAGATTGTATATGGTGATAAAGCCAGCTGGTGGCGTAGTGGCATCAGCACCGGACTTCAGAGCGAAGGTTCCCGAGTTCAAATCCAGCCCACTCCCTTGCACACTTACCATCCGTGCTGGGTTGAGCGTCGAACTAGCAACTCGGCCTCGTAAAAATAAGAAAGCCTGCTAAAATAAACACCGTTATGACAGCGTCCTGATGACTCCACTCGGAGTTAAGGACTTCCTTCTTCATATGGTGATATATGCTGTACGTTCTTGATAACAAATTTATTTTGAACTTTGAAATAACTTTTCTACGTTTGGCTTTTAGCTAAGTGAATGTAGTTGAGTCGCAATAGAGAAACTCCAATGCATGAAAACATATTTAGATATTTGAAAAGTAGAGAACTAAGTATTGTATTACATTTTTAAATTTGTAGTTTTGAGGTATATTAGGTGGTGACCATATCCATGTACACCCTGTCTACTGCTGAGTCTTTAAACAAAACTTCATGGGTTATGTGTAGAATTTTGTCGTGAGGGAAGCAAAGTCGCGTGAATTTGAGATAATGTTAATGTGGTTTGACATTAAAACAGTTGCTTCTTTCAGCTTTGTCATAGTGATATACACTTTATTATTTCAAAAGCAGCCTGGTGAGATAAGATTTTAAACTTGAGAGTGCAGCTTCTCATCCTGCATTATCTCTTGGAATTACTTACTCCAACATCAAACATTTCTCTCTGGTTTTTCATGGCAGCTGGATTTGATTTATGTACTCATTTGGTTTATTTTGCCTGGTAATTTTACACTCTGGCATATCTTCCCAAGTTCTGGTGGCTTGATTTTTCATATGAGAATACGTTATAAAGTGGCAAGAATTTTATATCAGATTAGCTGAATATGGCCTTGGAAGAGAAACTGAATTGTACTTAGTGTTTGGGATGTTGTTGTTTATCTATTCAGTGATGTGCTTATCCTACTCAGCCTCTGACACCAAATGAAAGAGATGAACAACCAAATTAAATCCTAATGATTTTGGTTTATTCTGCTGCCAGAAAAAGAAAATTATCAAAACGATCCTCTTTTCTTCCTCCCTGTCTAGTCCTAAGTAGATGCGATAAGATAAATGGGAACTGTGGTAACCCAGGAGAGTGTGACTGCACAGCAATGTCTACTGGATGTTAATATCCACCCATTCGATATAACTCACTCAAGTTCTCTTATGTGTACTTCTACTAAAAAGCAGCTATGAATCCACATCCAATGTGTAACATTACTGAGGAGGCATTTGCGTACAGTAAATGGTGAGGTATGACTTTACTTTGTTCAGTATTAAAGCAGATTCATATTAGTTTGCCTATCATATGGACTTTGAAGTGCACAGTCAACGTTAACAACCCAAGGATATGCTAGGGGCAGCCCACAAGTGTCACCATATATTCTTCCACCCACATAGCATGTCCCCTCCAAACTGATAGAGGCTTACAACAGTAGGGTACATATGTTAGGGTATACAGATCATGGAAATGACAATTAAAATTATAATCAGATTTCTGCTTTAGACCATTGTAACTAATCACTCTTCCCTTAGGCTCACATTAACATTACACTGATCTCCTCCCACTTCCTCCAAACTAAAGGTGTAGCTATTGCACCCGTATAGGTCCTAGCTATGCCTGCCTTTTTGTTGGCTTTGTGGAACAATCTATGTTCCGTGCCTATTCTGGTATCTGTCCCCCACTTTTCCTTCGCTACATCGACGACTGCAGAGCTCGTTGACTTTATTAACTTTGCCTCCAACTTTCACCCTGCCCTCAAGTTTACCTGGTCCATTTCTGACACCTCCCTCCCCTTTCTAGATCTTTCTGTCTCTGTCTCTGGAGACAGCTTATCTACTGATGTCTACTATAAGCCTACTGACTCTCACAGCTATCTGGACTATTCCTCTTCTCACCATGTCTCTTGCAAAAACGCCATCCCCTGCTCACAATTCCTCCGTCTCCGCCGCATCTGCTCTCAGGATGAGGCTTTTCATTCTAGGACGAGGGAGATGTATTTTTTTAAAGAAAGGGGTTTCCCTTCCTCCACTATCAACTTCGCTCTTAAACGCATCTCCCTCATTTCACGTACATCTGCTCTCACTCCATCCTCCCACCACCCCACTAGGAATAGGGTTCCCCTGGTCCTCACCTACCACCCCACCAGCCTCCGGGTCCAACATATTATTCTCCGTAACTTCCGCCACCTCCAACGGGATCCCACCACTAAGCACATCTTTCCCTCCCCCCCCCTGCATTCTGCAGGGATCGCTCCCTACACGACTCCCTTGTCCATTCGTTCCCCCCCATCCCTCCCCACTGATCTCCCTCCTGGCACTTATCCGTGTAAGCGGAACAACTGCTACACATGCCCTTACACTTCCTCCCTTACCACCATTCAGGGCCCCAAACAGTCCTTCCAGGTGAGGCAACACTTCATCTGTGAGTCGACTGGGGTGATATACTGCATCCGGTGCTCCCGATGTGGCCTTTTATATATTGGCGAGACCCGACGCAGACTGGGAGACCGCTTTGCTGAACATCTACGCTCCGTCCGCCAGAGAAAGCAGGATCTCCCAGTGGCCACACATTTTAATTCCACATCCCATTCCCATTCTGACATGTCTATCCACGGCCTCCTCTACTGTAAAGATGAAGCCACACTCAGGTTGGAGGAACAACACCTTATATTCCGTCTGGGTAGCCTCCAACCTGATGGCATGAACATCGACTTCTCTAACTTCCGCTAGGCCCCACCTCCACCTCGTACCCCATCTGTTACTTATTTTTACGCACACATTCTTTCTGTCACTCTCCTTTTTCTCCCTCTGTCCCTCTGAATATACCTCTTGCCCATCCTCTGGGTCCCCCCCCCCCCCGTCTTTCTTCCCGGACCTCCTGTCCAATGATCCTCTCGTATCCCCTGTTGCCTATCACCTGTCCAGCTCTTGGCTCTATCCCTCCCCCTCCTGTCTTCTCCTATCATTTTGGATCTCCCCCTCCCCCTCCAACTTTCAAATCCCTTACTCACTCTTCCTTCAGTTAGTCCTGACGAAGAGTCTCGGCCTGAAACGTCGACTGCACCTCTTCCTAGAGGTGCTGCCTGGCCTGCTGCGTTCACCAGCAACTTTGATGTGTGTTGCTTGAATTTCCAGCATCTGCAGAATTCCTGTTGTTTACTGATTTCCTTCCTGATTTGTGACTTGAAATTCTCCACATGGATGAGAAATGCCTTCCCTTCATAGTGTGCAGTAAGTTATTTATTTTAAAAGACATTAGGGGCACTTTGGGTGAACTCAGTAACATCATGTTGGCACAGTTGAAGTTTAATACATTTGGTTGAAATGTGGATAGTTTTCTATGTACATTGGATGTGAATAGGAGCAATATTGATAGTATCATTTTTCTAAGGGCTGGCAGATTCAGATATACTTATCATATGTACCTTGAAACACACAGTGAAGTGCACTGTTTGCATTAACAACCAACATACCCGAGGATGTGGTGGGGGCAGCCCGCAAGTGCTGCCACACATTCTGGTGCCAACATAGCATGCTGACAATGTTCACTATAAACAAAACCAAAAAAACAGCAAAGCAAGCCCCTTTCCCACCCTCCCACTCACAAACACACCGACACACAGGTCTCTCACTCTAATCAAGAGTCCTCTGCTTGTAGCCCTAAGACATAGGAGCAGAATTTGAACATTTTGTCATTCCATCATACTGGATTTATTTTCCCTGTCAATCTTATTCTCCTGCCTTCTCTCCGTAACCTTTGATGTCCTTACTAGACAGCAACCTATCAACGTCTCCTTTAAATATAGCCAAAGACTTGGCCTCCGCTGCCATCTATGGCAATGAATTCCACAACTTTACCTCCCTCTGGCTAATGAAATTCCTCCTTATCTCTTTTCGAAAGGAACCATGTGCACCCTATCTAGGTCTATTAACTTGGGTAGGAACTTACTACTTTTAACAAACTAACTGCCTTTAGAACAAGTCTAGACATCAGAAACAGAATCAGGTTTATTATCACCGGCATGTGATGTGAAATTTGTTAACTTAGCAGCAGCAGTTCAATGCAATACATACTATAGAAGAATAAAAACAAAATAAAATAATAATAATATTAAATAAATAACTAAATCAAGTACGGTATACGTATATTGAATAGATTAAAAATTGTGCAAAAAACAGAAATAATATATATTTAAAAAGTGAGGTAGTGTTCAAGGATTCAATGTCCATTGAAGAATCGGATGGCAGAGGGGAAAAAGCTGTTCCTGGATCGCTGAGTGTGTGCCTTCAGGCTTCTGTACCTCCTACTTGATGGTAATGGTGAGAAAAGGGAATGCCCTGGGTGCTGGAGGTCCTTAATAATGGACACTGCCTTTCTGAGACACTGCTCCTTGAAGATGTCCTGAGTGAAGATGCGGCTGGCTAAATTTACAAGCCTCTGCAGCTTCTTTTGGTCCTGTGCAGTAACGCCCCATACCAGACTGTGAGGCAGCCTGTCAGAATGCTCTTCACAGTACATCTATGGAAGTTTTTGAGTGTATTTGTTGACCTATCTGTCTTGCCTTCTTTATAACTGCGTCGATGTGTTGGGACCAGGTTAGATCCTCAGAGATCTTGATACACAGGAACTTGAAACTGTTCACTCTCTCCACTTCTAATCCCTCTATGAGGATTAGTATGTGTTCCTTTGTCTTACCCTTCCTGAAGTCCACAATCAGCTCTTTCGTTTTACTGAAGTTGAGTGCCAGGTTGTTGCTGCGGCACCACTCCACTAGTTGGCACATCTCACTCCTGTACGCCCTGTCGTCACCACCTGAGATTCTACCAATAAATGAGCTATGCCTAGCCACACAGTCATGGGTATATAGAGAGTAGAGCAGTGGGCTAAGCACACACCCCTGAGGTGCACCAGTGTTGATCGTCAACAAGGAGGAGGTGTTATCACCAATCCGCTTACAAAAGGTTCAGAGAGCTAGGTAAGTTATACAGTTCTCATTACATGCACATGCAGTTCAACTCTTTGAGTGATTATGCAGAAAGTTTGAAGTTAATAATTCATCTCCTTCTACATTAGGCCACAAACTTATCAATCACCCCTGCTGTGGACCACTTTCTGGAGGTCCTAGGCACTGACTTCTACAAAGAAGGAATCCGTATGCTCCACGAGCGCCAGACTAAGTGTGTAAATGTTGAAAAACAAGTGTGCTAGGTTTTCTAAAATTGACGCCTTCTACCTTAGGCCACGAACTTATCAATCACCCCTTGTACTTCAGTATTCACTATGGAAGAGGATCTTGGTGATTGTAGTGATGACTTGCAGCGGACTGAAAAGTTTGAGCATGTAGGTATTAAGAAAGTGGATGTGCTGGAGCTTTTGGAAAGCATCAAGTTGGATAGGTCGCCGGGACCAGATAAGATGTACCCCAGGCTACTGTGGGAGGCGAGGGAGCAGATTGCTGAGCCTCTGGCGATGATCTTTGCATCATCAATGGGGACGGGAGAGGTTCCGGAGGATGGGAGGGTTGCGGATGTTGTTCCCTTATTCCAGAAAGGGAGTAGAGATAGCCCAGGAAATTATAGACCAGTGAGTCTTACTTCAGTGATGGAGTAAGTTGATGGAGAAGATCCTGAGAGGCAGGTTTTATAAACGTTTGGAGAGGTATAATATGATTAGGAATAGTTAGCATGGCTTTGTCAAGAGCACTCAAGGGCAAGAGTGGGTCATATTCTGCATGGAGGTCGGTGACCAGTGGTGTGCCTCAGGGATCTGTTCTGGGACCCTTACTCTTCGTGATTTTTATAAGTGACCTTGATGAGGAAGTGGAGGGATGGGTTAGTAAGTTTGCTGATGACACAAAGGTTGGGGGTGTTGTGGATAGTGTGGAGGGCTGTCAGAGTTTACAGCAGGACATTGATAGGATGCAAAAGTGGGCTGAGAAGTGGGAGATGGAGTTCAACCCAGATAAGTTTGAAGTGGTTCATTTTGGTAGCTCAAATATGATGGCAGAATATAGTATTAATGGTAAGACTCTTGGCAGTGTGGAGGACCAGAGGGATCTTGGGGTCCGAGTCATAGGACGCTCAAAGAAGCTGCGCAGGTTGACTCTTTGGTTAAGAAGGCATATGGTGCATTGGCCTTCATCAATTGTGGAGTTGAATTTAGGAGCCGAGAGGTAATGTTGCAGCTATATTGGACCCTGGTCAGACCCCACTTGGAGTACTGTGCTCAGTTCTGGTTGCCTCACTACAGGAAGGGTGTGGAAACTATAGAAAGGGTGCAGAGGAGATTTACAAGGATGTTGTCTGGATTGGGGAGCACGCCTTATGAAAACAGGTTGAGTGAAATCGGCCTTTTCTCCTTGGAGCGACGGAGGATGAGAGGTGGCCTGATAGAGGTGTATAAGATGATGAGAGGCATTGATCGTGTGGATAGTCAGAGGCTTTTTCCCAGGGCTGAAATGGCTGCCACAAGAGGGCACAGGTTTAAGGTACTTGGGCGTAGGTACAGAGGAGATGTCAGGCGTAATTTTTATACGCAGAGAGTGGTGAGTGTGTGGAATGGGCTGTCGGCAACAGTGGTGGTGGCGGATACGATAGGGTATTTTAAGAGATTCTTGGATAGGTACATGGAGTTTAGAAAAATAGAGGGCTATGGGTAACCCTAGTAATTTCTAAGGTAGGGACATGTTTGGCACAACTTTGTGGGCCGAAGGGCCTGTATTGTGCTGTAGGTTTTCTGTGTTTCTATGTTTCTAAACTAAAACCTGTCGTATTTGTTATTGGTCCAGGCTATAGCTATCTGAGGGGAAAGATGTCTCTCTGGAACTCAAGTTTATTTGTTTAATTTAATTGCCAGCACTTTTTCAGTCAGTAAGTGGATAAGGGATAGTTCTATTCAATAAACGCAAGAGATTCTGCAGGTGCTGGAATTCCAGAGCAACGCACAAAATGCTGAAGGAACTGAACAGTTCAGGCAGCATCTATAGAAATGAATAAGTAGTTTTGGGCCAAGATTCTTCATGAGGACTAGAAAGGAAGGGGTCAGAAATTCATCCATGTTAGTCTTAAATGAAATCTGGTGCCTCATTGATGGAACATTGAAATTTACAGCACACTACAGGTCCTTCTGCCAACAATGTTGTGCCAACCATGTAACCTATGCTAGAAACTGCCTAGAGTTACCCTACCATGTTGGCCTCTATTTTTCTAAGCTGTATAAGCCTATCTAAGAGTCTCTTAAAAGACCCTATTGTATCCACATCCACCACCATTGCTGGAAGTGCATTTCAAGCACTCACCACTCTCTGTGTGAAAAACCTGCCCATGACATCCCCTCTGTACCTACTTTCAAGCACCTTAAAACTGTACCCTCTTGTGTTAGCCGTTTCCGCCCTGGAAAAAAAGCCTGTGACTATCCACACGATCAATGCCTCTCGTCATCTTATACGCCTCTATTAGGTCACCCCTCATCCTCTATCGCTTCAAGGAGAAAAGGCCGAGTTCACTTAGCCTATTGTCATGAGGCATGCTCTCCAATCCAGGCACCATCCTTGTAAAGCTTCTCTGCACTCTTTCTATAGTATTCCACATATGAATGCAGAACTCTCACGAGCTGCGACCTTTGCCAGATCTGGCACTCGTCTAGAGAAAGTTTTACTTCTTTAACTCCTAGTTGCCTGTGATCCTGCACTCACCTTGCTCCATAGTCTTCTGAAGCAAATCCAAATACTAGGAGATCATCCAAATACACCAAAACTCCAAACCATTCCACATCCCCCACTGTCTTCCCCATGCCCCGCTGGAGGGTTGCAAGGGCACCGGATATGCCCTGGGGCATCTTTTGGTTGGGGTTCCCATGCATCTCTCATGGAAGAATCCCAGGGGACCTATAACGGCTGCCTTCTCCTTGTCGGCCTCACTCATCGGGATCTGGCAACACCCACTCCTCAGATCCAGCACATTAAACCACTTTGCACCACTCAGACAGACCAGCGCATCTTCACCTAGTCATAATCATACTTTATTGATCCCAGGGGGAATCACGTGATCTAAAAACCTCGGAGCTCAATGCTCTAATACCCTGCACGGGCCTGAAGTCACTATAGGACCCCCCACCCTATAGCTGACACCTGATGGCCCAGGAAGATCTGAAAACTTGAGAGACCTGGGGAACTTGAGAGAGGCATGGGAACCCCAACAGACTGAGAGACCGGGGAATTCTGTAGGGCCTGGAAACAACAACAGGCTGAGAGACTGGGGATTCCTGAGGGGCCTGGAAATCCCAACAGGCAGAGATCAAGAAATCTTGGGCAGGGCGGAGAGGGAGGCTTGGGAGTCCGAGATGGGGAGGACATTGAAAAACCCTAAACATATTAAGCCTTGGAAACGATTGGAAAAAGAAAACCCTGGGAACATAGAGAAAGGTCCTTAAGAAACCTGGAAACCATGAAACTTGAAACCTAGAGAAGGAACCTTTTCAAATTTTGCTCAGTGTTTTATCTTTCACAATTTTTCCAGAGGCAGTTAGGATATACGCTCAGCTTTACAGATCAAGACAGCATAGACAGGTTTCTTCCACTGCTAAGAAAGCTGGTTCTCTGTAGATCTGTTTAATTTGCTACATGAAAGTTCAATTTTCCTATTCTGCACCATGACTTTCATCAAGAGGTTAAAATTACTCTTGATAGGGTTACTTCACATGTGTGCTTGCACACTCCAGCCAGGGATCAGCTTTTGGAGTAGGGCTCTTCCAGAATTTATACTACTGATTTGAATGATGATTTGTTGAATGAATTGAAAAACTTGCTTGAAGCATTCATTTGTCATGCAGATCTGAGTCACGGGACCACAATGCTGGGAACCTGGGTATTTGTGACTTGAAAAGCTTGGCATGGATACCAGAAAAACTCAATGTAGACTCGGGACTCTTGGAATGTAGAGTCAGGATGTGCACTGATAATAGAAGGAACCCTCTCCTCAAGCCATCAATATCAAAACTTCACTGCTCAATCTTTGCTGGGTCCATTTCTTGGCAAGATCCTTCTGTCACGCTGGATACAGAAGCAAGAGTTCATACATAGGAATTCCAAGGAAGATTGTTGCCTCGATGAATCACTCTGACCAATGAATCTCACGGCCAAGGTCAGCTGCTCTCTCTCTGCTGGGTCCATCTTTGCGTGGTCAAGACTTGCTGTCACCAGGGTCGGACATGACTCAAGTGTAGAGTGAGAGACACTGAAACGGCTCCATATTTCAGACTTTAATGCGAACAATGTTAAAGGAAAAAAGAAAACAATAAATGTTAGGCCAAACAGGGCTGTTGACTAAAATTCTCAAATGGAAAATGAAGCCTGCACTGCGGCTGAAAAGAACAACTAAGAATAAAAGGAATACCACTAGTCTTCAGAGTAAGTTGACTTGACAATCCAATTTCTCAGGCAAGGCAGAACGCAGATAACGAAGCGTAGCTACATCCAAGTCTCGACAAATACTACAACAGAATGAATGGAGTTAAATACTATCACAATGAAATAATAATTAGTTGACATATTCACAAATACAATTGCTGAATCTGATGCGCTGCCAAATCCATGGTTGTGACAGGGCCTCTGTGCCTCCCTCTGCAACTGGATCCTCAACTTCCTAACCGGAAGGCCACAATCTGTGCGGATCGGTGATAACATCTCCTCCTCGCTGTCGATCAACACTGGCGCACCTCAGGGGTGTGTGCTTAGCCCACTGCTCTACTCTCTATATACCCATGACTGTGGGGCTAGGCATAGCTCAAATACCATCTATAAATTTGCTGACAATACAGCCATTGTTGGTAGAATCTCAGGTGGTAACAAGAGGGTGTACAGGAGTGAGATATGCTAACAAGTGGAGTCGTGCCACAGCAACAACCTGGCACTCAACGTCAGTAAGACGAAAGAGCTGATTGTGAACTTCAGGAAGGGTAAGACGAAGGAACACATACCAATCCTCATAGAGGGATCCGAAGTGGAGAGAGTGAGCAGTTTTAAGTTCCTGCATGTCAAGATCTCTGAGGATCTAACCTGGTCCCAACATATCAATGTAGTTATAAAGAATGCAAGACAGCGGCTGTGCTTTATTAGGAGTTTGAAGAGATTTGGCATATCAACAAATACATTCAAAAACTTCTATAGTTGTACCGTCGAGAGCATTCTGACAGGCTGCATCACTGTCTGGTACGGAGGGGCTACTACACAGGACCGAAAGAAGCCGCAGAAGGTTGTAAATGTACTTAGCTCCATCTTGGGTACTAACCTACAAACTACCCAGGACATCTTCAAGAAGCGGTATCTCAGAAAGGCAGTGTCCATTATTAAGGACCTCCAGCACCCAGGGCATGCCCTTTTCTCTCTGTTACCATCAAGTAGAAGGTATAGAAGCCTGAAGGCACACACTCAGCGATTTAGGAACAGCTTCTTCCCTTCTGTCATCTGACTCCTAAATGGACATTGCATCTTTGGACACTACCTCACTTTTTAAAATATACAGTATTGCTGTTTTTTGCACTTTTTTAATCTATTCAATATACTTATACTGTAATTGATTCAATTATTTATTTATTATTATTATTAGCTTTATTTTATTTATTATTTTTTTCTCTCTGCTAGATTACATATTACATTTTACTGCTGCTGCTAAGTTAACAAATTTCACATCACATTCCGGTGATAATAAACCGGATTCTGATTCTGAGAACTACTGCTCCCAAGTTCCTGCCTAATAGCATCATATTTTCCCTTACCCCAATTAAATGTTTTCCCAAATCTCTGCTCCTATCCCTCTCCAGCACTATAGTAAAGGAGATAGAGTTGTGATCACTACCTCCAAAATGCTCTCCCACCGAGAGATCTGACACCTGACCAGACTCATTTCCCATTAGCAGATCAAGTACAGCCTCTCCTCTCATTGGCTTATCTGCATATTGCATTAGGAAGCCTTCCTGAAGACACCTAACATACTCCACCCCATCTGAACCCCTTGCTCTAAGGAGATGTCAGTCAATATTAGGAAAGTTAAAATCTTCCATCTCAAAAACCCTATTATTATTGCACTGTTGCAGAATCTGCCTCCCTATCCGCTCTTGATGCCCCTGTTACTATTGGGGGGGGGGGTCTATAAAAAACACCCTGTTATTGCTTCTTCCTGTTTCTGACTCCCCCCCCCCCCCCCACACTAACTTGGTAGATAATCCTTCCATGACTTCCTCCTTTTCTGCAGTCGTGACCTTATCCCTGATTAGCAATGCCACACCTGCAGCTCTTTTGCCTTTTTGAAACATCTCCCTGTTCTTTTTGAAACATCTGAAACCTGGCACACTCAGCAGCCATTCCTGCCCCGGAGACATCCAAGTCTCTTTTATGGCCACAACATCATAGTTCCATGTATTAATCCATGCTCTAAGTTCTTCCACCTTGCTTATGATACTCCTTGCATTAAAATAGACACATCTCAAACTATCAGCCTGAATGCATTTTTGCTCTATCATTTGCCTATCCTTCCTCACAAACTCTCTACAAACTGCCTCTAATTGTGTGCCAACCACCCAATCCTATGCCTCTTCACTTCAGATCCCACCCCCCTGCAAACCTAGGTTAAACCCTCCCCAGTAGCATTAGCAAACCTCCCACCACAATATTGGTCCCTTTCGGATTCAAGTGCAACCTGTCCTTTTTGTACAGATGGCACCTGCCCCAGAAGAGGTTCCAATTATCCAGAAATCTAAATCCCTGTCCACTGCTCCAATCCTTCAGCCATGCATTTATCTGCCACCTCATTCTATTCCTAAACTCACTGTGGTGTGGCACAGGCGGCAATCCTGAGAATACCACCCTTGGGGTCCTGCTTCTCAGCCTTCTTCCTCACTCCCCGAATTCTGCTTTCAAGACCTCCCCCCTCTTTCTACCTATGTCATTGGTACCAATATGTACCATGACTTCTGGCTGCTCACCCTCTCATTTCAGGATATTGAGAGGGTGAGTTCAGAAACATCATGAACCGTGGCATTTGGGAGGCAAATTACCATCTGTGTTTCTTTTTCGCACCCACAGAATCGTCTGTCTGTCCCCCTAACTGTAGAGTGCCCTATTATTGCTGCCATCCTCTTCTGTTCCCTACCCTTCTGAACCATACGGCCAGACTCAGTGCCAGAGGCACGGCCACTATTGCTTCCCCCAGGTGGGTCTCTTCCCCCACCCCCGATCAGTACTCGAAATGGAGTACTTATTGTGAAGGGGGACAACCACAGGGGTGCTATCCTCTATCTCATGCTCTCCCTTCCCTCTTCTGATAGTCACCCACTTATCTATCTCCTGTGGACCTCGTGACTATCTGACTGTTGCACCTACCAGTCACCACCTCACTTTCTCTAACAAGCAGAAGGTCATCGAGCTGCAGCTCCAGATCCATAAGTAAGTCTCTAAGTCATAGTCATAGTGATACTTTATTAATCCCGGGGGAAATTGGTTTTCGTTAACAGTTGCACCATAAATAATAAATAGTAATAGAACCATAAATAGTTAAATAGTAATACGTAAATTATGCCAGTAAATTATGAAATAAGTCCAGGACCAGCCTATTGGCTCAGGGTGTCTGACCCTCCAAGAGAGGAGTTGTAAAGTTTGATGGCCACAGGCAGGAATGACTTCCTATGACGCTCTGTGTTGCATCTCGGTGGAATTAGTCTCTGACTGAATGTACTCCTGTGCCCACCCAGTACATTACGTAGTGGATGGGAGACATTGACCAAGATGGCATGCAACTTAGACAGCATCCTCTTTTCAGACACCACCGTTAGAGAGTCCAGTTCCATCCCCACAACATCACTGGCCTTGTGAATGAGTTTGTTGATTCTGTTGGTGTCTGCTACCCTTAGCCTGCTGCCCCAGCACACAACAGCAAAAGTGATCTCACTGGCCACCACAGACTCGTAGAACATCCTCAGCATCGTCCGACTGATGTTGAAGGACCTCAGTTCCCTCAGGAAATAGAGACAGCTCTGACCCTTCTTGTAGACTGCCTCAGTGCAACCTGACTATTGCACCTACCAATCACCTCCTCACTTTCCCTAACAAGCGGAAGGTCATCGAGCTGCAGCTCCAGTTCCATAAGTAAGTCTAAGGAGCTGCAACTTGTTTCACCTGGCACAGATGTGGCCGTCAGGGAGGCTGGAGGTCTTCTAGATATCCCACATCCAACACCCAAGCAGAAAACTGGCCTTGCCATCATACCCACTGCAATTCTTAAGTTATAGCGAAAAAGAGATAATGAAAGTAAACTACCTCCTTACCACACCTTGGCCCATCCTTGCTGAAGCCTGATAGATCAAAGCCCTGCTACTCTGTCTCACGCTACTGTGACAACCACTCCTCCAATGACTGCTCTGCTAGGCAGTGCCTCCCCTTTATCCCAGAACCTTCTCAGCGGCCTTGCACGATGATGAACTACTGCGTCTGCACTTCTCCCAATTAAATCTCCCGCTGAAAGAAACTATTGATTTTTAAATGTTCTCAGCAGCCTTGCGTAATGATTCGCTACTACGTCTCTGCACTTCTCCCAGACAAATGATTGTGAAGTTTTCCATTCCACTACAGCTCAGAATCTCCATACCTCTAGAAGAACTGAAGTAACATAGAATAGTACTGCACAGTACAGGCCCTTCGGCCCACAATGTTGTGCTGACCCTCAAGCCCTGCCTCCCATATAACCCCCCACCTTAAATTCCTCCATATACCTGTCTAGTAGTCTCTGAAACTTCACTAGTGTATCTGCCTCCACCACTGACTCAGGCAGTGCATTCCATGCACCAACCACTCACTGAGTAAAAAACCTTCCTCTAATATCCCCCTTGAACTTCCCACCCCTTACCTTAAAGCTATGTCCTCTTGTATTGAGCACTGGTGCCCTGGGGAAGAGGCGCTGGCTATCCACTCTATCTATTCCTCTTATTATCTTGTACACCTCTATCATGTCTCCTCTCATCCTCCTTCTCTCCAAAGAGTAAAGCCCTAGCTCCCTTAATCTCTGATCATAATGCATACTCTCTAAACCAGGCAGCATCCTGGTAAATCTCCTCTGTACCCTTTCCAATGCTTCCACACCCTTCCTAGCCCTTTAGCCCTTCTACCTTACTACCTTTACACCCTTTATTTTGCTTCTCTTTCCTCAAAGCCTCTCTATATGTTAGATCTGGCTTTAGAACACTTCTTTCACTGCTCTATCACTCCGGGTCCCATCCCCCTTGCAAATTAGTTTAAATCCTCCCAAACCATGCTAGCGAACCTACCTGCAAGGATATTGCTCCCCCTCGAGTTCAGGTGCAACTCATCCAATCTGTACAGTAAGGTGTGGTTTAAGGTGCGGTTTGAGGAACTAGAGTAAATATATTCAAGTATAACTAAGTAAACACGAAGGAATAAGAACATGATATGTTGAAGAAGCTTGAAAGCAAAGTCAATTTGTTATCAAAGTATATATATCTGTCACCGTATAATACCTTGAAATTCACTTTCTTCCAGGCATTTACAGGAAAATAAAGAAATGCAATAGAATTTATAAAAACTATACTTAGAGACTGACAATCATCCAATGTGTGAAAGACAATTTGTAGTAAAATACGAGGGGTGATTGATAAGTTCGTGGCCTAGGTCCATTTTCTCACAGTGCTTACTTGCAAGTTTCAATTATCTGAAACAGGAATACCACAAAAGTTATTAACTTCAAACTTCCTGCATATTCACTCAAAGAGTTGAACTGCACGTGCATGTAACAAGAGCTGTAGAACTCATCTCCTTCTGTGTTAGGCCACGAACTTATCAATCACTCCTTGTAAATACTGAGAACATGAGTTGTAAAATCCATAGGTTGTGGAATCAGTCAGTGTTGTTGTGAGTGAAGCTATCCCCTCTGGTTCACAAGCCTGGTAGTTGTAGGATAATAACAGTTCCTGAAGCTGGTAGTGTGGGACCTCAGTATTTGTAAGAGGTACCTCCTGCCCCTCCTGCCCGATGGTAGTAGTGAGGAGACAGCATTGCCTGCCTGGTTATGGTCCTTGTTGATGGATGCTGATTTCTTGTGGCAACAGTCAATTTAAATATGCTCAGAGGTGGAGAGGGCTTTGCCTGTGATGGACTGGGTTGTATCCACAAAGCATATCGCTGGACAAAAATGGTACAGAACAACACGCACAAAATACTGGAGGAATTCAACAGACCAGGCAGCATGTATGGAAAGGAGTACAGTCGACATTTCGAGACGAGATCCTTCATCAGGACTCCTATAGTTTATGTGGTTAGCAGTAGGTTACATGGTTAGCATGTAACCTACCAAAGGGCCTGTAATATGAAACATAGAAAACCTACAGCACAATACAGCCATTCGGCCCACAAAGCTGTGCCGAACGTGTCCTTACCTTAGAACTACCTAGGCTTTGCCCATAGCCCTCTATTTTTCTAATCTCCATGTATTTATCCAAGAGTCTCTTAAAGGACCGTATTGTATCCGCCTCCACCGCTGCCAGCAGCCCACTCACCACTCTTTGCGTAAAAAACCTACCCCTGACATCTCCTCTGTACTTATGTGCTGTAGATTTCTATGTTTTCTATGTTTCGATGGTGGCAATAGTAGGAAGGCTCGGGGGTGAGATTAATTGGATCCAACACAGAAAACTCTCTGAAGCAAAAAATGAAGCAGATGACTGGGAAATAGCAGAAACCCCAGAGGAGGAAGAGCTTCAGCCCAGAGCCAAACTCAGGCTAAAGAAGGGTCTTCAAATGGCACCGCCTTTGGACCTCTTCCTGGAAAACCCTTTCAGAAGCTTTTTGTCTGCCTGGCAGAGGTGAGGTGGTGCATTTAGAAAGGAATTCCAAAGCTTGCAGAATAGTCCCAAGCTGGCTTCTTATCAACAAGATGGCAATACTGGGAACTATCTCCTCAGGTTCAAGAGGATGGCCCGGATATGCTCATAGTCAGAGGAGGAGCGAACCTGCCTGCTAGTGCCACCACTGACGGGTAAAGCTCTTGGATCCTGCACTGCAATGGATGAAGAGAGGACAACAACTATCCTGACTTATAAGGGAGGTGTTGCTGGCTATATTTGATATCTTGGAAGAAACCTATTGCCAACGCTTCCATTTCAATACCCTACCACTAGGGGAGTTGCACACTGAGCCAGAGAGGTCTGTACTGCCAATGCGTTTCAGCAGAGCGAAAGACCAAGGAGGACATTGGTGAGGCCATTGTTCTGGAGCATCAGCTGCGGGTGCTTCCTCCAGACACCCAGTAAACGGGTCCGAAAGCATGAGCCAGCAGAAGGACTCACTGTTCCCAACTTGTTCTACAGTAGCTCAATGCCCGCAAGGGTATTTAAATGTGTGTAGCATTCAGAATAAGCTGGATGAACTCATGGCACAATGACAGACTGGTCGGTGTGGCATTATAGGCATCATTGAGTCGTGGCTGAAAGAAGGCCAGAGTTGGGAGCTTAACATCAAAGGGTGCACTTTGTATCGAAAGGACAGGCAGGAAGGCATAGGCAGTGGTGTAGCTCTATTAATAAGAGATGGAATTATGTCTTTAGAAAAAAGTGACATAGGGTCAGAGAATGGTGAATCTTTGTGGGTGGAGTTAAGAAACTCCAAGGGTACAAAACCATTATGGGAATCATATACAGACCTCCAAATAGTAGCCAAGATATGGAGTTGAGTTGGCAAAAGGTGCTGGAAAAGGCATATAATAAGGGCAATGACAGAATTGTATTGGAGGTCTTCAATATGCAAGAGGATTAGGAAAATCAGGTTAGTGTCGGATCGCAAGAGAGGGAATTTGTTGAAAGCCCACGAGATGGCGTTTTAGAGCAGCTTGTGCTTGAGCCTACTTGGGGAGAGACTCTCCTAGATTGGGTGTTGTGTAATAAACCAGATCTTATAAGGGAGGTTAATGTAAAGAAACCTTAGGAGGCAGTGATCATAATATGATTCATTTCATACTGCAATTTGAGAGGGAGAAGCATAAGTCACATGTATCATTATCGCAATGGAATAAAGGGAATTAGAGAGACACGAGACAGGAGCTTGCCCAGATGAATTAGAGGAGGATATTGTCGGGAATGATGACAGACCAGATTTGAGTGAAGTTTCTGGGAATAGTTCACAAGGCGCAGGATAGATATGTCCCACAGAAGAAGTTGTTCTCAAATGGCAGGGGTAGGCAACTGTGGCTGACAAAGGAAATTAAGGACTTCATAAAAGCATATAAAGCAGCAAAAGTGAGTGGGAAGTTGGATGATTGGGACGCTTTTAAAATCCAACGAAAGACAACTGCAAAAGTAGGAATAAGATGAAATATGAGGACAAATTAGCCAATAATATAAAGCTGGATACCAGAAGTTTTCTCAGTGGTAAAAAATTAATATAAAGCTTGAAAGGGAGGTGAGAGTTGGTATTGGACCGCTGGATAATGATGCTGGTAAAGTGGCAATGGGGGACAAAGAAATTGCAGATGAACTTAATGGGTACGTTGCATCAGTCTTCACTGTGGAAGACACTAGTGGTGTGCCTGAGGTCCGTGAGAGTCAGGGAGCAGGAGTGAGTGCCATTGCTATTACAAAGTAAAAAGTGCTATTCAAACTGAAAGGTCTTGAAGTGGATGAGTCACCTGCACCAGATGGGTTACATCCCAGAGTCCTGAGAGAGGTTGCTGAAGAGAAAACGGATGCATTGGTCATGGTTTTACAAGAATCACTTGATTCTGCCATAGTCTCGGGGGACTGGAAAATTGAAAATGCCACTCCGCTCTTTAAGAAAGGAAAAGAAAGGAAATTATAGGCCAGTGAGCTTAACGGTTGGGAAAGTGTTGGAGCCTATTATTAAGGGAGAGGTTTCGGGGTACTTGGAGACTAATGATAAAACAAGTCAAAGTCAACATGGTTTTAAAGACCAAAAGACCGTAAGATATAGGAGCAGATGTAGGACATTCAGCCCATCGAGTCTGCTCTGCCCTTCAATTATGGCTGATCCAATTCTTCCAGTCATCCCAACTCCCCTGCCTCTCCCCATACCCTTTGATGCCCTGGCTAATCAAGAACCTAACTATCTCTGCCCTCTTCTCCTAGACTCCCCTACCATGGGAAATAACTTTGCCATATCTAATCTCTTCAGGCCTTTTAACATTCGGAATGTTTCTAAGAGATTCCTCCCCACCCCCGTTCTCCTGAACTCCAGGGAATACAGCCCAAAAGCTGCCAGACATTCCTCGTATGGTAACCCTTTCATTCCTGGAAACATTCTTGTGAATCTTCTCTGAACCCTCTCCATTGTCAGTATATCCTTTCTAAAATAAGAAGCCAAAAACTGCACACAGTATGGTCTCACGAGTGCCTTATTGAGCCTCAACATCACATCCCTGCTCTTATATTCTACACCTCTAGAAATGAATGCCAGCATTGTATTTGCTTTCTTCACCACCGACTCAACCTGGAAGTTAACCTTTAGGGTATCCTGCACAAGGACTCCAAAGTCCCTTTGCATCCCTGCGTTTTGAATTTTCTCTCCACCTAAATAATAGTCTGCTCGTTTTGCAAAGGGAAATCTTGCCTGCTAATCGAGGAAGTAACAAGCAGGTTGGACAAAGGAGAGGCAGTGGCTGTCATTTACTTGGATTTTCAGAAGGTATTTCATAAGGTTTCACACATGAGGCTGCTTAACAAGATAAATTCCTGTGGCGTTAAAGGAGAGCTACTGGCGTGGGTACAGGAATGGCTGACAGGCAGGAGGCAGTGGGTGGGAATAAAGGAAGCCTTTTATGGTTGGCTGCCAGTGACTAGTGGTATTCCTCAGGGATCAGTATGGGACCGCTGCTTTTCACATTGTTTGTCAATGATTTGGATATTGGAATTGATGGCTTTGTGGCAAAGTTTACGGATGATATGAAGATAGGTGGAGATGTAAGTAGTGCTGGGGAAGCAATGTGATTGCAACAGGACTTAGACAAAATGGAAGAATGGAGAAAAAAATGGCAGATAGAATACTGTGTTGGGAAATGTATGAAAGTGCATTTTGGTAAATGCAATGTTGGCATTTATTTCAAAGTGAATAGAATATAAATGCAGGGTGATAATGCTGAAGCTTTATAAGACACTGATCAGGCCACACTTGGAATATTGTCAACAGTTTTGGACCCTATATCTCAGAAAAGATGTGTTGTCATTGGAGAGACTCCAGAGGAGGGAATGAAGGGGTTAACATATGAGGAGCTATTTGGCAGCTTTGGGCCTGTACTCACTGAAATTTAGAAGAATGCAAGGGGGATCTCATTGAAACCTACCGAATGTTGAAAGGACTAGATAGGGTGGATATGGAGAATGTGGTTCCTATGTTGGGGTTATCCAGAACAAGAGGGCACAGCCTCAAAATTGAGGGGCGTTTCTTTTAGACAGAGGAAAGGAGGAATTTTTTTAGCCAGAGAGTAATGAATCTGTGGAATGCTCTGCCACAGACTGCGGTAGAGACCAAGTCCATAGGTATATTTAAAGCGGAAGTTGATAGTTTCCTGATCAGTCAGGACATCATAAGATATGGTGAAAAGTTGAGTGACATCCGGGATCAGTCATGATGGAATGGCGGAAAAGACTCGATGGGCTGAATGGCCTAATTCTGCTCCTATGTCTTATGGTCTTATAAGAGGGTGCCAGCACAGCCGTCATTTCGATGCAATAGAGACTAACACTTCAAGGGACTCGGGGTAATTCTGTGTAACTCGGGAGTGGGAGAAATGGCAGGAAAGAACCTTTGGTAGTTTCTTCTAAGACCTTTATTGCTACCATTGTAAGCAGCCAGGTCATAGGTCCTCTCAAGAGCCCAAATTGTCAGGTATGTGCTATGTGCCAAGAGATGGAGAATGTGATACATTGATTATGAGTGTGGTAATGAAAAATAAGCAGAATGACATCAATGGATCTGGGGTTGAGAGGGTAAACAGCTCTAAGTTCCTCGGCATCCACATCACTGGACCTCACGTGGTCTGTACACACCAGCTGTGTGCTGAAAAAGACACAACAGCTCATCTTTCACCTCAGATGGTTGAGGAAGTTTGGTGCGGGCCTCCGAATCCTAAGGATTTTTTACAGGAGCACAACTGAGAGCATCCTGACTGGCTGCATCACTGCCTGGTATGGGAACTGTACCTCCTTTAATCGTAGGATTTTGCAGAGTGATACAGACAGCCAAATGCATCTATAGTTGTGAACATCCCATGATTCATGACATTAGGATCAGAATCAGAATCGGTTTTTTTTATCACCGGCATGTGACGTGAAATTTGTTAACTTAGCAGCAGCAGTTTAGTACAATACATAATATAAAAGAGAAAAAAAAAACTAATAATAATAATTAATAAATCAGTTACAGTACACATGTATTGAATAGATTAAAACAAATGTGCAAAAAGTAGGAATACTGTATATTAAAAAAGTGAGGTAGTGTCAAGGGTTCAGTGCCCATTCAGGAATTGGATGGCAGAGGGGAAGAAGCTGTTCCTGAGTCGCTGAGTGTGTGCCTTCAGGCTTCTGTACCTCCTACCTGATGGTAACAGTGAGAAAAGGGTATGCCCTGGGTGCTGGAGATCCTTAATAATGGACCTCAATTACAAAGACAGGTGTGGAAAAAGGGCCCGAAGGATCATTGGGGACCCAAGTCATCCCAATCACAATCTATTCCAACTGCTACCATCCGGGAGATGGTACCGCAGCATAAAAGCCAGGACCAGCAGGCTCTGGGACAGCTTCTTCCACAGGGTCATCGGACTGATTTCAGTGTATTTCTATGTTACATTGACTGTTGTATTTATTATAAATGATTATAAATTACTATGATTGCACATAGGCCGACTGGTGGCGTAGTGGCATCAGCACCAGACTTCGGAGCGAAGGTTCCCGAGTTCGAATCCAGCCGGCTCCCTTGCACGCTTTCCATCCGTGCTGGGTTGAGCGTCGAGCTAGCAACTCGGCCTCATGAAAGTAAGAAAGCCTGCTAAAAAAACGCTGTCATGATGGCGTCCCGAAGACTCCATTCGGAGTTAAGGGCTTTCTTCTTCTTCTTCTATGATTGCACATTACATACTTAGATGGAGGGACGTAACATAAAGATTTTTACTCCTCGTGTATGTGAAGGATGTGTGATGGGATCTTAAGTTTCATTCGTTATGGATTATGCCTTTAATGAGAGAGAGAGAGACTGAATACAGCGTTAAGAAAAGCAGCTAACTGACTGAGTTGCTATAGAGAGAGAGAGGAGGAGTTACATGATAGACAGCTGGTGTTCAGTGTGTGTGTGTATTTAAACAAGGTCAACTGGCTTTCACTCCAAACTGTCCACCTAAAGGCATACTATGAGCCATGTTTAAAATTTCAGCCCTGTAAACTTTTGGGACCACAACTTGGCCCAATCCTCACTTACAGGCACAGTAGGTGGTCTCCACTTCCTCATTAACACCCTGTCCTTAAGATAATAGCCTACTGGCATCCTCTGAACCTCATCATCGGAGAGAGCTGTTTCTTTTAAAGCCGCAATCTCAGGATCTCGGTTTTGCTCCGCTATAAATTCTTTCCTGGACAAAGATAAACCTCTCTCATCAGCCTTATTACCTAAGTCCTGTTGAAACGTGGAAGGTAGAAAAGGCTCTGATAAATCATCATGATCTGAACCCCTGTTTTGGCTATCATGGCCTCAAAATCCCCCTGCCCAGAACTGCCTGCGTCAGCAGACCTTTTAGTCATAGACAATAGACAGTAGACAATAGGTGCAGGAGTAGGCCAGTTGGCCCTTCGAGCCAGCACCGCCATTCACTGTGATCATGGCTGATCATCCACAATCAGTATCCAGTTCCTGCCTTATCCCCATAACCTTTGATTCCACTATCTTTAAGAGCTCTATCCATCTCTTTCTTGAAAGCATCCAGAGACTTGGCCTCCACAGCCTTCTGGGGCAGAGCATTCCATATATCCACCACTCTCTGGGTGAAAAAGTTTTTCCTCAACTCCATTCAAAATGGCCTACCCCTTATTCTTAAACTGTTGCCTCTGGTTCTGGACTCACCCATCAGCGGGAACATGCTTCCTCCCTCCAGCGTGTCCAATCCCTTAATAATCTTATATGTTTCAATAAGATCCCCTCTCAGCCTTCTAAGTTCCAGAGTATACAAGCCCAGTCGCTCCAATCTTTGGACATATGACAGTTCCGCCATCCCAGGAATTAACCTTGTGAACCTACGCTGCACTCCCTCAATAGCAAGAATGTCCTTCCTCAAATTTGGAGACCAAAACTGCACACAGTACTCCAGGTGTGATCTCACCAGGGCCCTGTACAGCTGCAGAAGGACCTCTTTGCTCTTACACTCAATTCCCCTTGTTATGAAGGCCAGCATGCCATTAGCTTTCATAGTCATAGTCATACTTTATTGATCCGGGGGAAATTGGTTTTAGTTACAGTTGCACCATAAATAATAAATAGTAATAGAAATAGTAATAGTAATACTACTATTAGTAAATAGTAATAGTCATGGAAATAATAAATAGTAATAGAATAGTAATAGAAAAATAGTAATAAATAGTTAACTAGTAATATGTAAATTATGCCAGTAAAATATGAAATAAGTCCAGGACCAGCCTATTGTCTCAGGGTATCTGACCCTCCAAGGGAGGAGTTGTAAAGTTTGATGGCCACAGGCAGGAATGACTTCCTATGACGCCCTGTGCTGCATCTCGGAGAAATGAGTCTCTGGCTGACTGTACTCCTGTGCCCACCCAGTACATTATGTAGTGGATGGGAGACGTTGACCAAGATGGCGTGCAACTTAGACAGCATCCTCTTTTCAGACACCACCGTGAGACAGTCCAGTTCCATCCCCACAACATCACTGGCCTTACGAATGAGTTTGTTGATTCTGTTGGTGTCTGCTACCCTCAGCCTGCTGCCCCAGCACACAACAGCAAACATGATAGCTCTGGCCACCACAGACTCGTAGAGCATCTTCAGCATCGTCCGGCAGATGTTAAAGGACCTCAATCTCCTCAGGAAATAGAGATGGCTCTGACCCTTCTTGTAGACAGCCTCAGTGTTCTTTAACCAGTGTTCTTTCTTCACAGCCTGTTGTACTTGCATGCTTGCTTTCAGTGACTGATGTACAAGAACACCTAGATCTCTTGTACTTCCCCTTTTCCTAACTTGACTCCATTTAGATAATAATCTACCTTCCTGTTCTTACCACCAAAGTGGATAACCTCACATTTATCCACATTAAACTGCATCTGCCATGCATCTGCCCACTCACCTAGCCTGTCCAAGTCACCCTGCGTTCTCATAACATCCTCCTCACATTTCACACTGCCACTTGTGGATAAGGCTGTGCCAGATAGGGCGGTTTTGTGCCAGCGTTTCCCAGGTGGTCATGTCTATGTCAAGTGACTTTAGGGAGGCCTTTAGTGTGTCTTTGTAACATTTGTTCTGCCCTCCATGGGAGCGTCTTCCAGCAGAGAGTTCCCCAAAAAGGAGCTGCTGCTTGGGTATGCGCTCGTCTGGCATGCGGATGACATGACCTGCCCACTGGGTCTGTGCTCTCATCAGCAGTGTGTGGACTGATGGTAGACTTGCTCTAGAGAGAACTTCAGTGTCTGGTACTTTATCTTGCCATCTGATGCCTAATATTCTGCGAAGACAGGTCTTGTGGAAATGGTTGAGCTGTCTTGCATGTCTTCAATACACAGTCCACGTTTCACAGGCATACAGGAGGGTAGTGAGTACCACGGCTCTGTAGACCTTCAGTTTTGTTCCTGGACTGATTCCCGGCATTCTCATACAGAGGAGCGCAGTCTACCGAAAGCAGAACTTGCCTTTGTTATTCTGCAGTTAACTTCTGTATCAATAGTCACTGCTCAGGAGAGGGTGCTGCCAAGGTAAGTAAACTGGTCCACTGCCTGTAGTTTCTGTCCTTTGACTGTGATTTTCAGTTCTGTGTACGGTGCACGAGGAGCAGGCTGGTGCATGACTTCGGTCTTTTTGATGTTGATGGTGAGTCCAAAGTTGTCACAAGCCGTGGAGAATTTGTCCATATTGACTTGCATCTCTGGCTGCGAGCCAGCATACAGGGCGCAGTCACAGGCAAAGAGGAAGTCTCTCAGAACAGTCTCCTTCACTTTGGTGATAGCTTGAAGTCTCCTCAGGTTGAAGAGCTTCCCATCCACTCTGTACTTGAGGCTGATTCCAGCATCACTGTCCTGGAAGGCATCATTCAGCATGGCAGAAAACATCATACTGAACAGTGTGGGTGCGAGCACACAGCCCTGTTTGACGCCATTGGTGACTGGGAATGCCTTAGAGGATTCTCCACTGTCCAGCACTCTGGCCATCATGCCATCATGGAACTGGCGTACCATCTGAAACAATCTAGTGGGGCAGCCGAACTTTGACATGATCCTCCACAGGCCTTGTCGGCAGCCAGTGTCGAAGGCTTTCGTGAGGTCAACAAAAGTTGTGTAGAATTCGCGATTTTGCTCCTGACACTTTTCCTGAAGTTGGCGCATGGCAAAAATCATGTCAATAGTCCCACGACCTTTGCGAAAGCCACACTGTGACTCTGGCAGCAGGCCCAGCTCCAGGTGAGTAACCAGACGATTTAGCAGGACTCTTGCAAGGGTTTTTCCTGCGATGGAGAGCTGCGAGATTCCTCAGTGGTTGCTGCATACTTGTCGATTGCCCTTCCTCTTGTAGAGGTGTACGATGAATACGTCTTTAAGTTCCTGAGGAATGGATCCTTGCTTCCAAAAAGACTGGAACAACTCGGTGAGCTTCTCTATAAGTACAGGACCACCAGCTTTGTAGATCTCTGCAGGTATGGCGTCTGCCCCTGGGGCTTTGCCACTGGATAGCTAGCTGGCAGCTTTCGTGACTTCGGCTACTACCAGTGGGTCATCCATGGCGCTGTTAATGTCGACCTGGGGAATCCTGCCTTATCACCTCATCATTAGTAGATGACAGTCAGTTGAGGACGGCTTCAAAGTGTTCAGCCCATCTCTGCAGGACCTAAGCCTTCTCAGCCTTCTCTATAATGAGAGTTGTACCATTTATACTCAGGAGGGGGGGATCTCCCAGGAGACTGAGGCTACGTCTACACTACGCCGGATAATTTTGAAAACGCCGGTTTCGAGTACAAACGACAGGCGTCCACACTAAGCGTTTTTCAAAACATCTCTGTCCACATTAGACGGATATTTGGGCGCATCTCCTCCTACTGGGCAGGCGCAGGACACACAGAAAACAAGCGAAGAGGAAACGATATACTTGGTGCGCGTTTGTCCAGTTACAGAGTAGAAAAACTTAAAAGGAATTGCTCTTGGCTCTCGCGCAGGAGGACTTAAAACTAAAAAAAACAAGTACTGGAGTGTATGGAGGCAACCGACAGGGAGTTCACGGACAGTATGACCTGGCTGATGACGAACATTGAAAAACTGACTAACTCTGTTATATTAATAAAGCACCTTGTTAAATGTATAAAACATGTCTGCATCAGTGTTATCTTGTATTTCCATACAATGTTACATTAGGCTGTTACACATCTATTGTCAGAGAAGTACTTGCATAAATAGGGAAAGCACCTTCAAACAAGCAAGGACAGAAAACAAGGCAAAGTGTGTATACTTATTATTCAGTAAGCTATGGGTCAAAGTATTTGGTGAGTACATTTCTAACTCTTCTGGCTTCAGTCTCATTGCCGTCTGTTCTGAAATTGTTAGGTTCTGCAAAGCGCTGAATCAAATATCGCGGTGATGGTTGTACGCTTTAGTATCAATTGTTTGGCGACAATAAAGTAGTAATAAGAAGAAGAAGAAGAAGAAAACAACGAAATACCACCCTGTCGCCATCTGTTCCGGCACGTCATGACAGCGGTTTTAAAAAGCTCCGGTTACCCTGTACACAGTGCAACAGATATTAGGCTTTTTCAGATTTATTCACTCTGGAGACCGTTTCTGAAAATCTCCGTTTTCGGGGTCTGAAAATGCCGTTTCAGTGTGGACGGAAGGTCAAAACGAAGAGAAAAAGCTTCGTTTTCAAAATTATCTGGCGTAGTGTGGACGTAGCCTGAGATCCGTAGAGAGTGTTGAGGGCTTCATAGAATCATTTCAAGTCGTTTCTGTCAGCGTATCCCTGTGTTTCATCAGCCTTGGCGCTCAGCCAGGCATCTTGCATTTTACGCAGTTTATTCTGAACTATCCTGCGAACACTGGTAAAGGTGTTTTTCTTGGCAGCTGATGATGGGTCGTTCTGGGCACATTGAAGGCGGTGCTTTTCAACAAGTAGAGCTTGTATCGCCTCATCATTCTCATCGAACCAGTCATGCTGCTTGCGGGTAGAGAGCCCTAGCATCTTCAGTGCAGATGAATGGACAGCATCCCTGAAGTGATCCCAGTCGTCCACAGCACTGCCTGCAAGGTGTAGGTCAGCAAGCTTGGTTTCTAAATCATCAATCAGTGCTAAAGCAATGCTGGAGTTCTTCAGCCTGACCACATTGGTTCTTTTCTAGCCTTGCTTCCTTGTGGTCGCCTCTTGGGTCTGATGCGGAGCTTCATTTTGGAGACAATGAGCCTATCTCTATTAAACTCTGCCCCCTCCCCCAGCTGCCTATCACCTCCCTCATGGTTCCGCCTCCTTCTACTACCCATTGTGTTTTCCCCTATTCCTTCTTCACCTTTCCTGCCTATCACCTCCCTGCTTCCCCCCCCCCCCCCACCGCTTTATCTTTCCCCTTACTGGTTTTTCACCTGGAACCTACCAGCCTTCTCCATCCCACCCTCCCCCCACCTTTTTTATAGGGTCTCTGCCCCTTCCCCCTACAGTCCTGACGAAGGGTTGCGGCCCAAAACGTTGACTGATAGTTTCCACGGATGCTGCCCGACCTGCTGAGTTTCTCCAGTGTGTTGTGAGTGTTGCTTTACCCCAGCATCTGCAGAGTATTTTGTGTTTGTGAGCCTGTGATCTGTCCAGCAGTCAGCACCACACATGGCCTTGGTCACTCTGACATCCTGCCTGTCTTTTCTCCTAAAAATGACATAGTCGATAGATGCCAATGCTTAGAGCGGGGGTGCATCCAGGAGGTCTTGTTACAGGTAGGCAGGCGGAAAGTTGTGTTGGTGATGAGGTCGTGTGCTGCACAGGTCTTCAGTAAGAGTTGGCTGTTACTGTTACATTTCCCCACTCCTTGACTTCCAACGACTCCCTGCCAGGCTGCAGAGTCACACCATATTCTTGCATTGAAGTCGCCAAGCAAGATCAGCTTGTCGGTGCTGCTCACTGCTGATAGTAGGGCGTCGAGTTCTTCATAGAACCTGTCTTTCGTCTCGTCCGGGTTGGTCATTGTGGGGGCATAGGCACTGATGAGGGTGGCTTGACTTCTATTCTGTAGTGGAAGCTGTAGTGTCATGAGCCGGTCGTTCACACCCTTGGGGAGACTGGCAAGTTTCCGAACAAGGTGACTCCTGACGGCGAATCCAACTCCAGCATCACGACGCTCATCGCTGCTGCGACCGCTCCAGAAAAAAGTGTATCCGCCTCCAGTTTCAGTCAGCTGACCTACGTTGGCAAGACGAGTCTCACTCAGGGCTGCTATGTCATTGTTGTAGCTTGCAAGCTCTCTGGCAACTAAGGCTGTTCTTTTCTCTGGCCTGTTTGCTGTAGAGTTGTCGAATAGCGTGCGCACGTTCCAAGTGGCACGGGTGAGCGGTGTCACCTTGCATCTTGTTGTGTTTGTTCGACTGCCAAGATAGGATCCCCACCAGCCGCGGTAAACTGGCCAGGGTGTAGTGAAGCAGGCAATGTTTAGGGCACCTTTTCTAGCCCCTTCTCCATACTACAGAGGTGAGCAGTGCATTCCTAAAGAGGACTGTTCAGTCACCCAGGTAGATGCCGAGTTTCACTGCTGCTTCGGTCAGCAAAAAATGACCATTAAACCTGAGCTGCCTGTGTGCAGGTCCGTGATTACAGCTCCCAGTGTATCCACACCTGCTGCTTCGTCGCTCGCCCATCGCCACAGGACTTCAAACTTGAGGGGGATGATAATGAAGATGATGGTGTTGAGACTAGCGCTTAATTTGGATTTAAGTGAGGGAGAGTTGCACAGCATCAGTCTCACTCTGTCTTCCCGATTCCCATCTGGATCCAGTGGCAAGACAAGTGTCGAGATGACTGGAGAGGGGACTAGGCGCAGTGGATGACTAAGACAACTTCTGTGTCTTGTTGTGCTCTACACGTTCCATGACACTTGCAGAGACCGCCTTCTTGACTGTTGGACCTTCCCTTGGTCTTGTCCGCTCAATCTGCTGGAGTGTGTCTTCACATGCTGGGATAGACAACTCCCTATCTCACCGAGGATTTGAGACCCGTCAGCTACCCTCACCTGGTTTAGCCGGCTTGTCGAAGCCATTGCCCGGAGTGTGGCCGCTGTCACATGCAAACAGCTACAGGGAGCCACAGGTGAGAGCTGAGTGCCAGGTGGGGACCAAAGGTGGACTAACCGCCTTGAAAAGGATGTGACATGTTCCCCCACCAGAGGTGCTACCCCTCCCTGACACCCCATACACCCAGCAGCCACCATACATGGCAGAGTATTCCATGGGGATGTATAAATGTGTACATGTTGTTTGTATCCTGTATTTAAGGTAGATACTTATGTTTATTTCATAATATGAGTGTAACTACATTGTGGGGTGCATCATATTCGAATTCATGTGTAGTCTTAGTTAACTTTGTGGGTAATTTAAAATTATATGTCCTGGTGCCTAAAAGAAGGAGCTCTTCACCCTAGGTAGGAGAGAGAGATAGAGGCTGCCAGGAGTTCATAATGGACAAGAATATAATTATGGAGCTGTTGTATTTTCTGGTAGTAGCTTTTTTAAACATCAGTAGTTTTCTTTTTGCTACTTTTGCTAATTTTAACAAACCTAATAAACACCTTTGCACTAAAGTGCTAAGCAACTTCAGCCATTTTTTTTCCTTCAGTCATAACCGACATATCTAACACACTGAACTGAATGCCCTGTTTTGGTACTGTAGTCTGTGTTCACCAAACACTATTACCAAGATAATGCTTCACCTAAATGCTTCAACGGTTAAAATATCTTGCAAGGAGACCTTTTTCTTTGTTAGCGCTAAATATCTGTAAGAGACTTGGCTTCTGATTTCCTTGCGTCCTGACAGTTGTTTCCATTCAATTTTGATTTATTTTTACCGTATTTTGAATAGTGCTGAGCAGAGAGGAAATCTTGTGATCTAACCACATGTTCTGTAGTCTTCTCTCGTATGTGTTATTCTGTGTTTTATGCGTGAAAATGCTCCATTTAACTGTGACTAGAATCATTTGGTTAGCGGTGGTTAGTGTTCAGTCCTGCTACTCTGTGTGGTTTGCGGTTGACAGTTCCTGTAGATTTGTGATCTGTCTGATCTGTGAATGTCACGGTTGCTACTTTATTTATGGGGACATCACTAATCTGATGTGGTGCCACAGCAGCCCTGTATGTTAGTGGAAGATCTCAGCATTTTCAACATTTCTCCCTTAGGGAGAGCTGTTCAGAGGCACAGAACCCTTGGTAACTGTGGTCTGTGCAGATTCACATCTAGGGGGAACTGCATTTTAAGCCAGTAATGATTTCTTTGGCCATGAGCTAATCGATGGTCTGAATACCTTGGGACTCATTAAACTGCATTTGTGGGATGTAACCGAAGGTAAGAACGGTATTTCAAGAAAAGTAGTGACAGGCTTTAATCCCTAATTGACCTCTTTTCCCTTTGTTTCTCTTTTCACATTGCCTCTGATGTGTCTCATGACGACAGCAAATCTCACTACTCAGCATTCTGAACTTCTGTTTGGAACTTCAACACCTCAGCCTGGGCAGCTGTGTCATGGTAAGAGCTTGAAGTTGCCAATGCTAATGGTTTTTTTTAAGGGTCAATTTCAAAAGTATTGACGTCTGCTTGACTTAAAAATACTAGCCTATCTTTCTTTAAAAGAAACACATTTAAAATTCACAGAAAAATAAATATATAAAATATAAACACAAGAGATTGTGCAATCCAGGGCAACACACACAAAATACTAGAGAAACTCAGTAGGTCACAGAGCATCTATGAAAAATAATAAACAGCCAACGTTTCGGGCCAAGACCTTTCATCAAGACTGAAAAGGAAGGGGGAAGATGCCAGAATAAAAATGTGGGGGAGGGGAAAGCTAGAAGCTGATGGGTGAAGCCAGGTGGGAGGGAAAGGTGAAGGGCTGGAGAGGGAGGAATCTGAGAGGAGAGGAGAGTGGGCCATGCGAGGGGCACTGGGGAAGGTGACGGGCTGCTGAGAAGAAAAGGTGAGAAGCCAGAGTGGGGAATAAAAAAAGAGGGCAGGGGAAAGGGGAAAAATTACCAGAGGGAGAATAGATGTTCATACCATCAGGTTGGAGGCTACCTAGACAGATTTTTTAATGGATTCTTTTGGGTTTGTTTGTTTTGTGGCTACCTGATGTATATCTCAAGGTTGTATAATGTAGTGTCAGGTCACTCGTCTGAGTGCTTTTGGTACCATGTAACCCAGTACTACCTGTCGCATGGTCGGGTGGTCAGCAACTAAACCGGCTCCCCCACCAGGCTTGCCTGGTGAGGAGGGTGGCTAGACACCCTGCAGGACAAAAAACAAGACCTGTCAAAGAGCGGATGAACCTTCTCGTAGGGTCAATGGCCATCTAGCAAACACGTGCCGTGAGGCGCAGAAAGGGTATCCCTTGCATCGAAGCTTAGTCTGGCCATTCACTGCAACAGAACTTCCCCCAGCTGTCATTCTGCTGGATCCGGGAAGGGATGTCGAGAGGGTGGGTCTGGACCTGTGCAACCCCCTACTCACCTAAAATCCACTCACACACACGCTGTTCCCTTCTGAGGAGTGGGGTACCACCCCACTAACTGACTGAAAGGAACCATCATCATCCTATGGGATGGATAGCCAGGGAGAGAGAGAGATAATGTATTAATAGTTTGATGATAAATGTACTTTGAAATTTGAACTTTTGACTAAAGCTTAATGTTAGTCAAGTGAAATCAGATCTGTAGTTTCACTAAGTGGGATAGAAGATACTCACTATTGGTAAGTAATTTGACTATTTATTCACAGGACAAGACAGACACTGAGCATTTAGTAAACCCTTAGAGTACACTTGGTTACAAATACACATCTAAGTGCCCAAAGTGCAGGACAAAACAAATACTGACGTATCAACACCAGCCCATGGAAACCCAGAGAGCAAAAAGAAAGTGTGTGGTCTCCATGCACCAGATTTAAACTCTACCTGCGCTGTGATGTCACCTGCTAAAGTGCAGCCAGTGGGAGGGGGTGCAGTGCTCCTTATATGGGCTAATCCCTAGCCAACACAGGGGAGTGGCTTTCGATGAACCGGTAAGATAGACACTTACTGCAACATTTACTTTCATTGTACACATTATTATGTAAAAAATTAATCTAAAATTATTGCTTAAAAATTGTGAGAGGATGATCATTACATCTGTTAACTGAAAGTTTAGCCTTTTAGTTACTTGCTCCCATTTATAACCTCACATCTTGTCAGACTACGTAATTCTAAAACCTTAGGGAATAAGAAAATCTGTTGTTCAACAGATAGGGGAGGTTTATTTTCATACGTTCGTAGCTGCTCTCTTGTATGTTTACAGTAAAACCAAACAAGACCTGGAAAAATTCATAGCCTTTAGCAATTACATTTAGTTGAAGTTGCATCTGCAATTTGATAATAATATATTGCTTGTGTTTATTGATCATTTGAACGTAAAATTTGTGCTCAAATGCTGCATAAAAATGACTAGATTACCTTATCACTAGATAGTATATTTTTTTAATTTTTGACTTTATAAGTTTAACTATAGATTTTCTAGTTTTAGTGCAATCTAATCACCCTTAAGACCATATGTACGAAGAGTTCTCCTGCTCACCCTTCCGTTTAGAATGCTGAATAGACTCACCTTAACAAAGCATCCTGTTAGGCTATTGTATCAGTATTGAAATCTGTTTGAGATGTTGCAAAATGAGCAGAAATTTTAAAAGTTTGTCTCTTGAAAATATGTCCTTTTTAATGGCTATGAAAGAACTTGCTAAAACAATGTGAGGTTTGTTTTAATTGGTGTACAATGTATAATAAAGTTCATTTGCAGTATACTGTTTAAACTTACCATTACTGTGTGCTCACTGATCTTTTAGGAATATGTTCAAAGTTCAAAGTAAAATTTATTTTCAGTGTACATACCTTAAGATTCTTTTTCCTGAGGACCTACTCAGCAAATCTATAGAACAGTAACTAAACAGGATCAATGAAAGAGTAAGGGCATAGAAGACAACAAATTGTGCAAATGCAAATATAAATAATCAGCAATAAATAAGAGAGTATGAAATAACAAGATAAAGAGCCCTTAAAGTGAGATCATTGGTTGTGAGAACATCTCAATAGATGAGTATAGTTATCCTCTTTTGTTCAAGAGCCTGATGGTTGAGGGGCAGTAACTGTTCTTGAACTTGGCGGTATGAGTCCTGAGGCATTCGTACTTTCTAGCTATGATAGCAGTGAGAAAGAAGCATGGCCTGGCTGGAAACACAGTGAAAATGCTGGTGGAATGCAGCAGGCCAGGCAGCATCAATGGAAAAGAGTAAACAGTTGATGTTTTGGTTTGAGACCCTCCATTCATGAAGGGTCTTGGCACAAAATGTCAACGGTTTACTCTTTTCCATAGGTGCTGCCTGGCCTGCTTAGCTCCTCCAGCATGTTGTGTGTGTTGCTTAGTTTGTCAGCATGTGCAGCTTTTCTCTTGTTTGTGAATGGCCTGGGTGGCGAGGATCTTTGATGATGGTTGCCACTTTTCTACGACAATGTTTCATGTAGATGTACTCAGTGGTTGAGAGGGCTTTACCAGTGGTGTACTGGGCTGAATTCACTACCATTTGTAGTATTTTTCTGCTCAAAGGCATTGGTGTTCCCATAATGCAGCCAGTCAATACACTTTCCACGGCATATCTATAGAAGTTTGTCAGAGTTTCTAATAACGTGCCAAATCTCCACAAACTCCTGATGAAATAGAGATGCTGTTGTGTTTTATTTAAAATTATTTTGACATGATGGGTCCAGGACAGGTCCCCTGAGATAGTGACACCCAGTAATTTAAAGTTACTGACCTTTTCCCCCGCTACTGGCTCATGGACCTTTAGTTTCTCTCTCCTGAAGTGTACAGTCAGTTCCTTGGTCTTGCTGACATTGAGCGAGAGGTTGTTGTGTGACACCACTCAGCCAAATTTTCAGTCTCCCTCAGGTATGCTGATTTGTCACCTCCATTTTTACTTTGAACTTTGATGCTGTTTGATTGATAAGTTTATACTTCAGTTCAAGTTCCAGTTTATTGTCATCTGACTATACAATCAACCAAAAACAATGTTTCTCTGGACCAGAGTGGCCCCACAAAACATATATCACACACAATACATAAATAAGTTAATAAAATATTATTCAAATGGCCATGTAGCATGCAGCACAGGGAAACAGCAAACAATACAGCAGACAGCTCACTGTCCTAGTGACGAGAATTTGGTAGTGGCAGGGTATTCATCAGTCTCATTGCCTGGTGGAAGAAGCTGTTTTCCAGCCTGGCAGTGGCTCAAAGGGATTGTGGGATGGGTGGTCAGGATTCTCAACGATGCTTCAGGACCTTTGTATACAGTGCTGTCGGTAAATGTCACAAATAGGGGGGAGGGAGACCCCGGTGATGCTCTCAGCAGTTTTTGCTATCCTCTGTAGGGTCTTGCGAATGACACTTTGCAGCTTCTATACCATACAGTGATGCAGCCAGAAAGGACATTCTCGATGATGATCCTGTAGAAAGTTGTTAAAATGTTCCTTGCTATTTTTTATTAGGATAAAATATATTGTAACGGAGTTTGAAAATAACAGAAATACGTAGGGCTAAAATGCCTGATCTGTGTTTTACAATCTGCTTATCTTAATAGAATCAGAAGCAGGTTTAATATCACTGACATATGTCGTGAAATTTGTTCTTTTGCGGCAGCAGTACAGTGCATCATATAAAAGATTGCAATAAATTACAAGACATAGATATTTACAAAAAAAATAATCATTGCAAAAAGCGAGCAAAAATAGTGAGGTAGCGTTTATGGGTTGGCTCTCTATCTGTTCAGATGGTGGAGGGGAAGAAGCTGTTTCATAGAGAATGTTTTTACAACAGTACTGTAAAAAATTGCATATTTCTCCTATTGTCAATGAATAACTCAATTAAATCACTTTTAATAAAAAGTAAAGGACATTAACCTTGAAATTGTTCTGTTGGCAGAACCTGATCTGTTTTTAGTTCTTCCTTCTGCTGTTGGTGGCAAAGTTAACCTGTTTAAAATAAATGAATTATTATATCTATGAAACAGCAAATAGAGAAGAATTTCAGGTAATTGTTTGTCATTTTTACATTGGTAAGAAACCATAGGCCCCATAATTGTAAATACTGCTGAAGCTATGATGTGTGTGGTTCTTAATATGTGGCTACGTATTTAAGACAGGCACAGATATTAGAGAAGACTATGATTTTCTTTAAGATATCATCACAAAGCTTTTTAATTTTCCCATTAATTTATTTTGGACAGAAAGAACTTGAGTGCAAGGAAATAGTTTGCATTTACTTTATGGAGGGAAGTTATCTTTTTAAAATCTGTATTTTATTCACTTGTTATTTGAATTGTATCTGAAGTATCTAACAACACTTTCAATAATACTGGATTGTACATTATTGACAAAGCATGCTGAGGAAAGTTCCGTTTTTTTAAAGAGTATAGAATATTACAGCACAGGAATGGTCCCACGATGTTGTGCCAATCTTGTTAACCTACTCTCTCCCACATAGCCCTCCATTTTTCTATCATCCATGTGCCCGTGTTTCGTAAAGTCCCTGTGTATCTGCCTCCACCACCATCCCTGGCACGGCATTCCACGCACCTACCACTCTCTGTGTAAAAATAATTTACCTCTAACTCCCCCCCCCCCATACTTTCCTGCAATCATCCTAAAATTATTCCCCCTCGTACGAGCCATAATAGTTCCATAGCAGTTTCTATACTTTTTAATTAAAATAGCTTTACACTCAGTGGCACTTTACTGGGAACCTCCTGTACCTAATAAAGTGGCCACTGAGTGTATATTAGTGATCGTCTGGTGCGGTAGCCCATCCACTTCAAAATTTGATGTGTTGTGTGTTCAGAGATGATCTTCAGCACACTGCTGTTGTAATGCGTGGTTATTTGAGTTACTGTTGCCTTCTTGTCAGCTTGAGCCAGTCTGACCATATTCCTCTGACCTCTCTCATCAACAAGGCATTTTTGCCTACAGAATTGCAACCCACTGGATGTTTTTTGTTTCTCACACCATTCTCTGTAAACCCTAGAAACTGCTGTGCATGAAAATCCCAAGAGATCAGCAGCTTCTGAGATACTCAAACCACCCTCTCTGACACCACAATCATTCCACAGTCAAAGTCACTAAGATCACATTTCTTCCCCGTTCTGATGTTTGGCCTGAACAAAAAGTGAACCTGTTGACCATATCTGCATGCTTTTATGCATTGAGTTGCTAACCCATGATAGGCTGCTGAGGTATTGGCATTAATGAACAGCTGTACAGGCATACCTAATAAAGTGGCCATTGGTTGTATTTTTCTGGTGAGTGCTTTAATGAGTACAATGATTAGTATCAAGAAAGTTTTCATAGTTTTACTTATTAATCTATCTCATACAGGTTGAAGACTATGACCTAGTGGCAAGTGTGATTGGAGCCAAATGTAAAAAGCTGCGATCCCTAGATCTATGGAGATGTAAAAATATTACGGAAAACGGCATTACTGCAATTGTAGCAGGTTGTCAACTGCTGGAGGAATTGGATCTGGGATGGTGCCCAACTTTACAAAGCAGTACAGGATGTTTCATAAAACTTGCCCGCAAACTTCCTAATTTGCGTAAGATCTTTCTGACAGCCAATAGATCTGTGTGTGACGCAGATATTGAGGAGCTGGCTGCAAATTGCCCTCATCTGTTTCATGTGGATATATTGGGTAAGTAGTATTGGTGTGATCACTTGAGACAAGTATGATATGGTGGGTTCTCAGGTGGTTGTAGAGGCCAATCTGGGATCCACATATTTTGGTGTAGTGTGGGCAAGAGTAAGTGGTGGTTGTTCAAAGTTCAAAGTAAATTTATTCTCAAAGTACATATATGTCAACATATACTATAAGACCATAAGACATAGGAGCAGAATTAGGCCATCTGGCCCATCGAGTCTGCTCCGCCATTCAATCATGGCTGATCCTTTTTCCTATCTCTTCCTCAACCCCAGTTCCCAGCCTTCTCTCCGTAACTCTTGATGCCATATCTAGTCAAGAACCTATCAATCTCTGCCTTAAATACACCCAACGACCTGGCCTCCACAGCTGCATGTGGCAACAAATTTCACGTTTACCACCCTTTGTCTAAAGAAATTTCTCCACATCTCTGTTTTGAAAGGGCGCCCCCCCCGCCCCCCCCCCCCCCCCATCCTGCGGCTATGCTCTCTTGGCCTAGACTTATCCACCATGGGAAACAGCCTTTCCACATCTACTCTGTCTAGGTCTTTCAACATTCGAAAGGTTTCAAAGAGATCCCCCCTCATCCTTCTGAATTCCAGCAAGTACAGACCCAGAGCCATCAAATGTTCCTCGTATGATAACCCTTTCATTCCGGAATCATCCTTGTGAACCTCCTCTGGACCCTCTCCAATGCCAGCACATCTTTTCTAAGATGAGGGGCCTAAAACTGTTCACAGTACTCAAGGTGAGGCCTCACCAGTGCCTTATAAAGCCTCAGCATCACATCCTTGCTCTTGTATTCTAGACCTCTTGAAATGAATGCTAACATGCCATTTGCCTTCCTCACCACCAGCACAACCTGCAAGTTAACCTTCAGGGTGTTCTGCATAAGGACTCTCAAGTTCCTCTACATCTCAGGTTCCTGGATTTTCTCCCCTTTTAGAAAATAGTCCGCACATTTATTTCTTCTTCCAAAGTTTATGACCATGCATTTTTCAACATTGTATTTCATTTGCCACTTGCTTACCCATTCTCCTAATCTAAGTCCTTCTGCATCCTACCAGCTTCCTGAACACTATCTGCCCCTCCACCAATCTTCTGTACTATATACAGCACGGCACCATATACTGCATTCACAGTAAATATAAAGAAAGACAATAGAATCAATGAAAAATTAAACACAAAAAGACAGCCAAATAACCAATGTACAAAAGACAACAAATTGTAAAATACAGAAAATAGAAAAAGACAAACAAACAAACAATTAAGTAAATAATACTAAGAACACGAGTTGAAAAATCTTTGAAAGTGAGGCCATTGGTTGTGGCAACACACACGAAATGCTGGAGGAACTCAGCAGGCCAGGCTGCATCTATAGAAACGTGTACAGTCAAAGTTTTGGGCTGAGACCCTTCGGCAGGACTGGAGGGGAAAAAAAAGGAGGAGATTTAAAAGGTGGGGGGAGAGGAAGAAGAAACACAAGTTGGTAGGTGAAGCTGAGAGAAGGAGGGGAAAATAAAGAGCTGGAAGTTGATTGGTGAAAGAGGTACAGGCTGGGGGGGGGCGGGGTGTCTAATAGGAGAGGACAGAAGGCCATGGAAGAAGCTGGCAGTGAAGACATGTTCCCTGGAAGGATACAGGGCTATAGTAGCGGGTCTGGGTAAAGCACATGGTCGAAGAGTCAAGGAGCGCTGCAGAGATTACACAGGGGGAGCAGTGAGGGAGGATTTCACTGAGCTCCCATTGAAGTGAAGATTTAAATTTCATCACAGTAGGCATCCCTGGAAGAGGCTTTGCAGTGTAGTAATCCAATCACAAACAAGAGAAAATCTGCAGATGCTGGCAATCCAAGCAACACACACACACACAAAATGCTGGAGGAACTCAGCAGCCCAGGCATTATCTATGGAAAAGAGTGCAGTCGAAGTTGTGGGCCAAGACCCTTCAGCAGGACTGGAGGAAAAAAAGATGAGGAGTAGATATAAGGCATCGGATACCTGCAGATTTTCTCTTGTTTGCCATAAGTTGTGGACTCAGTTCAGTGTTGAGGTGAGTGAAGTTATCCACTCTGGGTCAGAAGCCTGATGATTGAGAGGTAACCACAGTGGTTAGAGGTTGCATCTTTTGTTTGTTCAGTCTCTCTTATTTCAACCTGTAAATTAACTCCCAAATTCCTTTGCATCTCAGTTTTTTGCATTTCCTGTCCATTTAGAAAACAGTCAACATTTTAATTTCTTCTACCAAAGTGCTTGACCATACACTTCCCAACACTCTATTCCATCTGCCATTTCTTTGCCCATCCTCCTAATCTAAGTCCTTCTGTAGCCTCTCTACTTACTCAAAACGAGCCTTCTCCTCCACCTATCTTCATATCACCTGCAAACTTTGCAACAAATTCTATCATCCAAATCGTTGACATATAACGTAAAAACAATTGGTCCCAGCACACAGCCCTGTGAACACCACTAGTCACCGGCAGCCAACCAGAATAAGCTCCCTTTATTCCCACTCTTTGCCTTCTACCAATCAGCCATTGCTTTATCATGATAGGATCCTTCCTGAAATACCATGGGCTCGTAGCTTGCTAAGAAACTTCATGTGTGGCACCTTGTCAAAGGCTCTCTGAAGATCCAAGTACACAATATCAACAAATCCTCCTTTGTCTATCCTGCTTGTTATTTTTTCAATTAATTCCAACCGATTTGTCAGGCAAGATTTTCCTTTGAGGACACGATCCTGACTACAGTCTATTATCATGTGTCTCCAAGTACCCTGACACCTCATCCTTAATAATCAACTCCAACATCTTGCCAACCACTGAGGTCACACTAACTGGCCCATAGTTTCCTTCCTTATGCTCTCTCCCTTCTTGAAGAGAGGAATGACATTTGCAAATTTCTAGTCTTCTGGAACCATTCCAGAATCTAGTGATTCTTGAAAAATCAGTGTTAATGCCTCCACGATCTCTTCAGCCATCTTTCAGAAGTGTGGGTTGTACACCATCTAGTCCAGGTGATTTACCTACTTTCAGACCTTTCAGTTTCCCAAGAACCTTCTGTGAAGATTCCTTGCTGCACCTGATGATGCTGTGATCTCTGTCTCAGAGGCCAATGTTAAAGAGAGTGAACCCTCGCAAGGCGGAAAGTCCTGATGGAGTACCTGGTACAGCTCTGAAAACCTGTGCAAACTAACTGGCAAGAGTATTGAAGGACGTTTTCAACCTCTCACTGCTGCGGGCAGAAGTTCCCACTTGCTTCAAAAAGGGAACAATTATACCAGTGCCTAAGAAGAATAATGTGAGCTGCTTTAATGACTTTCGCCCAGTAGCCCTCATATCTACAGTGATGAAATGCTTTGAGACATTGGTCGTGACTAGAATGAACTCCTGCCTCAGCAAGGACCTGGACCCATTGCAATTTGCCTATCACCACAATAGGTCAACGGCTGGCTCTTCACACGGCTTTAGACCACCTGGAGGACACAAATACCTATGTTAGGATGCTGTTCATTGACTATAGATCAGCATTTAATACCATCATTCCCACAATTCTGTTTGAGAAGTTACAGAGCCTGGGCCTCTGTCCCTCCCTCTGCAGTTGATCCTCGACTTCCTAACTGGAAGACCGCAATCTCTGCAGATTGGTGATAACATCTCCTCCTTGATGACGATCATCACTGGTGCACATCAGGGGTGTGTGCTTAGCCTGCTGCTCTACTCTCTCTATACCCATGATTGTGTGGCTAGGCATAACTCAAATTCCATCTGTAAACTTGATGATGATACAACTGTGGAGAGCATTCTGATAGGCTGCATCACTGTCTGGTATGGAGGGGCTACTGCACAGGACTGAAAGAAGCTGCAGAAGGTTATAAATCTAGTCAACTCCATCTTGGGTACTATCCTACAAAGTACCCAGGACATCTTCAGGGAGCAGTGTCTCAATGGCAGCGTTCATTATTAAGAACCTCCAGCACCCAGGGCATGCCCTTTTCTCACTGTTACCATCAGGTAGGAGGTACAGAAACATAGAAACATAGAAAATAGATGCAGGAGTAGGCCATTCGGCCCTTCGAGCCTGCATCGCCATTTATTATGATCACGGCTGATCATCCAACTCAGAACCCCGCCCCAGCCTTCCCTCCATACCCCTTGATCCCCGTAGCCACAAGGGCCATATCTAACTCCCTCTTAAATATAGCCAGTGAACTGGCCTCAACTGTTTCCTGTGGCAGAGAATTCCACAGATTCACCACTCTCTGTGTGAAGAAGTTTTTCCTAATCTCGGTCCTAAAAGGCTTCCTCTTTATCCTCAAACTGTGACCCCTTGTTCTGGACTTCCCCAATATCGGGAACAATCTTCCTGCATCTAGCCTGTCCAATCCCTTTAGAATTTTATACGTTTCAATCAGATCCCCCCTCAATCTTCTAAGTTCCAACGAGTACAAGCCCAATTCATCCATTCTTTCTTCATATGAAAGTCCTGCCATCCCAGGAATCAATCTGGTGAACCTTCTTTGTACTCCCTCTATGGCAAGGATGTCTTTCCTCAGATTAGGGGACCAAAACTGCACACAATACTCCAGGTGTGGTCTCACCAAGGCCTTGTACAACTGCAGTAGTACCTCCCTGCTCCTGTACTCAAATCCTCTCACTATAAATGCCAGCATACCATTCACCTTTTTCACCGCCTGCTGTACCTGCATGCCCACTTTCAATGACTGGTGTATAATGACACCCAGGTCTCGTTGCACCTCCCCTTTTCCTAATCGGCCACCATTCAGATAATAATCTCTTTTCCTATTTTTGCCACCAAAGTGGATAACTTCACATTTATCCACATTAAATTGCATCTGCCATGAATTTGCCCACTCACCCAACCTATCCAAGTCACTCTGCATTCTCTTAGCATCCTCCTCACAGCTAACACTGCCACCCAGCTTCGTGTCATCCGCAAACTTGGAGATGCTGCATTTAATTCCCTCATCCAAGTCATTAATATATATTGTAAACAACTGGGGTCCCAGCACTGAGCCTTGCGGTACCCCACTAGTCACCGCCTGCCATTCTGAAAAGGTCCCGTTTATTCCCACTCTTTGCTTCCTGTCTGCTAACCAATTCTCCATCCACATCAATACCTTACCCCCAATACTGTCTGCTTTAAGTTTGCACACTAATCTCCTCTGGGAGACCTCCACGCATTTTTCTAAATTCCAGTGTGTACAGGCCCAAAGCTGCCAAATGCTCCTCATATGTTAACCCCATCATTCCCAAAGTCATCCTCATTAACATCCTCTGGACTTCCTCCAATGACAACATATCCTTTCTGAGATATGGGGCCCAAAACTGTTGACAGTACTCCAAGTATCCTGACCAGTGTCTTATAAAGGCTCAGCATTATCACCTTGCTTTTATATTCTATTTCCCCTTCTTTACCATAGACTCAATCTGTAAATTTACCTTCTGGGAATCTTGCACGAGGCTCCTAAGTCCCTCTGCACCTCTGATATTTGAACCTTCTCTCCATTTAAATAACAGTCCGCACTATTGTTTCTTTTACCAAAATGCATTATCATATATTTCCCAACACTGTATTCTATCTGCCACTTTTTTGCCCGTTCTTGCAATTGGTCTAAGTCCTGCTATTGTCACATTGCTTCCTCAGCACTGCCTACCCATCACGTCTGCTCCGCCATTCAATCATGGCTGATCCTTCTTTCCCCTCCTCAGCCCTACTCCTCGGCCTTCTCCCATAACCTTTGATGCCATGTCCAATCAAGAACCTATCGATGTCTGCCTTAAATCCACCCAGCAACCTGGCCTCCACAGCTGCCTGAGGTAACAAATTCCACAAATTCAGCACTTTCTGGATAAAGAAATTTCTCTGCATCTCTGTTTTAAATGGACACCCTTCCTGAAGCTGTGCCCTCCTGTCCTGGATTCTCCCACCATTGGAAACATCCTTTCCACATCTACTCTGCCTGGGCTTTGCAACATTTGAAAGGTTTCAATGACATCCCCCCTCATCTTCTAAATTCCAGCGAGTACAGAATGTTCCAGCGATACTTCTTGCATTGAAATATACGCAGCTCAGGACACTACTTGCACCATGTTCAACCTTTTGATTCTTAACTTACCAACATCTGTCTCCACAACCTGTCCACTAACTGTTCTGGCACTCTGGTTCCCATCACCCATCATGCAGCATTAACAAATCTTCCCACTAGGATATTAGTTGCCCCTCCAGTTCAGGTGCAAGCCATCTCTTCTGTACAGGTCCCACCTCCCCTGGAAAAGAGCCCAATGATCCAAAAGTCTTATGCCCTCCCTCCTACATTAACTCCTGATCACTAACTTCAGGATGATCTTTATATTATCTTTGAAAAGAAGCTTCAGAGATTGTGTAAGAAAATACATTGGCAAATTAGAATTTGTGAACCTGGTGTGATTTCCAGTTTTTAGGCAGCAGATACATAATGGGGTTCAAAAGATATATTTCCCAATCAATTCATAGATCTTGGTAACATATGTCGAATTTTTCAGCATACGCTCTTTCAATCTCTTAAATTCAAAGACAATCAGAAAATTGGGTAATGTTTGCTGCTATATTAATGCTTTCAAGATTGTTTAATGTCATTTCCAGTATACAAGTGTAAAAGAGAATGAAATAATTGTTGCTCCAGATCTCCAACAACACAAAAGAAACACAATAAGATAAAGGACAGAATAATAAAAAACACAATAAATATATAAATACATAAGATTGTTTATATATAGACTCATTGTATATCCAGTGAATTATGCTAGGTAAAGTATTGCCTTTACATAATTTAATTGGGGAGCTTAAAATAAAGGAAAGCTTAGGAAACAGTGATCATAATATGACAGACTTCACCCTGCAATTTGAGAGGGAGAAGCTAAAGTCAGTGGAGTAAAAGGAATTACAGGGGCATGAGAGAGCGACTGGCCAAGTTGATTGAAAGGGGACTCCTGCAGGGATTGTGGCAGAATAATAATGGCTAGACTTTCTGGGGCAATTCAGAAGTTGCACAGTATTACAGGAAAGATACTAGCATGGGTTGAGCATTGGCTAATTGGCAGGAAGCAAACAGTGGGAATAAAGGGAGCCTTTACTGGTTGGCTGCTGGTAACTGTGTTGGGAACGCTTCTATTTACATTATTTGTCTGTTAGTTGGTTGATGGAATTGATAGCTTTGTGGCCACCACATTTCCAGATGATATGAAGATAGACGGAGGGGCAGTTAATGAGGAGGAAGCAGAGAGGCTGCAGATGAATTAGGAGAAAGGGCAAAGAAGTGGTAGATGGAATACAGTCTCAGGAAGTGTATGGTCATACATTTTGGTAGAAGGAAAAAAAGCATAGACTATTTTCTAAACAGAGAGGAAATTGAAAAATTTGAGTTGCAGTGGCTGACGGTTAACTGGAGGTTGAGTCTGTGATGAAGAAGTCTAATGCAATGTGAGCATTCATTTCAAGAAGATGAGAATATAAACGGTAGGATGTAATGCTGAGGTTTTATAAGGCATTCATGAGGCCTCACTTGGAGTATTGCAAGCAGTTTTGGTGCCCTTATCTGAGAAAGGATGTGCTGATATTGGAAAGTGTTCAGAGAAGGATCACAACAATAATACTGGGAATGAAAAAGTTATCGTAGAGCAGCATTTGGTGGCTCTGTGCCTGTCATCATCATCATCAGGTGCCGTGCCCAGTTTGAGCTTTGACTGCCATGGCCCACACACTCCTGTTTCGGGTCAAGTGGATCAATTCCTTGGTATTTATTTTCAGTTCTGTGGCTGCTGTCTCCATCATCTTTTGTCTTTGTCTTCCTCTTGCTTTCTTCCCTTCAATCTTTCCCATAATTACCGTGCATTCTAACTCCTCTTTCCTAATCACATATGCCTGTACTTGCTGGAATTTAGAAGAATGAATGGGATCTTATTGAAACCTATTGAATGCTGAAAGGCCTTGATAGAGTAGATGTGGAGAGGATGATTCCTATAGTGGGGAAGTTTAGGACCAAGAGGGCACAGCCTCGAGTAGAGGGACATCCAGTTAGAAGAAAGTTGAGGAGGAATTTCATTAGCCGGAAGATGGTGAATCTGTGGAATTCATTGCTACCGGCGGCTATGGAGGCTGTTATTAGGTGAATTTAAGGCAGAGTTTGATAGGCTCTTGATTAGGCAGGGCATGAAAAATTACGGGGAGAAAGCAGGGGAATGGGGTTGAGAGGGGAAATGGATCAGCCACGATAAAATGGCAGAGCAGACTCAATGGACTGAATGGCCTAATTCTGCTCCTGTCTCTTATAGTCTTATAGTCTTATGATAAATGATAAAGGAAATGTTAAAGTAGTGGTGGGGGGGGGGGGGTAGATTCTGGCTGGAGGCGTTGATCAGCCTTCCAGAAAAGACTTCTAAGTTTATTTTAAATCTGTTCCCCACTTTTAGTTTTTTTGTGTATTATGCATTGGAAATTCAGGATTTCAGTACGTCTGATCTCAGTACTAATCTCTGTACAATAAGATGAAGCCGGTTTGTTTTCTCTGAAGTTTGTGACATTTTGAATCGTGCTTAAGAGACTACAGTGTTATTTTAAAGTATTGCAAAGCTTGCTTCTAATCCTTTCCCTTACATCTCTAATATACTGAGGGAAGTGCTCTTATTAATTAAATTAATATCATCAATAAAACTGATAATCCCATGCCTCCATGCACTAGGCAGCAGCTGTGAGCCAGTAGCAGTGGTTGGGTCCTAATGGTAGTTTTCCTATCTCTACTTTGTATTGAAGTATTGCTATTGTGAGATGTACTCAGCAAAACTTCCACCAGTGTTCAAGAAGGCTGTCTCTGCCAAAAGGATATGAGTGAAAGGCAAACATGTGAAATATCAAGCTGATGTGTTGGTTTGTAGTATATGAGGCTTTGTTTAAATTCACTGAAGTCAGTAATCCAGCATGACTTCATTCTGTATTAGAGTTTAAAGCAACAGTTTATCAAAATATAGCTTTGTTCCTTTGAGGGTGATTTCGTTGTAATTTAATTCAAGCAAAGATCAAAACTGCACTGGGATAGTTCTTAACCCTCATAAACACGAGATTCTGCAGGTGCTGGAAATCTAGATCAACACACACAAAATGCTGGAGGAAGTCAGGAAGTCAGGCAGCATCTATCGAATTGACTTGAGTTGACTTTATAACTTACACCCTTCATGTACATGAGGAGTAAAAATCTTTACATTATGTCTCCGTCTAAATGTCCAATGTGTAATTTATAGTAATTTGTAATAAATAGTATGTACAATAGGACAGTCAATATAACAGAAATACAATTGTATCAGCATGAATTAATCAGTCTAATGGCCTGGTGGAAGAAGCTGTCCTGGAGCCTTTTATGCTGTGGTACCATTTCCCAGATGGTAACAGCTGGAGCAGTTTCTGCTTGGGGTGACCCAGGTCCCCAAAGATCCTTCGGGCCCTTTTACACACCTATCTTTGTAAATGTCCTGAATATGTAGAAAAAGGGAGGAGGTCCTGAAGAGAGAATTCAGGGAATTGGGTAGGAAACTGAAAAGCAGGACCTCCAGGGTAGTAATCTCAGGATTGCTGCCTGTGCCACGTGCTAACGAGCGGAAGAATAGCATGATCAGGCATATTAATGCGTGGCTGAGTGACTGGTGTAGGGGGCAGGGCTTCAGGTTCCTGGATCATTGGGGCCTCTCCTGAGGGAGGAACGACCTGTACAAAAAGGACGGGTTACACCTGAGCTCAAAGGGGTCCAATATCCTAGCAGGCAGGTTTACTAGAGCAGTTAGGGATGTTTTAAACTAATTTGGCAGGGGATTGGGAACAGGAGTGTTAGGGCTGAGGAAGGGGGAAACAGAAATAAATCAAGCATAGCGTGCAATAGAGATGATGGAAAGGACAGGCAGGAGATAAGGCACAATCATAGGGCAATAGAGGCACAGTGGGATGATTTACAGGGCAATAGAGGCGTGGTGCAATTGAAAAAGAAAGCAACAAATACTGGACTGAAAGTGTTATATCTGAATGCACGCAGCATAAGAAATAAAATGGACGATCTTGAAATTCAGTTACAGATTGGCAAGTATGACGTTGTGGCCATTCCTGAAACTTGGCTAAAGGTTGGCTGCCATTGGGAGCTGAACGTCCAAGGATATACGATGTATCAGAAAGATAGGTTAGTAAGCCGGGGGGGGGGGGGGGGGCGGGGGGAGGAGGGGGTGTTGCGCTGTGTATAAGAAATAATATTAATCATTAGAAAGGGATGACATAGGATTGGAATGTGTAGAGTCTCTATAGGTTGAGTTAAATGGCAAGCGTAAAAGGACCCAAATGGCAGTTGTATACAGGCCTCCAAACAGCAGCCAGTATGTGGATTACAAATTACAGCAGGAGATAGAAAAGGCATGTCAGAAGGGCAATGTCATGATAATCATTGGGGATTTTAACATGAAACTGGATTGGGAAAACTAGGCCAGTACTGGGCCTCAAGAGAGAGAACTTGTAGAATGTCTAAGAGATGGCTTTTTAGAACAGCTTGTTGTTGAGTCCATTAGGGGATCGGCAGTGCTGGATTGAGTGTTGTGCAATGATCCAGAGGTGATAAGCGAGCATAAGGTTAAGGAACCCTCAGGAAATGGTGATCACAATATGATCAAGTTCACTTTGAAATTTGAGAAGGAGAAACTAAATTCCAATGTGTCGGTACTTCAGTGGAATAAAGGAAATTACAATGGCATGAGAGGGGAACTGGTCAAGGTTGACTGGAAAGGAACACTAGCAGGAAGGACAGCAGAGCAGAAATGGCTGGAGTTTCTGTGAAAAATGAGCTAAGTGGAAGACAGATATACAGTATTCCAAATAAGAAATTTCAAATGGAAAAAGGACACTACCATGGCTGACAAGTGAAGTCAAAGCCAAAGTAAAAGCAAAAGAGAGGGCATACAAGGAAGCCAAAGCTAGTGGGAAGGTAAAGGATGGGAAGCTTTCAAATGCTTGCAGAAGGAAACCCAGAAGGACATTAGGAAGAAAAACCTGAATTATGAAAAGAAGCTGGGGACTAATATCAAAGAAGGTACTGAAAGATTTTTAAGAATATAAAAGGTAAAAGAGAGTTGAGGGTAGATATAGGACCAATAGAAAATGACGCTGGAGATATTGTAATGAGAGACACAGAGGTGGCAGAGGAACTGAATGCGTATTTTGCATCAGTCTTCACAGTGAATGACATCTGCAATATGCTGGACATTCACGAGTGTCAGGGAAGTGAAATATATGCAGTGAAAATTACGACTGAGAAGGTGCTCAGGAAGCTTAATGGTCTGAGGGTGGATAAATCTCTTGGCCCTGATGGAATGCACCCTCGGGTTCTGAAGAAAGTAGTTGGAGAGATTGCGGAGCATTAACAATGATCTTTCAAGATGACCGGAAAATTGCAAATGTTACTCCGCTATTTAAGAAGATTGTGAGGCAGCACAAAGGAAACTACTGATATCAGTGGTTGGGAAGTTGTTGGAATTGATTGTTAGCGATGAGGTTGTGGAGTACCTGGAGGCACATGACAAGATAGGCCAAAGCCAGCATGGTTTGCTGAAAGGCAAATCCTGCCTGACTAACCTACTGCAATTTTTTGGAGGAACTTAGAAGCAGGGCAGACAAAGGAGATGCAGTAGATGTGGTATACTTGGATTTTAGATTAGATTAGATTAGATTCAACTTTATTGTCATTGTACCGAGTACAGATACAAAGCCAATGAAATGCATTTAGCATCTGACCAGAAATGCAAAGAATAGTGTTATTTACAAAATAACTGTGAATAAAAAAAGTGCTACGGCACACAAATATAAAAGTACTGAAACAGTACAATACGGATGCAATACTGCTTAGCGCTGTGATGTGAGGTTCAGCAGTGTCACAGCCTCAGGGAAGAAGCTCTTCCTGTGCTTGCTGGTATGGGAGCGGAGGCTCCTGTAGCGCCTACCAGATGGGAGGAGAGTAAAATTCCATGGTTAGGGTGAGATGCATCCCTGATAATGCTTTTCGCCCTGCTCAGGCAGCGTTTATGGTAGATATTCTCAATGGTGGGCAATTGGGTGCCGATAATCTGCTGGGCAGTTTTCACCACACGCTGGAGTGCTTTGCGGTCCGAGAGGGGACAATTGCCATACCGCACTGAGGTGCAGTTGGTGAGTATGCTCTCAATGGTTTCAGAAGGCCTTTGACACACAGGAGGCTGCTTAGCAAGATAAGAGCCCACGGAATTACAGGGAAGTTACCAGCATGGGTGGAGCATTGACTGATAGGCTGATCGGCATAAAACAGATAGTAGGAATAAAGGGCAAACAACAGGAATTCTGCAGATGTTGGAAATTCAAGCAACACACATCAAAGTTGCTGGTAAACGCAGCAGGCCAGGTTCAGCAAAGCTGTCTCCCAGTCTGTGTCGGGTCTCGCCAATATATAGAAGGCCACATCCGGAGCACCGGACGCAGTATATCACCCCAGCCGACTCACAGGTGAAGTGTCGCCTCACCTGGAAGGACTGTCTGGGGCCCTGAATGGTGGTGAGGGATGAAGTGTAAGTGCATGTGTAGCACTTGTTCTGCTTACAAGGATAAGTGTCAGGAGGGAGATTGGTGGGGAGGGATGGGGGGGACAAATGGACAAGGGATTCGCGTAGGGAGCAATCCCTGCGGAAAGCAGAGGGGAGGGGAGGGAAAGATGTGCTTAGTGGTGGGATCCCGTTGGAGGTGGTGGAAGTTACGGAGAATAATATGTTGGACCCGGAGGCTGATGGGGTGGTAGGTGAGGACCAGGGGAACCCTATTCCTAGTGGGGTGGCGGGAGGGTGGAGTGAGAGCAGATGTGCGTGAAATGGGGGAGATGTGTTTGAGAGCAGAGTTGATAGTGGAGGAAGGGAAGTCCCTTTCTTTAAAAAAAGGGATATACTGCGTCCGGTGCTCCCGATGTGGCCTTTTATATATTGGCGAGACCCAACGCAGACTGGGAGACCGCTTTGCTGAATACCTACGCTCTGTCCGCCAGAGAAAGCAGGATCTCCCAGTGGCCACACATTTTAATTCCACATCCCATTCCCATTCTGATATGTCTATCCACGGCCTCCTCTACCGTAAAGGTGAAGCCACATTCAGGTTGGAGGAACAACACCTTATATTCCGTCTGGGTAGCCTCCAACCTGATGGCATGAACATTGACTTCTCTAACTTCCACTAATGCCCCACCTCCCCCTCGTACCCCATCCGTTATTTATTTTTATACACACATTCTTTCTCTGTCTCTCCTTTTTCTCCCTCTGTCCCTCTGACTATACTCCTTGCCCATTCTCTGTTCCCCCCCCCCCCCGTCTTTCTCCCTAGGCCTCCTGTTCCATGATCCTCTCATATCCCCTTTGCCAATCACCTGTCCAGCTCTTGGCTCCATCCCTCCCCCTCCTGTCTTCTCCTATCATTTTGGATCTCCCCTTCCCCCTCCCACTTTCAAATCTCTTACTAACTCTTCCTTCAGTTAGTCCTGACGAAGGGTCTGGGCCTGAAACATCGACTGTATCTCTTCCTAGAGATGCTGCCTGGCCTGCTGTGTTCACCAGCAACTTTGATGTGTGTTGTAGGAATAAAGGGATCCTATTCTGGCTGGCTACCGGTTACCAGTGGAGTTCCACAGGGGTCAGTGTTGGGACTGCTGCTTTCTACGATGTAGGTCAATGATTTAGACTTTGGTGTTAATGGATTTGTGGCTAAATTTGCCAATGATACAAAGATAGGTGGAAGAGCAGATAGTGTTGAGGAAACAGGGAGCCTGCAGAGAGTCTTAGATAGTTTAGGGGAATGGACAATGAAGTGGCAAATAAAATACAGTGTTGAAAAGTGTATGGTCATGTACTTTGGTGGAAGAAATAAACGGGCCGACTGTTATTTAGATAGGGAGAGAATTCAAAATGCAGAAATGCAAAGGGACTTGAGAGTCCTTGTGCCAGATGCCCTGAAGGTTAACCTCCAGATTGCTTTGGTGGTGAAGAAGGCGAATGCAACGTTGGCATTCATTTCCAGAGGTATAGAATATGAGAGCAGGAATGTGATGTTGATGCTATAAGGTACTCCTGAGACCACACAGAGTATTGTGAGCTGTTTTGGGCTCCTTATTTTAGAAAAGTTATACTGATATTGGAGAGGATTCAGAAAAGATTCACAAAAATGATTCCAGGAATGAAAGGTATGATGAAAATCTGGCAGCTCTTGGGCTGTATTCCCTGGAGTTCAGGAGAATGAGGGAGGATCTCATAGAAACAATCCAAATATTAAAAGGCCTGAACAGATTAGATATGGCAAAGTTATTTCCCATGGTAGGGGATTCTAGGACAAGAGGGCACAACTTCAGGATTGACGGACCTCTATTTAGAACAGAGATGCGGAGAAATTACTTTTGTCAGAGGGTAGTAAATCTGTGGAATTTGTTGCCATGAGCGGCTGTGGAGGCCAAGTCATTGGGTGCATTTAAGGCAGAGATAGATAGGTTCTTGATTAGCCAGGGCTTCAAGGGGTATGGGGAGAAGACAGGGGAGTTGGGATGACTGGAAGAATTGGATCAGCACATGATTGAATGGCAGAGCAGACTCGATGGGCCAAATGGCCTACTTCTGCTTCTGTATCTTATAGTCTTAAGTTCACATCTACAGATGCACTGGCTGTCCGCACCACTCTCTGCAGAGTCCTATGATTGAATGAACAAATGCTCCCATACCAGGCGGTGATGCAGCCAGTCAGATGTTCTCAATTGTGCCCCTGCAGGAAGTTCTTAGGATTTGGGGGCCCATAGCAAGCTTCTTAAACCATCTGAAGTGAAAGGGGTGCTTTTGTGCTTTTTTCACCACACAGTTGGTATGTACAGACCACGAGAGATCCTCAGTGATGTGTATGCCAAGGAACTTAAAGCTGTTCACCCTCTCACCCCAGATCCATTGACATCAATAGGGATTAGCCTGTCTCCATTCCTGCTGTAGTCCACAACCAGCTCCTTCCTTTTTGCAACATTGAGGGAGAGGTTATTTTCTTGACGCCACTGTGTCAGGGTGATGACCACTCTGTAGGCTGCCTCATTATTACTTGGGAGTAGGCCAATCACTGTAGTATCATCAGCAAATTTAATGAGAAGATTGAGGTTGTGGGTGATGTCACAGTCTTGGGTATGCAGAAAGTAAAGGAGGGGGCTTAGGACACAGCCCTGAGTGGCTCCTGTGTTGAGGATCAGAGGGACAGAGGTGAGGGAGCCCACTCTCACCACCTGCCGGTGATCTGACAGGACGTCCAGGATCTGGAGTATCCTGAATTTGGAGAAGGAAGTCTGAGAATCGCAGCAGGAGTGCAGTGGGAGCCATTTTTATTGTTTCTTCTTATCATCGGAGTTAAGAGAGGCGGGACAGCGCAGGCGTGTGATGTAGGGCAGTGAAGTGCAGAAGATTCAAAAGGTCAGAAATCCTGATTCGAGTTTAATGCGGAGAAGGAAGTCTGAGAATCGGAGCGGGAGTGTGGCGGGAGCCATTTTGATTTTATCTTCTTATCATCGGAGTTAAGAGAGGCTGGACTTCACAGGCATGTGACGTCGGGCAGTGCAGCATGGAAGATTTAAAAGGAATACAGCCTTATACAGCAGGCAGCGTTGTTTGCAGGTGGTGGAGTGAGCCGGGAGCAGAGTGAAGGCTTAAGGGCCTTAGGCAGATTTCAATTTTTCCTGTTATTTGAGGAAAGGGGGGAAGTATGAGTGTGAGGACAGCTTGTTGTTCTCGGTGTCGGATGTGGGAGGTCCTAGAGTCTCCTAGCCTCCTGGACGTCCACCTCTGCGCCAGGTGCGCCGAGATGCAGCTCCTAAAGGACTGCGTTGGGGAACTGGAGCCGCAGCTCGATGACCTTCGTCTGGTCAGGGAGAGTGAGGAGTTGACAGAGAGCAGTTCCAGGCAGGTGGTCACACCGGTTCACGGGAGGCAGACAAATGGGTCACGGTTAGGAGGGGGAAGGGGAAGTGTCAGGTACTAGAGAGTACCCCAGTGGCTGTGCCCCTTGACAATAAGTACATCTGTTTGAGTACTGTTGGGGGGGGGACAGCTTACCTGGGGAAGCAACAGTTTACTGTGCCCATGGTCTGCTCTTTATCAAATTACGGTATTGCTATGCACTGTTTTAACTATGACAATAAATGAGGACTGAGTGTCCTCATAATCTAATCTATTCTAATTCATAGAGGTACCAAATAGAGAAGGGACAGTGTTGGATCTCCTGTTAGGGAATGAGAGAGGGCAGGTGACAGAGGTATGCGTTGGGGAACACTTCAGGTCCAGTGCTCACAATACCATTAGTTTCAATATAATTATGGAGAAGGATAGGACTGGATCCAGACTCGAGATTTTGTATTGGAGAAAAGCTAACTTTGAGGAGATGCAAAAGGATTTAGAAGGAGTGGATTGGGACAGTTTGTTTTATGGGAAGGATGTAATAGAGAAATGGAGGTCATTTAAAGGTGAAATTTTGAGGGTACAGGATCTTTATGTTCCTGTTAGGTTGAAAGGAAAGGTTAAAAGTTTGAGAGAGCCATGGTTTTCAAGGGATATTGGAAACTTGGTTCGGGAAAAGAGAGAGATCTACAATAAATATAGGCAGCTTGGAGTAAATGAGGTGCTCGAGGAATACAAAGAATATAAAGAGAATCTTAAGAACAAAATTAGAAAAGCTAAAAGAAGATATGAGGTTGCTTTGGCAAGTAAGGTGAAAATAAATCCAAAGGGTTTCTACAGTTATATTAATAACAAAAGGATAGTGAGGGATAAAATTGCACCCCATAGAGAATCAGAGTGGACGGCTATGTGCGCAGCCAAAAGTGATGGGGGAGATTTTGAATAATTTCTTTTCTTCGGTATTCACTAAGGAGAAGAATATTGAATTGTGTAAGGTAAGAGAAACAAGAAGGGTAGTTATGAAAACTATAATGGTTAAAGAAGAGGAAGTACTGGCGCTTTTAAGGAATATAAAAGTGGATAAGTCTGCGGGTCCTGACAGGATATCCCCTAGGACCTTGAGGGAAGTTAGTGTGGAAATAGCAGGGGCTCTGACAGAAATATTTCAAATGTCATTAGAAATGGGGATGGTGCCGGAGGATTGGCGTATTGCTCATGTGGTTCCATTGTTTAAAAAGGGTTCTAAGAGTAAACCTGGCGATTATCGGCTTGTGAGTTTGATGTCAGTGGTGGGTAAATTGATGGAAAGTATTCTTAGAGATGGTATATATAATTATCTGGATAGACAGGGTCTGATTAGGTACAGTCAATGTGGATTTGTGCGTGGAAAGTCATGTTTGACAAATCTTATTGAATTTTTTGAAGAGGTTACTAGGAAGGTTGACGAGGGTAAAGTGGTGGATCATGCAACACACATCAAAGTTGCTGGTGAACGCAGCAGGCCAGGCAGCATCTCCAGGAAGAGGTACAGTCGACGTTTCAAGCCGAGACCCTTGGTCCTGAAATGTCGACTGTACCTCTTCCTAGAGATGCTGCCTGGCCTGCTATGTTCACCAGCAACTTTGATGTGTGTTGCTTGAACTTCCAGCATCTGCAGAATTCCTCGTGTTTACGTAAAGTGGTGGATGTTGTCTATATGGACTTCAGTAAGGCCTTTGACAAGGTTCTACACGGTAAGTTAGTTAGGAAGGTTCAATCGTTAGGTGTTAATATTGAAGTAGTAAAATGGATTCAGCAGTGGCTGGATGGGAGACGCCAGAGAGTAGCAGTGGATAACTGTTTGTCAGATTGGAGGCCGGTGACTAGTGGTGTGCCACAGGGATCTGTACTGGGTCCAATGTTGTTTTCATATATATTAATGATCTGGATGCTGGGGTGATAAATTGGATTAATAAGTATGCAGATGATACTAAGATAGGTGGACTTGTGGATACTGAAGGAGGTTTTCAAAGCTTGCAGTGAGATTTAGGCCAGTTAGAAGAGTGGGCTGCAAGATGGCAGATGGAGATTAATGCTGATAAATCTGAGGTGCTACATTTTGGTAGGACTAATCAAAATGGGACATACGTGGTAAATGATAGGACATTGAAGAATGCAGTAGAACAGAGGGATCTAGGAATAATGGTGCATAGTTCCCTGAAGGTGGAATCTCATGTCATAGTCATAGTCATAGTCATACTTTATTGATCCCGGGGAAAATTGGTTTTCGTTACAGTTGCACCATAAATAATAAATAGTAACAGAAATAGTAATAGTAATATTACTATTAGTAAATAGTAAATAGTAATAGTCATAGAAATAATAAATAGTAATAGAAAATAGTAATAAATAGTTAAATAGTAATATGTAAATTATGCTAGTAAATTATGAAATAAGTCCAGGACCAGCCTATTGGCTCAGGGTTTCTGAACCTCCAAGGGAGAAGTTGTAAAGTTTGATGGCCACAGGCAGGAATGACTTCCTATGACGCTCTGTGCTGCATCTCGGAGGAATGAGTCTCTGGCTGAATGTACTCTGTGCCCACTCAGTACATTATGTAGTGGATGGGAGACATTGACCAAGATGGCATGCAACTTTGACAGCATCCTCTTTTCAGACACCACCGTGAGACAGTCCAGTTCCATCCCCACAACATCACTGGCCTTACGAATGAGTTTGTTGATTCTGTTGGTGTCTGCTACCCTCACCCTGCTGCCCCAGCACACAACAGCAAACATGATAGCACTGGCCACCACAGACTTGTAGAACATTCTCAACGTCGTCCGGCAGATGTTAAAGGACCTCAGTCTCCTCAGGAAATAGAGACGGCTCTGACCCTTCTTGTAGACAGCCTCAGTGTTATTAGACCAGTCCAGTTTATTGTCAATTTGTATCCCCAGGTATTTGTAATCCTCCAACATGTCCACACTGACCCCCTGGATTGAAACGGGGGTCACCGGTACCTTAGCTCTCCTCAGGTCTACCACCAGCTTCTTAGTCTTTTTCACATTAAGCTGCAGATAATCCTGCTCACACCATGTGAAAAAGTTTCCTATTGTAGCCCTGTACTCATCCGAAAACTTCTGAAGATGACAAGACTCTGTGCAGTAGTTGAAGTCCGAGGTGTAAATGGTGAAGAGAAAGGGAGACAAGACAGTCCCCTGTGGAGCCCCAGTGCTGCTGATCACTCTGTCGGATACACAGTGTTGCAAGCACACGTACTGTGGTCTGCCAGTCAGGTAATCAAGAATCCATGATACCAGGGAAGCATCCACCTGCATCACTGTCAGCTTCTCCCCCAGCAGAGCAGGGCGGATGGTGTTGAACGCACTGGAGAAGTAAAAAAACATGACCCTCACAGTGCTCGCTGGCTTGTCCAGGTGGGCGTAGACACGGTTCAGCAGGTAGACGATGGCATCCTTAACTCCTAGTCGGGGCTGGTAGGCGAACTGGAGGTGATCTAAGTGTGGCCTGACCATAGGCCGGAGCACTCCTGAACAAGTCTGTCCAGGGTCTTCATGATGTGGGAGGTCAATGCCACCAGTCTGTAGTCATTGAGGCCGCTGGGGCGCGGTGTCTTCGGCACAGGGACGAGGCAGAACGTCTTCCACAGTACAGGAACCCTCCGGAGCCTCAGGCTCATGTTGAATACATGGCAAAGTACTCCACATAGCTGAGGGGCACAGGCTTTGAGCACCCTGGTACTGACACCATCCGGTCCTGCAGCCTTGCTTGGGTTGAAACATTTCAGCTGTCTTCTCACATCTTCAGCTGTGAAGCCCACCGTGGTGGTTTCGTGTGGGGGAGGGGTATAGTCATGAGAGCAGGGTAGGGGACTGTGAGGAGCGGTAGGAGGGGAGAGTGGAACATGTGTTGGTTGGGGGCTGACAACAGATGGCTCATGTGGGGGATGGGCAGGGGTCACAATGTCAAATCTGTTAAAGAACAAGTTAAGTTCGTTGGCCCTGTCCACACTGCCTTCAGCTCCTCTGTTGCTATGTGGATAGGGTGGTGAAGAAGGCTTTTGGTATGCTGGCCTTTCTAAATCAGAACATTGAGTATAGGAGTTGGGATGTAATGTTGAAATTGTACAAGGCATTGTTAAGGCCAAATTTGGAGTATTGTGTACTGTTCTGGTCACCGAATTATAGGAAAAATTTCAACAAAATTGAGAGAGTACAGAGAAGATTTAGACAATAGACAATAGGTGCAGGAATAGGCCATTTGGCCCTTCGAGCCAGCACCGCCATTCACTGTGATCATGGCTGATCATCCACAATCAGTATCCCGTTCCTGCCTTCTCCCCATATCCCTTGACTCCGCTATCATTAAGAGTTCTATCTCACTCTTTCTTGAAAGTGTCCAGAGAATTGGCCTCCACTGCCTTCTGAGGCAGAACATTCCACAGATCCACAACTCTCTGGGTGGAAAAGTTTTTCCTTAACTCCATTCTAAATGCCTACCCCTTATTCTTAAATTGTGGCCTCTGGTTCTGGACTCCCCCAACATCGAGAACATGTTTCCTGCCTCTAGCGGGTCCTATCCCTTAATAATCTTAGATGTTTCAATCAGATCCATTCTCATCCTTCTAAATTCCAGAGTATAGAAGCCCAGTCGCTCCAATCTTTCAACATATGACAGTCCCGCCATCCCGGGAATTAACCTCATGAAGCTCCGCTGCACTCCCTCAATAACAAGAATGTCCTTCCTCAAATTTGGAGACCAAAACTGTACACAATACTCCAGGTGTGGTCTCACCAGGGCCCTGTACAACTGCAGAAGTACCTCTTTGCTCCTGTACTCAACTCCCCTTGTTATGAAGCCCAACATGCCATTAGCTTTTTTCACTGCCTGCTGTACCTGCATGCTTACTTTCAGTGACTGATGAACAAGGATACCAAGATCTCGTTGTACTTCCCTAACGTGACACCATTCAGATAGTGATCTGCCTTCCTGTTCTTGCCACCAAAGAGGATAACCTCACATTTATCTGCATTAAACTGCATCTGCCATGAATCTGCCCACTCACCCAACCTGTCCGAGTCATCCTGCATTGTCTCAACATCCTCCACACATCTCACACTGCCACCCAGCTTTGTGTCATCTGCAAATTTGCTAATGTTACTTTTAATCCCTTCATCTAAATCATTAATGTATATTGTAAATAGTTGCGGTCCCAGCACCGAGCCTTGCGGTACCCTGCTAGTCACTGCCTGCCATTCTGAAAGGGACCCGTTAATCCCTACTCTTTGTTTCCTGTCTGCCAACCAATTAACTATCCATGTCAGTACCCTACGCCCAATACCATGTGCTGTAATTTTGCCCAGTAATCTCCTACGTGGGACCTTATCAAAGGCTTTCTGAAAGTCCAGGTACACTACATCCGCTAGCTCTCCCTTGTCCATTTTCACAGTTACATCCTCAACAAATTCCAGGAGATTAGTCAAGCACGATTTCCCCTTCATAAATCCATGCTGACTCGGACCGATCCTGTTACTGCTATGCAAATGTGCTGCTATTTCATCCTTTATAATTGACTCCAGCATCTTCCCCACCACTGATGTCAGGCTAACTGGTCTACAATTCCGTGTTTTCTCTCTCCCTCCTTTCTTAAAAAGTGGAATAACATTAGCTATCCTTCAATCCTCAGGAACTGATCCTGAATCTATAGAACATTGGAAAATAATTACCAATGCGTCCAAGATTTCTAGAGCCACCTCCTTAAGTACCCTGGGGTGCAGACCATCAGTCCCTGGGGATTTATCAGCCTTCAGTCCCCTCAGTCTATCCAACACCATTTTCTGCCTGATATGAATCTCTTTCAGTTCCTCCATTACCCTAGGTCCTCCGGCCACTATTACATCTGGGAGATTGTTTATGTCTTCCCTATTGAAGATAGATCCAAAGTACCTGTTCAACTCGTCTGCCATTTCCTTGTTCCCCATAATAAATTCACTTGTTCCTGTCTTCAAGGGCCCATCTTTGGTCTTAACTAATTTTTTTCTCTTCACATACCTAAAGAAGATTTTACTATCCTCCTTTGTATTCTTGGCTAGCTTGCCTTCGTATCTCATCTTTTCTCCCCGTATTGCCTTTTTAGTTATCCTCTGTTGCTTTTTAAAAGTTTCCCAATCCTCTGGCTTCCCGCTCATCTTTGCTATGTTATACTTCTTCTGTTTTATTTTTATACTATCCTTGACTTCCCTTGTCAGCCACGGTCGCTCCTTACTCTCCTTAGAACAGATCCTGCACCTTCTGTATTATTCCCAGAAATACCTGCCATTGTTGTTCCACTGTCATCCCTGCTAGGTTATCTTTCCAGTCAACTTTGGCCAGCTCCTCCCTCATGGCTCCATAGTCCCCTTTGTTCAACTGCAATACTGACACTTCCGATTTTCCCTCCTCCCTCTCAAATTGTAGTTTAAAGCTTATCATATTATGGTCACTACCTCCTAATGGCTCCTTTACCTCGAGTTCCCTTATCAAATCCAGTTCATCACACAACACTAAATCCAGAATTGCCTTCTCCCTGGTAGGTTCCAGTACAAGCTGTTCTAAGAATCCATCTCTGAGGCACTCCACAAACTCCCTTTCTTGGGGTCTGGACCAACCTGATTTTCCCAGTCTACCTGCATGTTGAACTCCCCCATAACAACCATAGCATTACCTTTGCGACATGCTAATTTTAACTCTTGATTCAACTTGCACCCTACATCCAGGCTACTGTTTGGGGGCCTGTAGATAACTCCCATTAGGGTCTTTTTGCTTTACAATTCCTCAGTTCTATCCATACTGACTCTACATCTCCTGATTCTATGTCCCCCCCCTCACAAGGGACTGAATTTCATTTCTCACCAACAGAGCCACTCCACCCCTCTGCCCACCTGTCTGTCCTTTCAATAGGACGTATAACCTTGAATATTCATTTCCCAGCCCTGGTCCTCTTGCAGCCATGTCTCTGTTATTCCTACAACATCATACTTGCCAATTTCCAACTGAGCCTCAAGCTCATCCACTTTATTTCTTATACTTCGTGCATTCATATATAATACTTTTAATCCATTACTCCCCTCACCTTTCGCATCGATTCCTATTGCACTTCACCATACTCTCCAAATGTTACTAGAATGTTACCTGGGTTTCATCTCCTAAGTTACAGAGAAAGGTTGAACAAGTTGGGTCTTTATTCTTTGGAGCGTAGAAGGTTGAGGGGGGGCTTGATAGAGGTATTTAAAATTATGAAGGGGATAGATAGAGTTGACATGGATCGGCTTTTTCCATTGAGAGTGGGGGAGATTCAAACAAGAGGACATGAGTTGAGAGTTAAAGGGCAAAAGTTTAGGGGTAACGTGAGGGGGAACTTCATTACTCAGAGAATGGTAGCTGTGTGGAACAAGCTTCCAGCAGAAGTGGTTGAGGCAGATTCAATGCTGTCATTTAAAGTTAATTTGGATAGCTATATGGACAGGAAAGGAATGGAGAATTATGGGCTGAGTGCAGGTCGGTGGGACTAGGTGAGAGTAAGAGTTCGGCACTGACTAGAATGGCCGAGATGGCCTGTTTCCGTGCTGTAATTGTTATATGGTTTGTTACGTAACCGGCAACAATGAATATTAATCGAGACAGGTTTTATGAAAACAACCAAACATTTATTAAAGACATATAAGCAATAAGGGAAAAAAAAACAAAAGAAAACTTTAACAGGAGGTTAAACAGGTACGCAGCCGTTCATCAACTCCACTCGGCTCTGGTTCTTAAAGTGTTAAATGGGAAAACAGTTCTTAAAGCGATACAGTCAGATATAGTTCTTAAAGCGATAACTTTGAAAGTCCAACAGTTTTACACATTCAATTGGGAGAGACTTCTCTGGAGAACGACTTCTTCACCGACGCACCTTTACTGCCGGTTCTGTCCACAGGATTCATGATGCCGAAAATAAACAGTTTAAATCAACTGACCTTAAATTCCTTTTAGAGAGAGAGAGCCTTTGTACATGAACTCATTGCACTTTTACAAGAGTTATCTCAATGCAGGTTCTCTTCAATGAAGACTCAATAAGGTCAATTCTTTATTAAACTGCCACCCGATGCAGACTTCTCTCGGTCCTTCACTTCGATGAATTCTTCACTCTCCCTTGAAAACTGTCGGAATTGAGTAAATTGGCACTTCCAGCCACAAATTTCCAGTTCAAATACAATATCTTGTAAAAGAATGCACCTTCCATTTTAAAAATGAAACTGTGTCACAAAAACAAACACGCGACAGAAACGGAGGCACAACACGTTCTACCTGGAAATCTACAAACTCAAAAACCCACTGCGTCACCTGAGTCGACCCTTATATAGTCACGGGGCACATGTCATCACATGACCTCATCGGTGGGAAAAATCACATCAGGTGACCTCCAAAAGACCATTACATTATTCTCACAAAAAAACCCAGATCTCCTTGAGCATGTAACAGGTTATATGGTTATATCCAGCTACACAAGGCAGTGTGAAGGGCGAGGTCACTGTGCTTCTTGTCAAGCTGGGAGGGAATTATGCTGTTGAATGGTGAACTGTAGTCCAAGAACAGCATTCTCACATAAGCATCTTTCTTCTCCAGATGTGTAAGGACAGTGTGTACAGCTATGCCTATTGCATCACCTGTTGATCGGTTGTGTTGGTAGGCAAATTGTAGAGGGTCCAGTGTGGGTGGTAGCAAGCTGCAGATGTTGTCCTTGAGCAGACCCCAAAGCATTTGCTTATTATTGAGGTGAGTGCGACAGGACGCCAGTTGTTCAGACAAGTTACCTTGGTCTTTTTAGGTACAGGAACAATGGTAGATGTTTTGAAGCAAGAGGGCACTCTACGCTGGGAGAGGGAGAGATTAAAAATGTCTAAACACAGCTGCCAGTTGTGCCGCACACACTCTGAGTACCTCTATGTTTCTGGATTCCAAATTTGCTAGCTTTTGGTAATGTCTTCCCACTTCTGCTTCCTCTCTTTTCCACTCCATTTCTGTTTCCGCTGTCACTTCTTCTCTTCTCCTCACCTGTCCATCTCCACCCTCCAGTTCCCCTCCTCCTTCCCTTCCTTCCATAGTCCACAGTCTTCTCCTATTTGGTTTGTCCTTCAGCTCTTTATCCCATCCACCTATCACTTCATAGCTTCTTATTTTATCCCCCCTTCCCATCCAGCTACCTTCCCCCTCATGTGGGCTCAGTCATACCTGCAAATTTATACCCTTGTACCCTTTCCCCTCCCCCCCAACATCTTATTCTGGCTTCTGCCCCCTTCTTTTCCAGTCCTGAAGAAGGGCCTTGGTCCAAAACAGCGACTGTTTATTCCACATCATAGGTGCTGCCTGACCTGCTGAGTTCTCCCAGCATTCTGTGTGTGTTGTTCTACAGACTATGCAGCTTCTGTTGATAAAATAAAATAATTATTTCGCTGTCCATGAAGTCTCACACCTGGATAACTTTTGACAGTTTCCCGGGGGTGAGGGGACAGAATAGAGGGGCTGAGTGGCCTACTTCTGCTCATGTAGCCTTATTCTCCTGTCCTTTTATACACCAGTGTGTAGTGCAGAAGGTATCCCTGAGATCAATACCTTCTGAAGATACTGGCTTCTAATTTAGCTGTTCGCTCCTTAAATGTAAACTATAGAACCTCACCCCTTTTCCTACCAACAGTATGTTTATTAAATTAGTTTTATTTGTCATGTGTACATCAAAACATAGAGTGAACTACATTGTTTTACATCAAATCAAATCAGTGAAGATTATGATGTGCAGACTGCAAGTGTTGCCATGCTTCCAGCTTCAGCATAACGTGCTCAGATCTCACTAAACCTAACTGTACATCTTTGGAATGTGGGCAGAAACCCACATGGTCATGGAGTAAATGTACAGACTCCTTATAGACCCCAGCAAGAATTGAACCCTGATAACCATATAACATATAACCATATAACAATTACAGCACGGAAACAGGCCATCTCGGCCCTTCTAGTCCGTGCCGAACTCCTACTCTCACCTAGTCCCACTGACCTGCACTTGGTCCATACCCCTCCATTCCCGTCCTGAAGTCCATATAGACAACATCCACCGCTTTACCCTCGTCAACTTTCCCAGTAACCTCATCAAAAAGTTCAATAAGATTTGTCAAACATGACCTTCCACACACAAATCCATGTTGACTGTTCCTAATCAGACCCTGTCTATCCAGATAATTATATATACCATCTCTAAGAATACTTTCCAACAATTTACCCACCACTGATATCAAACTCACAGGCCAATAATTGCTAGGTTTACTCTTAGAACCTTTTTTAAACAATGAAACCACATGAGCAATACGCCAATCCTCCGACACCATCCCCATTTCTAATGACATTTGAAATATTTCTGTCAGAGCCCCTGCTATTTCCACACTAACTTCCCTCAAGATCCTAGGGAATATCTTGTCCGGACCCAGAGACTTATCCACTTTTATATTCCTTAAAAGCGCCAGTACTTCCACTTCTTTAATCGTCATACTTTCCATAACTACCCTTCTTGTTTCCTTTACCTTACACAATTCAATATCCTTCTCTTTAGTGAATACCGAAGAAAAGAAATTGTTCAAAATCTCCCCCATCTCTTTTGGCTCTGCACATAGCCGTCCACTCTGATTCGCTGAGGGACCACTTTTATCCCTCACTATCCTTTTGCTATTAATATAACTGCAGAAACCCTTAGGATTTATTTTCACCTTACTTGCTAAAGCAGCCTCGTATCTTCTTTTCATTTTTCTAATTTCTTTCTTAAGATTCTTTTTACATTCTTTATATTCCTCGAGCACCTCATTCACTGCAAGCTGCCTATATTTATTGTAAATCCCTCTACTTTTCTGAACCAAGTTTCCTATATCCCTTGAAAACCGTAGCTCTCTCAAACTTTTAACCTTTCCTTTCAACCTAACAGGAACGTAAAGATCCTGTACCCTCAAAATTTCACCTTTAAATGACCTCCATTTCTCTATTACATCCTTCCCATAAAACAAATTGTCCCAATCCACTCCTTCTAAATCCTTTCGCATCTCCTCAAAGTTAACCTTTCTCCAATCAAAAATCTCAACCCTGGGTCCAGTCTATCCTTCTCCATAATTATAGTGAAACTAATGGTATTGTGATCACTGGACCCGAAGTGCTCCCCAACACATACCTCTGTCACCTGCCCTATCTCATTCCCTAACTGGAGATCCAACACTGCCCCTTCTCTAGTTGGTACCTCTATGTATTGCTGCAAAACATAGAGCAGCAATGTTGCACACATTTGACAGACTCCAAACCATCCAGCCCTTTTACAGAATGGGCTTCCCAGTCTATGTGTGAAAAATTAAAATCTCCCACAATCACAACCTTGTGCTTACTACAAATATCTGCTACTTCCTTACAAATTTGCTCCTCCAGTTCTCGCTCCCCATTAGGTGGTCTATAATACACCCCTGTAAGCATCACTACACCTTTCCTATTCCTCAATTCCACCCAAATAGCCTCCCTGGATGAGTCCACTGATCTATCCTGCCAGAGGACCGCTGTTATATTTTCTCTGACAAGCAATGCAACACCTCCCCCTTTTGCCCCTCCTATTCTATCACACCTGAAGCAACGAAATCCTGGGATAATTAGTTGCCAATCAACCACGTTTCACTAATAGCTACAACATCATATATCCAGGTATCAATCCATGCTCTAAGCTCATGCACCTTTCTTTCAATGCTCCTAACATTAAAATAGATGCATTTAAGAAACTCTCCACCTCTTTTTATCCTTACTGTAGCAAACAACTTTGTTATCTTTTTCTTCCTTGTCCCCTACATCTTTGGTCTGAGTGCTGCTGATATCTGTCCCCTGCCTATCCTCCCTCACACACTGTCTACTAGCTTTCTCTATTTGTGAACTAACCTCCTCTCTCCTAGTCTCTTCAATTTGATTCCCACCCCCCAACCATTCTAGTTTAAAATCACCTCAGTAGCCCTCGCAAGTCTCCCCGCCATCTTACTTCTGGGACTGTAAAGCATTGCACTAACTGCTATGCTCTGTGCTGTCAGCACAGCACAGATACATTGATAATCAGAACTGCACAAGGTCTAGGGTAGTTCACGCTGCCCCCCAGACTACAATGCTGCTACAGCAGTACATCCCTGGCTCTATCTGTAGGGAGGGAACATACAACCTGGAAAATCATTTGCAACCTTAGTGAGGTCCACTCCCCTCACAGTTGAAACCACTATCACAGGAAGGAGGTGCAGGAGCATCAGGAGTTCCAAATATCAGATATATTCCAAATAAGAAGAAATTTTAAAAGGAAAGAAGGACACTACCGTGGCTGACAAGTGAAGACAGAGCCAAAGTAAAAGCATAACAGAGGGCACACAAGGAAGCCAAAGCTAGTGGGAAGATAGAGGGTTGGGGAGATTTTAAAAACTTGCAGAAGAAATCTAAGAAGGTCATTTGAAAGGAAAAGATGAATTATGAGAGGAAGCTGGCGACTAATATCAAAGAAGAAACTAAAAGCTTTTTTAAGTATATAAAGGGTAAAAGAGAGTAGAGGGTAGATATAGGACCAATACAAAATGACGCTGGAGATATTGTAATGAGAGATGCAGGGATGGCAGAGGAACTGAATGCATATTTTGCATCAGTCTTCACAGTGGAAGACCTCCACAGTATACCAGACATTCAACAGTGTCAGGAAGTGAAGTTTGTGCAGTGAAAATTCCAACTTGAGAAGGTGCTCGGGAAGCTTAATGGTCTGAGGGTGGATAAATCTCCTGGACCTGATGGAATGCACCGTTAGGTTCTGAAGGAAGTAGCTGGAGAGATTACGGAGGCATTAATGATGATCTTTCAAGAATTGATAGATTCTGGCATTGTACCGGATGACTGGAAAATTGCAAATGTTACTCCGCTATTTAAGAAGGGTGGGAGGCAGCAGAAAGGAAACTCTAGACCTGATAGCCTGACATCAGTGGTTGGGAAGTTGTTGGAGTCAATTGTTAGGAATGAGATTACGGAGTACCTGCAGGCACATGACAAGATCAGCTTCCTGAAAGGAAAATCCTGCCTGACAAACCTACTGCAATTCTTTGAGGAAATTACAAGCAGGATAGACAAAGGAGATGTAGTAGATGTGGTATATATGGATTTTCAGAAGGCCTTTGACAAGGTGCTGAGACTGCTTAGCAAGATGAGAGCCCATGGAATTGCAGGGAAGTTCCTAGTGTGGGTGGAGCATTGGCTGGTTGGCATAAAACAGAGAGTGGGAATAAAGGGATCCTATTCTGGCTGGCTGCTGGTTACCAGGGGTCGGTGTGGGGACCACTGCTTTTTACGATGTATGTCAGTGATTTGGACTATGGGATTAATGGATTTGTGGCTAAATTTGCCAATGATACAAAAATAGGTGGAGGAGCGGGTAGTGTTGAGGAAACAGAGAGGCTTTGATAGTTTAGGAGAATGAGCAAAGAAGTGGCAAATGAAATACAATGTTGGAAAGTGTATGGTCATGCACTTTGGTGGAAGAAATAAACAGGCAGACTATTATTTAGATGGGGAGAGAATTCAAAATGCAGAGATGCAAAGGGACTTGGGAGTCCTTGTGCAAGGTATCCTAAAGGTTAACCTCCAGGTTGAGTCAGTGATGAAGAAGGCAAATGCAGTGTTGGCATTTATTTCTAGAGGTATAGAACATAAGAGCAGGGATGTGATGTTGAGGCTCTATAGGGCATTCATGAGACCACACTTGGAGTATTGTGTGCAGTTTTGGGCTCCTTATTTTAGAAAGGGTTATACTGACATTGGAGAGGGTTCAGGGTAGATTCACGAGAATCATTCCAGGAATGAAAGGGTTACCGTATGAGGAACGTCTGGCAGCTCTTGGGCTGTATTCTTTAGAGTTCAGGAGAATGAGGGGGGATCTCATAGAAACGTTCTGAATGTTAAAAGGACTAAACAGATTAGATATGGCAAAGTTATTTCCCATGGTAGGGGATTCGCGGACAAGAGGGCACAATTTCAGGATTGAAGGACGTCCTGTTACAGCTGAGATGCAGAGAAATTACTTTAGTCAGAGGATGGTAAATCTGTGGAATTTTTTGCCAGGAGCGGCTGTGGAGGGCAAGTCATTGGGTGTATTTACTTTACTTTGCTTTATTGTCGCCAAACAATTGCTACTAGAGCATACAATCATCACGGCGATATTTGATTCTGCACTTCGCGCTCCCTGGAGTACAAATCGATAGTAAATATTAAAAATTTAAATTATAAATCATAAATAGAAAATAGAAAAGGGAAAGTAAGGTAGTGCAAAAAAACTGAGAGGCAGGTCTGGATATTTGGAGGGTATGGCCCAGATCCGGGTCAGGATCCGTTCAGCAGTCTTATCACAGTTGGAAAGAAGCTGTTTCCCAATCTGGCCGTACGAGCCTTCAAGCTCCTGTGCCTTCTCCCAGAGGGAAGAGAGATGAAAAGTGTGTTGGCTGGGTGGGTCGTGTCCTTGATTATCCTGGCAGAGATAGATAGGTTCTTGATTAACCAGGGCACCAGAGGGTATGGGAAGAAGGCAGGGGAATGGGGATGACTGGAAGAATTGGATCAGCCCATGAACAGACTCAATAGGCCGAATGGCCTACTTCTGTTCCTATATCTTATGGTCTACACGAACATCAGGAGTTCAGGATGGAGGTGCAGGAGCATCAAGACTTGGGAAGGAGGTACAGGAGCATCAGGAGTTCAGGAAGAAGGTACAGGAGCATCAAGTCTCATTAAGGAGGTACAGGAGCACCAGGACTAAATTGCTAGACTAGGCAACAGCTTCTTCCCTCAAGCTGTGAGACTGTAATGAATACCCTGCCATCACTGAGGTCTGATCACTTGGGAAGTGAGGTTTTTACTGCATAGTTTACTGTTTACCTGTGCTGCTGACTTCACATGCAATTTGAATTATATCTTGGTTTATATGCTACGTACCATATTTGTTTTGTTGGTGCACTGTGGTCTGGAGAACGTTTTCTCACTTGTTTGTATGTACGAGTATATATGTGCAGTCAGATGACAAAAAACATTCACCTTGGACTGTTGCTCTGTCAGACTTTGTCCTCCAGTCTTATGGGCAGAGGCGATGAATGTGGCTATGCCAGCTCTCTCCTCACCTTATCTGACTGTATCTATTTGAGAAGAAGGTGGTCAATAGTAGTTTTCTGTTCTACTATTATTGGTAGTCACCCATAACTTTTCTGCTGTTGTCCTTCATTTGCAGTGTGATGATGTTGTTGATTCAGGGATCCATAATTTCCTCATTATTACTGATGCTCCACAATGAAAACTTCTATTCCATCTTTAAATTTACAAGGATATTGCTAGGTTTGGAGGACCTGAATTATAAGAAAAGATTGAATAGGTTAGGACTGTATTCCTTAGAATGTAGAAGATTGAGAGGAGATTTGATAGAGGTATACAAAATTATGAGAGGTGTAGATAGGGTTAATGCAAACAGGATTTTTCCACTGAGATTGGGTGGAACTACAACCAGAAGTCATGGGTTAAGGGTGAAAGGAGAACATCAGGGGAAACTTCTTCACTTAGAGGGTCATAAGAGTGTGGAAAAAGCTACCAGCACAAGCTTAATTTCAACTTTTAAGAGAAGTTTGGACAGGTACATGGATGGTAGGGGTACGGAGGGCTATTGTCTCAGAACTGGTCAATGAGGGTAGGCAGTTTAAATGTTTCAGCATGGACTAAATGGGCCTGTTTCTGTGCTGTACTTCTCTAAGACTCTACGACTCTTATCAGGATGGTCCTGAAGAAGTTCTTGGCTTGAAATTACAAAAATATATAATAATTACTATCTTTGTACAATTCTCTCAACCCTTGAGGTTTTTAACTAATTTTGGTTTAATGTTCAGCTCTAATCTACCTTTGTCTTGCCCCTTGTTGCTGAAATATATTGAGCTGGAGCCTTCTGGGAAAAGCCGGTCTTTCTGTGACAGAATTGTTGGCATTGCTCCCGAAACAACCTCTGGTTCACAATTCCCATGCAAAAGTGGAAGCCTGGATCCTCCTACCTGCTCTGCTGCACCGGGTTTACACTCTATTGGAGATGTCTTCGAGCCCAGGAATACAGCATTGAAAATTGTTCGGGAATTGCACCGCCTCGGATTGCAAGACCCTGCAGGGAGGGTTTAAACTAATTTGCAAGGGGGATAGGACCCGGAGCAATAGAGCAGTGGAAGAAGTGCATGGAGTAAAGCCAGATCTAACATATAAAGAGGCTTTGAGGAAAGGGAAGCAGAATAAAGGGTGTAAAGGTAGTAAGGTAGAAGGGTTAAAATGCCTGTACTTCAATGCAAGAAGCATCAGGAACAAAGGTGATGAACTAAGAGCTTGGATACATACATGGAATTATGATGTAGTGGCCATTACGGATACTTGGCTGGTACCAGGGCAGGAATGGGTTCTCAATATTCCTGGATTTCAGTGCCTTAAAAGGGATAGGGAGAGGGGGAAAGAGGGAGGAGGGGTGGCATTACTGGTCAGGGATGCTATTAGAGCTACAGAAAGGGTGTGTAATGTAGCAGGATCCTCTTTTGAGGCAGTATTGGTGAAAGTTAGGAACAGGAAAGGAACAGTTACTCTATTGGGGGTATTCTATAGGCCCCCTGGTAGCAGCAGAGATACAGAGGAGCAGATTGGGAGGCATATTTTGGAAAGGTGCAAAAATAACAGGGTTGTTATTATGGGTGACTTTAACTTCCCTAATATTGATTGGCACTTGATTAGTTCCAAGGGTTTAGATGGGGCAGAGTTTGTTAAGTGTGTCCAGGATGGATTCTTGTCGCAGTATGAGGACAGGCCGACCAGGGGGAACGCCATACTAGAACAAGTACTAGGTAATGAACGGGGTCAGGTCACAGATCTCTCAGTGGGTGAGCATCTGGCCGACAGTGACCACCGCTCCCTGGCCTTTAGCATTATCATGGAAAAGAATAGAATCAGAGAGGACAGGGGAATTTTTAATTGGGTAAGGGCAAATTATGAGGCTATCAGGCTAGAACTTGCGGGTGTGAATTGAGATGATGCTTTTGCAGGGAAATGTACTATGGACATGTGGTCAATATTTAGGGACCTCTTGCGGGATATCAGGGATAAATTTGTCCCAGTGAGGAAGATAAAGAATGGTAGGGTGAAGGAACCATGGGTGACAAGTGAGGTGGGAAATCTAGTCACGTGGAAGAAGGCAGCATACATGAGGTTTAGGAAACAAGGACCAGATAGGTCTATTGAGGAATATAGGGTAGCAAGAAAGGAGCTTAAAAAGGGGCTGAGGAGAGCAAGAAGGGAGCATGAGAAGGCCTTGGCAAGTTGGGTAAAGGAAAACCCCAAGGCATTCTTCAATTACGTGAAGAAAAAAAGGATGACAGGAGTGAAGGTAGGACCGATTAGAGATAAAGGTGGGAAGATGTGCCTGGAGGCCGTGGAAGTGAGCGAGGTCCTCAATGAATACTTCTCTTCGGTATTCACCAATGAGAGGGAACTTGATGATGGTGAGGACAATATGAGTGAGGTTGATGTTCTGGAGCATGTTGATAGAGGAGGTGTTGGAGTTGTTAAAATACATTAGGACAGATAAGTCCCTGGGGCCTGACGGAATATTCCCCAGGCTGCTCCACGAGGCGAGAGAAGAGATGGCTGAGCCTCTGGCTAGGATCTTTATGTCCTCGTTGTCCACGGGAATGGTACCGGAGGATTGGAGGGAGGCGAATGTTGTTCCCTTGTTCAAAAAAAGTAGTAGGGATAGTCCGGGTAATTATAGACCAGTGAGCCTTACGTCTGTGGTGGGAAAGCTGTTGGAAAAGATTCTTAGAGATAGGATCTATAGGCATTTAGAGAATCATGGTCTGATCAGGGACAGTCAGCATGGCTTTGTGAAGGGCAGATCGTGTCTAACAAGCCTGATAGAGTTCTTTGAGGAGGTGACCAGGCATATAGATGAGGGTAGTGTAGTGGATGTGATCTACATGGATTTTAGTAAGGCATTTGACAAGGTTCCACATGGTAGGCTTATTCAGAAAGTCAGAAGGCATGGGATCCAAGGAAATTTGGTCAGGTGGATTCAGAATTGGTTTGTCTGCAGAAAGCAGAGGGTCATGGTGGAGGGAGTACATTTGGATTGGAGGATTGTAACCAGTGGTGTCCCACAAGGATCGGTTCTGGGACCTCTACTTTTCGTGATTTTTATTAACGACCTGGATGTGGGGGTAGAAGGATGGCTTGGCAAGTTTGTAGACGACACAAAGGTTGGTGGTGTTGTGGATAATGTAGAGGATTGTCGAAGATTGTCTCTGTATCCACATCCTTCTGTAGTGAGGTGACCAGAACTGAACACAGTACTCCAACTGGGGTCTGACCAAGGTCTTATATACTGTAACATTACCTCATGACTCTTGAACTCAATCCGACGGTGATGAAAGCCAACACACCATATGCCTCTTTAACAGCATTCAACCTACACAGCAGCTTTGAGCGTCCTGTGGACACGGACCCCCCCCAAGATCTCTCAGATCCTTTACACTGCCAAGAGTCTTACCATTTATATTATATTCTGTCTTCAAATTGGACCTACCAAAATGAACCACTTCACACTTATCTGGGTTGCATTCCATCTGCTACTTCTCAGTCCAGTTCTGCATCCTATCGATGTTCCTCTGTAATTCTGACAACCCTTCAGAGTATCCACCACACCCCCAACCTTTGTGTCATCAGCAAACTTCCTAAAACCCACCCTTCAATTTCTTCATCCAGGTCATCTATGATAATCACAAAGAAGAAGGGTCCCAGAACAGATCCCTGCAGAACACCACTGGTCCCCAACCTCCGTGCAGAATATGAACCCTTTGCCTTCTGTGAGCAAGCCAATTCTGGATCCACAAAGGAAGGTCTCCTTGGATCCCATGCCTCCTTGCTTTCTGGAGGACCCTTGCATGGGGAACCTTATCAAATGCCTTACTGAAATCCATATACACTATATCCACTGCTCTACCTTCATCAATGTGTTTTGTTACTTCCTCAAAGAATGCAATCAGTGTCATAAGGCATGACTTGCCCTTGACAAAGCCATGCTGGCCATCCCAAGTCAGATTATGTCTCTCCAAATGCTCATAAATCCTGCTTTTCAGGATCTTCTCTCTCTACTCCCTTTCTTGAATAAAGGAACAACATTTGCAACCCTGTAATCCTCCAGTACTTCTCCCATCCCTATTGATGCAGAGATCTTCGCAAGGGGCTCAGCAATCTCCTTCCTCGTTTCGCACAATAGCCTAGGGTATACCTCATCCGGTCCCAGTGACTTATCGAACTTAATGCTTTTCTAAATCTCCAGCATATCCTCTTTCTTAATGTCTGTATGCTGAAGTGTTTCGGTCCACTGTAAGTCATCCCCACAATTGCCAAGGTCTTTTTCCTTCATAGTTACTGAAGCTAAGTAGTCATTAAGTACCTCCGCTACCTCCTCTGACTCCATGCACACATTTCCACTATATTGCACCTTACTGGTCCTATTCTCACACGGCTCATCCTTTTGCTCTTCACATATTTGTAGAATGCCTTGAAGTTTTTCTTAATCCTGCTCACTAAGGCCTTCTCGTGACCCCTTCTGGCTGTCCTAATTCCATTCTTAAGCTCCTTCGTAGCAACATGGTAATTTTCTAGAGCTCCAGCATTACCTAGTTTCTTGAACCTTTCGTAAGCTTTTCTTCTTATCTAGATTTTCTACGTTCTTTGTACACCGTGGTTCTTTAACTTTTCCCTGCATCAGGCATTTTCATGCCTTACAAGGTGCAGATTGGAAGTCTGTGTGGGGCGCCACTCCTCGCACAGACACTAGAGCAATGTGTGATTAAGTGCCTTGCTCAAGGACTTCAAACACGCTGCCACAGCTGAGGCTCGAACTAGCGACCTTGAGGTCACTAGACGAGTGCCTTAACCACTTGGCCACGTGCCATACAGAACTCCATACAAATATTCTGCCATACATTTCCCTGAAAACATCTCCCAAGTTCTTTCCTGATAGCATCATATTTCCCCTTACTCTAATTAAATGTTTACCCAAATTGTCTGCTCCTATCCCTCCCCAGCAGTGTGGTGAAGAAGATAGATTTGTGGTCGCTACCTCCAGAATGTTCTCCCACCGAGCGATCTGACACCTGACTAGGTTCATTTCCCAATACCAGATAAAGTACAGCCTCTCCTCTAGATGGCTTATCTACAGATTGTGTCAGAAAACGGTCCTGAACACACCTAACAAACTCCACTTGATCTAAACCCCTTGCGCTAAGGAGATGTCAATCGATATTAGGAAAGATAAAATCTCCCATCACAACAATCCTATTGCACCATTCCAGGATCTGCCTCCCTACCTGCTCCTCGGTATCCCTGTTACTGTTGGTGGTGGTGGGGGGGGGGGGGTCTATAAAAAACACCCAGTAGAGTTATTGACCCATTGGAGATGGTGGAAGTTTCAGAGAATTATGTGCTTAATACTGAGACTGGTGATGAGGACAAGAGGAACCCTATCCCTGTTAGGATGGCGGGAGGATGGGGTAAGAGCAGACATGCATGAAATGGAAGAGATGCTGCTGAGGGCAGCGTTGATGTTGGAGAAGGGAAGCCACTTTCTTTGAAAGAGGAGGACTTCTCCTTCATTCTACAATGAAAAGCCTGATTCTGGGAGCAGTTGCGGCAGAGACAGAGGAATTGAGAGAAGGGAATGGCGTTTTTACAAGTAGCAGGATGGGAAGTGGTGTACTCCAGGTAGCTGTGAGAGTCCGTGGGTTTATAATTGACATCAGTGAATAAGCTGTCTCTGGAGATGGAGACAGTGAGATTGAGAAAGGGGAGGGAAGTGTTGGAAATGGACCGGATAAATTCGACGACAGGCAAAGTGGATGAAGTTGATGAGTTCAGCACAGGTGCAGGAAGCAGCGCCGATGCAGTCGTCGATGTAGCGTAGGAAAAGTGTGGGACTCTCACCAGTGTAGGCTGTGAACATAGACTGTTCCACTTAGCCGACAAACAGGCAGACATAATTGGGACCCATGCGAGTGACCATGGCTACTCCTTTTGTTTGAAGGATGTGAGAGAGCCAAAGGAGAAATTATTTAGAGTGAGGACAAGTTCCACTAGGTGGACGAGAGTGGTGGTGGAGGGGAACTGGTTGGGTCTGGTGTCAAGAAATAAATGGAGAGCTTTGAGGCCTTCCTGGTGTGGGGGGCAGGGTGGAGGTGTAGAGGGACTGGACTGGACATCCATAGTAAAAATTAGTATGATGGGGCCCAGGGAACATGAAATCATTGAAAAGATCCAGAGTGTGTGAAGGGTTATGGATGTAGGTAGGAAGGGACTGAACTAGGGAGGATAAAACAGAGTCGAGGCTTTCTTCTTTGTGACAAGAAAAAAACTAGTGATTTGAATTTCGAATCAGGTCAGTGATCATTTTTATGAATTCTTTTTTTCTGTCCACAGTTGCCTTCTGACTAGTTGAGTATTTTAGCCATTTTTTTTCCTTTTTATTTCACTGGGATAATACCTAGACTTCAAGAGCTGAGTTATGAAAGAGATTAGCATTGTAGTCATTGGAATTTAAATAGGTTGGTAGAAGTTTTCAAGAAAGTAATGTTTAAGATAATTAGGTGGTGTTTATAAATGTATATTGCAGATATTTTTAATGAGTGGCTAAATCTGTATTTTGTTTTGTTCTTAATGTGTAACAGAAAGATTTTTAGCAGGAAAGGGGATTGTACTTCTTCTCAACATAAACAGAAGAGAATCTGCAGATGCGGGAAATCCAGAGTATCACACACAAAATGCTGGAGGAACTAGCAAGTCAGGCAGTATCCACGGAAATGAATAAATATCAACGTTTCAGGCTGACCATTTATCAGGATTGGAAAGGAAGGGGGAAGGAGCCAAAATAAGGTGGGGAAGGAGGGAACGGAGAACTCGGATGCCTGACCTGCTGAGTTCCTCTAGCATTTTGTGTATGTTGCTCTTTTTTCCAAAATCTATGTGGCAGAAGAGATGGTTCTGGAGGAGATTTTTAGTATTGATCAGAGATGACAGGTGAAGGGAAATAAGCACATCAACTCCTCAATATTGCTGCATACGGATGTTTTATTACTTTCATACTTTAAAGTGTATTCATTACATTCAAAGGTTCAAAAGGTTCATATCAAAGTATGTATGTAGTATACAACTCTTGTGATTTGTCTTCTCCAGGTAGCCATGAAACAAAGAAAACTATGGAAATTGTTCAAAGAAACACAATAAATCTATCCCCCTACATAAAAAAGTACGGCAACGCAATCATCAACCCCCAAATCCCCCTCCCCTGCACCAAACAAACGAACAAAACACACCAACAAGAAAAAATGGACAAAAACAGAATATAAAAACTATAAGACTGAAAATATCCAAAAGCCATAGTCCAATCCATAAACACAGAATCTTGGTTGCATCCTCTGATAGCATCGAGACAAAGGGATATCAATTGAATGCAGAGGCCTACCCTCCAGCAACAGCGAGCAATAGGCTGCCACACAGACTCCTCTGGCAGCAGGGAGATCCGTAAAGTGACCAAAGCAAGTTGTCGGTGCTGAACCCTTGCTGTCCTTCCGTATTCACTTCAATTTTCAATCTTCCTCAATGCTTTAATTGGTGATTAATGGAGTCAATCAACAGTTCACTCCCCATCTCGAAGTGTCTTTGCCTCGAGGCCGCTAGCGCTTGCTTCCTGGAATCTTCTCACAGACGGCAAAGCGCTGGCTGGATCACTCAATCAACCTCTCAACTGAAAATCACAGGCATTAAGAGTTCCAGAAACACTTTTAAGATGAAAAACAGAGGTAAAAGAAGTGAAATAAATAATTTTGTGGACTATCTAGAAGATGTTGACCGAGGGAGTGTTGCTCGCAGGCGCTATCTTAGACCATAAGACATAGGAGCAGAATTAGGCCATTTGGCCCATCAAGTCTGCTCTACCATTCAATCATGGCTGATACTTTTTATCTCCCCTCAGCCCCACTGCTTAGCCTTCACCCCATAACCTTTGATGCCGTGTCTAATCAAGAACCTATCAATCTCTGCCTTAAGTACACCTGGCCTACACAGCTGCATGAGGTAACAAATTCCACAAATACATCACTCCCCGGCTAAAGAAATTTCTCTGCACCTTTGTTTTAAATGGACATCCCTCTATCCTGAGGCTGTGCCCTCTTGTCCTAGACTCACCCACCATGGGAAACATCCTTTCCACAACACCTCTGTCTAGGCCTTTCAATATTCAAAAGTTTCAATGAGATCCCCCCCCATCCTTCTAAATTCCAATGAGTATAGACCCAGAGCCTTCAAACGTTCCTCATATGATAACTCTTTCTTTTCCAGAATCATCCTTGTGAACTGCCTCTGGACCCTCTCCAATGCCAGCACTTCTTTTTTTAGATGAGGAGCCCAAAACTGTTCACAATAGTCAAGTTGAGGCCTCACCAGTGTCTTATAAAGCCTCAGCATCACATATCAGTTCTTGTATTCAAGACCTTATGAACTGAATGCTAACATTGCAAATGCCTTCCTTGCCACTGACTCTACCTACAAGTTAACCTTTAAGGTATTCTACACAAGGACTCCCAAGACCCTTTGCATCTCAGTTTTTTTAGATTTTCTCTCCATTTAGAAAATAGTCCATACATTTATTTCTACTACCAAAGTGCATGACCATCCATTTTCCAACATTGCATTTCATTTGCCACTTCCTTGCCCATTCTCCTAATCTGTCTAAGTCCTTTTGCATCCTACCTGTCCTCAACACTACCTGCTCCTCCACCAATATTCTTATCATCTGTAAACTTGCAACAAAGCCATCTATTCCATTATCTAAATTATTTATATACAGCATAAAAAAAAGTAGCCCCAACGCCGACCCCTGTGGAATACCACTAGTCACTGGCAGCCAACTAGACAAGGATCCTTTTATTCCCACTCGCTGCCTCCTACCAATCAGCCAATGCTCTAACCATGTCAGTAACTTCCTTGTAATACCATGGGCTCTTAACTTGGTAAGCAGCCTCATGTGTGGCACCTTATCGAAGGCCTTCTGAAAGTCCAAATATACAACATCCACTGCATCCCCTTTATCTATCCTACTTGTAATCTCCTCAAAGAAGTTCAACAGGTTTGTCAGGCAAGATTTTCCCTGAAGGAAACCATGCTGACTTTGTACTATCTTGTCCTGTTTCACCAAGTACTCTATCACCTCATTCTTAGCAATTGACTCCAACATCTTCCCACCCACTGAGGTCTAGCTAACTGGTCTATAATTTCCTTTCTTAAAGAGTGGAGTGACATTTCCAATTTTTCAGTCACACATCCAATGATTTTTGGAAGATCATTACTAATGCCTCCATAATCTCTATCACTACCTCTTTAAGAACCCTAGGGTGCAGTTCATCTGGTCTGGGTGACTTATGTACCCTTACCTCTTTCAGCTTTTTGAGCACCTTCTCCCTTATAACAGTGATTGCACTCCTCTTTCTTCATACACTACAATATCTGGCGCATTTACAAGGATGTTGCCTGTATTGGGGAGCATGCCTTACAAGAACAGGTTGAATGAACTTGACCTTTTCTCCTTGGAGCGACGGAGGATGAGAGGTGCCCTGATAGAGGTGTGTAAGATAATGAGAGGCATTGATCGTGTGGATAGTCAGTGGCTTTTTCCCAGGGCTGAAATGGCTAGCATGAGAGGGCACAGTTTTGCTCAACAATATTTTATTGTTTTTTTAAATAAAGAGAGCATAGTATAAAGGAGTTTTGTGCAGTGCATAACAAATGTATCAATGCACAATTCACAATTATGAAAGAGATGCACCCATAGTACAATCATGTTTTGATTATCTCCTCACCCCTCCCAGTCCCCAACTCCAAGCCATCATTGCATTATCAAATAGAGTTAAATAGAACTTTTGTCCCCACAGAGCTGCATTGGTATAGTGAAGGTGTATTCTCATAGACTGTTGTATGTTTACAAGTCTTGAGTCCATGGAATTTTACCGGAAAATGCTGGAGGTCAGGGGTTTATTTACTGAGGAAAGAAAGAAAGGATGTACCTTTAGTCTGGCTGGGAATTCTGAAATTATTCAAGAAAGGGTCCCCACACCTTTTGGAACTTTATGTCTGAGTTGAGAATTGAATAATGGATCTTACATAGAAAATAGGTGCAGGAGTAGGCCATTCAGACCTTCGAGCCTGCACCGGCATTCAGTATGATCATGGCTGATCATCCAACTCAGAACCCTGTACCAGCCTTCCCTCCTTACCCCCTGATCCCTTTAGCCACAAGGGCCATATCTAACTCCCTCTTAAATATAGCCAATGAACTGGCCTCAACTGTTTACTGTGGCAGAGAATTCCGCAGATTCGCCACTCTCTGTGTGAAAAAGTTTTTCCTAATCTTGGTCCTAAAAGGCTTCCCCTTTATCTTCTCAAGGTTTAGACTCGACATGATGTCCCTGAGCTACTGAGCGTGGGTGGGCAGGGCAGCATCCCTCCACCTGAGCAAGACTGCGCGCTTGGCCAACAGAGAGGCAAAAGACAGTGTGCGACGTTTGGTCGGACTTAGGTGTGTGTCCCCCTCTCCAGAGGTTCCGAAAAGAGCAATCAAAGGGTTAGGTTCCAAATTGTAATTAAGTATTTGGGATAGAGTTTGGAGAACATCTTTCCAGTATTTTTCCAAGCTAGGGGATGTCCAGTACATATGAATAAGGGAAGCCTCGCCCCTTTTGCATTTGTCACAACAGGGATTAACATCTGGGTAAATCCGAGATAATTTAGTTTTAGACATATGGGCCCTGTGTACGACCTTGACTGTAACAGGCAGTGGCGGGCACATAAAGAGGTTAAGTTAACTAACTTGAGAATTGCTTCCCTTACCTCATCTGACAGTGAGGAATTTAAATCTTGCTCCCAGGCAGTTTTAATTTTGTCAAGGGGGGCTCGCCTCAGGACTGCTAGCTTGTTGCAAATAGTAGATATTAGACCTTTGCACAATGGATTCATGCAGAGAAACATATCAACGACGTTTGCCTCAGGTGTCTCAGGGAAATTTGGTATCAGAGGGCTGATAAAATGTCTAATTTGCAAATATCTGAAGAAATGAGTGTTGGGTAGGTTAAACTTTGCAGACAGTTGTTCAAATGATGCAAAGCAGTTGTCTATAAAAAGATTTTTAAAGCGCCTGATTTCCTTTCTATACCAGTCTTGAAATGTTGGATCATGTATAGAAAGTTGGAAGAGATGATTATATAGAATAGGACTTGAAAGGGAGAAGCCATGCTTTCTGAACTGAGCCCATACCCTCAGGGTGTGCCTGATAACAGGATTAGCAATTGGTTTAGGCGTAAGAAAGGGGAGTGTGGATCCAAGAAGTGTGGAGATGGAGACATTCTTAATAGAGTTCAGCTCCATTGTCACCCATATTGGGAAGTCAAATTGGTTGTAAAAATGAGACCAAAAGATGAGACAATGTATATTAGCAGAATATCAGCAGAAATTGGGCAGAGCCATGCCCCCATCTCTTTTAGATTTTTGAAGATGGACTTTATTCAGTTGGGAATGCTTACCCTTCCGTAAGTTGGGCGATATGACTGAGTCTAGCGAGTCAGAAAGGTTTTAGGAATGAAAACTGGTATGGATTAAAAAAGGTTTAAGAACTTAGGAAGGATGTTCTTTTACAACATTGATTCGGCCCATCAGGGACATAGACAGGGGTGACCACTGTGCTAGGCTGTGTTTTGTATGATTTAACAAATTAATGAAATTTTCTCCAAAAAGATGCTTATGTTTCCTTGTTACTGTGAGGCCAAGGTAAGTAAATTGGTTATTCACTTCCTTAAAAGGGAGGTTATGGAACTCTGATGCTTGTGCTTCTCTATTTATTGGAAAAAGTTCGCTCTTGTGTAAGTTAAGTTCATATCCAGAAAACTGGCTAAATTTGTTAAAGAGTGAGAACATGGAGGTGATCAGGTTTGATATAAAAAGTAAAAGATCATCAGCATAAAGGGAGACTTTGTGCTCAACTCCCTCCCTCCAAATCCCCGTCAGATCCGCACAACTACAGAACACAATCGCCAGTGGCTCTGTGGCCAGATCGAAAAGTAAAGGGCTTCCACTTTTGAGGTTGAAAGGTTGGGATTGCTGAGCATTGATCAAAACAGAGGCAGTGGGACGTTAATATAACAGTTTAATCCACGTAATAAAACTTCATAGTCATAGTCATACTTTATTGATCCTGAGGGAAATTGGTTTTCGTTACAGTTGCACCATAAATAATTAAATAGTAATAAAACCAGAAATAATTAAATAGTAATATGTAAGTTATGCTAGGAAATAAGTCCAGGACCAGCCCATTGGCTCAGGGTGTCTGACCCTCCAAGGGACGAGTTGTAAAGTTTGATGGCCACAGGCAGGAATGACTTCCTATGATGCTCAGTGTTGCATCTCGGTGGAATGAGTCTCTGGCTGAATGTACTTCTGTGCCCAACTAGTCCATTATGTAGTGGATGGGAGACATTGTCCAAGATGGCATGCAACTTGGACAGCATCCTCTTTTCAGACACCACCGTGAGAGAGTCCAGTTCCATCCCCACAACATCACTGGCCTTACGAATAAGTTTGTTGATTCTGTTGGTATCTGCTACCCTCAGCCTGCTGCCCCAGCACACCACAGCAAATATGATAGCACTGGCCACCACAAACTCGTAGAACATCTTCAGCATTGTCCGGCAGGTGTTAAAGGACCTCAGTCTCCTCAGGAAATAGAGACGGCTCTGACCCTTCTTGTAGACAGCCTCAGTGTTCTTTGACTAGTCCAGTTTATTGTCAATTTGTATCCCCAGGTATTTGTAATCCTCCACCATGTCCACACTGACCCCCTGGATGGAAACAGGGGTCACCGGTACCTTAGCTCTCCTCAGGTCTACCACCAGCTCCTTAGTCTTTTTCACATTAAGCTGCAGATAATTCTGCTCACACCATGTGACAAAGCTTCCTACCATAGCCCTGTACTCGGCCTCATCTCTCTTGCTGATGCATCCAACTATGGCAGAAACTTGGTCCAAAATCAAATTTTTCTAAAACACCAAAGAGGAAATTTCATTCCACACAGTCGAACGCTTTCTCTGCATCTAAAGAAATGACACATTCAGATATCCCAACTGAAGGTGAGAATAAAATATTTAAGAGGCAGCATATGTTAAAAAAGAGGAGGTGATTTTTGACAAAGCCGGTTTGGTCTTCAGAAATAATTGAGGGCAGGATGTTGTCATAGTCATAGTCATAGTTATACTTTATTGATCCCAGGGGGAAATTGGTTTTCGTTACAGTTGCACCATAAATAATAAATAGTAATAGAACCATAAATAATTAAATAGTAATATGTAAATTATGCCAGTAAATTACGAAATAAGTCCAGGACCAGCCTATCGGCACGGGGTGTCTGATCTTCCAAGGGAGGAGTTGTAAAGTTTGATGGTCACAGGCAGGAATGACTTCCTATGACGCTCTGTGCTGCATCTCGGAGGAATGAGTCTCTGGCTGAACGTACTCCTGTGCCCACCCAGTACATTATGTAGTGGATGGGAGACATTGTCCAAGATGGCATGCAACTTAGACAGCTTCCTCTTTTCAGACACCGCCGTGAGAGAGTCCAGTTCCATCCCCACAACATCACTGGCCTTACGAATGAGTTTGTTGATTCTGTTGGTGTCTGCCACCCTCAGCCGGCTGCCCCAGCACAGAACAGCAAACATGATAGCACTGGCCACCACAGACTCGTAGAACACCCTCAGCATCGTCCGGCAGATGTTAAAGGACCTCAGTCTCTTCAGGAAATGTTGTCCAGCCTAAGGGCCAAAACTTTAGCTAAAATTTTAACATTGACGTTTAACAGAGAGGGCACAGTTTTAGGGTGCTTGGAAGTAGGTACAGAGGGGATGTCGGGTAAGTTTTTTACGCAGGGAGTGGTGAGTGCATGGAATGGGCTGCCGGCGACTGTGGTGGAGTCGGATACAATGTGGTCTTTTAACAGACTCCTGGATAGGCACATAAAGCTTAGAAAAATAGAGGACTATGGGTAACCCTAGATCATTTCTAAAGTAAGTACGTGTTTGGCACAGCATTGTGGCGCGAAGGGCATGTATTGTGCTGTAGGTTTTCTATGTTTCTATGTTTGCTGATGTCTTCCACTGTGAAGACTGATGCAAAATACTCATTTAGTTCATCTGCCATCTCCAGGCTCATTTTCTAGGGATCCTATATCCACTGTCGTCTCTTTTTTTTACATACTTGAAAAAGCCTTTACTATCTACTTTGATATTGTTAGCTAGCTTGCTTTCATATTTCATCTTTTCCCTCCTGACAATTCTTTTAGTTGCTCTCTGTAGGTTTTTAAAAGCTTCCCAAACTTCTATCTTCCCATTAATTTTTGCTTTTTGTATGTCCTCTCTTTTGTTTTTACGTTAGCTTTGCCTTCCATCTGTCCTGCACCTTCCTCATTTTTCCCAAAAACTCACGCCATTGCTGCTCTGCTGACATCCCTGCCAGTAGCTCCTCCCAATTTACCTTGGCCAACTCCTCTCTCATACCACTGTAGTTTCCTGTACTCCACTGAAATACTGCTGTCAGATTTTACTTTTTCCCTGTTAAATTTCAAGTTGAACTCAATCATATTGTAATCACTGGCTCCTAAGGGCTCTTTTACTTTAAGCTCCCTAATACCTCTGGTTCATTACATAACACCCAATCCAGTATAGCTGATCCCCTAGTAGGCTCAACGACAAACTGCTCTAAAAGCTATCTCATAGGCATTCAACAATCTCACTCTCTTGAGATCCATTACCAACCTGATTTTCCCAATGACCTGCATGTTAAAATGACTATCATAACATTGCCCTTTTGTCACGCCTTTTCTATTTCCTGGTGTAATCTGTGGGCCACACCCCAGCTACTGTTGGGAGGCCTGCATATAATTGCCATCAAGGCCCTTTGACTAGATGTTCACTTGTGTCTTCAGTGGCACCACAGAAAAGAAAACTAAGTAAGATTTTATAGCATGCAAAATCATGAATGCTAATAGATGCCAAATAAACTATTTTCTTTTTTGTAGAATGTAAAATATTTAAACAGAAGTACAAGAATTTATTTTAACAGTCTCAATTTACAATGATTGCAATGATTACATTAAAAGTAATATAAACTTAAATTTTGCTACAAAGGAAATCATCTGGGAAACATTGCATTTTGTATGTTCTGACCAACAGCTTCATCTTATGCTGTATCTTGTCACTAATCTAAATGCAAGATGCTACTTAGCAGATATCGATGGTCTAGCCAGAGATAAGTGCATATTTCATTGTTGGGAAATTGAAAGGTTATTTGTGATGTGATCATGTAGATTGTCCATTCTTTACTTTGTAATTCCATGGTGTACATCTGGGTCATTCAGCCCCTTTTTCCTGTTTATGAACAAATATTCAGTGCTTCATAAGTTTACGGTTTTGAAATTTTGTAGATTTCAGGATGCAATTATTAGCCAGGGGATCTTGAATTATCAGTTTTTAACTAATTAAATGTTTATTAGTGTGCGTAAGGTCGATCTACTTAACGACAATGCTTTGTCATGTTTTATTGCTGTTAAAGAGCACATCATTATGGTGAGAATTGGTTATTTTTTTAAATACTCTGGTATTGTCTGCACTGAACAGTTATCTACATGCATGCTGTTAAACCTTTGGTTTGGAGAACAGTATTGGGCAGAGAACAGTATTGCCCTGATAAGATGTTAATTACATTATTACTCAGGTGCTGGTATAATGATTAGTGAAACATTTGATTATGTCACTAAATCTCATAAACTGATGGAATTAAAACAAATTTAAAATGTAAAATAAAGGTGTTAAACGGGTTTCTGAGACTATGCTTAGCGGCTTCAATATAGATTCAGCCTGCGCATGTCTGCCTTTACCCCATCTTCCTGCCACCTCATCAGGGATAGGGTTACTCTTGTCCTCACCTACCACCCCACTAGCCTCTGTGTCCAGCACATTATTCTCCATAACTTCCACTATCTCCAGGGGATCCCACCACCAAGCACCTTTCCCTCCCCCAACTTGCTGCGTTCCACAGGGATTGGTCCCTATATGACCCCCTTGTTCATTCGTTCTACCCCTACACCTCCTCCCCCACTTCCATTCAGGGCCCCAAATAGTCCTTCTGGGTGAGGTGACACTTCGCCTATGAGTCTATAGGGGTTATCTACTCTATCTGGTGATCCCGATATGGCCTGCTGTATATCGGGGAAACCCGGACACAGATTGGGAGACCTGTTCACTGTGCACCTACGCTCTGTCCGCCAGATAAAGCAGGATCTCCCAGTGGCCACCCATTTTAATTCCACTTCCCATTCCCATTCTGACATGTCAGTCTATGGCCTCCTCTACTGTTGGATGAGGCCACACTCAGGTTGGAGGAGCAACACTTTATATTCCATCTGGGTAGCCTCCAACCTGATGGCATGAAAATTGATTTCTTGAACTTTCGGAAAAGCCCACACCTACCCTCACCACACCATTCACAATTCCCATTTGCCTATCTCACCTTATCTCTTTACCTGTCCATCACCTCCCTCTGGTGCTCCTCCCCCTTTTCTTTCTTCCATGGCTTGTTTCCTCTCCGATCAGATACCCCTGCTCCAACCCTGTATCCCTTTCATCAATCAATTTCTCAGCTTATTACTTCAGCACCTCTTCCCCCCTCCTGGTTTCACTCATCACCTGTGGCTCTTCCTCCCCTCACCCCTTCCCCCCACTTTCTTACTCAGACTACTCATCTCTTTTCCCATTCCTGATGAAGGGTCTCTACTCGGAGAAAGGCTCTGTTAGATTGGGGGTTGTGTAATAACCGAGATCTTATTAGGGGGCTTTAGGAGAGAGTGATCATAATAGGATTGAATTCATGCTGCAGCTTGAGGGGAGAAGCATAAGTCACATGCATCAGTACAGTATCCCAATGGAATAAAGGGAAATACAGAGGCATGAGAGAGGAGTTGCCCAGGTGGATTAGAGGAGGATACTGCTCAGGATAATGGTAGAGCCAAAATGGCTGAAGTTTCTGGGAATAGTTCAAATGGTGCAGGATAAATATGTCCCACAGAGGAAGGAAGTTCTCAAATGGCAGGGGTAGGCAACCGTGGTTGACAAGGGAAGTCAAGGACTGCATAAAAGCCAAGGAAAGGGCATATAAGGTACTAAAAGTGAATGGGAAGCTGGGTGATTGGGAAGCTTTTAAAATACAACAACAGGCAACTAAAAAATCTAAAAGAAGGGAAAAGATAAAATATGAGGGCAAACTAGCCAATAATATAAAGCAGGATACTAAAAGTTTTTTCCATTATATAGACAGTAAGAGGGAAGTGAGAGTTGATATTAGGCCACTGGAAAATGATGCTGGTGAGGTAGTAGGGTTCAAAGAAATGGCAGATGAACTTTATTTTGCATCTGTCTTCACAGTGGAAGACAATAGCAGTGTACTAGAGGTCCATGAGTCTCAGAGAGCAGGAGTGAGTGCCATTGCTAGGCAGAATGAAAGGTCTTAAGGTGGATAAGTCATGTGGGGCAGATGGACTACATTCCAGAGTCCTGACAGAGGTTGCTGAAGAGATAATGAATGCATTGGTCATGATCTTTCAAGAATCACTTGATTCCGACATGGTCCCAGAGGTCTGGAGGATTGAAAATGGCACTCCGCTCTTTAAGAAGGGAGGAAGGCAAAATAAAGGAAATTATAGGTCAGTTAGCGGAACCTCAGTGGTTGGGAAAGTGTTGGAGTCTATTATTACAGATGAGGTTTTGGGGTACTTGGAGAATAATGATAAAATAAGTCAAAATCAGCATGGTTTTTGCAAAGGGAAATCTTCCCTGACAAATCTGTTAGAGTTCTTCAAGGAAGTGACAAGCAGGGATAGACAAAGGAGAGGCAGTGGATGTCTTACACTTGGTTTCTCAGAAGACATTTAACAAGGTGTGACACATGAGACTGCTTATCAAGATAAAATCCTATATGGCATTACAGGAAAGATACTGGCATGGATAGAAGAATGGCTGACAGACAGGAGGCAGCGATTGGGAATAAAGGCAGCCTTTTCTAGTTGGCTTCTGTGGCTAGTGGTGTTCCTCAGAGGTCAGTGTTGGGACCACTACTTTTCACGTTATTTGTCAATGATTTAAATAGTGGAATTGAGGGCTGTGTGGCAAAATTTGCGAATGATACGAAGAAAGGTGGAAAGGTAGGTACTGCTGAGGAAGCAATGCAATTGCAGCAGAATTTTGACAAATTAGAGGAATGGGCAAAAAAAATTGGCAGATGGAATACAGTGTTGAGAAATGTATGATGATGTATTTTGGTAAAAGAAACAAGAGTGCGATTATCTAAATGGAGAGAAGATTCAAACATCAGAGGTGCAAAGGGACTTAGTAGTCCTCGTGAAAGACTCCCAGAAGATTAATTTACAAGTTGAATCTGTGGTAAAGAAGGCAAATGTAACGTTGGCATTTACTTCAAGGAGAATAGAATATAGAAACATAGAAAACCTACAGCACAATACAGGCCCTTCACCCCACAATGCTGTGCCAAACATGTCCTTACCTTAGAAATTACCTAGGGTTACCCATAGTCCTCTATTTTTCTAAGCTCCATGTACGTATACAGGAGTCTCTTAAAAGACCCTATTCTATCTGCTAGCACCACCGTTGCCGGCAGCCCATTCCACGCACTCACCAGTCTCTGCATAAAAAACTTACTCCTGACAGCCTCTCTATACCTACAACCAAGCACCTTAAAACTGTGCCCTCTCGTGTTAACCATTTCAGCCCTGGAAAAAAGCCTCTGACTATCCACACGCTCAGTGCCTCTATCAGGTCACCTCTCGTCCTCCACCGCTCCAAGGAGAAAAGGCCAAGTTCACTCAACCTATTCTCATAAGGCGTGCTCCCCAATACAGGCAACATCATTGAAAATCTCCTCTGCACCCTTTCCATAGTTTCCACATCATTCCTGTAGTCAGGTGACCTGAACTGACCACAGTACTCTTAAGTGGGGTCTGACCCGGGTATAGCTGTAATATTACCTCTCGGCTCAATTCCACGATTGATGAAGGCCAATGCACCGTATGCCTTCTTAACCACAGAGTCAACCTGCGCAGCTGCTTTGAGTGTCTCGTGGACCTGGACCCCAAGATCCCTTTGATCCTGCACACTGCCAAGAGTCTTACCATTAATACTATATTCTGCCTTCATATTTGACCTACCAAAATGAAACACCTCACACTTATCTGGGTTGAACTCCATCTTCCAATTCTCAGACCTGTTTTGCATCTTATCAATGTCCCGCTGTAATCTCTGACAGCCCTCCACATTATCCACAACATCCCCAACCTTTGTGTCATCAGCAAATTTACTAACTCATCCCTCCACTTCCTCATCCAGGACATTTATAAAAATCACAAAGAGGTGGGGTCCCAGAACAGATCCCTGAGGTACACAACTGGTCACTGACCTCCATGCAGAATGTGACCCGTTTACAACCACTCTTTGCCTTCTGTGAGCAAGCCAATTCTCGATCCACAAAGCAAGGTCCCCTTGGATCCCATGCCTCCTTACTTTCTCAATAAGCCTTGCTGAAATCCATATGATGTAGTAAGCACTACATCAATTGCTCTACCTTCATCAATGTGTTTAGTCACATCTTCAGAAAATTCAATCAAGTTCGTAAGGCACGACCTGCCTTTGACAAAGCCATGCTGATTATTCCTAATTATGTTATGCCTCTCGAAATGTTCATATATTCTGCCTCTCAGGATCTTTTCCATTGGCTTACCAACCACTGAAGTAAGACTCACTGGTCTATAATTTCCTGAGCTATCTCTATTCCCTTTCTTGAGTAAGGAAAAAACATCTGCAACCCTCCAGTCCTACGGAATTTCTCCCGTCCCCATTGATGATGCAAATATCAATGCCAGAGGCTCAGCAATCTCCTCCCTCACCTCCCACAGTAGCCTGGGGTACATCTCACCCGGTCCTGGAAGCTTATCCAACTTGATGCTTTCCAAAAGTTCCAGCACATCCTCTTTCTTAATGTCTATATACTCAAACTTTTCAATCCACAGTAAGTCATCCCTACAATTACCATGATCCTTTTCTGTAGTGAATAATGAAGCAAAGTATTCATTAAGTATCCCTGCTATCTCCTCCAGTTCCATACACATTTTTCCACTGTCACACTTGATTGGTCCTGTTCTCTCATGTCTTATCCTCTTGCTCTTCACATACTTGTAAATGTCTTGGGATTTTCCTTAATCCTGCTCGCCAAGGCTTTCTCATGGCCCCTTCTGGTTCTCCTAATTTCATTCTTAAACTCCTTCCTGCTGGCCTTATAATCTTCTAGGTTCATATCATTACCTAGTTTTTTGAACCTTTCATAAGCTTTTCCTTTCTTCTTGACTAGATTTTCAACAGCTTTTGTACACCATGGTTCCTATACCCTACCATCCTTTCCCTGTCTCATTGGAACGTACCTATGCAGAACACCACACAAATATCCCCTGAACATTTGCCACATTTCCTTGAGAACATCTGTTACCAACTTATGCTTCCAAGTTCCTTCCTGATAGCTTCATATTTCCTCTTACTCCAATTAAGCGCTTTCCAAACTTGTCTGTTCCTATCCCTCTCCAATGCTATGGTAAAGGAAATAGAATTGTGATCACTATCTCCAAAATGCACTCCCACTGAGAGACCTGACACCTGACCAGGTTCATTTCTCAACACCAGATCAAGTACAGCCTCTCCTCTTGTAGGCTTATCTACACATTGTGTCAGAAAACCTTCTTGAACAGACCTAACAAGCTCCATCCCATCTAAACCCCTTTCTCTAGGGAGATGCCAATCAATATTTGGGAAATTAAAATCTCCCACCACGACAACCCTGTTATTATTGCACTGTTCCAGAATCTGTCTCCCTATCTGCTCCTTGATATCCTTGTTACTATTGGGTGGTCTATAGAAAACACCCAGTAGAGTTATTGTCCCTTCCTGTTCATGACTTCCACCCACAGAGACTCAGTAGACAATCCTTCCATGACTTCCTCCTTTTCTGAAACTGTGACACTATCTCTAATCAGCAGTGCCTCGCCCCCACCTCTTTTGCCTCCCTCCCTGTCCTTTCTGAAACATCTAAAGCTTGGCACTCGAAGTAACCATTCCTACCCCGAGCCATCCAAGTCTCTGTAATGGTCACAACGTCATAGCTCCAAGTACTGATCCATGCTCTAAGCTCATCCGCTTTGTTCACAATACTCCTTGCATTAAAATAGACACATCTCAAACCATTGGTATGAGCATATCCCTTCTCTGTCACCTACCTATCCTCCCTCTCGTACTGTTTCCAAGCTTTCTCTATTTGTGAGCCAACACCCCATTCCTCTGTCTCTTCAGTTTGGTTCCCACCCCCGCAATTCTAGTTTAAACCGTCCCCAATAACCTTAGCAAACCTCCCTGCCAGGATATTGGTCCCCCTCAGATTCAAGTGCAACCCATCCTTTTTGTACAGGTCATGCCTGCCCCAAAAGAGGTCCCAATGATCCAGAAACCTGAATCCCTGCCCCCTGCTCCATTCCCGCAACCACGCATTTATCATCCACCTCATTCTATTCCTATACTCACTGTTGCATGGCACAGACAGTAATCGCAAGATTACTACCTTTGAGGTCCTGCTTCTCAACCTTCCTTCCTAAATCCCTGTTGTCTGTTTTCAGGACCTCCTCCCTTTTCCTACTTATGTCGTTGGTACCAATATGTACCACTACCTCTGGCTGTTGTCCTTCCCACTTCGGGATATCTTGGACGCGACAAGAAGCATCCTGGACCCTGGCACCTGGGAGGCAAACTGCCATCTGTGTTTCTTTTCTGCGAACACAGAATCGCCTGTCTGACCCCCTAACTATAGAGTCCCCTATCATTGCTGCCATCCTCTTCCTTGCCCTACCCTTCTGAGCCACAGGGCCAGACTCTGTGCCAGAGGCACGGCCACTGTTGCTTCCCCCAGGTAGGCTGTCCCCCTCAACAGTACTCAAGCAGGAGTACATATTGTTAAGGGGGACAGCACTGAGCCTTGCGGTACCCCACTAGTCACTGCCCGCCATTCTGAGAAGGTCCCGTTTATTCCCACTCTTTGCTTCCTGTCTGCCAACCAATTCTCTATCCACATCAATACCTTACCTCCAATACTGTGTGCTTTAAGTTTGCACACTAATCTCCTGTGTGAGCCCTTGTCAAAAACCTTTTGAAAATCCAAATATACCACATCCACTGGTTCTCCCCTATCCACTCTACTAGTTACATCCTCAAAAAATTCTATGAGATTCGTCAGACATGATCTTCCTTTCACAAATCTATGCTGACTTTGTCCGACGATTTCACCGCTTTCCAAATGTGCTGTTATCACATTTTTGATAACTGACTCTAGCATTTTCCCCACCATCGATGTTAGGCTAACCGGTCTATAATTCCCCGGTTTCTCTCTCCCTCCTTTTTTAAAAAGTGGGGTTACATTAGCCACCCTCCAATCCTCAGGAACTAGTCCAGAATCTAAAGAGTTTTGAAAAATTATCACTAATGCATCCACTATTTCTTGGGCTACTTCCTTAAGCACTCTGGGATGCAGACCATCTGGCCCTGGGGATTTATCTGCCTTTAATCCCTTCAATTTACCTAACACCACTTCCCTACTAACATGTATTTCCCTCAGTTCCTCCATCTCACTGGACCCTCTGTCCCCTCCTATTTCCGGAAGATTATTTATGTCCTCCTTAATGAAGACAGAACCAAAGTAGTTATTCAATTGGTCTGCCATGTCCTTGCTCCCCATAATCAATTCACCTGTTTCTGTCTGTAGGGGACCTACATTTGTCTTAACCAATCTTTTTCTTTTCACATATCTATAAAAGCTTTTACAGTCAGTTTTTATGTTCCCTGCCAGTTTTTTCTCATAATCTTTTTTCCCCTTCCTAATTAAGCCCTTTGTCCTCCTCTGCTGGACTGAATTTCTCCCAGTCCTCAGGTGAGCCACTTTTTCTGGCTAATTTGTATGCTTCTTCTTTGGAATTGATACTATCCCTAATTTCCCTTGTCAGCCACGGGTGCACTACCTTCCTTGATTTATTCTTTTGCCAAACTGGGATGAATAATTGTTGTAGTTCATCCATGCGATCTTTAAATGCTTGCCATTGCATATCCACCGTCAACCCTTTAAGTGTCATTTGCCAGTCTATCTTGGCTAATTCACGTCTCATACCTTCAAAGTTACCCTTCTTTAAGTTTAGAACCTTTGTTTCTGAATTAACTATGTCATTCTCCATCTTAATGAAGAATTCCACCATATTATGGTCATTCTTACCCAAGGGGCCTCTCATGACAAGATTGCTAATTAACCCTTCCTCATTGCTCAATTCCCAGTCTAGAATAGCCTGCTCTCTAGTTGGTTCCTCGACATGTTGGTTCAAAAAACATCCCACATACATTCCAAGAAATCCTGTCCCTGGCATCCTGGACCCTGACACCTGGGAGGCAAACAACTGTCCGTGTTTCTTTCCTGCGTCCACAGAATTACCTGTCTGACCCCCTAAATATAGTGTCCCCTATTACTGTAGGCCTTCCCCCCCACCAACAGTACTCAAACAGGAGTACTTATTGTTAAGGGGGACAGCCACTGGGGTACTCTCTAGTGTCTGACTCTTGCCCTTCCCTCTCCTGACTGTTACTCACTTATCTGTCTCCCGATGCCCCGGTGTGACTACCTGCCTATAGCTCCTGTCTATCACCTCCTCACTTTCCCTGACCTGACAATGGTCATCGTGCTGCAGCTCCAGTTCCTCAACACGGTCCCTCAGGAGCTGCAGCTCGATGCACCTTGCGCAGATGTGGCCTTCCAGGAGGCTGGGAGACTCCCAGACTTCCCACATCTGTCACCCAGTACAGAACACCAACCTCACAGACATACTTCCTGTTTCTATTCTTCACAGGTAACCTACCTGGTCTCGACCCTTATCTCCGAAGCCCTGTGGAGCCAAAGCCCTCCTACTCTGTCCACCCTACTAATACATCCGCTCTATAAAACCTGCGCAGTTGTTCCTCGATCAGACTGCCAAAGAAAGAGTGATCATCTTTTATACTCTTCCCACCGATCTAACTCGCTGATGTCCATGCGCCTGCGCTGTCGTTCCTCGATCCATATATAAAAACATGGAGATAATGCTGAGTCTTTATAAGACACTAGTCAGGATGCACTTGGAGTATTGTTGACAGTTTTGGGCCCCATATCTCAGAAAGGATGTGCTGTCATTGAGAGAGTCCAGAGGAGGTACACAAGGATGAATATGGGAATGAAGGGGTTAACATATGAGGAGCATTTGGCAGTACTCACTGGAATTTAGAGGAATCCGGGGGGGTTTCATTGAAACCTACAGAATGTTGAAAGGACTAGATAGGGTGGATGTGGAGAGCTTGTTTCCTATGGTGGGGGTATCCAGAACAAGAGGGCACAGCCTCAAAATTGAAGGGTGACCTTTTAAAACGGGGATAAGGAGGATTTTATTTAGTCAGAGAGTAGTGAATCTGTGGAATGCTCTAACACAGACTGCGGTGGAGGCCAGGTCCGTGGGTATATTTAAGATTGAAGTTGAGAGTTTCCTATTAGTCAGGGCATCAAAGCATAATCCGAGAAGGCTGCTGAATGGAGTTGAGTGGGATCCGGAATCAGCCATGGTAGAACAATGGAGCAGACTCAATGGGCTGAATTGTCTGAATCTGCTCCTATGTCTTATGGTCTTATAGTCTTTTGGTCTCAGCTCATAACAGTGACTGACTCTTTTCCATAGTTGCTGCCTGGCCTGCTGGGTTCCTCCAGCATTTAGTGTGTGTTGAAGTGTTTTGATTTGTCAGGGCATCAAAGGGTATGGGGAGAAGGCAGGGGAGTGGGGATGACTGGAAAATTTGGATCAGCCCATTATTGAATGGCAGAGCAGACCCAGTGGGCCAAATGATCTTCTTCTGCTCCTATATCTTTTGGTCTTATGGAAGGCTGGTTTGATGAAATCTCATCTCGTAGGAGTGTAGAGCAGAGGTTGAACCTTAGAATTCTAATCAGTTCATTCAGAGGTCATTTCAGAAAGTACTTCACATGAAATGTTAAACTTTTAGAAAATATTGTTGAAGCCAGGCCAGCAGAAAATATTTAAAACATTAATACACTTCCGTAAGGCAAAGATTGAAGAGATAAGAAATAAAGGAGGATAGCTGAGGTTAAGATATAGATCAAATTTTTATTTATTAAATTATTGAGCCAACACAAAGTCTGTTTAAAAACGCAAACACGAGGAATTCTGCAGATGCTGGAAATTCAAGCAACACACATCAAAGTTGCTGGTGAACGGTCCTGACGAAGGGTCTCGGCCCGAAACGTCGACTGTACCTCTTCCTAGAGATGCTGCCTGGCCTGCTGCGTTCACCGGCAAATTTGATGTGTGTTACAAGGTCTTTTTCTGTTTCTGAAACCTCTTCTTTGGAGTTAATTGGGTCAATGCTGTTGTTATCAGAAGATTTGAAAACTAATAGGTTCAGCAATAATTAAAAGTACAACTAGAGTAAAAATATGTGATTACAGTCAGAAGTTCCATATATTATCCCAGCATTTATTTGGTACATCCAACTACACCTTGAATGCCAAAAACTGCACACAGTGGCCACTTTATTACATACCTCCTGCATCGAATAATCTGGCCACTGAGTGTCTGTTTGGGTCTTCTGTTGCTGTAGGGTGTAGGCCATCCACTTCAAGGTTTGACTTGTGTTCAGAGATGCTCTTCTATGTACCACTGTTGTAAGCGTAGTTATTATAGTTACTGTCACCATCCTGTCATCTTGATCCAGTGTAGCCATTCTCCAACAAGAGAAAATCTGCAGATGTTGGAAATCCAAGCAACACACACAAAATGCTGGAGGTACTCAGCAGGCCAGGCAGCATCTATGAAGAAGAGTACAGTCGACGTTTTGGTTTTGGGCCGAGACCCTTCATCAGCACTGGAAAAAAAAGATGAGGAGTCAGAGTTAGAAGGTGGGGGGAGGGGATGAAGAAACATAAGGTGACAGGTGAAAGCAGGGTGGGTGGAGGATGGAGTGAAGTAAAGTGCTGGGAAGTTGACTGGTGAAAGAGATACAGGGCTGGAGAAGGGGTAAATGTGAAAAGAGAGGGCAAAAGGCCATGGAAGGAAGAAAAGGGGGAGGAGCACCAGAGGGAAGTTATGTGCAGGTAAGAAGATAGGTTGAGAGAGAGAAAAGAGAATGGTGAAGGGGGAATGGAGGGCATTACTGGAAGTCCAAGATATTGATGTTCATGCCATTAGGTTGGAGGCGTTGCTGTTCCAACCTGAGAGCAACAGTAGAGGAAGCCATTGACTGACATCAGTGATTGGGAAGTTGTTGGAATGGATTGTTAGGGATGAAATTACTGAGTACCTGGAGGTACATGACAAGATTGGCCAAAACTAGCATGGCTTCCTGAAAGGTATAAAATATAAGAGTAGGGATGTGATGTTGAGGCTCTATAAGGCACTCATGAGACCACACTTGGGAGTATTGTGTGCAGTTTTGGGCTCCTTATTTTAGAAAGGATATACTGACATGAGAGAGGGTTCAGAGAAGATTCACGAGAATGATTCCAGGAATGAAAGCGTTACGGTATCAGGAGTGTCTGGCAGTTCTTAGGCTGTATTCCCCAGAGTTCAGGAGAACGTGGGGGTTGCAGGGGATCTGATAGAAACATTCCGAATGTTAAAAGGCCTGTATAGATTAGATATGGCAAAGTGGTAGGGGAGTCTAGGACTGGAGGGCACAACTTCAGGATTGTAGGATGTTCATTTAGAACAGAGATGTGGAGAAATTACTTTAGTCAGAGGGTGGTAAATCTGTGGAATTTGTTGCCACGAGTGGCTGTGGAGGCCAAGTCACTGGATGCATTTAAGGCAGAGATAGCCAGGGCATCAAAGGGTATGGGGAGAGGCAGGGGAGTGGGGATGACTGGAAGAATTGGATCAGCTCATGATTGAATGGCAGAGCAGACCTGATGGGCCAGATGGCCTACCTCTGCTCCTATATCTTATGGGCATATGGGAATGGGAAGTGGGATTAAAATGGGTGGCCACTGGGAGATCCCACTTTTTCTGGCGGATGGAGCATAGACGCTCTGCAAAGCGGTCTCCCAGTCTACGTCAGGTCTCACTGATATACAGGAGGCCACACTGGGAGCACTGAATACAGTGGATGACCCCAACATACTCACGGGTGAAGTGTCACTGCACGTTGAAGGACTGTTTGGAGTCTGAATGGTAGTGAGGGAGGAGGTCTAGGAGCAGGTGTAGCACTTGTTCCGCTTGCAAGGATAAGTGCCTGAAGGGAGATCAGTGGGGAGGGATAATGGACAAGGGAGTTACATAGGGAGCGATCGCTGTGGTAAGCAGAAAGGGGAGGAAGGAATGATGTGCTTGGTGGTGGGATCCCATCGGAGATTACGGAAGTTATGGAGAATCATAGAAACATAGAAAATAGGTGCAGGAGTAGGCCATTCGGCCCTTCGAGCCTGCACCACCATTTATTATGATCATGGCTGATCATCCAACTCAGAACACCGCCCCAGCCTTCCCTCCATACCCCCTGACCCCCGTAGCCACAAGGGCCATATCTAACTCCCTCTTAAATATAGCCAATGAACTGGCCTCAACTGTTTCCTGTGGCAGAGAATTCCACAGATTCACCACTCTCTGTGTGAAGAAGTTTTTCCTAATCTCGGTCCTAAAAGGCTTCCCCTCTATCCTCAAACTGTGACCCCTCGTTCTGGACAACCCCAACATCGGGAGCAATCTTCCTGCATCTAGCCTGTCCAATCCCTTTAGGATCTTATACGTTTCAATCAGATCCCCCCTCAATCTTCTAAATTCCAACGAGTACAAGCCCAGTTCATCCATTCTTTCTTCATATGAAAGTCCTGCCATCCCAGGAATCAATCTGGTGAACCTTCTCTGTACTCCCTCTATGGCAAGGATGTCTTTCCTCAGATTAGGGAACCAAAACTGCACACAATACTCCAGGTGCGGTCTCCCCAAGGCCTTGTACAACTGCAGTAGTACCTCCCTGCTCCTGTACTCCAATCCTCTCGCTATAAATGCCAGCATACTATTCGCCTTTTTCACCGCCTGCTGTACCTGCATGCCCACTTTCAATGACTGGTGTATAATGACACCCAGGTCATGTTGCACCTCCCCTTTTTCTAATCGGCCACCATTCAGATAATAATCTGTTTTCCTATTTTTGCCACCAAAGTGGATAACTTCACATTTATCCACATTAAATTGCATCTGCCATGAATTTGCCCACTCACCCAACCTATCCTAGTCACCCTGCATCCTCTTAGCATCCTCCTCACAGCTAACACTGCCACCCAGCTTTGTGTCATCCGCAAACTTGGAGATGCTGCATTTAATTCCCTCATCCAAGTCATTAATATATATTGTAAACAACTGGGGTCCCAGCACTGAGCCTTGCGGTACCCCACTAGTCACCGCCTGCCATTCTGAAAAGGTCCCGTTTATTCCCACTCTTTGCTTCCTGTCTGCTAACCAACTCTCCACCCACACCAATACCTTACCCCCAATACCGTGTGCTTTAAGCTTGCACACTAATCTCCTGTGTGGGACCTTGTCAAAAGCCTTTTGAAAATCCAAATATACCACATCCACTGGTTCTCCCCTATCCACTCTACTAGTTACATCCTCAAAAAATTCTATGAGATTCGTCAGACATGATTTTCCTTTCACAAATCCATGCTGACTTTGTCCGATCATTTCACCACTTTCCAAATGTGCTGTTATCACATCCTTGATAACTGACTCCAGCAGTTTCCCCACCACCGACGTTAGGCTAACCGGTCTATAATTCCCCGGTTTCTCTCTCCCTCCTTTTTTAAAAAGTGGAGTTACATTAGCCACCCTCCAATCCTCAGGAACTAGTCCAGAATCTAACGAGTTTTGAAAAATTATCACTAATGCATCCACTATTTCTTGGGCTACTTCCTTAAGCACCCTGGGATGCAGACCATCTGGCCCTGGGGATTTATCTGCCTTCAATCCCTTCAATTTACCTAACACCACTTCCCTACTAACATGTATTTCGCTCAGTTCCTCCATCTCACTGGACCCTCTGTCCCCTACTATTTCTGGAAGATTATTTATGTCCTCCTTAGTGAAGACAGAACCAAAGTAATTATTCAATTGGTCTGCCATGTCCTTGCTCCCCATAATCAACTCACCTGTTTCTGCCTGCAGGGGACCTACATTTGTCTTTACCAGTCTTTTCCTTTTTACATATCTATAAAAGCTTTTACAGTCCGTTTTTATGTTGCCTGCCAGTTTTCTCTCATAATCTTTTTTCCCCTTCCTAATTAAGCCCTTTGTCCTCCTCTGCTGAACTCTGAATTTCTCCCAGTCCTCAGGTGAGCCACTTTCTCTGGCTAATTTGTATGCTGCTTCTTTGGAATTGATACTATCCCTAATTTCTCTTGTCAGCCACGGGTGCACTACCTTCCTTGATTTATTCTTTTGCCAAACAGGGATGAACATTTGTTGCAGTCCATCCATGCAACCTTTAAATGCTTGCCATTGCATATCCACCATCAATCCTTTAAGTGTCATTTGCCAGTCTATCTTAGCTAATTCACGTCTCATACCTTCAAAGTTACCCCTCTTTAAGTTCAGAACCTTTGTTTCTGAATTAACTATGTCACTCTCCATCTTAATGAAGAATTCCACCATATTATGGTCACTCTTACCCAAGGGGCCTCTCACGACAAGATTGCTAATTAACCCTTCCTCATTGCTGGATGTGCAGCTGGTGGGGTGTTAGGACAAGGAACCCTTTTCCTGGTAGGGTAGCAGGAGGATGGGGTGAGGGTAGACATGCGTGAAATGCAAGAAATGCAGTTGAAGGCAGATTTGGTGGAACACAGGAAGTCCCTTTTTTTTGAAGAAAGAGAACATCTTCATTTTGGAATGAAAAGCCTCTTCCTGAGATCAAATGCAGCAGAGACGGAGGAATTGAGAGAAGTGGATGGCATTTTTACAAGTAACAGGATGGGAAGAGTTATAGTCCAGGTAGATGTGAAAGTAAATAAGCTGTCTCCAGAGATAGAGAGAGAGAGAGAAAGGGCAGAGAGGTGTCGGAAATGGACCAGGTAAATCTGAGGGCAGCGTGGAAGTTGGGGGCAAAGTTGATGAAGTCGACGAGCTCTGCATGGGTACAGGAAGCAGCACCAATGCAGTCATCAATGTAGCATAGGAAAAGTTCGGGAGTGACACCAGTGTAGGCTTGGAACATAGACTGTTTCATGTAGCTGACAAAAATGGAGACCTACCTGGAACCCATTCTCCTCTGACCTCCTTCTTTAAAAAGGCATTTTTGCCCTCAAAACTGCCTGCCAATCATTGGATGTTTTGTTTGTTTTTTGCACCATTCTCTGTAAACTCTAAATACTGTTGTGAGTAAAAGTCCCTGGAGATCAGCAGTTTTGAAATACTCAAATGACGCCATCTGGCACAACAATCATTCCACAGTCAAAGTCACGTAGATTACATTTCTTCCCCTTTGTGATGATTTGTCTAAACAACAACTGAACCTCTTGACCATGTCTGCATGCTTTTATGCATTGAGTTGCTGCCACATGACTGGCTGATTAGATATTTGTATTAATAAAGTGGGCACATAGTCTCAATGCCGGAAAACTGAAGTAAGAACAGAAAATGGTGGATATACTCAGAGGGCCCTTGAGATAATTTAACTAATGATTTACTTTCCTCTTTGAATTTTCTTACAGGCACACGAATGGTGAGCCCTGGGGCCTTAGAAAAGTTGCTTCAACAGTGCAAAGAACTCCGTCTGCTAGATGTTTCCTTCTGTTCTCAGATCGATAGTCGAGTGGTACAAGATCTCAGTGCCAATTTCCCAAACGTATCAATTAAGAAGAGTTACACCCAGTGACCAGCCTTCTTTTCTGTATGAAAAATGTGTAATCACTTCTCTAGTCCTCATGTGCTTTCTGGCATTTAACAAAAATGCATCTTAATTTAAAGCTTAATCCCTTCACTGTTTGGTACATTCCTACTCGAATCCTCCTCCTGGGGAAATTGCCAAAGATCTTAACTGTCATGGAGAGTGGTTCTGGGTCAACACTGATAATATGGAATGAGTGAGAGTAACGTTCTGGAAGGAACCAAACAGGTGTCTTTGTACTAACTCTGTTGCCAGGATTTTATGTCATAGACTTATAGAACACTAGAGCACAGAAACAGACCTCTCCTCAGCCCATCTATTCTATGCCAAACTGTTAATCAGTCTAGTCCCATTGACCTGCACCCAGACCATAACCCTCCCATACCCCTCTCATCCATGTACCTAACCAACCTTCTCTTAAATGTTGAAATTGAACTCTTCTCCACCACTTGTGCTGGCAGTTCGTTTCACACTCGCAGTACCCTTTGAGTGAAGAAGTTGCTCCTCAGTTCCCCTTAAACATTTCATCTTTTACTCTTAACCCATGACATCTAGTTGTAATCTCACCCAACGTCTGTGGAAAAAGCCTACTTGCATTTACCCTGTCTATACCCCGCATAATTTTGTTTAACTCTATCAAATCTCCCATCAGTCTTCTGCCCTCCAGCGAATGAAGTCCTAATCCATTTTTAGTTGTATTCCTTCTGCTGTAAATTAGCAATAATGGGTAATATTTCAAGTTCATTTAAGATTTTTTTCTCCCAAAACATACTTTTAAAGGTGACATATTTATACCTCTCAGGTTAGTGGGCTAAATTTCAAGAAAGTTGTTGTACGGGGATTTTTAAACATTGGCAGTCTGGTGTGTATGTTTGTATTGTTGACTGAGTAACTGTGTATCTCAAAGCATCAGCTCCTATTGCAAACTGAAACTTCTGGCACACATAATACAGACAGCAGAATGTTTCAACTTCAGTCAACAAATCTATACACTACTTTTGAGGGAAATACAGGAATTATGATATGTCTACACTGGTAGTATTGATACAGTATTTCACATCACACAATATCATTACACAAAAATCTGGGAGCCATGCTACTGGCTTGAACATTATTAGAAGAAAAGATTGGTTACTTTAAGAAAGTTACAATATTGTGTGCTTGGTATTTATTTATTACCATTTATGTTTCTAGATCAACACTCGACTGGTACAAGATCTCAGCACCAACTTCCAAAACATATCGATTAAGAAGAAAATTCAAAAATTCAAAGTTGTGCCATTACTCTTCTGTGTTTAAGGAGAATGGTAGTAGTAGCTGTGTGATCACTCAAGTCGAGTGTGATGTTCTTCCAAGGGGTTATTCCCTTAACGGAGAATACCAGTGTGTGACTTTGTTTAATGGGGGAAGCATGATGCATGGACAGCCACCACATGATCCTTGATCAGGGTCAGGGACTAGAGGCATGGAATGCAAGACAACTGAGGATTCTTCACTGCTGCAGCTTTCCTCTGCCTTCACTGCTGTTGTGATGTGTCGTCATCTTCTGCCAGCTCCATTGTTTGGATTGCTCTCTTGTCTGGAACCTAACTATTGATCTTATCACCGTGTGTGACCATACCAGGAGTGAAGCTGCAGACAGCATCGCTCTCAGGATCTCAGGATACACAAGCTTCTCCACCGTGACAAGGTGACGATCCTTGGAGAAGATTAAGGAGTATAGATGCACATTTAAATATTTTTACTCATTACAATGATTACATTTAAATTTTGGAAGTTCTGAATTTTAGCTTGCACTTATCAGGATTAAAAGATGTTTTTTTTTGACACACATAGTTACCTGTCAAGGCACAATCTGTTGGAGCCTGTTTGTTATTCAATTGAGACTTGCATAGATTTATTTATTGTACTCAGTAACTTGTCAAGCTTCCTTATGCAATAGTTTTATTTTAGATATGTTGCATGATCATTCTAGCCATTGCAAAATGAGCCATCTAAATCGGATAGTAAGTTTAAAATCTTGCCTCATCAATTGAGGTTTTTATCTCCTCTCATGTCCAGTACATTTTACTGTTATAATTATAATGGAATGTTTTGAGAGTGTTCCACGAGGAAGGGTTCTGTCTAGGTTGTATTAGTCATGTACATGAAATGTTTGTATCCTATTATAATTTCCATCTGTGTTCACGGCTTATAGTAAAAATATTCTATAAGAGACTCTAGTTAGGCAGCTAGATGATAGAAAAATTGAGGGCTATGTGGAGGGAAGGGTTAAATTAATCTTAGAGTAGGTTAAGAGGTCTACACAACATTGTGGGCCGAAGGGCCTGTATTGTGCTGTAATGTTCTATGTTCTATAAAGCCAATGCTTTGACCAGTTGGTTGATCTGATAATCCCATCTTTTGATCAGTTTACATTTTAAATACTCTTGTATATTCATGAAACTGAATATTTTGATTAATGCTATACATGATATGTTTACCTGGTTGGTATTTCTTAATAATAGGTTTATTTTCTTTTTAATTAATCCTATCACAAAATCCAACTACATTGAATTTGAGTTAAAGACATGATGAAATCTGTTCTTGAAGCAAGTTGAAAAATGTTCTTGCAGAAAAGAACATTAGTAGACAAAAAATGATCTTGAAAGGCGCCATGATAGAATAGCATTTAATTCAATGCTATTACAGCTGGTTGCATTCCGGAGTTTGTAGTTTAATTCAAGCATCAGTCTGTAAGGAGTCTCTGTACATCCTCCCCATGGAAAGCATGGATTTTCTCCAGGTGCTCCTGTTTTTGTCACAGTCCAAAGATGTATCAGATTAATAGGTCATTGTAAATTGTCACATGATTAGGGTTAATCAGGGTTGTGGGTTGCAAGGGCAGCGTGGCTCAAAAGGCCTTCTTCACCCTGAATTGCTAGATAAAATAAATAAATAAAAGTTTCTTTTACAAATAGTGAAGGTGTTCACTAAAGGAATAGCTCTTATCAGGGAATTACAACAGATTTAAATGTAATAATTGGGTATTTTACTGAATATTGGCTTATTTGCACAATAAAATAATACAAGATATTTTAATATATGTTTTGGCTAACCTCAGGTGGATTTTTTCCACAGGAATTTATTTAATGCAGAACAAAAGGATTGTAAATACAGGACAGAAATCTAATTTCAGATCTCTTAAGTTGTAATTTTGATTCTTTATGTACATGCAACAAACAAAGTTGAATTAATCTGCTGCCATAGAGCCAAGGCAGATTGTACTGGGTACAGGATCATGCCCATTTTTACGCTGTTGACCCATAGAAGTCATATTATATTGGCTTCAAGACAATTCATTATCAAAGTACCTATATGTCACCATATACTACCTTGAGATTGGGCCGGCTGGTGGTGCAGTGGCATCAGTGCCGGACTCCAAGTTGGGCCACCATCGGAGCACGCTTTCCATCCATGCCGGGTTGAGCATCGAGCTAGCTACTCGGCCTCGTAAAAAAACAATGGTTGAGTCAGGAACGTTCATATCGTGACCCGGTTAATCCGAAAGGAGACCAATCTTGACACCACGCGCCAGACAAGAATGACTGGCTGTTTGGTGCGACATGCTAAAAATATTTTTAAAACCCTGAGATTCATTTTCTGCGGGTATTCACACGAAAAATAAAGAAATACAATAGAATTTCTGGAAAAACTGTACATAAAGATTGACAAACAACCAACGTGCAAAAGAAGTCAAATTGTGTAATTTTTAAATAAATAAATCGGATGAATTAAGTGTAAATATTCAGTTATTTTCCAGTTTACTCTATTTTGGATAAGTACATGATTGGAAGGGGTGTGGAGGGCTATGGTGTAGTTGTAGGTTGATGGGAGTAGGCAGTTTAAATGGTTCGACATGAACTAGTTGGGCTGAAAGGCCTGTTCCTGTGCTGTACTTTTCTTCGACTCTAAATCCTAAACACACACTTTTCTTCTTAAGTCCATCACCACTACTGGGGCATAGGCTGCCGGTAGCAGCTCACCAGTGTCCTCAGTCCTGGGCTGACAGAAGGTTGATCGGCCCTGTGGCTTTTGCTTTCACCACACGATTTCATACATCCTCTCGACAGAGATCCTTCCTCTCCCGGGGATGAGGTCTTTGAAGCTTCTGTTGGCATTTCTGTAGCTCTGCGCTTTAACGGGATGTGATTGTCCCATGTCCAACACTCCTCCTTTCAAAGCTACGCTTGGGATTATCCATCGTGGGGTTTAAAACACAATTAGAACAGGTTTAAATATGTAGATGAAATTAAAAGAACTTTCATGTTTCCTATCCTCTTTATATACTTCTGGCTTATGCCAAGAGAATGTTGGAGAAGCATCACCTCATATTCCATCCAGGTAGCCTCCAAACTGTTGGCATGAACATTAATTTCTCTATCCAGTAATTCTTTTCTCCTTTTGATTTTCCGCTCCCCCCTTTCCTCTTCTGTTATTCTCCACTCCAGCTTCATATCTCTTCTCCTCATCTGTGTATCACTTCTGCCTGGTGCCCTCCCTCTTTTGTTTGCTCTTACGGTCAACTCTTCTCTTCTATCATTCTCCTTCCTCTCCAGCCCTTTACCCAGCTTGTCCTCCTACCCCTCCCCCCAACCTTTTTTATTCTGACTTCCCCCTTCCTTTCTAGTCCGGAAGAAGGGGCTTGATTCAAAATGTCGACTGTTTATTCATTGCCAGATGCTGCCTGACCCGCTGAATTCCTCCGGTATTTTGTGTGTGTTACTCTGCATTTCCAGCATCTGCAGCATCTCTAGTGTTTATTAGAACATAAGAGTATAAAAATAGGAGTAGGAGTCGGCCATCTGGCCCATTGAACCTGCTCTGCCGTTCAATAAGATCATGGCTGATCTGGCCATGGACTCATCTCCACCTACTTGCCTTTTCCCCATAATCCTTAACTCCCCTACCAGGCAAAAATCTATCCAACCTCTGGAATCAACCTGATGAACCTCCTCTGCACCACCTCCAAAGCCAGTATATCCTTCCTCAAGTAAGGAGACCAGAACTGCACCCAATACTCCAGGTGTGGCCTCACCATTACCCTGTACAGTTGCAGCGTAACCCCCTTGTCCTTAAATTCAATCCCTCTAGCAATGAAGGCCAACGTTCCATTTGCCTTCTTGATAGCCTGCTGCACCTGCAAACCAACCTTTTGTGATTCATGCACAAGCACTGCCAAGTCCCTCTGTACAGCCGCATGCTGCAATTTTTTACCATTTAAATAATAAGCTGCTGTTTCATTTTTTCCTTCCGAAGTGGATGACCTCACATTTACCAACATTGTACTCCATCTGCCAGACCCTTGCCCACTCCCTTAACCAATCTATATCTCTCTACAGGCTTTCTGTATCTTCTGCATAATTTGTGTAGCCCGCCCCCCGGCCACCCTCAGGGTCGCTCGGCTCGCTGTCGTCTAGGGAAACAGCCCTCGGCCCCGCCAAACTGGGTCATAGTTTGTTTGGATGTTGTGTGAGGTACCCCACCCCGCCCAAATAACAGACAATACAGCAGATACGATTAAATAATTTACAGTTTATAGATATTACTGGAACTATATAATGAAGAGAGAATAAAATATAAAAGGAAAATAAAAGGCGCCACACTTATCAAAGTTCAATCTCTTCGTGCACAAAAACCGTTGGAGCTCAAGGACCTTCTTCTTCACCCTGCGACCCCCTCGGACCACCTCGACCGGCCGCCTGGGACCAACAACAGTGGTCGACCAGACGCTCCACACGAGTCAGTCTCCGTCTCCTCGCTGAACGCCCTCCTCGGGGTCCGACCCCGTTAGCGGACATCCTCTGTCTCGCTCTCCCGCCTTCTGCCCCAAAACCCCGCACATACAGTATCAACTACCATAACAACTACCCCAAATGGTTAATAGCGCTCTCTTATCACCCTCTAAACGAAAACAAGCTGCTAGCGCAAACTTTCTCAGCGTTTAACACAACAAAGCCGCATTCCCCATATTAACATAAAGACGCCATTTTAATTAGCCTCCGCAGTAACATAAAAGACGAAACCCCCTTACACTCTCCCCCCACCAAATAAAGTCATGTCCTCATGACTTACAAATAACTCGCCAACCAGTCCTGCAGACACACAATACACAGAGACACACAGTGACAGTGCTCCCCAAACAGTGGACCTTACTCCCGTCCCACAGGCGCTACATAGGCCAACCTATCTGGGAGCTTCTTTACCCTCCGAGACCTCTGTACCCCCTCACCTAAACCCAAAAGGCTCAGACACTACTAGGGATACCTCGGGCCCGCTTGCCAACTCCTCTCTCACTCAGGCCACCACTACAGCTCGGAGACCCCTGCCCCGTGGCCAGGGCCCGCCTCTACTCCTTCCCAATCCTGCCGCAACTCAAACTGCCCACAGCTAGCCCTCCCCACTACACCTGACTCAGTGGGAGAAGAGCCAAAGGTCTCTTCCTCAATCACGGGGAAGTTAGCGAAAGGCAGCATGTACCACATGTGCAGCACATCATCCTTCGAATCCGTATCCTTCCTCGTTCCCTCGATCGGTAGCTGCTGTTTAAGTTTCTCCAAACTGAAACATTTAGCCGGGACTACCCCTTCAGCCTACTGCAGTCAAGACGTCAGCTTCTTTGGGGACTCCTTCAACTCTCGCCACAGCCTCAGCAGTTCTGACTCAGGGTTCCTGGCCATTTCAACCTGGGACGCAGTTACCCCATTAGCTTCTTTCACTCTGACCTGAAAAGCAGCAGTTAAAGAATATTTAGCCTCCGGTTGTTTCTTCCTGAGGACGGCTTCCAGGTCAACTTTCAGTTTTTCCGCTTCATTTAAACGTGATAGTCACCTTCAGGTTCCTTTCAAGCGTCCGCCTCCCTTTTCCGAGATCTGTCCTCCATTTCTTCACCTCCTCAGGAGTGTAGTCAAACTCCCCTCCCTGGGCTCTCGGTTTTCTGTTGACCTTAGCAGAACACTTCCTTGATCTTCCCCAACTTGTAAGTCTTCCAATCTGTTCTGAATGGACGTCTTGAGTTTCTGCTGATCCCTTCGAAGGTGGGTCATTATTTCTTCTCGCTGGATTAATTCATCAGTACATGACTGCAATGTGGTGCAAATCTCCTCGCTTCCCTGTGTCTCATTCAGATTGACGACCTGGGTTTCCATCCCCCGGTCCACCACCGTCTGTCCCAACACCAGGAAGTTCAACTGGTATGTCGGGTCATTTTTCTCACATTGCACCAAACTCCTCCGGCCAAAAACTCCTCCACATTTGACACTACGCTTCGGTCGCCCGGGCTCAGCCACTCGCCTCGCCTCATAGCCCCCCCAGGCGAATCCAAGCTTTAGGCAGTCATCCACATACGTCAAAACTCCAAACACCTTCACTTCCCCCATGGTCTTCCTCATGCCCCGCGGGAAGGATGCAGGGGCTCCGGATATGCCCTTGGGCATCTTTTCGGATCGGAAGAATCCTAGGGAACTAGTAACGGCCATCTTCAGCTCAACAGCCGCACCCCTCAGGATCTGGCAACATCCACCCCTCAGATGCAGCACATTAAACCACATCGCATAATCCACACACACGCTGTCTTCATCTTCCACGCCGCTAGGGTCCAGTTGCCGCGACCTCTCTCTCACTGAGGTGTCTTCAGCGGTCAACTCCCTTCCCTCGTGGTAGTTCGGAGCATCTACTAAGAGGGTCTCACCCTCAGCTACTTTCCCCAAGCCGTACCACCGCTGGGTCTCGTTTAAATTCGGTACTGGCTCAAGGCTGCTACGCACGTCCTCAGAAGCAACTCGACACGCTGGGTGCCCAGAAAATGCCTCCATGACCTCCAGGGTCATTAACCAATCATCGTCTTCTGGATAACTACTGCCACTAGTACCCAAAGTCTCCGGTGCCCTTGTGGTTGTCCAGGATAAATGCTTCAGACACCGGTTGTAAAACGAACTGTACAACAACTTGATCTGTGCCCCGGGGTCGAGGATAGCTTTACCATCGCTTCCCTCTATCCATAGCGACACCCTGGGGCGTGGTCCCTCTAAGCCTTCAGGAATAGGGTCTTCTCCTTTCGGAAGTTCATCGGTACATTGCTGGGAACGTGCTTCCTCAGAGACCCCAAGCCGTTCCCCCACTGGGCCTCCACTAAGTTTCCCGACACCTCTCTGATCAGCTGAACAACTGATCCCCTGAAATGAATCCCCTGGCACTGCAAGCAATTTAGCCGCCCTCCTAGCCAGAGAAGACACACTGAAAACTTGCCCCACTCTTTCAAATAACTGACAGCTGTCACTACGGTGTAAGTGAACCTGACAGCTCTAACACCGTCACCAGCCCGCCTGCTCAAACTTTCAACCAATCCCTGTCGCTCTCCCTCAACCAAGCACTGCCACTCATCTAACAACTGAGAGATCCGCTCCGCCCACGTCTCGCAAGTCTCCGCCCCTCTTGGGGTGGACACAATCCCAAACGCCAGGCGGAGCCTGCCAGAGCTGGAACATTTACTCGCAGACACTACCTCCGAATCAGACCACTCTTCCCTCTCTCTCCCAACCGCATGGACAGCCCCGAGTGCCACCTCCAACTCGTCAATGCTAGTCTGAACTCGAACAAAGACCTCACCCACCACGCATACAGCAATAACCAGCAAATAACCCACAAGAGACACACATTACAGATTTAAACAGGGCACCCACACAGCATACCAGCAGACTCAATCCCAGACAAAGCCCCCACAATGTAGCCCCTCCGGCCACCCTCAGGGTCGCTCGGCTCGCTGTCGTCTAGGGAAACAGCCTCGGCCCCGCCAAACTGGGTCATAGTTTGTTTGGATATCAGTTGTGGGGAAGATGCTGGAGTCAATTATAAAGGACGAAATAGCAGCACATTTGGATAGCAGTAACAGGATCGGTCCGAGTCAGCATGGATTTACAAAGGGGAAATCATGCTTGACTAATCTTCTGGAATTTTTTGTGGATGTAACTATGAAAATGGACAAGGGAGAGCCAGTGGATGTAGTGTACCTGAACTTTCAGAAAGCCTTTGATAAGGTCCCACATAGGAGATTAGTGGGAAAAATTAGAGCACATGGTATTGGGGGTAGGGTACTGACATGGATAGAAAAATGGTTGACAGACAGGAAACAAAGAGTAGGGATTAACGGGTCCCTTTCAGAATGGCAGGCAGTGACTAGCGGGGTACCGCAAGGCTGGGTGCTGGGATCGCAGCTATTTACAACATACATTAATGATTTAGATGAAGGGATTAAAAGTAACATTAACAAATTTGCAGATGACAGAAAGCTGGGTGGCAGTGTGAAATGTGCGGGGGATGTTGAGATAATGCAGGATGACTTGGACAGGTTGGGTGAGTGGGCAGATGCATGGCAGTTGCAGTTTAATGTGGATAAATGTGAGGCTATCCACTTTGGTGGCAAGAACTGGAAGGCAGATTACTATTTGAATGGTGTCAAGTTAGGAAAAGGGGAAGTACAACAAGATCTTGGTGTCTTTGTTCATCAGTCACTGAAAGTATGCATGCAGGTACAGCAGGCAGTGAAGAAAGCTAATGGTATAGAAACATAGAAACATAGAAAATAGGTGCAGGAGTAGGCCATTCGGCCCTTCGAGCCTGCACCGCTATTCATTATGATCATGGCTGATCATCCAACTCAGAACCCCGCCCCAGCCTTCCCTCCATACCCCCTGACCCCCGTAGCCACAAGGGCCATATCTAACTCCCTCTTAATATAGCCAATGAACTGGCCTCAACTGTTTCCTATGGCAGAGAATTCCACAGATTCACCACTCTCTGTGTGAAGAAGTTTTTCCTAATCTCGGTCCTAAAAGGCTTCCCCTCTATCCTCAAACTGTGGCCCCTCGTTCTGGACTTCCCCAACATCGGGAATAATCTTCCTGCATCTAGCCTGTCCGATCCCTTTAGGATCTTATACATTTCAATCAGATCCCCCCTCAATCTTCTAAATTCCAACGAGTACAAGCCCAGTTCATCCAGTCTCTCTTCATATGAAAGTCCTGCCATCAACATATTTATGTTGGCCTTCATAACAGGGGGAGTTGAGTATAGGAGCAAAGAGGTCCTTCTGCAGTTATACAGGGCCCTGGTGAGACCACACCTGGAGTATTGTGTACAGTTTTGGTCTCCAAATTTGAGGAAGGACATTCTTGCTATTGAGGGAGTGCAGCGGAGGTTCACGAGGTTAATTCCCGGGATGGTGGGACTGTCATATGTCGAAAAATTGGAGCAACTGGGATTGTATACACTGGAATTTAGAAGGATGAGAGGGGATCTTATTGAAACATATAAAATTATTAAGGGATTGGACACGCTAGAGGCAGGAAACATGTTCCTGATGTTGGGTGAGTCCAGAACCAGAGACCATAATTTGAGATAAAGGGTAGGCCATTTAGAACGGAGTTGAGGAAAAACTTTTTCACCCAGAGAGTGGTGGATATGTGGAATACTCTGCCCCAGAAGGCTGTGGAGGCCAATTCTCTGGATGCTTTCAAGAAAGAGTTAGATAGAGCTCTTAATGATAGCGGAGTCAAGGGATATGGGAAGAAGACAGGAACGGGGTACTGATTGTGGATGATCAGCCATGATCACAGTGAATGCTGGTCCTAGCTCAAAGGGCCGAGTGGCCGACTCCTGCACCTATTGTCTATTGTCTTATCTTACAGATAAGTCTTTTATGCAACATCTTATCGAACGCCTTCTGGAAATCCAAGTAAGTAATGCCCATCTGTTCCCCTCTACCCACTGTGCTCACTATATTCTCAAAAAACTCCAGTAAGTCTGTCAAACAGGACCTGCTGCATTTGCCTGATGGATCCATTTCTTTCCAGTTGCCTTGCTCTTTCTTCTTTAATGATAGTTTCAAACATTTTCCCAACTACAGATGTTAAACTAACTGGTTTATAGTTTCCTGCCTTTTGCCTATATCCTTTTTTGAACAGTGACCTGACATTTCCACTGGGACTGTCCAAAGTCCAGAGAATTTTGGTAAATCATCACCAAAGCCTCAACTATAACTTCTCCCATTTCTTTCAGTACCCTGGGATGCATTCCATCAGGACCAGGGGACATCTATCTTCAGGCTCACAAGTTTGCTCAGCACAACCTCTTCGGTCATAGCTATTCTATCGAGGTCCTCACCTCCCATTGCAGCCATAACTTCTCTCTTTGGCATGTTAGAATGTGTCTTCCACCATGAAGACCAACACAAAATAGTCATTTTCAGGCCTCAGCCATTTCCTCATTATCCAATATCAATTCCCCCTTCTCATCCTCCAAGGGACCTCCGTTCACTTTAGCCACCTTTTTCTGCTTTATATAATGTTAAAAACTTTTGTGTATGTTTTTATATTTTGTGCTAGTTCATTTTCATAATCTAGCTTCCCTTTCTTTATTGCTCACTTAGTGATACTTTGTTGCTTCTTAAAGTTTTCCCAATCTTCCAGCTTCGCACTACTCTTGGTGACTTTGTACGCATGAGCTTTCAGTTTGATGCCTTTTATTTCCTTAGTTATTGAAGGCTGGCTGTCCCCTCCCTTATTGTCTTTACTTTTAACTGGAATATACTTTTGTTGAGCACCGTGAAAATCTCTTTCCTCATTCTATGTCATTGGTACCCACATGGACCACGACATCTGGATCTTTCCCCTCCCACTGCAAATTCCTCTGCAGGTCAGATAACATGTCCCAAACCAGACACCAAGCAGGCAACACAGCCTTCGGGATGCTCTATCCTCACGACAGAAAACTCTGTGTATTCCCCTGACTATACTATCTACAACTGTCACTACATTTCCCCCCTCTTGAACAGCTCCTATATTTAATAGCTCTTGAATTATTTGTTTAATAAGAGGAGAATGATTTTGCTGCCAAAAATCCACTTTTTATTTAAATGCTCAAATACTAAACTTTTAATAATCAATGCAGATATTGAAATCTATTAACTTTGTGCAACATTGGTTCAGTGTAGTGTTCAGCAATCTCTAGATTTCAGTGCAAACAACAGGAATTCTGCAGATGCTGGAAATTCAAGCAACACACATCAAAGTTGCTGGTGAACGCAGCAGGCCAGGTAGCATCTCTAGGAAGAGATACAGTCGACGTTTCAGGCCGAGACCCTTCGTCAGGACTAACTGAAGGAAGAGTTAGTAAGAGATTTGAAAGTTGGAGGGGGAGGGGGAGGGATCCAAAATGATAGGAGAAGACAGGAGGGGGAGGGATGGAGCTAAGAGCTGGACAGGTGATAGGCAAAAGGGGATACCAGAGGATCATGGGACAGGAGGTCCGGGAAGAAAGACAATGGGGGGGGGGGGAACCCAGAGGACGGGCAAGAGGTATACTCAGAGGGACAGAGGGAGAGAAAGGAGAGTGAGAGAAAGAATGTGTGCATAAAAATAAGTAACAGATGGGGTACGAGGGGGAGGTGGGGCCTTAGCGGAAGTTAGAGAAGTCGATGTTCATGCCATCAGGTTGGAGGCTACCCAGACGGAATATAAGGTGTTGTTCCTCCAACCTGAGTGTGGCTTCATCTCTTCAGTAGAGGAGGCCGTGGATAGACATGTCAGAATGGGAATGGGATGTGGAATTAAAATGTGTGGCCACTGGGAGATCCTGCTTTCTCTGGCGGACAGAGCGTAGATGTTCAGCAAAGCGGTCTCCCAGTCTGCGTCGGGTCTCGCCAATATATAAAAGGCCACATCGGGAGCACCGGACGCAGTATATCACCCCAGTCGACTCACAGGTGAAGTGTTGCCTCACCTGGAGGGACTGTTTGGGGCCCTGAATAGTGGTAAGGTAGGAAGTGTAAGGGCATGTGTAGCACTTGTTCCGCTTACACGGATAAGTGCCAGGAGGGAGATCAGTGGGGAGGGATGGGGAGGGGGGGGATGAGGGATTTCAGTATTATCTCTTGCATAAAGTACTGCATAACCTTATCACTGACAGCGATGCCCTTCCTTTCTCACTTGCTTTGCTTGCTTTATCAATCAACTGGTTTTCCTCTTTCTTTGGAAGGTGTACAGAAGTATTAAAGTGTGCAATCTGAAAGAATAAGCAATTTAGAATATGTGAGGATTTTGATGTTAATGTTGCAAATGTTTCACAATCTGTAGCTTTGAGAAGAACAAACAATAGAACCATAGAACACTACAGCACAGAAAACAGGCCATTTGGCCCTTCTAGTCTGTGCCAAAACATTATTCTGTTAGTCCCATTGACCTGCATCTAGTCCACAACCCTCCAGACCTTTCCCATCCATGTACCTATCCAATTTATTCTTAAAACTTAAGAGTGAGCCCACATTTACCACGTCAGATGGCAGCTCGTTCCACACTCCCACCACTCTCTGAGTGAAGAAGTTCCCCCTAATATTCCCCCTAAACCTTTCCCCTTTCACCCTAAAACCATGTCCTCTCATATTTATCTCTCCTAATCTAAGTGGAAAGAGCCTATTCAATTTACTCTGTCTATACCGCTCAATTTTGTAAACCTCTACCAAATCTCCCCTCATTCTTCTATGCTCCAAGGAATAAAGTCTGAACTTATTCAATCTTTCCCTGTAACTCAACTCCTGAAGACCCGGCAACACCCTAGTAAATCTTCTCTGCACTCTTTCAATCTTACTGATATCCTTTCTATAGTTGGGTGACCAGAACTGTACACAATACTCCAAATTTGGCCTCAACAATGTCTTGTACAACATCACCATAACATCCCAACTCCTATACTCAATACTTTGATTTATGAATGCCGGGATGCCAAAAGCCTTCTTTACAACCCTGTCTACCTGTGATACCACTTTCAGAGAATTATGTATCTGAACTCCCAGATCTCTTTGTTCCTCCGCACTCCTCAGTGTATGTCCTACCTTGATTTGTCCTTCCAAAATGCAACACCTCACACTTGTCTGCATTAAATTCCATCTGCAAGCTTTGAAAGCCTTCCTCACTGTCCACAACTCCTCCAATCTTAGTGTCATCAGCAAACTTGCTGATCCAATTTACCACATTATTATCTAGATCATTGATATAGACAACAAACAACAATGGTCCCAGCACAGATCCCTGAGGCACACCACTAGTCACAGGCCTCCAGTCTGAGAAGCAATCATCCACTACCACTCTCTGTCTTCTCCCACACCGCCAATTTTTGAATATTTTTACTGGGATAAAAAGCTGTGTTTTTTATTAAAGAAGCATTTTTATTTGCTCAGTTCTGAGAAATCCTTCTTGTATTATAAAGCTTTTTGAAGAGATTTCTTTTTCAAGAAGGAAATCTTCAAAGTAATGTCTTTTAATTCTACCGCTCAGCTAAGTACCATTTAAAATAAAATGTAAAATGTTCAAACACTTATTTGACTTGCTTAGCATCCTCTCAAAGGACAGACAGTGAACCAATCTGAAGATGTTTGTTCAAGTGTGGTCGGCACAACATTGTGGGCCAAAGGGCCTGTAATGTGCTGTAAATTTCGATGTTCTAAGTGTGTCTTTCCTGTCCTTTAGTCACTACACAACCAGTGAAACAACTCGTATGAAAGGTAGAGAGGCAGGATCTCCTGTTGGCTACCCACTTTAGTGTGACTTCCTATTCCAATATGTTGGTCTGTCACCTCTTCTCCTACCATGATGAGTCTAAACTCAGGTTGGAGGAGCAACACTTCATGTTCTACCTGGGTAGTCTCCAACCTAACTGCATTAACATTGATTTCTCTACCTTCCAGTCATTTCTGCCTCCCCCTTCTCTCTTCCATTCCCCATTCTGGCCTCCCTCTCACTACTCACCTGCCCATCACCTCTCTCTGGTTTCTGTCCTCCTTCCCTTTTTCCCCATGGTCGATTCCCCTCTCCTATCAGATACCTCCTTCCACTGTTTGGCTCTTCCACACATCAGCTCTCAGTTTCTTACTCCATGCCACCTTTGCCCCTACCTGGTCTCACCTATCATCTGCCAGATTTTACTCTTTACATTGCACCCACCTTCTTATTCTGTCTTTTGCCCCCTTTCCAGTCCTGACGAAGGGTCTCAGCATGAAACAGCTACTCTATTCATTTCCGTGAATGCCTGACCTGCTGAGTTCCTCCAGCATTTTGAGTGTGAAGGTAGTTTTGACCAAAGCATTTGTAGCACCCATAATGTAGCCCCTGCTCATTTAGAGCAGCAGTGATGAATGTACTCATGAATTTACAAAGTTCACATCATTTTGATTCCCAATTTACCATCTGACTCTCATTGCTGATCCTAATTTAATAGGGAATAATAGAATGGCATTTGGGAATACAGAAGATACTGCAGGAAGATGCAGATGCTGGAAATCCAGAACAAGACACACAAAATGCTGCAAAACTCAGCAGGTCAGATAGCATCAATGGAAATGAATAAATAGACGATATGCCAGGCTGAGACACTTCATCAAGACTGGAAAGGAAGGAGAAAAAAATAAGATGGGAGAGGAAGGAAAACAAACTAGAAGGTGATAGGTGAAGCCAGGTGCATGGGGGAGGGGGGTTGAAGTAAGAAGTTGGGAGGTGGTAGATGGAAAAGGTAAAGGGCTGGAGAAAAAGGCAAGGAGAGTGGGCCATTGGAGAAAGGAAAAGAGGACGGGAACCAGAGGAAAGTGATGGGCAGGTGAGGGGAGCCAGAATGGGGAATTGGAGAAGAGGAAAGGGGGAGGGGGAAACATATAGAACATGGAATAGTACAGCACAGTACAGGCCCTTCGGCCCACAATGTTGTGCCGACCCTCAAACCCTGCCTCCCATATAAGCCCCCACCTTAGATTCCTCCATATACCTGTCTAGTAGTCTCTTAAACTTCACTAGTGTACCTGCCTCCACCACTGACTCAGGCAGTGCAGTCCACGCACCAACCACTCTCTGAGTAAAAAACCTTCCTCTAATATACCCCTTGAACTTCCCACCCCTTACCTTAAAGCCATGTCCTCTTGTGTTGAGCAGTGGTGCCCTGGGGAAGAGGCGCTGGCTATCCACTCTATCTATTCCTCTTATTATCTTGTACACCTCTATCATGTCTCCTCTCATCCTCCTTCTCTCCAAAGAGTAAAGCCCTAGCTCCCTTAATCTCTGATCATAATGCATACTTTCTAGACCAGGCAGCATCCTGGTAAATCTCCTCTGTACCCTTTCCAATGCTTCCACATCCTTCCTATAGTGAGGTGACCAGAACTGGACACAGTACTCCAAGTGTGGCCTAACCAGAGTTTTATAGAGCTGCATCATTACATCGCGACTCTTAAACTCTATCCCTCGACTTGTGAAAGCTAACATCTCATAAGCTTTCTTAACTACCCTATCCACCTGTGAGGCAACTTTCAGGGATCTGTGGACATGTACCCCGAGATCCCTCTGCTCCTCCACACTACCAAGTATCCTGCCATTTACTTTGTACTCTACCTTGGAGTTTGTCCTTCCAAAGTGTACCACCTCACACTTCTCCGGGTTGAACTCCATTTTCCACTTCTCAGCCCACTTCTGCATCCTATCAATGTCTTTCTGCAATCTTTGACAATCCTCTACACTATCTACAACACCACCAACCTTTGTGTCGTCTGCAAACTTGCCAACCCACCCGTCTACCCCCACATCCAGGTCGTTAATAAAAATTACGAAAAGTAGAGGTCCCAGAACAGATCCTTGTGGGACACCACTACTCACAATCCTCCAATCTGAATGTACTCCCTCCACCACCACCCTCTGCCTTCTGCAGGCAAGCCAATTCTGAATCCACCTGGCCAAACTTCCCTGGATCCCATGACTTCTAACTTTCTGAATAAGCCTACCGTGTGGAACCTTGTCAAATGCCTTACTAAAATCCATATAGATCACATCTACTGCACTACCCTCATCTATATGCCTGGTCACCTCCTCAAAGAACTCTATCAGGCTTGTTAGACATGATCTGCCCTTCACAAAACCATGCTGACTGTCCCTGATCAGACCATGATTCTCTAAATGCCTAGAGATCCTATCTCTAAGAATCTTTTCCAACAGCTTTCCCACCACAGACGTAAGGCTCACTGGTCTATAATTACCCGGACTATCCCTACTACCTTTTTTGAACAAGGGAACAACATTCGCCTCCCTCCAATCCTCCAGTACATTCCCGTGGACAACGAAGACATAAAGATCCTAGCCAGAGGCTCAGCAATCTCTTCTCTCGCCTCGTGGAGCAGCCTGGGGGATATTCCGTCAGGCCCCGGGGACTTATCTGTCCTAATGTATTTTAACAACTCCAACACCTCCTCTATCAACATGCTCCAGAACATCAACCTCACTCATATTGTCCTCACCATCATCAAGTTCCCTCTCAGTGGTGAATACTGAAGAGAAGTATTCATTGAGGACCTCGCTCACTTCCACAGCCTCCAGGCACATCTTCCCACCTTTATCTCTAATCGGTCCTACCTTCACTCCTGTCATCCTTCTTTTCTTCACATAATTGAAGAATGCCTTGGGGTTTTCCTTTACCCTACTCGCCAAGGCCTTCTCATGCCCCCTTCTTGCTCTTCTCAGCCCCTTCTTAAGCTCCTTTCTTGCTTCCCTATATTCCTCAATAGACCCATCTGATCCTTGCTTCCTAAACCTCATGTATGCTGCCTTCTTCCACCTGACTAGACTTTCCACCTCACTTGTCACCCATGGTTCCTTCACCCTACCATTCTTTATCTTCCTCACCGGGACAAATTTATCCCTTACATCCCGCAAGAGATCTCTAACCATCGACCACATGTCCATAGTACATTTCCCTGCAAAAACATCATCCCAATTCACACCTGCAAGTTCCAGCCTTATAGCTTCATAATTTGCCTTTTCCCAATCAAAAATTTTCCTGTCCTCTTTGATTCTATCCTTTTCCATGATAATTATAAAGGCCAGGGAGCGGTGGTTACTGTCTCCCAGATGCTCACCCACTGAGAAATCTGTGACCTGACCCGGTTCATTACCTAGTACAAGATCTAGTATGGCATTCCCCCTGGTCGGCCTGTCCACATACTGTGACAGGAATCCATCCTGGACACACTTAACAAACTCTGCCCCATCTAAACCCTTGGAACTAATCAGGTGCCAATCAATATTAGGGAAGTTAAAGTCACCCATGATAAGAACCCTGTTATTTTTGCACCTTTCCAAAATCTGCCTCCCAATCTGCTCCTCTGTATCTCTGCTGCTACCAGGGAGCCTATAGAATACCCTCAGTAGAGTAACTGCTCCCTTCCTGTTCCTGACTTCCACCCATATTGACTCAGAAGAGGATCCTGCTACATTACCCACCCTTTCTGTAGCTGTAATAGTATCCCTGTCCAGTAATGCCACCCCTCCTCCCCTTTTTCCGCCCTCTCTATCCCTTTTAAAGCACTGAAATCCAGGAATATTGATAATCCCTTCCATCCCTGGTGCCAGCCAAGTCTCTGTAATGGCCACTACATCATAATTCCACGTATGTATCCAAGCTCTCAGTTCATCACCTTTGTTCCTGATGCTTCTTGCATTGAGGTACACACATTTCTGCCCTTCTACCTTACTGTCTTTACACCATTTATTCTGCTTCTCTTTCCTCAAAGCCTCTCTGTATGTTAGATCTGGCTTTACTCCATGCACTTCTTTCACTGCTCTATCGCTCTGGGTCCCAACCCCCTAGCAAATTAGTTTAAACCCTCCTGAACCATGCTAGCAAACCTACCTGCAAGGATATTGCTCCCCCTCGAGTTCAGGTGCAACCCATCCAATCTGTATAGGTCCCACCTTCCCCAGAAGAGATCCCAATGATCTAAAAATCTAAAACCCTGCCCCCTGCACCAACTCCTCAGCCACGTATTCAACTGCCATCTCCTCCAATTCTTACCATCACCGTCACGTAGCACTGGCAGCAATCCTGAGAACGCCACCCTTGAGGTCCTGTTCTTCAGCCTTTTGCCTAATTCCCGAAACTCACACTTCAGGACCTCATCCCTCTTCCTGCCTATGTCGTTGGTACCAACATATATCACGACTTCTGGTTGCTTTCCCTCTCGTACCAGGATGTCGTGCATCCGGTCAGAGACATCCTGACCCTGGCACCCGGGAGGCAACAAACCATGCGGGTGTCCTTCTCACGTCCACAAAATCTCCTGTCTGCTCCCCTGACTATAGAGTCTCCAATGACGACAGCTCTCCTCTTCTCCGTCCCACCCTGCTGCAACACAGGGTCAGACTCAGTGCCGGAGGCCCTGCCACCATGGCTCACACCTGGTCGGTCATCCCCACCTACAGTATCCAGGACGGTAAACTTATTATTCAGTGGAATGGCTACAGGGGTGCTCTGCACTACCTGTCTGCTCACCTTCGCTTTCCCCCCTCTGACTGTCACCCAGCGACCTGCTTTCGACAGCCTAGGTGTGACTACCTCCCCGTAGCTCTCATCTATGACTGCCTCATTCTCCCTTATGAGTCGAAGGTCATCCAGCTGCTGCTCCAGATTCCTTACACGGTCTTCCAGATCGCCCAGCCATATGCACTTCTGGCAGATGTGACTCTGCGGGAGAGGGGGGTTCCCCCAAGACTGCCACAACTCACATGAGAGGCACATCACCATCTCAGGAGACATTGTAAAAACTAACTGCGAGCAAGCTTGTCCTCCGCCTCTTCTCGTTGAAACCTCTCGGGTCAAAGCCTCAAAGCTCCACTCCTTCACTGGCCGCTTCGCTTGAGCTACCCCTCTATTTATGTGTTTGAGCTTTTCAAAATGTTTGGTCACCTGACCTCGACTGCCCAATCAGCTGCTTTCTGCTGAGTCTGAGCTATTCAAATCTTGATTGTCTAATCAACGGCTTTCTGCTGATCTATTCAAATCTTGATTGACTTGATTGCACAGACCAACTGCCAAAACTGCCAGAATCTCTCGAGTCAAAGTCTCAAAGCTCCACTCCTTCACTGGCCCACTCATGCTCTGGCCGCTTTCCAAGTTGGAAGTTTCCAAGTTCCAACTTTCCAAGAAAGTTGGAGAAGTGATATTCATGGCATCAGGTTGGAGGCTATACAGATGGAGTGTAAGATTTTGCTCCCCCAACCTGAGAGTGTCCTCAAGGCGGTAGTAGAGGTCATGGTCTGAGAATGGGAATGATTATCGGAATTTAAATGGTTTGTCACCGAGAAATCCTAATTTTTGCAGATGGAGCAGCGTACACAATAAAGTGGTTCCCGCAATCTACTTTGGGTCTCACCTGTGTAGAGGAGGTCGCATTGGAAGCAGCAGAGACAGTAGATGACCCCAACAGGTGAAGTGTTGCCTTACCTAGAAGGACTGTTTGGGGCCCGAAATGAAGGAAGGTGAATGGCCAGGTGGAGCACTTCTGCTTGTAGGGGTAAGTGCAGGAGGGAGATTAGTGGGGAGAGAATGAATGGACAAGACAATCACGGAGGGAGGGATCCCTGTAGAAAGCGGAGAGTCGGGAATAAGTTCTTGCGGAAGTTAGAGAACTGAAACGTGAACAAAATGGTGGAAGGGTAATAGAATTATCTTTGCTGCATTGTGATCTGAACCTTTCTAAGGTGAGTGATGCGCTGCAGGATAGTCAAAAGGGCATGAGTTAACAGCACCACAACATACCCTTCAAAGGCAAAGTAATTTTATTATCAAAGTATGCATTATCACAGTATACTACCCTGAGATTCATTTTCTTGCAGGCATTTACAGAAATAAAGAAATACAATAGAATATATGAAAAACTATACAAAGACTGAGAAACAACCAATGTACAACAGAAGACAAATTGAACAAATAAAAATAAGTGAACAAATAATACTTAAAACACAACTTGCAGAGTCTTTGAAAGTGAGCCTGTAGGTTGAGTAATCAGTTCAGAGTTATGATTCCTCAATTCGGAGAAGGAACCAGTTTCCTCCGGGATCAATAAAGTATGACTATGACTATGAAGTCTGAGAATCGGAGCGGGAGTGTGGAGGAAGCCATTTTGAATTTTGCGGGTTTTTTTCATTGGCGTTCAGGGAGGCGGGATTGCGCAGGCGTGTGACGTTGGGCAGTGAAGCGCGTAAGGTTTAAAAGGAACAGAGCCTTATACAGCAGGCAGCGTCGTTTTGTGGTCAGCGGAGTGAGCTGGGAGCAGAGTGAAGGCTTAAGGGCTTTGGCTAAACGGGCGTGGTGAGGAAGATTTGGTATTCATTTTTTGTTATTATTTGAGGAGAGGGGCAAGTATGAGTGTGAGGGCAGCTTGTTGTTCTCACTGTCGGATGTGGGAGGTCGTGGACTCTCCCAGCCTCCCGGACCTCCACATCTGCGCCAGGTGCGCCCTGATGCAGCTCCTAAGGGACCGTGTTATGTTTCTGATGATAGGGGACGCGATAGTAAGGGGGTCAGATAGGCGATTCTGTGGACGCAGTCCAGAGACCCAGATGGTAGTTTGTCTCCCTGGTGCCAGAGTCTGGGATATTTCTGATCGTGTCCAAGATATCCTGAAGTGGGAGGGAGATGAGCCAGAGGTCGTGGTACATATAGGTACCAATGACATAGGTAGGAAAAGGAAAGGGGTCCTGAAAAGAGAATATAGGGAGTTAGGAAGGGAGTTGAGAAAAAGGACCACAAAGGTAGTAATCTCGGGATTACTGCCTGTGCCATGCGACAGTGAGAGTAGGAATGCAATGAGGTGGAGGATAAATGCGTGGCTGAGGGATTGGAGCAGGGGGCAGGGATTCAAGTTTTTGGATCATTGGGACCTCTTTTGGTGCAGGCGTGACCTGTACAAAAAGGACGGGTTACACTTGAATCCTAGGGGGACCAATATCCTGGCAGGGAGATTAGTGAGGGCTACTGAGGTGACTTTAAACTAGAATGGTTGGGGGGTGGGAATCAAATTAAAGAGGCTAGGCGAGAGGAGGTTAGTTCACAACAGGGGGATGGGAACCAGTGCAGAGAGACAGAGGGGTGTAAAATGAGGGTAGAAGCAAAAAGTAGTAAGGTGAAAAGTAAAAGTAGCAGGCTGACAAATCCAGGGCAAGCATCAAAAAGGGCCACTTTTCAACATAATTGTATAAGGGCTAAGATAGTTGTAAAAGCGAGCCTGAAGGCTTTGTGTGTCAATGCAAGGAGCATTCGTAACAAGGTGGATGAATTAAAAGTGCAGATTGTTATTAATGAATATGATATAGTTGGGATCACAGAGACATGGCTCTAGAGTGACCAAGGATGGGAGCTCAACATTCAGGGATATTCAATGTTCAGGAGGGATAGACATGAAAGAAAAGCAGGTGGGGTGGCGTTGCTGTTTGAGAGGAGATTAATGCAATAGAAAGGAAGGACATAAGCCGGGAGGATGTGGAATTGATATGGGTAGAGCTGCATAACACTAAGGGGCAGAAAATGCTGGTGGGAGTTGTGTACAGGCCACCTAACAGTAGTAGTGAGGTTGGGGATGGTATTAAACAGGATATTAGAAATGTGTGCAATAAAGGAACAGCAGTTATAATGGGTGACTTCAATCTACATGTAGATTGGGTGAACCAAATTGGTACGGGTGCTGAGGAAGTGGATTTCTTGGAATGTATGCGGGATGGTTTTTTGAACCAACATGTCAAGGAACCAACTGGAGAGCAGGCTATTCTAGACTGGGTATTGAGCAATGAGGAAGGGTTAATTAGCAATCTTGTCGTGAGAGGCCCCTTAGGTAAGACTGACCATAATATGGTGGACTTCTTCATTAAGATGGAGAGTGACATAGTTAATTCAGAAACAAAGGTTCTGAACTTAAAGAGGGGTAACTTTGAAGGTATGAGATGTGAATTAGCGAAGATAGACTGGCAAATGACACTTAAAGGGTTGACGGCAGATATGCAATGGCAAGCATTTAAAGATCACATGGATGAACTACAACAATTGTTCATCACAGTTTGGCAAAAGAATAAATCAAGGAAGATAGTGCACCCGTGGCTGACAAGGGAAATTAGGGATAGTATCAATTCCAAAGAAGAAGCATACAAATTAGCCAGAGAAAGTGGCTCACCTGAGGACTGGGAGAAATTCAGAATTCAGCAGAGGAGGACAAAGGGTTTAATTAGGAAGGGGAAAAAAGATTATGAGAGTAAACTGGCAGGGAACATAAAAACTGACTGTAAAAGCTTTTATAGATATGTGAAAAGAAAAAGATTGGTTAAGACAAAAGTAGGTCCCCGACAGACAGAAACAGGTGAACTGATTATGGGGAGCAAGGACATGGCAGACCAATTGAAGAATTACTTTGGTTCTGTCTTCACTAAGGAGGACATAAATAATCTTCCGGAAATAGGAGGGGACAGAGGGTCCAGTGAGATGGAGGAACTGAGGGAAATACATGTTAGTAGGGAAGTGGTGTTAGGTAAACTGAAGGGACTAAAGGCAGATAAATCCCCAGGGCCAGATGGTCTGCATCCCAGAGTGCTTAAGGAAGTAGCCCAAGAAATAGTGGATGCATTAGATTCTGGACTAGTTCCTGAGGATTGGAGGGTGGATAATGTAACCCCACTTTTTAAAAAAGGAGGGAGAGAGAAACCAGGGAATTATAGACCGGTTAGCCTAACATCGGTGGTGGGGAAACTGCTAGAGTCAGTTATCAAAGATATGATAACAGCACATTTGGAAAGCAGTGAAATCATCGGACAAAGTCAGCGTGGATTTGTGAAAGGAAAATCATGTCTGACGAATCTCATAGAATTTTTTGAGGATGTAACTAGTAGAGTGGATAGGGGAGAACCAGTGGATGTGGTACATTTGGATTTTCAAAAAGCTTTTGACAAGGTCCCACACAGGAGATTAGTGTGCAAACTAGAAAATAGGTGCAGGAGTAGGACATTCGGCCCTTCGAGCCTGCACCGCCATTCAGTATGATCATGACTGATCATCCAACTCAGAACCCTGTACCAGCCTTCCCTCCATACCCCCGATCCCTTTAGCCACAAGGGCCATATCTAACTCCCTCTTAAACATAGCCAATGAACTGGCCTCAACTGTTTCCTGTGGCAGAGAATTCCACAGATTCACCACTCTCTGTGTGAAGAAGTTTTTCCTAATCTCGGTCCTAAAAGGCTTCCCCTTTATCCTCAAACTGTGACCCCTCGTTCTGAACTTTCCCAACATCGGGAACAATCTTCCTGCATCTAGCCTGTCCAATCCCTTCAGGATCTTATACGTTTCAATCAGATCCCCCCTCAATCTTCTAAATTCCAACGAGTACAAGCCCAGTTCATCCAGTCTTTCTTCATATGAAAGTCCTGCCATCCCACGAATCAATCTGGTGAACCTTCTTTGTACTCCCTCTATGGAAAGGATGTCTTTCCTCAGATTAGGAGACCAAAACTGCACACAATACTCCAGGTGTGGTCTCCCCAAGGCCTTGTACAACTGCAGTAGTACCTCCCTGCTCCTCTACTCGAATCCTCTCGCTATAAATGCCAGCATACCATTCGCCTTTTTCACCGCCTGCTGTACCTGCATGCCCACTTTCAATGACTGGTGTATAATGACATCCAGGTCTCGTTGCACCTCCCCTTTTCCTAATCGGCCACCATTCAGATAATAATCTGTTTTCCTATTTTTGCCACCAAAGTGGATAACTTCACATTTATCCACATTAAATTGCATCTGCCATGAATTTGCCCACTCACCCAACCTATCCAAGTCACTCTGCATCCTCTTAGCATCCTCCTCACAGCTAACACTGCCGCCCAGCTTCGTGTCATCCGCAAACTTGGAGATGCTGCATTTAATTCCCTCATCCAAGTCATTAATATATATTGTAAACAACTGAGGTCCCAGCACTGAGCCTTGCGGTACCCCACTAGTCACCGCCTGCCATTCTGAAAAGGTCCCGTTTATTCCCACTCTTTGCTTCCTGTCTGCTAACCAATTCTCCACCCACACCAATACCTTACCCCCAATACCGTGTGCTTTAAGTTTGCACACTAATCTCCTGCGTGGGACCTTGTCAAAAGCCTTTTGAAAATCCAAATATACCACATCCACTGGTTCTCCCTTATCCACTCTACTAGTTACATCCTCAAAAAATTCTATGAGATTCGTCAGACATGATTTTCCTTTCACAAATCCATGCTGATTTTTTCTGATCATTTCACCGCTTTCCAAATGTGCTGTTATCACATCCTTGATAACTGACTCCAGCAGTTTCCCCACCACCAATGTCAGGCTAACCGGTCTATAATTCCCTGGTTTCTCTCTCCCTCCTTTTTTAAAAAGTGGAGTTACATTAGCCACCCTCCAATCCTCAGGATCTAGTCCAGAATCTAACGAGTTTTGAAAAATTATCACTAATGCATCCACTATTTCTTGGGCTACTTCCTTAAGCACTCTAGGATGCAGACCATCTGGCCCTGGGGATTTATCTGCCTTCAATCCCTTCAATTTACCTAACACCACTTCCCTACTAACATGTATTTCACTCAGTTCCTCCATCTCACTGGACCCTCTGTCCCCTACTATTTCTGGAAGATTATTTATGTCCTCCTTAGTGAAGACAGAACCAAAGTAATTATTCAATTGGTCTGCCATGTCCTTTGTCCCCATAATCAATTCACCTGTTTCTGTCTGCAGGGGACCTACGTTTGCCTTTACCAGTCTTTTTCTTTTTACACATCTATAAAAGCTTTTACAGTCAGTTTTTATGTTCCCTGCCAGTTTTCTCTCATAATCTTTTTTCCCCTTCCCAATTAAGCCCTTTGTCCTCCTCTGCTGAACTCTGAATTTCTCCCAGTCCTCAGGTGAGCCACTTTCTCTGGCTAATTTGTATGCTTCTTCTTTGGAATTGATACTATCCCTAATTTCTCTTGTCAGCCACGGGTGCACTACCTTCCTTGATTTATTCTTTTGCCAAACTGGGATGAACAATTGTTGTAGTTCATCCATGCAACCTTTAAATGCTTGCCATTGCATATCCACCGTCAATCCTTTAAGTGTCATTTGCCAGTCTATCTTAGCTAATTCACGTCTCATACCTTCAAAGTTACCCCTCTTTAAGTTCAGAACCTTTGTTTCTGAATTAACTATGTCACTCTCCATCTTAATGAAGAATTCCACCATATTATGGTCACTCTTACCCAAGGGGCCTCTCACGACAAGATTGCTAATTAACCCTTCCTCATTGCTCAAAACCCAGTCCAGAATAGCCTGCTCTCTAGTTGGTTCCTTGACATGTTGGTTCAAAAAACCATCCCATATACATTCCAAGAAATCCTCTTCCTCAGCACCTTTACCAATTTGGTTCACCCAATCTACATGTAGATTGAAGTCACCCATTATAACTGCTGTTCCTTTATTGCACACATTTCTAATTTCCTGTTTAATACCATCTCCGACCTCACTACTACTGTTAGGTGGCCTGTACACAACTCCCAACAGCGTTTTCTGCCCCTTATTGTTATGCAGCTCTACCTATATCGATTCCACATCTTCCCGGCTTATGTCCTTCCTTTCTATTGCGTTAATATCTTCTTTAACCAGCAACGCCACCCCACCTCCCCTTCCTTCATGTCTATCCCTCCTGAATATTGAATATCCCTGAACGTTGAGCTCCCATCCCTGGTCACCCTGGAGCCATGTCTCTGTGATCCCAACTATATCATAATCATTAATAACAATCTGCACTTTCAATTCATCCACCTTATTACGAATGCTCCTTGCATTGACACACAAAGCCTTCAGGCGCTCTTTTACAACTCTCTTAGGCCTTATACAATTATGCTGAAAAGTGGCCCTTTTTAATGCTTGCCCTGGATTTGTCAGCCTGCCACTTTTAGTTTTCCCCTTAGTACTTTTTGCTTCTACCCTCACTTTACACCCCTCTGTCTCTCTGCACTGGTTCCCATCCCCCTGTTGTGAACTAACCTCCTCACGCCTAGCCTCTTTAATTTGATTCCCACCCCCCAACCATTCTAGTTTAAAGTCACCTCAGTAGCACCCCGCAAATCTCCCTGCCAGGATATTGGTCCCCCTAGGTTTCAAGTGTAATCTGTCCTTTTTGTACAGGTCACGCCTGCGCCAAAAGAGGTCGCAATGATCCAAAAACTTGAATCCCTGCCCCCTGCTCCAATCCCTCAGCCACGCATTTATCCTCCACCTCATAGCATTCCTACTCTCACTGTCGCGTGGCACAGGCAGTAATCCCGAGATTACTACCTTTGCGGTCCTTTTTCTCAACTCCCTTCCTAGCTCCCTATATTCTCCTTTCAGGACCTCTTCCCTTTTCCTACCTATGTCATTGGTACCTATATGTACCACGACCTCTGGCTCCTCACCCTCCCACTTCTGGATATCTTGGACACGATCAGAAATATCCCGGACCCTGCCACCAGGGAGGCAAACTACCATCCGGGTCTCTGGACTGCGTCCACAGAATCGCCTATCTGACCCCCTTACTATCGAGTCCCCTATCACAACTGCCCTCCTCTTCCTTGCCCTACCCTTCTGAGCTACAGGGCCGGACTCTGTGCCGCAGGCACGGCCACTGGCGCTTCCCCCGGGTAAGTTGTCCCCCCCAACAGTACTCAAACAGGAGTACCTGTTGTTAAGGGGCACAGCCACCGGGGTACTCCCTATTACCTGACTTTTCCCCTTCCCCCTCCTAACCGTGACCCACTTGTCTGCCTCCCGTGGCCCCGGTGTGACCACCTGCCTGCAACTCCTCTCTATCACCTCCTCACTCTCCCTGACCAGACGAAGGTCATCGAGCTGCAGCTCCAGTTCCGTAACGCGGTCCCTTAGGAGCTGCATCTCGATGCACTTGGCGCAGATGTAGACGTCTGGGAGGCTTGGAGACTCCAGGGCCTCCCACATCCGACACCGAGAACAGCAAACTGCCCTCACACTCATACTGCCCCTCTCCTCAAATAACAACAGAAAATGAATGCCAAACCTTCCTCGCCTCGCCCGTTTCCGCCTAAGCCCGTTGAGCCGAAGCCCTTAAGTCTTCACTCTGCTCCCGGCTCACTCCGCAGCCCGCAAACTGCGCTGCCCGCTCTATGAGGCTCTGTTCCTTTTAAATCTGCCGCACTGCACAGCCCGACGTCACACGCCTGCGCAGTCCCGCCTCTCAGAACGCCGTTGGAGAAAAAAAATAACGAAAATTTCAAAAATGTCTTTCTCGGCACTCCCACTCAGACTCTCAGACTCCTTCTTCGAATCAGATGATACTAAGATAGGTGGCGTTGTGGATAATGAAGTAGGTTTTCAAAGCTTGCAGAGAGATTTAGGCAAGTTAGAAGAGTGGGCTGAAAGATGGCAGATGGAGTTTAATGCTGATAAATGTGAGGTGCTACATTTTGTTAGGACTAATCAAAATAGGACATACATGGTAAATGGTAGGGCATGGAAGAATGCAGTAGAACAGAGGGATCTAGGAATAATGGTGCATAGTTCCCTGAAGGTGGAATCTCATGTGGATAGGGTGGTGAAGAAAGCTTTTGGTATGCTGACCTTTGTTAATCAGAGCATTGAGTATAGGAGTTGGGATGTAATGTTGAAATTGTATAAGGCATTGGTAATACAAATTTGGAGTATTGTGTACAGTTCTGGTCACCGAATTATAGGAAAGATGTCAATAAAATTGAGAGAGTACAGAGGAGATTTACTAAAATGTTGCCTGGCTTTCATCTCCTAATTACAGAGAAAAGTTGAACAAGTTGGGTCTTTATTCTTTGGAGCATAGAAGGTTGAGAGGGGACTTGATAGAGGTGTTTAAAATTATGAGGGGGATAGATAGAGTTGACGTGGATAGGCTTTTTCCATTGAGAGTGGGGGAGATTCAAACAAGAGGGCAGGAGTTGAGAGTTAAAGGGCAAAAGTTTAGGGGTAACATGTGGGGGAACTTCTTTACTCAGAGAGTGGTAGCTGTGTGCAATGAGCTTCCAGCAGAAGTGGTTGAGGCAGGTTCGATGTTGTCGTTTAAAGTTGAATTGGATAGGTGTGTGGACAGGAAAGGAATGGAGGGTTATGGGCTGAGTGCGGGTTGGTGGGACTAGGTGAGGGTAAGAGCTCGGCATGGACTAGAAGGGCCGAGATGGCCTGTTTCCATGCTGTAATTGTTATATGATTATTTGGTTATGATGAGTGAAGTTATCCACACTGGTTCAAGAACCTGATAGCTGTGGGGTAATTCTGCAAAAAAAAAATTCCTCTCCCTACCCCATCTTGCTGTTCACCTGGTTTACATGGTTGTTGGAAAATTAAAGCAGAAAATTGTATCCTGCTGGACAGAACGAGAACTCGGGCATAGCTTCAAGATTCGGGACAGTAGATTTAGGACAGAGATGAGAAGGAACTGCTTTTCACAGACGGCGTTGAATCTGTGGAATTCTCTGCCCAATAAAGCAGTAGAGGCTACCTCAGTAAATATACTTAGAACAAGGTTGGATAGATTTTTGCATAGTACGGGTATTAAGGGGAAAATGCAGGTAGGTGGAGATGAGTCCATGGCGAGGTCAGCCATGATCTTATTGAATGGTGGAGCAGGCTCAGTGGGCCAGATGGCCAACTCCTGCTCCTATTTCTGATGTTCTGCTTTATTGCCCTGCTAGATGAAGAAACAGTACAGGAGTGAAGGAATAAAAAGTGACCACGTTAAAAGTTGGATACATTATTACATCAATTGCATTATTTACATTTTAAACAAGAAGGGATCGTACAGTATGGCCAAGTGATATAGGAATTGATATGGGAGGTCAGGGGAGTAATGGAATGCATGGAGTATAAGATATAAAGTGGATGAGCTTGAGGCTCAGTTGGAAATTGGTGAGTATGATGTTGTGGGAATAACAGAGACATGGCTTCAAGTGGACAGGGCCTGGCAAATGAATATTCAAGGGTATACGTCCCATCGAAAGGACAGACTGATGGGCAGAGGGGATGGGGTTGCCCTGTTGGTAAGGAATAATATTCAGTCCCTTGCGAGGGGGTACATAGAATCAGGAGACGTAGAGTCAGTATGGATAGAACTGAGAAATTCTAAGGGTAGAAAGACCCTAATGGGAGTTATCTACAGGCCCCCAAACAGTAGTCTGGATATAGGGTGTAAGTTGAATCAAGAGTTAAAATTGGCATGTCGCAAAGGTTGTTATGGGGGACTTCAACATGCAGGTAGACTGGAGGAATCAGGTTGGTACTGGACCCCAAGAAAGGGAGTTTGTGGAGTCCCTCTGAGGTGGATTCTTAGAACAGCTTGTACTGGAGTCTACCAGAGAGAACGCAATTCTAGATTTAGTGTTGTGCAATGAACCGGATTTGATCAGAAACATTGAGGTAAAGGAGCGATTAGGAGGTAGTGACCATAATATGATAAGTTTTAACCTACAGTTTGAGAAGGAGAAGATTGGAGCGACTGGGCTTGTATACTCTGGAATTTAGAAGGCTGAGAGGGGATCTTATTGAAACATATAAGATTATTAAGGGATTGGACACGCTGCAGGCAGGAAGCATGTTTCCGCTGATGGGTGAGTCCAGAGCCAGAGGCCACAGTTTAAGAATAAGGTGTAGGCCATTTAGAACGGAGTTGAAGAAAAACTTTTTCACCCAGAGAGTCGTGGATATATGGAATGCTCTGCCCCAGAAGGCTGTGGAGGCCAAGTCTCTGGATGCTTTCAAAAAAGAGTTGGATAGAGCTCTTAAGGATAGTGGAATCAAAGGTTATGGGGATAAGGCAGGAACTGGATACTGATAGTGGATGATCAGCCATGATCAGAGTGAATGGCGGTGCTGGCTCAAAGGGCCAAATGGCCTACTCCTGCACCTATTGTCTATTGTCTATTGAAATACTACTTTCTGTTGAAACTTTATGTGAGACTGCACTATGTTGGTGACACACGTTCTTTTCCCTTACATTCCAGTCCTGACAAAGGGATTCGGCCCAAAACATCAACTGTCTATTAATTTCCACAGATACTGCCTGGCCTGTTGAATTCCTCTAGCATTTTGTGTTTGTTGCTCTGGATTTGCAGCAACTGCAGGATATCTTATGTTTATTATATTGATGATGAATTTTTTAGAATAACCCATTGATTTTTAACTTGCTGATTTATGCAGCATATTCATAAATATAGCTAATTTATCAAATGTATTTTTGAAACCATCATGCAGTAACATCCCTATAACTATTTATGTAAAAGGAAGTTTGTAATTGCTTAAGTAGAAATTATTTTTATAAATATTCCTTGAGTTAATAAAGTTATTCAATGCCATTGAAACAAAGAAAGACTCATTTCATACCTTTAATGCCCTTGAGATAACTGTCATCAAGGACAAATATAAAGGAAGCTGCCAGAAAATGGCCAGTAACATCATGAAGGTTCCCACCCACCCTGCTCATGGACTGTTTGTCCCACTCACATCAGGAAGGAGGCAATGTAACATCTATGCCAGGACCTGACATCATTTGTGGGAAAGTTATTGGAAGGTATTCTAAGAGACCAGATATATAAGTACTTGGATAGACATGGACTGATTAAGGATAGTCAGCATGGTTTTGTGCGTGGTAGGTCATGTCTATCTGAACTTCGTTTTTTTTTGAGGAAATTACCAGGGAAGTTGATAAAAGCAAAGTAATGGATATTGTCTACATGGACTTTAGTGAGACATTTGACAAGGTCCCACATGGGTGGTGGTCAAGATGGTTCAGTCGCTCGGCATTCAAAATGAGGACTAGAAATTAGATTAGAAATTGATTTTGTGGAAGAAGCCAGAGAGTGGCGGTAAAAGGTTGCGTCTCTGACTAGAGCCCTGTGACTATAGGGATCAGTGCTGGGTCCATTGTTTGTCATCTATATTAACAATCTGGATGATAATGTGTTGAACTGGATCAGCAAATATGCAAATGACAACCAAGATTGTGGGGTGTAATGGACAGTGAAGAAAGCTTTCATGGCTTGCAGTGGGATCTGGATCAACTGGAAGAATGGACTGAAAAATGACAGAATTTAATTCAGTCAAGTGTGAAGTGTTGCACCTTGGTAGAAGCAACCAGAGTAAGTGTGTTAGAACAAAGGGATTTGGAAAAGCAGATGTGTAATTCGCAGAAAATGGTGTCACAGGTAGATAGATTTGTAAAGAAAACTTCTGGTACATTGGCCTTCATAAATCAAAGTATTGAGTATAGGGAGATGGGATGTTGAAGCTGTGTATTGGTGAGGCCTAATTTGGAGTATTGTGTGTAGTTTTGGTCACCTACCTACAAGCAAGATTGAAAGAGTATTAAAAAAAATTACAAGGATGTTGCCAGGTCTGGAGGACCTGAGTTATAAGGAAAGATTGAATAGGTTACAACTTTATTCCTTGGAATGGTGAAGATAGAGAGGAGATTTGATAGAGCTATGGAAAATTATAACGGGTATAGATAGGGTAAATGCAAGCAAGCTTTTTCCACTGAGCATGGGTGGGACGACAAGCAGAAGTCATGGGTTAAGGCAGAAAGGTGAAAAGTTTAAGGGGAATATGAGATCAAACTTCTTCAGTCAGAAGGTTGTGAGAGTGTGGAACAAGCTGCCAGCAACAGATGGTGCATGCAAGTTCAATTTCAACATTTAAGACATGGATGGTAGGGATATAGAGGGTTATGGTCCTGTTTCAGGTCAATGGGAGTAGGCAATTTAAATGGATTTGGATGGACTAGATGTGCCATATGGCCTGTTACTGTGCTGTACTTCTATTACTTTATGACCACCAGAATCAAAAACAGTTACTTTCCCCAAAGCTGATCAACTCCTCCACCCACTAACTCAACCCTCCACACCCTCAACCATGACACCTTGATCATTTCCCATCAGAGTCACCTTATGCACACTCCTGTACCAAGCATTAATTTATGGACATTCAATCAATCTATGTATAGAAGCTATCTTATGTATTATATTTATTGTGTTTATTACTATGTTCTTAATCTTACAGGGCTTTTCTTGTGCTGCGTCAGATCTGGAGTAACAATTATTTTGTTATCCTTTATACTTGTGTACTGGAAATGACATTAAATAATCTTGAATCTTGGATACACTAGACCTTTTCATAGCCCATATAGAGTAAAAGATGGTTACTGTATAGTATAGATAGTCATTGTATGGTCACTGTGATATAGGAAGGAGTAAAAGATGATCACTGTATGGTTCAATGTACATTTATTATCGAAGTATGTACACTGTATACAACCCTGAGATTCATCTTCCCCAGGCAGCCATGAAACAAAGAAAAGCATGGAAGATGTTCAAAGAAAAACATCAAACACTCCCCCATGCACAAAAAAAATAAGTTGTGCAAATGGAAACAAGAACATCAACCACCCCGCCCCCAGACACACAAAAAAAAGAAAATTCTGAAAACGGGACAAAAGCATCAACACCCCCTCCACGCACAAAAAAAAAAATTGTGTAAACAGCAGCAACACACCCCTAGAAGCAAAAACAACAAAAATCAAGCAAACGGCAACTAGAATATTAACCTCCCTCTCACGCACAAAATAAATGTAAATGGGAACCTGAACATGAACTCCCCCCAACATAAAAAGGAATCAAATTGTGCAACATCAAACCCTCCGATGGGCAAACGGAAATGGTAACCCCAAACCACCCTCCTACCTGTGCAAAACAACGAATACATTGTGCAAACGGCAACAGGAAAGAATGGGTGAAACACAGAATATGAAAGCATGAGATTAAAATAAACCAAGTGAACCACAGTCCATAAATCCAGAACTTTGGTAACATCTTCCAACAGCATTGAGGGAGTGAGAGACCATCTGAACGCAGGGGCCTTCCCTCGGGAGCAGCGAGTGAGACAGCATCACATAGACACTCTCCTACGCAGCAGCAAGCCGAGGCTGGGAGTTGTCTGAACACTACCCTGCCTTCCACACTCACCTCGATGTTTTCGATCTTGCTCAATACTTCAGTTGGCAAGATTGGTGAAGAATGGAGTTGGGCTCATGCCTGTCTCTAAGTTTCTAGGCCTGAAGGCCACTCATCTCCTGGAATCTTTACTTTATGACCACTATGTCACCACATAATCACTGTATAGTATAGACAGTCACTGTATAGTGTAGACAGACACTGTGTGGTCATTGTATAGAATAGACAGTCACTGTATGGTTAATGGATAGTATAGGCAGGAACTGTATGGTCACTGTGTAGTATAGACAGTCACTGTATGGTTACTGTATAGTATAGGCAGTCACTATCACCACTGTATAGTATAGACAGTCACTCTATAGTCACTGTAGGTATATACAGTCACCCTACAGTCACTATACTATAGACAGTCACTGTATAGTATAGACAGTCACTCTATAGTCACTGTAGGTATATACAGTCACCCTACGGTCACTATACTATAGACAGTCACTGTATAGTGTAGACAGACACTGTGTGGTCATTGTATAGAATGGACAGTCACTGTATGGTTAATGGATAGTATAGGCAGGAACTGTATGGTCACTGTGTAGTTTAGACAGTCACTGTATTGTACAGACAGTCACTGTATGGTTACTGTATAGTATAGGCAGTCACTATCACCACTGTATAGTATAGACAGTCACTCTATAGTCACTGTAGGTATATACAGTCACCCTACGGTCACTATACTATAGACAGTCACTGTATCGTGTAGACAGACACTGTGTGGTCATTGTATAGAATAGACAGTCACTGTATGGTTAATGGATAGTATAGGCAGGAACTGTATGGTCACTGTGTAGTATAGACAGTCACTGTATTGTATAGACAGTCACTGTATGGTTACTGTATAGTATAGGCAGTCACTATCACCATTGTATAGTATAGACAGTCACTCTATAGTCACTGTAGGTATATACAGTCACCCTACGGTCACTATACTATAGACAGTCACTGTATAGTATAGACAGTCACTGTATCTATGCTCACTGTATAGTATAGAGAGTCACTGTATGGTCACTGTAAGTATAGACAGACACTGTGTGGTCACTGTATAGTATAGAGAGTTACTATAGCCACTGTATAGTATAGGCAATCACTGTATGATCACTGTATAGTACAGACAGTCACTATATGGTCACTGTAAGTCTAGACAGCCTAGTGGTCACTCTAGTAGAGGTGGTCACTGCCTGATGTAGGAAGTGGAGCTGCCAATTTATGCATATTAAACTCCCATAAGATATAATACATTAAGTTTTAGGTGCAGAATGTGGCGATTTGGACTATTGCATTTGTTTTGCCATTAAATGATAGCTCTTTTTATTCCGATCACATTCTGCTGCTTTCTCCCAAAACCTTACACCCTCTGACTAATCAAGAACCTATCAATTTCTATATTAAATACATCTAATACCATGGCCTCCACAGCCCTCTGTTCTACAGATTCACTACCCTCTGTCTAAAGAAATTCCTCCTCATCTCAATTTTAAAGGGATGTTAGTTTATTCTGAGTTTGTGCCCTCAGAACCTAGATACCTACTAATGGAGTCATCCTCTCCATGTCCACTCTCTCCAGGTCTATCAGCACCTGACAGGTTTCTATGAGATCCCTCCCCTATCATTCTGAGCTCCAGCAAGTTCAGATACAGAGACATCATACATTAAGCTTTTTTATTTCTGGATCATTCTTGTGAACCGCCTTTAAAGCTTTGCCAGGCCTAGTACAGCTTCCCTTAGAGGCTGTTGCCTTTCCTCCATGAATGCCAAATGTTAAGTATCATAGGCATTGACAAATCAGCATATAGGAGGGATATCAAATATCCGCTGAATAGCATCATAAACTCCCACTCAACCTCAGCAAAAACAAAGAGCTGATTATTGACTACAGGCAGAGGAAACCAGAGGTCCATGAGCTAGCATTTGTCAGGGATCAGAGGTGGAGAGGATCAGGAACTTTAAATTCCTCAGTATTATCATTTCAGAGGATCTGTTCTGGGTCCAGCACGTAAGAACAATTACACAGAAGGCACAGCAAAGACTCTACTTCCTTAGACATTTCAAAGATTCAGCATGCCATCTAAAACTGACAAACTTCTATAGCTACACGGTGCAGAATATACTAACTGGTTACATCACGGCATGGTATGGAAATACCAATAACCTCGAATGGAAAATCCTAAAAAAGTAGTGGGCACAGCCCAATAAAGCCTGCCTCACCATTGCTCACATCTAAATGGAGCAGTGTCATAGGAAAGCAACATCCATCATCAAGAATCCTCACCACCCAGGCTCTGCTCTCTTCTTGCTACTGCCATCAGGAAGAATGTACAGGAACCTAAGAACCCGCACCACAAGGTTCAGGAACAGTTATTAATCACCCCTCAACCATCAGGCTTTTGAACTAGAGAGGATAACTTCACTCACCTCAACCCTAAACTGATCCCACAAACTTTGGACTCACTGCTAAGGACTCTACAACGCACATTCTTGATGTTTATTGTTCATTTATCTGTTTGTTTGTTTGCTTATTTATTTATTTATTTATTTATTATTTTGTTTTTACGCAGTTTGTTGTTTGTCTTGTTGGGTGTAACCTTTCACCCCTTCTAATCTGTTTCTTTCTATTTACAGTGTACAGCCGCAAGAAAATAAATCTCAGGGTTATAATTTCTTTTGCTCAGGGCACGACTGCACAGGCACATGAACATCAGTGAGTTAGACTGTTTAAAAAGAAGACAGCTTTATAGAGCGACGCAGAGTAGAGGGAGTCAGAGTAGGAGGACTTTGTCAGAACGGGTCAAGGTGAGGTAAGTTACTTGTGAGGAATAGGAATAGGAAGTATGTCTGTGAGGCCAGTGTTCTGTACTGGGTGTCAGATGTGGGAAGTTTGGGAGACTCCCAGCCTCCCAGACGGCCACATCTGCGCCAGGTGCGTTGAGCTGCAGCTCCTTAGGGACCGCATTAGGGAATTGGAGATGCAGCTCGATGACCTTCGTCTGGTCAGGGAAAGTGAGGAGGTGATAGAGAGGAGCTATAGGCAGGTAGTCACACCAGGGCCTTGGGAGACAAAGTAACAGTCAGGAGAAGGAAGGACAGGAGTCAGATACCAGAGAGTACCCCTGTACCTCTGGTGAGTAGGGACGTGCTTAGACCGAAGGTTTGAGATGTGTCTATTTTAACGCAAGGAGTGTTGTGAACAAAGCGGATGAGTTTAGAGTGTGGATCAGTACTTGGAGATATGATGTGGTGGCCATTACAGAGATTTCAATGACTCAGGTACAGGAATGGTTACTTCAAGTGCCGGGTTTCAGATGTTTCAGAAAGGACAGGGAGGGAGGCAAAAGAGGTGGGGGCGTGGCACTGTTGATCAGAGATAGTGTCACGGCTGCAGAAAAGGTGGATGTCACGGAGGGATTGTCTTCGGAGTCTCTTTGGGTGGAGGTTAGGAACAAGAAGGGGTCAATAACTTTACTGGGTGTTTTTTATAAGCTGCTCAATAGTAACAGGGATATCGAGGAGCAGATAGGGAAACAAATCCGGGAAAGGTGTAATAATAACAGAGTTGTTGTGATGGGAGATTTTAATTTCCCAAATATTGATTGGTATCTCCCTAGACCATGGGGTTTAGATGGGGTGGAGTTTGTGAGGTGTGTTCAGGAAGGTTTCTTGACAGAATATGTAGCTAAGCCTACAAGAGGAGAGACTGTACTTGATTTGGTATTGGGAAATGAACCTGGTCAGGTGTCAGATCTCTCAGTGAGAAAGCATTTTGGCAATAGTCATCATAATTCTATCTCCTTTACAATAGCATTGGAGAGAGATAGGAACAGACAAGTTAGAAAAGTGTTTAATTGGAGTAAGGGGAATTATGAGACTATCAGGCAGGAAATTGGAAGCTTAAATTGGAAACAGATGTTCTTAGGGAAAAGTACGGAAAAAATGTTGCAAATATTCAGGGGATATTTGTGTGGAGTTCTGCATAGGTACATTCCAATGAGACAGGGACATTATGGTAGGGTAGAGGAACTGTGGTGTACAAAGGCTGTAATAAATCTAGTCAAGAAGATAAGAAAAGCTTACAAAAGGTTCAGAGAGCTAGGTAATGTTAGAGATCTAGAAGATTATAAGGCTAACAGGAAGGAGCTTAAAAAGGAAATTAGGAGAGCCAGAAGGGGCCATGAGAAGGCCTTGACGGCCAGGATTAAGAAAAACCCCAAGGCATTCTACAAGATGTGAAGAGCAAGAGGATAAGATGTGAAAGAATAGGACCTATCAAGTGTGACAGTGGAAAGTGTGTATGGAACTGGAGGAAATAGCAGAGGTACTTAATGAATACTTTACTTCAGTATTCATTATGGAAAAGAATCTTGGTGATTATAGTGATGACTTGCGGCGGACTGAAAAGCTTGAGCATGTAGATATTAAGAAAGAGGATGTGCTGGAGCTTTTGGAAAGCAAAGCTGGATAAGTTGCCAGGACCGTTTGAGATGTAACCCGGGCTACTGTGGGAGGCAAGGGAGGTGATGTCTGAGCCTCTGGCGATGATCTTTGCATCATCAATGGGGACGGGAGAGGTTCTGGAGGATTGGAGGGTTGCAGATGTTGTTCCTTTACTCAAGAAAGGGAGTAGAGATAGCCCGGAAAATTACAGACCAGTGAGTCTTATCTCAGTGGTTGGTAAGTTGATGGAAAAGATCCTGAGAGGCAGGACTTATGAACATTTGGAGAGGTATAATATGATAGGAGAAGTCAGCATGGCTTTGTCAAGGGCAGGCCATGCCTTACGAGCCTGACTGAATTTCTTCCTTTTAAATCTTTTTATTGAATAAGTATACAAAAAGGTAAGCCATATGGGCACTAATACACTGTTAGAATATAATAAAATTACAGGAGATATTAATACAGAAAAAAAAATGATACAAACAATGTAATTTAAACATAACATACTAAGGTAACATAATAGTATACTAATTTTTATATATATATATATCAAAAAAAAAGGAAAAAAAAACCCCAAAAAACCCACTGTGCAACTAAACTAAAAGCAAAGCAAAGCAATGGGCTAACTTGGAACCAAGTAGAGTTAAAGAACTTAAAATCACGTCCTCAAACCCGACCTCCATTAAAAACAATAAAAAAAACAAGAAGGGTATATAAATATGGAGCAAAAAAGAGAAGAAAAAAATTACATTAAATGAAAATATTGAATAAAAGATCTCCAGGTCTGTTCAAATTTAAGTGAGGAATCATAAAGATTGCTTCTAATTTTCTCCAAATTCAAGCATAATATCGTCTGAGAAAACCAAAAAAAGGTAGTTAGAGCATTAAGCTCTTTCCAATGTTGTAAGATACATCTTTTCACCATTAAAATAAGAAATGCAATCATTCTACGGGCTGAAGGAGAAAGATTACTGGAAATTTTAGGTAGTCCAAAGATAGCAGTAATAGGGTGAGGAGAGATATCTATATTCAATACCTTTGAGATAATATTAAAAATGTCCCTCCAAAAAGTTTCCAGAGTAGGACAAGACCAAAACATATGAGTTAAAGAGGCTATCTGCCCTGGACATCTATCACAAAAAGGATTAATATGAGAATAAACGCGAACTAATTTATCTTTGGACATATGTGCTCTATGAACAACTTTAAATTGAATTAGGGAATGTTTAGCACAGATAGAGGAAGTATTGACTAATTGTAAAATCTGCCCCCAGTCATCCACGGAAATGATAGAACCCAATTCCTGTTCCCAATCTACCCTAATCTTATCAAATGGAGCTTTCCTAAGTTTCATAATAATATTATAAATCATAGCCGATGCACCTTTCTGACATGGATTAAGGTTAATTATAGTATCTAAAATGTATGTAGGAGGAAGCATTGGAAAGGAAGAAAGTATAGTACTTAGGAAATTTCTAACTTGTAGATATCTAAAAAAATGTATTGTTGATAAATTATATTTATTAGATAATTGTTCAAAAGACATAAGGGAACCATCTAAAAATAAATCCAAAAACCGTGAAATACCCTTAGTCTTCCAAATTTGAAAAGCACGATCCGTAAAAGAGGGAGGAAAAAATATGTTACCTAAAATAGGAATCGCTAGCCCAAATTGGCTAAGATCAAAAAATCTTCTGAATTGAAACCAAATATGTAAGGTATATTTAACTATCGAGTTAGAGACCTGTTTGAGGCGTTTCAAATCAAAAGGAAGAGAGGAACCTAAAATAGAGCCAAGTGTATAGCCCTGAACAGATTGTAATTCCAATACTACCCATTTAGGAATGGATAGTATATCCTGGTCAAGTAACCAAAATTTCATATGTCGAATATTAATTGCCTAATAATAGAATCTAAAGTTAGGTAATGCTAAACCTCCATCTCGCTTAGCTTTCTGTAAATGTATTTTACCCAGTCTCGGGTTTTTATTTTGCCAAATAAATGAAGAAATTTTTGAGTCAACTTTATCAAAAAAAGATTTTGGAACAAAAATCGGTAATGCCTGAAATATATATAAAAATTTTGGCAGAAAAAATATCTTAACTGCATTAATACGACCAATCAAAGTTAAATATAATGGAAACTATTTAGATGAAAGTTGAATAATGTGGTCAATTAAGGGTAAAAAGTTAATCTTAAATAAATCTTTGTGTTTACAAGTAATTTTAATCCCAAGATATGAAAAATAATTATTAATCAATTTAAACGGAAAGTTATGATATAAGGGAAGTTGTTTATTAATCGGGAAAAGTTCACTCTTACTAAGATTTAATTTATAACCTGAAAAAAGACTAAATTGTGCTAATAACTCTAAAACAGCAGGGATGGATTTTTGAGGATTAGAAATATATAAAAGTAAGTCATCAGCATAGAGTGATATTTTATGGGACTTTAAGCCCCGAGTTATCCCAGTAATATTTGGAGATTCTCGAATAGCAATTGCAAGAGGTTCTAATGCAATATCAAATAATAAAGGACTAAGAGGACAACCTTGTCGAGTACCTTGAAAAAGAGGGAAAAAAGGTGAGCTTAAAGAGTTAGTATGGTCTGAGGCCGACTGAATTTCTTGAGGATGTGACTGAACACATTGATGAAGGTAGAGTAGTAGATGTAGTGTATATGGATTTCAGCAAGGCATTTGATAAGGTACCCCATGCAAGGCTTATTGAGAAAGTAAGGAGGCATGGGATCCAAGGGGACATTGCTTTGTTGATCCAGAACTGGTTTGCCCACGGAAGGCAAAGAGTGGTTGTAGACTGGTCATATACTGCATGGAGGTCGGTCACCAGTGGAGTGCCTCAGGAGTCTGTTCTGGGACCCTTACTCTTTGTGATTTTTATAAATAAGACCATAAGACCATAAGACCATAAGCCAAAGGAGCAGAAGTCGGCCATTCAGCCCATCGAGTCTGCTCCATTTTATCATGAGCTGATCCATTCTCCCATTTAGTCCCACTCCCCCGCCTGGATGACCTGGATGAGGAAGTGGAGGGATGGGTTTGTAAGTTTGCTGATGACACAAAGGTTGGAGGTGCTGTGGATAGTGCGGAGGGCTGTCAGAGGTTACAGTGGGACATTTGTAGGATGCAAAACTGGGCTGAAATGTGGCAGACGGAGTTCATCCCAGATAAGTGTGAAGTGGTTCATTTTGGTAGGTCAAATACGATGGCAAAATATAGTAGTAATGGTAAGACTCTTGGCAGTGTGGAGGATCAGAGGGATCTTGGGGTCCGAGTCCATAGGACACTCAAAGCTGCTGCGCAGGTTGACTCTGTGGTTAAGAAGGCGTACAGTGCATTGTCCTTCATCAATTGTGGGATTGAGTTTAGGAGCCAAGAGGTAATGTTGCAGCTATATAGGACCCTGGTCCAACCCCACTTGGAGTACTGTGCTCAGTTCTGGTCACCTCACTACAGGAAGGATGTGGAAACCATAGAAAGGGTACAAAGGAGATTTACAAGGATGTTGCCTGGATTGGGGAGCCTGCCTTATGAGAATAGGTTGAGTGAACCTGGCCTTTTCTCCTTGGAGCGATGGAGGATGAGAGGTGACCTGATAGAGGTGTATAAGATGATGAGAAGCATTGATCATGTGGATAGTCAGATGCTTTTTCCCAGGGCTGAAATGGCTAACATGAGAGGGCATAGTTTTAAGGTGCTTGGAAATAAATAAGTTTTGCACACAGAGAATGGTGGGTGTGTGGAATGCACTGCCAGTGAAAGTGGTAGAAGCAGATACAATAGGTCTTTTAAGAGACTCAGATAGGTACATGGAGCCTAGAAAAATACAGGGCTATGTGGCAGGGAAATTCTTGGCAGCTCCTAGAGTAGGTGACATGGTCGGCACAACATTGTGGGCCCAAGGGCCTGTGAGGTGCTGTAGATTTGTTATGTTCTAAGTTATATGTTACTATGTTCTATGTTCTATGTTCTTTGTTTCATGCCTTTTCCAACTCCCTTAGCAAACTCAACACCACATCTTGGCTTCTATTTGCAGACCTGCACATAATTCCCATAATGGTTTTTTAACCCTTGCAGTGTCTTAACTCCACCCACAAAGATTCAACATTCTCTGACCCGATGTCACCTCTTGCTAATGATGTAATTCCTTCTTTTACCAACAGAGCCACACCATTGCCTGTGCCTTCCTGACTGCCCTTTCCATACAAAGTACATCCTTTGTTGTTAAGCTCCCAATTATGGCCTTCTTGCAGCCACGACTAAGTGATTCCTCCAATATCAAACTGACCAATCTCTAACTGCTCCACAAAATCATCCACCTTACTCTGAATGCGACATGCATTTAAATACAGCTTATTCAGTCGTGCATTCTTCACCCTTTTGAATTTTGCCTCAGTGGTACAACTTAACTCTTTGCTCTGTCTGCATTTGTGTGCATTCTGGGGATTAAAATCCTAACCTATTCAAGTTTTCCTAAATCTCAAATCCTCCCATCCTGGCAACATCCGTGTAAATTTTCTCTTCACTCTTTCAATCTTTTTCACATTGTTCCTGTAGGTAGGTGACAGTATTCCGAAGTAATTTCTAAAGTAAGTACATATTCGGCACAGCTTTGTGGGCCGAAGGCCCTGTATTGTGCTGTAGGTTTTCTATGTTTCTATAAAACTGCACACAATGCTCCAAATTAGGCCTCACCAGCATCTTACACTCAACATAACATCCCAACTTTTGTACTCAATACATTAATTTATGAAGGCAAATGTGCCAAAAGCTTTCTTCATGACGCTATCTACCTGTGACATCTGTATCGATTATTAATCTACTTCTATTCTTTTTCAGCAAAGGAAAATCACTCAACAGTAATAATGTGTTTGTGGCTGCAGACAAGTACCATCAATCGTTGAAAAGCACAATAGGTAGCAGTCAGCAGCCCCTCATATGAGAAATGCTCCTTAATTCTCTGCTCAGATCCAAGATTCAAGATTGTTTAATGTGATTTCCAGTACACAAGTGTAAAGGGGAACGAAATAATCGTTACTCTGGATCCGATACAGCACAGAAAAACACAATAAGATAAAGAACAAAATAAATATAAATACATGAGATAGTTATGTACATAGATTGATTGTATGTCTATAGTACATAATATAGATTGTAAGAGTGCCTGTATATAAGATGACCAACAGGAAATTATAAAATATTGGTGGTTGGGGGTACGGAGGGGTGGGATAGTGGGTGGAGATGCTGATCAGCCTTACTGCTTGGGGCATGTATCTGTTTTTGAAATGATGAAGTAGAAAAGTAAGTTATTAAGTAATATCATAGTGGATAGTAAAAGTTTTTTCATGTTAAAAATAAAAGAGAAATGAGAGTGAATATAGGACAGCTAGAAAATGAGGCAGGAGATATAATAACGGGGGACAAGGAGATGGCTGCTGAATTAAATGAGTATTTTGCATTAGTCTTCACTGTGGAAGACACTGGCATTAGTGTTGCCAGGACTGGGGGACTAGTAGGCTGATGTTGTAGTCTGTGAAGGAAGAGAAGGTGCTCAAAAATCTGAAAGACCTAAAGGTATGTAAGTCACCCCGACCAGATGAACTGCACCCTAAGGTTCTGAAAGAGGTAGCATTAGAGATTGTGGTGGCATTAGAAATGATCTTTCAAAAGATCATTTCAGCAGCTTTGAGTGCCTTGTGGACTCGGACCCCAAGATCCCTCTGATCCCCCACACTGCCAAGAGTCTTACCATTAATACTATATTCTGCCATCATATTTGACCTACCAAAATGAACCACTTCACACTTACCTGGGTTGAACTCCATCTGCTACTTTTCAGCCCAGTTTTGCATCCTAACAATGTCCCGTTGTAAACTCTGACAGCCCTCCACACTATCCATAACACCCCCAACCTTTGTGTCATCAGCACATTTACTAACCCATCCCTCCACTTCCTCATTCAGGCCATTTATAAAAATCATGAAGATTAGAGGTCCCAGAACAGATTCCTGAGGCACACCACTGGTCACTGACCTCCACGCAGAGTTTGATGGCTCTGGGCCTGTACTTGCTGGAATTCAGAAGGATGAAGGGGGGATCACATTGAAACATTTCAAATGTTGAAAGGCCTAGACAGAGTAGATATGGAAAGGATGTTTCCCATGTTGGTAGAGTCTAGGACAAGAGGGTACAGCCTCAGGATAGAAGGATACACATTCAAAACAGAGATGTAGAGAAATTTCTTCAGCTAAAGGGTGGTGAATTTGTGGAATTTGTTTCCACATGCAGCTGTGGAGGCCAAGTCGTTGGGTGTATTTAAAGCAGAGATTGATAGGTTCTTGACTGAACATGACATCAAAGGTTACGGAGAGAAGGCTGGGAACTGGGGTTGAGGAAGAGATAGGAAAAAGGATCAGCCATGATTGAATGGCGGAGCAGACTCGATGGGCCAGATGGCCTAATTCTGCTCCTATGTCTTATGGTCTTATAGTATAAGTTGACATATATGTACTTTGAGAATAAATTTACTTTGAACTTTGAACAACCACCACTTACTCTTGCCCACACTACACCAAAATATGTGGATCCCAGATTGGCCTCTACAACCACCTGAGGACCCACCATATCATACTTGTCTCAAGTGATCACACCAATACTACTTACCCAATATATCCATATGAATGTGAATTTTGAGTGGTCCTGATCGTTTGCATAAGATCCTAAGAACCTAAGGAATAGGAACAGGAGTTGGCCATCTGGCCTGTCGAGTCTGCTCCGCCATTCAATAAGATCATGGCTGATCTGGCCATGGACACATCTCCATCTAGCTGCCTTTTTCACATAACCCTTAATTCCTCTTCTATGCAAACACTGATAAAACCTTGTCTTAGATATATTTACTGAGGTAGCTTCCACTGCTTCATTGGGCAGCAAATTCCACAGATTCAGCACCCTCTAGGAAAAGCAGTTCCTCCTCATCTCCACCCTAAATCTACTCCTCTGAATCTTGAGAGTCTCCCTACCAGTAGAAACAACTTTCCTGCCTCTATCTTATCTATCCCTTTCATAATTTTATATGTTTCTAATTTTATATGTTGCACAGTTAAACCAAATCAGCTGTTAAGTTGAGATGCTGATCTGCTGAGTTTCTCCAGCATATTGTGTGTACAGATTCTGCAGTCATCTTTTCCATTTCAATGTCTAAGAATCTGTTGAATTCTCTGCAGGAGCCTTGCATATCTAAAGGTACATCCTAAAAGAAAGCGCAGCTAGTAACAGCTCAGTGTTTTTTTTTATTGCAGTATGAGTGCTAACTGGAAATTTAACCCATTCCCACACCACAGTCAAGTCAATTCAAAATTCAGGATTGAAGATTAGAAACATAGAAACTTAGAAAACCTACAGCACAATACAGGCCCTTTGGCCGACAAAGTTGTGCCGAACATGTCCCTACCTTAGAAATTACTAGGCTTACCTATAGCTTTTTCTAAGCTCCATGTACTTATCCAAAAGTCTCTTAAAAGACCATATCATATCCTCCTCCACCACAATTGCTGGCAGCCCATTCCATGCACTCACCACTCTCTGAGGAAAAACCTTACCCCTGACATCTCCTCTGTACCTACTCCCCAGCACCTGTGTCCTCTTGTGGCAACCATCTCAGCCCTGGGAAAAAGCCTCTGACTATCCACATGTTCAATGCCTCTCATCATCTTCCAGACCTCTATCAGGTCACCTCTCATCCTTCATCGCTCCAAGGAGATAAGGCCAAGTTCACTCAACCTATTCTCATAAGACATGCTCCTCAATCCAGGCAACGTCCTTGTAAATCTCCTCTGCACCCTTTCTATGGTTTCCACATCCTTCCTGTGGTGAGGTGACCAGAACTGAGCACAGTACTCCAAGTGGGGTCTAACCAGGGTCCTATATAGCTGCAACATTACCTCTTGGCTCCTAAATTCAATTCCACGATAGATGAAAGCCTTCTTAACCACAGAGTGAACCTGCGCAGCTGCTTTGAGCGTCCTATGGACTCGGATCCCAAGATCCTTCTGATCCTCCACACTGCCAAGAGTCTTACCATTAATACGATATTCTGCCATCATATTTGACCTACTAAAATGAATTACCTGATACTTATTTGGGTTGTACTCCATCTGCCACTTCTCAGCCCAGTTTTGCATCCTATCAATGTCCCGCTGTAACCTCTGACAGCCCTCCACACTATCCACAACACCTCCAACCCTTGTGTCATCAGCAAACTTACTAACCCATTCCTCCACTTCCTCATCCAGGTCATTTATAAAAACCACGAAGAGTAAGGATCCCAGAACAGATCCCTGAGGCACTCCACTGGTGACCGACATCCATGCAGAATATGACCCGTCTACAACCACTCTTTGCCTTCTGTGGGCAAGCCAGTTCTGGATCAACAAAGCAATGTCCCCTTGGATCCCATGCCTCCTTACTTTCTCAGTAAACCTTGCATGGGGTACCTTATCAAATGCCTTGCTGAAATCCATGTACAATACATCTACTGCTCTTCCTTCATCAATGAGTTTACTCACATCCTCAAAAAATTCAGTCAGGCTTGTAAGGCATGACCTGCCCTTGACAAAACCATGCTGACTATTCCTAATCATATTATACCTCTCCAAATGTTCATAAATCCTGCCTCTTGGGATCTTTTCCATCAACTTACCAACCACTGAGGTAAGACTCACTAGTCTATAATTTCCTGGGCTATCTCTACTCCCTTTCTTGAATAAAGGAACAACATCCGCAACCCTCCAATCGTCCGGAACCTCTCCCATCCCCATTGATGATGCAAAGATCATTGCCAGAGACTCAGCAATCTCCTCCCTCGCCTCCCACAGTAGCCTGGGGTACATCTCATCCAGTCCCGGTGATTTATCCAAACTTGATGCTTTCCAAAAGCTCCAGCACATCCTCTTTCTTAACATCTAAGTGCTCAAGCTTTTCAGTCTGCTGCAAGTCATCACTACAATCACCAAGATCCTTTTCCACAGTGAATACTGAAGTAAAGTATTCATTAAGTACCTCTGCTATTTCCTCCAGTTCCATACACACTTTCCCACTGTCACACTTGATAGGTCCTATTCTTTCACGTCTTATCCTCTTGCTCTTCACATATTTGTAGAATGCCTTGTGGTTTTCCTTAATCCTGCCCGCCAATGCCTTCTCATGACCCCTTCTGGCTCTCCTAATTTCCTTCTTAAGCTCCTTCCTATTAGCCTTATAATCTTCTGGATCTCTAACATTACCTAGCTCTCTGAACCTTCTGTAAGCTTTTCTTAATTATTCAATGTCATTTCCAATACACAAACGAAAAGAAGAACAAAATAATCATTACTCTGGATCTGATACAGCACAAAAACACAATAAATGTAAATACACAAGATAGCTTATATACATAAATTGATTGCATGTCCATAAAGTAATGTTAGGCACTGGAGTGTCTATATATAAGGTGACTCTGCCAGGAATTCAGAAGACCATAAGACCGTAAGACATGGGAGCAGAATTAGGCCATTCAGACAATCGAGTCTGCTGCACTATTCCATCATGGCTGATCCTGGATCCCACTCAATCCCATATCCTTTGATGCCCTGACTGATCAGGAAACTAACAACATCTGCCTTAAATATTGGCACAGACTTGGCCTCCACCGCAGTCTGTGGCAGAGCATTCCACAGAATCACAACTGCCTGCTAAAAAACTTTATCCTCTCTTCTAAAGTATCGTCCCCCAATTTTGCGGCTATCTAGTTCTTGATATCCCCTCCATAGGAAACATCCTCTCCAGATCCTCCCAAATTTCAATATTTGGTAGGTTTCATGACATCAGAAGGCAAGAACATAAGAAATAGGAGCAGGAGTAGGCCATTGTCACTGAGATCCCCACACATATTTCTACATTCCTGTGAATCCAAATGCTCCTCATATGTAAACTCCTTCATTCCCAGAATCATCCTCATGGACGTCCTCTGGACTCTCTCCAATGACAACACATCCTTTCTGAGATATGGGGCCAAAACGGTTGACAATACTCCAAGTGTGGCCTGACTAGTATCTTATAAAGGTTCAGCATTATCTGCTTCCTTTTATATTCTATTCCCCTTGAAATAAATGCCAATATTATATTTGCCTTCTTTACCATAAACTCAACCTTTAAATTAACCTTCTGGGAATCTTAGAAACATAGAAACATAGAAAACCTACAGCACAATGCAGGCCCTCCTGCCCACAAAATTGTGCCAAACATATCCCTACCTTAGAAATTACTAGGCTTACCCATAGCCCTCTATTTTCTTAAGCTCCATGCACCTGTCCGAAAGTCTCTGAAAAGACCCTATCATATCTGCCTCCACCACTGTCGCCAGCAGCCCATTCCATGCACTCACCACTCTCTGAGTAAAAAAACTTACCCCATCTGGACGGGATGTTTCAAATCGCATCCAAGATATCCTGCAGTAGGAAGGAGAACAGCCAGAGGTCGTGGTACATATTGGTACCAATGATATAGGTAAGAAAAGGGAAGAGGTCCTGAAAAAAGACTACAGGGAGTTAGGAAGGAAGTTGAGAAGCAGGACCACAAAGGTAGTAATCTCGGGATTACTGCCCGTGCCACATGACAGTGAGTTTAGGAATAAAATGAGGTGGAGAATAAATCTCTTTTGGGGCGGGTGTGACGTGTACAAAAAGGGTGGGTTGGACTTGAATCCCAGGGGGACCAATATCCTGGCGGGAAAGTTTGCTAAGGCTACTGGGGAAAGTTCAAACTAGAATTGTTGGGGGGTGGGAACCGAACTGAAGGGACTGGGGAAGAGGCAGTTGCTTCACAAATAGAGAAAGCTTGTAGACAGAGTGTGGGGGAGGATAGGCAGGTGATAGAAAGAGATGCGTCAGATGGACTGTTTGAGATGTGTCTATTTTAACGTAAGGAGTATTGTTAACAAAGTGGATGAGCTTAGAGCATGGATCAGTACTTGGAGCTATGATGTGGTGGCCATTACAGAGATTTCAATGACTCAGGGACAGGAATGGTTACTTCAAGTGCCAGGTTTCAGATGTTTCAGAAAGGACAGGGAGGGAGGCAAAAGAGGTGGGGGCGTGGCACTGTTGATCAGAGATAGTGTCACGGCTGCAGAAAAGAGGGACGCCATGGAGGGATTGTCTACAGAGTCTCTGTGAGTGGAGGTTAGGAACAGGAAGGGGTCAATAACTTTACTGGGTGTTTTTTTATAGGCCGCTTGATAGTAACAGGATTATTGAGGAGCAGATAGGAATACAGATCCTGGAAAGTTGTAATAATAACAGTGATGGAAGATTTTAATTTCCTAAATATCGATTGGCATCTCCCCAGAGCAAGGGGTTTAGATGGAGTGGAGTTTGTTAGGTGTGTTCAGGAAGGTTTTTTGACACAATATGTAGATAAGCCTACAAGAGGAGAGACTGTACTTGATTTGGTATTGGGAAATGAACCTGGTCAGCTGTCAGATCTCACAGTGGGAGAGTATTTTGGAGATAGTGATCATAATTCTATCTCCTTTACAATAGCATTGGAGAGAGATAGGAACAGACAAGTTAGAAAAATGTTTAATTGGAGTAAGGTGAATTATGAGGCTATCAGGCAGGAAATTGGAAGCTTAAATTGGGAACGGATGTTCTCAGGGAAAGGTATGGAAGAAATGCAACAAATGTTCAGGGGATATTTTTGTGGAGTTCTGCATGGGTACGTTCCAATGAGACTGGGAAAGGATGGTAGGGTACAGGAACCGTAGTGTACAAAGGCTGTAATAAATCTAGTCAAGAAGAAAAGAAAAGCTTACAAAAGGTGCAGAGAGCTAGGTAATGTTAGATATTTGGAAGGTTATAAGGCTAACAGTAAGGAGCTTAAGAAGGAAATTAGGAGAGCCAGAAGGGGCCATGAGAAGGCCTTCGCAGGCTGGATTAAGGAAACCCCAAGGCATTCTACAAGTATGTGAAGAGTAAGAGGATGAGACGTGAAAGAATAGGACCTATTAAGTGTGACAGTGGGAAAGTGCGTATGGAACTGGAGAAAATAGCAGGGGTACTTAATGAATACAGTCGGCCCACCATATCCGCAGGGGATTGGTTCCGGAACCCCCCCCACCCCGCCACCCCCGGATACCAATATTCGCAGATGGTCAAGTCCCTTATATAAAATGGCATAGTATTTGCATATGACCTATGCATATCCTCCAGTATACTTTAAATCATCTCTAGATTACTTATAATACCTAGTACAATGTCAATGTTATGTAAATAGTTGTTATACTGTATTGTTTAGGGAATAATGACAAGAAAAAAAAATGCAACCATTGTAGCTCTTCTGGGAACGCTGATGCTGCCTCAGCGAAAATAGTGTTCAGCGTTTGTTTTGCAGCGAGCCGTTATAGAGGCGGTGCGCACTCTGAGCAGGGAGAGTGGCAAAAAGCGAAAATAGGGTTCAGAGTTTGTTTTGCAGCAAATCTTTCTGGAGGCAGCACGCACACCATAGCTTTGAACTGTGTGAGATTTCCGCTATGATTGACAGCGCTACAATGATTGCAGAAAAGTATGACTTTAATTTTGAAAGGGCACGTAGGTTTAGGGCAGGTTTGCAGGATGTTTTGAGTGCTTACAAAGAACTGTATGATAGAAAAATGCGTGAACCTTCCAGTGTGCTCGCTGTCTTCCCGATTCTGGTAAGTGAAACTACACTGTACAGTACATACATTATTTCTACTTTATATAGGTTATGTATTTATCATATCATTCCTGCTTTTACTATATGTTACCGTTATTTTAGGTTTTATGTGTTATTTGGTATGATTTGGTAGGGTATTTTCTGGGTCTAAGAATGCTCAAAAATTTTTCGCATATAAATTAATGGTAATTGCTTCTTTGCTTTATGCCATTTCTGCTCTACTTTTGGATAGCAGGGGAAAACTGTATTTTCGTTCCACGGTTGGTTGAATCCGCGGATACGGAGGGTCGACTGTACTTTACTTCAGTATTCACTATGGAGAGGATCTTGGTGATTGTAGTGATGACTTACAGCAGACTGAAAAGCTTGAGCATGTAGATATTAAGGAAGAGGATGTTCTGGAGCTTTTGGAAAGCATCAAGTTGGATAAGTCACCGGGATTGAACAAGATGTACCCCAGGCTACTGTGGGAGGTGAGGGAGGAGATTGCTGAGCCTCAGGCAATGATCTTTGAATCATCAATGGGGACGGGAGAGGTTCCAGAGGATTGGAGGATTGCGGATGTTGTTCCTTTATTCAAGAAAGGGAGTAGAGATAGCCCAGGAAATTATAGACTAGTGAGTCTTACTTCAGTGGTTGGTAAGTTGATGGAAAAGATCCTGAGAGGCAGGATTTATGAACATTTGGAGAGGTATAATATGATTAGGAATAGTCAGCATGGCTTTGTCAAGGGCAGGTCGTGTCTTATGAGCCTGACTGAAATTTTTGAGGATGTGACTAAACACATTGATGAAGGTAGAGCGGTAGATGTAGTGTATATGGATTTCAGCAAGGCATTTGATAAGGCACGCCATGCAAGGCTTATTGAGAAAGTAAGGAGGCATGAGATCCAAGGGGACATTGTTTTGTGGATCCAGAACTGGCTTGCCCACAGAAGGCAAAGAGTGGTTGTAGACGGGTCATTTTCTGCATGGAGGTTAGTGACCAGTGGTGTGCCTCAGGGATCTGTCTGGGACCCTTACTCTTCGTGATTTTTATAAATCTCCTGGATGAGGAAGTGGAGGGATGGGTTAGTAAGTTTGCTGATGACACAAAGTTTGGAGGTGTAGTGAATAGTGCGGAGGGCTGTCAGAGGTTACAGCGGGACATGATAGGATGCAAAACTGAACTAAGAAGTGGCAGATGGAGTTCAACCCAGATAACTCAGAGCGCAAAGCGCAGAATCAAATATCGCTGTGATGATTGTACGTTCTAGTATCAATTGTTTGGCGACAATAAAGTATAAAGTATAAGTGTGAAGTGGTTCATTTTGGTAGGTCAAATATGATGGCAGAAGATAGTATTAATGGTAAGACTCTTGGCAGTGTGGAGGATCAGAGGGATCTTGGGGTCTGAGTCCATAGGACACTCAAAGCAGCTGCACAGGCTGAGGTTGTGGTTAAGAAGGCGTATGGTAGATTGGCCCTCATTAATCGTGGAATTGAATTTAAGAGCCGAGAGGTAATGTTGCTGCTATATAGGACCCTGGTCAGACCCCACTTGGAGTACTGTGCTCAGTTCTGGTCACTTTACTACAGGAAGGATGTGGAAGCCATAGAAAGGGTGCAGAGGAGATTTACAAGGATGTTGCCTGGATTGGGGAGCATGCTTTAGGAAAACAGGTTGAGTGAACTCGGCTTTTTCTCTTCGGAGCGACGGAGGATGAGAGGTGACCTGATAGAGGTGTATAAGATGATGAGAGGCATTGACTATGTGGATAGTCGGAGGCTTTTCCCCAGGGCTGAAATGGTTGCCACAAGAGGGAGTCTAGTACGAGAGGGCATGACTTCAGGATTGAAGGGCGCCCTTTCAGAACAGAAATGCGAAAAAATTTTTTTAGTCAGAGGGTGGTGAATCTATGGAATTTGTTGCCACGGGCAGCAGTGGAGGCCAAGTCATTGGGTGTCTTTAAGGCAGAGATTGATAGGTATGAGTAGCCAGGGCATCAAAGGTTATGGTGAGAAGGCGGGGCAGTGGGACTAAATAGGATAAAATGGATCAGCTCATGATGGAATGGCGGAGCAGACTCGATGGGCCAAATGGCCTACTTCTGCTCCTTTGTCTTATGGTCTTATGGTCTAAGAGGACACAGGTTTAAGGTGCTGGGGAGTACTTGCAGAGGAGATGTCAGAGGTAAGTTTTTTACTCAGAGAGTGGTGAGTGCGTGGAATGGGCTGCCGGCAACGGTGGTGGAAACAGGGTCTTTTAAGAGACTTTTGAATAGGTACATGGAGCTTAGAAAAATAGAGGGCTATGGGGAAGTCTAGTAATTTCTAAGGTAGGGACATTTTCGGCACAACTTTGTGGGCCGAAGGGCCTGTATTTTACTGTAGGTTTTCTATGTTTCTATCTGCTCTGTATCTGCTCCCCAGCATCTTAAGTCTACATCGTCTTGTGGCAACCATTCCAGCCCTGGGAAAAAGCCTCCTAAGATCCTCTGCACCTCTGATGTTTGAACCTTCTCCCCATTTAGTTAATAGTCTGCACTATTGTTCCTTTTACCAAAATGCATTATCATACATTTCCGAATACTGTATTCCATCTGTCACTTATCTTCATAAAGTAATGGTGGTGGGTGTATGTAGGGATGAGTTAGTGGGGGGTGGTGGTTCTGGGTTACTAGATGATGTCACTCTTCAGCAAAATTTCTGGTAAGCGTATATCCATGACTGTGTTGCCACCCACAGCTCCAATCTGCTAATTAAATCTTCCAACGACACTACATTGATTGGCTTAATCTCAAACAATAACAAGGTGACCTACAGGGAAGGAGTCATCTCTCTGACACAGTGCTGTCAAGAAAACAACCCCTCCCTTAATGTCACAAAAACAAAGGAGCTGGTTGTGGATTACAGGAGGAATGGAGACAGGCTAACCCCTATTGACATCAATGGATCTGGGGTTGAGAGGGTAAACAGCTTTAAGTTCCTCTGCATCCACATCACTGAGGACCTCACGTGGTCTGTACACACCAGCTGTGTGATGAAAAAGGCTCAGCAGTTCCTCTTGCACCTCAGACAGCTGAAGAAGTTTAATATGGGTCCCCAAATCCTAAGGACATTCTACAGAGGCACAATTGAGAGCATCCTGACTGGCTGCATCACTGCCTGGTATGGGAACTGTACTTCCCTTAATCACAGGACTCTGCAGGGAGTGGTGTGGACAGCCCAGCGCATCTGTAGTTGTGAACTTCCCAGGATTCAGGACATTTACAAACACAGGTGTGTAAAAAGGGCCCGATGGATCATTGGGGACCCGAGTCACCCCAACCACAATCTATCCTAGCTGCTACCATGCAGGAAGCAGTACTGCAGCATAAAAGCCAGGACCAACAGGCTCCAGGACAGTTTCTTTCACCAGGCCATCAGACTGATTAACTCGGGCTGATATGAATGTATTCTATGTTACATTAACTGTTCCTATTTATTATAGATCATTATAAATTACTATAATTACGCATTGCACACTTAGATGGACATAACGTAAAGATTTTTACTCATGTATCTGAAAAAGTAAGACATAAAGTCAATCCAATTCAATTTTCCATAAACCTTTCAAATGTTTCTCAGATGATCAGAAGTGCTTCAGAATAGTCAAAGTTCACAGTAAATTTATTATCCACGTGCGTATTTATCACTATATTCTACCTTGAGATTGAATTTTGCATGCAGTTACAGGAAAATAATGAAATCCAATAGAATTTATGAAAAACTATTCATAAATAGTGACAAACAATCAACGTGTAAAAGAAGACAAATCATGCAGATAAAAAACAAATAATATTACGAATACAAGTTGTAGAGCCCTTGAAACTGAGTCCATAGGTTGTGGAATCAGTTGAGAGTTAAGTGGGGAGGTTGTCCACATTGGTTCAGGAGGCCAATGTTTGAAGGATAATACTTGTTGGAGAACCCGGTGGTGAGGGCTCGGAGACTCCTATCCCTCCTTCCTGATGGCAGTACAGACAAGAGGCATGACCTGGACGGAGAACCTCCTCGATGATGGCTGCAGATTTCATGTGTCAGTGCTCCTTGTCGATGTGCTCAGTGGTGCAGACAGTTTCCACCAGGTTAAACATTTTATTTTACACAGATATTAGTAACAGTTTACTTTTCCAAATACTTGGTCCCTGATGTAAGAAAATCAAAAAGGTTCTCTTTCCAAACATACTTTCCCTCCTTTATTGGAGCATTTCTATGGCAGGCTGTCTGTGGCAAGTCTGAATAACAGGGGTAGCTCAGCTGCCGTGTTCAGTTTATACTGAAACACACACTGCAACCACATCCCCCTTCAACTTCACTGCTGATATCTTCAATACCAGCTCAGATATTCAGTTGGATTCAGGTACAGTTCAGTATGTTGATTAAGAGAATTTCAATACACAAATTGAGCAGATTGAGGATCAACATGACATTAAATGACAGTCTCGTTATTATGCCATCACAAAGAGTTATTACATCACAGAGAGGTTACAAAGTGTAATCTTATTATAGAAAGCACTGACCTCACGTCAGACAATACCGCTGGGATTGGGGCACTAGTCCCCTCTCAGAATATATGAAAACTACAGTGAACTCTCAGGTCAAAAGAAAAGCTGATGGTCTGCAGACTCCAACACTTCAGGATTTGTATGCATCCAGGGCAAAGTGGGTAGGGCCAATCATTGCAGAAGGAACTCAATGGCAAACAGCATGTGATGTCCCTTTACTCCTAAATCCTTTCTAAAAGCTGGAAACTAACAGGCCATCTCTGTGTTGGGCCTCTGCTCATGTATCTACTCGTATACTATCTCTCCTTACACATCTTCAACTCACTCTCAATGCAGGTGGACTCTCCCTTCTCTAAACACCGCACACTCAACCCCTACTTACTTGTGTACACACTCTCTACTCAGAAGCTCACACCGAGCACACCCTCTAATCAGGGATCCTCTCCATACTAACGTAACCCTCTCCGTACACTTTCAATACCCACCAACCCTCTCCGTACACTCTCAATACCCACCTACCCTCTCCGTACACTCTCAATACCCACCAACCCTCTCCGTACACTCTCAATACCCACCTACCCTCTCCGTACACTCTCAATACCCACCAACCCTCTCCGTACACTCTCAATACCCACCTACCCTCTCCGTACACTCTCAATACCCACCTACCCTCTCCGTACACACTCAATACCCACCTACCCTCTCCGTACACTCTCAATACCCACCTACCCTCTCCGTACACACTCAATACCCACCTACCCTCTCCGTACACTCTCAATACCCACCTACCCTCTCCGTACATACTCAATACCCACCAACCCTCTCCGTACACTCTCAATACCCACCAACCCTCTCCGTACAATCTCAATACCCACCTACCCTCTCCGTACACTCTCAATACCCACCTACCCTCTCCGTACACTCTCAATACCCACCAACCCTCTCCATACACTCTCAATACCCACCAACCCTCTCCGTACACTCTCAATACCCACCAACCCTCTGATACACTCTCAGTACCCACCTACCATCTCCGTACACTCTCAATACCCACCTACCCTCTCCATACACTCTCAGTACCCACCTACCCTCTCATACACTCTCAATACCCACCTACCCTCTCAATACGCACGTACCCTCTCTCTACAGTCTTAATATTCACCTACCCTCTGAGTACCCTCTCAATACTCACCTACCTTCTCTGTACACACACTCTCTACACACGTACCCTCTCCGTGCACACTCTCTACACATGTACCGTCTCCGTAACCACTCTCTACACACATACCCTCTCCGTACACGCTCTCTCTACACACGTTCCCTCTCCGTACACACTCTCTCTACATACGTACCCCCTCCGTACACACTCTCTCTACATACGTTCCCTCTCCGTACACGCTCTCGCTACACACATTCCCTCTCCGTACACAGACTCTTTACACATATTCCCTCTCCGTACCCACTCTCTCTACACACATACCCTTTCCGTACATGCTCTCTCATCACAAGTACCCTCTCCATACACACTCTCTCTACACACGTTCCCTCTCCGCACACGCTCTCTCTACACATGTACCCTCTCCGTACACGCTCTCCCTACATACGTGCCCTCTCCGTACACGCTCCCTCTCTACACACGTTCCCTCTCCGTACCTGCTCTCTCTACATACCTTCCCTCTCCGTACACTCTCTCTCTACACATGTATCCTCTCTCTGCACTCACTCTCTACATACGTTCCCTCTCTGTACATGCTCGCTCTACATACGTTCCCTCTCCATACACGCTCCCTCTACATACATTCCCTCTCCGTACATGCTCGCTCTACACACATTCCCTCTCCATACACGCTCCCTCTACATACGTACCCTCTCTGTACATGCTCTCTCTAACACGTTCCCTCTCCGTACACGCTCCCTCTACACACGTACTCTCTCCGTACACGTTTTCTCTACACACGTTCCCTCTCCGTACATGCTCTCTCTACACACGTTCCCTCTCCGTACAGGCTCTCTCTACACACGGTCCCTCTCCATACATGCTCTCTCTACACATGTTCCCTCTTTGTACACGCTCTCTCTACACACGTTCCCTCTCCGCACACGCTCTCTCTACACACGTACCCTCTCCGTACACTCTCTCTCTACACACGTGCCCTCTCCGTACACTCTCTCTCTATACACGTACACTCTCCGTACACACTCTCACACTTTCTCTCTACACACGTTCCCTCTCCATACACGCTCTCTCTACACATATTCCCTCTCCGTACACGCTCTCTCTACATACGTTCCCTCTCCATACACGCTCACTCTACATACATTCCCTCTCTGTACACACTCTCTTTCTATACACGTACCCTCTCCGTACCCGCTCTCTCTGCACACGTACCCTCTCCGTACACGCTCTCTCTACACACGTTCCCTCTCCGTACACGCTCTCTCTACACACATACCCTCTCCGTACACGCTCTCTCTACACACGTACCCTCTCCGTACACGCTCTCTCTACACACGTACCCTCTCCATACACGCTCTCTCTACACACATTCCTTCTCCGCAGACGCTCTCTCTACACACGTACCCTCTCCGTACACGCTCTCTCTACACACGTTCCCTCTCCGTACACGCTCTCTCTACACATGTTCCCTCTCCATACACGCTCTCTCTCAACACATGTAGCCTCTCTGTACACTCTGTCTCTACACACGTACCCTCTCCGTATACTCTCTCTCTACACACGTACCCTCTCCGTACACTCTCTCTCTACATACGTTCCCTCTCCGTACACATTCCCTGTCTACACACGTTCCCTCTCCGTACATGCTCTCTCTACACACGTACCCTGTCCGTACAGGCTCTCTCTACACACGGTCCCTCTCCATACATGCTCTCTCTACACATGTTCCCTCTTTGTACACGCTCTCTCTACACACGTTCCCTCTCCGCACACGCTCTCTCTACACACGTACCCTCTCCGTACACTCTCTCTCTACACACGTGCCCTCTCCGTACACTCTCTCTCTATACACGTACACTCTCCGTACACACTCTCACACTTTCTCTCTACACACGTTCCCTCTCCATACACGCTCTCTCTACACATATTCCCTCTCCGTACACGCTCTCTCTACATACGTTCCCTCTCCATACACGCTCTCTTTACATACGTTCCCTCTCCATACACGCTCACTCTACATACATTCCCTCTCTGTACACACTCTCTTTCTATACACGTACCCTCTCCGTACCCGCTCTCTCTGCACACGTACCCTCTCCGTACACGCTCTCTCTACACACGTACCCTCTCCATACACGCTCTCTCTACACACATTCCTTCTCCGCAGACGCTCTCTCTACACACGTACCCTCTCCGTACACGCTCTCTCTACACACGTTCCCTCTCCGTACACGCTCTCTCTACACATGTTCCCTCTCCATACACGCTCTCTCTCAACACATGTAGCCTCTCCGTACACTCTGTCTCTACACACGTACCCTCTCCGTATACTCTCTCTCTACACACGTACCCTCTCCGTACACTCTCTCTCTACATACGTTCCCTCTCCGTACACATTCCCTGTCTACACACGTTCCCTCTCCGTACATGCTCTCTCTACATACATTCCCTCTCCGTACACGCTCTCTCTACACACGTACCCTCTCCATACACACTCTCTCTCTACACACGTTCCCTCTCCGTACACGCTCCCTCTACACACGTACCCTCTCCGTACTCGTTTCCTCTACACACGTACCCTCTCTGTACACTCTCTCTCTACGCACGTACCCTCTCCGTACATGCTCTCTCTACACATGTACCCTCTCTGTACACTCTCTCTCCACACACGTACTCTCTCCGTACACGTTTTCTCTACACATGTACCCTCTACACATGTACCCTCTCCGTACACTCTCTCTCTACACACGTACTCTCTCCGTACACGTTTTCTCTACACACGTTCCCTCTCCGTACCCGCTCCCTCTACACACGTACCCTCTCCGTACTCGTTTCCTCTACACACGTACCCTCTCTGTACACTCTCTCTCTACGCACGTACCCTCTCCGTACACGCTCCCTCTACACACGTACCCTCTCCGTACTCGTTTCCTCTACACACGTACCCTCTCTGTACACTCTCTCTCTACGCACGTACCCTCTCCGTACATGCTCTCTCTACACATGTACCCTCTCTGTACACTCTCTCTCCACACACGTACTCTCTCCGTACACGTTTTCTCTACACATGTACCCTCTACACATGTACCCTCTCCGTACACTCTCTCTCTACACACGTACTCTCTCCGTACACGTTTTCTCTACACACGTTCCCTCTCCGTACACGCTCTCTCCACACAAGTTCCCTCTCCGTACAGGCTCTCTCTACACACGGTCCCTCTCCATACATGCTCTCTCTACACACGTTCCCTCTCCGCATACGCTCTCTCTACACACGTTCCCTCTCCGTACACGCTCTCTCTACACACATTCCCTCTCCGTACAGGCTCTCTCTACACACGGTCCCTCTCCATACACGCTCTTTCTACACACGTTCCCTCTTTGTACACACTCTCTCTACACACGTTCCCTCTCCGTACACGCTCTCTCTACACACGTACCCTCTCCGTACTCTCTCTCTACATACGTTCCCTCTCCATACACGTTCCCTGTCTACACACGTACCCTCTCCGTCCACGCTCTCTCTACGCACGTACCCTCTCCGTACACTCTCTCTCTACATACGTTCCCTCTCCGTACACATTCCCTGTCTACACACGTTCCCTCTCCATACATGCTCTCTCTACACACGTACCCTGTCCGTACACGCTCTCTCTACACACGTACCCTCTCCATACACACTCTCTCTCTACACACGTTCCCTCTCCGTACACGCTCCCTCTACATACATTCCCTCTCCGTACACGCTCCCTCTACACACGTACCCTCTCCGTACTCGTTTCCTCTACACACGTACCCTCTCTGTACACTCTCTCTCTACGCACGTACCCTCTCCGTACACGCTCTCTCTACACATGTACCCTCTACACATGTACCCTCTCCGTACACTCTCTCTCCACACACGTACTCTCTCCATACACATTTTCTCTACACACGTTCCCTCTCCGTACACGCTCTCTCCACACAAGTTCCCTCTCCGTACAGGCTCTCTCTACACACGGTCCCTCTCCATACATGCTCTCTCTGCACACGTTCCCTCTTTGTACACGCTCTCTCTACACACGTTCCCTCTCTGCACACGCTCTCTCTACACACGTACCCTCTCTGTACATGCTCTCTCTACACACGTACTCTCTCCATACACACTCTCTCTCTCTACACACGTTCCCTCTCCGTACACGCTCCCTCTACACACGTACCCTCTCCGTACTCGCTCCTACACACGTACCCTCTCTGTACACTCTCTCTCTATGCACATACCCTCTCTGTACACACTTTCTCTACACACGTTCCCTTTCCGTACACGCTCTCTCTACACACATTCTCTCTCCGTACAGGCTCTCTCTACACACGGTCCCTCTCCATACCCGCTCTTTCTACACACGTACCCTCTCCGTACACACTCTCTCTACACACGTTCCCTCTCCGTACACGCTCTCTCTACATACGTTCCCTCTCCGTACACGCTCTCTCTACACATGTTCCCTCTCTGTACACGCTCTCTCTCAACACATGTAGCCTCTCCGTACACTCTGTCTCTACACACGTACCCTCTCCGTACACGCTCTCTCTACACACGTTCCCTCTCCGTACACGCTCCCTCTACACACATACCCCTCCGTACTCGCTCCCTCTACACACGTACCCTCTCTGTACACTCTCTCTCTATGCACGTACCCTCTCCGTACACGCTCTCTCTACACAGTTATTCCATCATGGTTGATTTATTATTTCTCTCAATACCATTCTCCTGCCTTAGAAACCATAGAAACTACAGCACAGAAACAGGCCCTTTGGCCCTTCTTGGCTGTGCCAAACCATTTTCTGCCTAGTCCCACTGACCTGCACATGGACCATATCCCTTCATACACCTCCCATCCATGTATCTGTCCAATTTATGCTTAGATGTTAAAAAAGAACCCGTATTTACCACCTCGTCCGGCAGCTCATTCCATACTCCCACCACTCTCTGTGTGAAGAAGCCCCCCCTAATGTTCCCTTTAAACTTTTCTCCCCTCACCCTTAACCCATGTCCTCTGTTTCTTTTCTCCCCTTGCCTCAGTGGAAAAAGCCTGCTTGCATTCACTCTATCTATACCCATCATAATTTTATATACCTCTATCAAATCTCCCCTCATCCTTCTACGCTCCAGGGAATAAAGTCCTAACCTATTCAACCTTTCTCTGTAACTGAGTTTCTCAAGTCCCGGCAACATCCTTGTAAACCTTCTCTGCACTCTTTCAACCTTATTTATATCCTTCCTGTAATCTGGTGACCAAAACTGAACACAATACTCCAGATTCGGCCTCGCCAATGCCTTATACAACCTCATCATAACATTCCAGTTCTTATACTCAATACTTCGATTAATAAAGGCCAATGTACCAAAAGCTCTCTTTATGACCCTATCTACCTGTGACGACACTTTTAGGGAATTTTGTATCTGTATTCCCAGATCCCTCTGTTCCACTGCACTCCTCAGTGCCTTACCATTAACCCTGTATGTTCTACGTTGGTTTGTCCTTCCAACGTGCAATACCTCACACTTGTCAGTATTAAACTCCATCTGCCATTTTTCAGCCCATTTTTCCAGCTGGTCCAAGTCCCTCTGCAGGCTCTGAAAACCTTCCTCACTGTCTACTACACCTCCAATCTTTGTATCATCAGCAAACTTGCTGATCCAATTTACCACATTATCATCCAGATCATTGATATAGATGACAAATAACAATGGACACAGCACTGATCCCTGTGGCACACCACTAGTCACAGGCCTCCACTCAGAGAAGCAATTCTCTACCACCACTCTCTGGCTTCTTCCATCGAGCCAATGTCTAATCCAATTTACCACCTCTCCATGTATACCTAGCAACTGAATTTTCCTAACTAACCTCCCATGCGGGAACTTGTCAAAGGCCTTACTGAAGTCCATGTAGACAATATCCACTGCCTTCCCTTCATCCACTTTCCTGGTAACCTCCTCGAAAAACTCCAACAGATTGGTCAAACATGACCTACCACGCACAAAGCCATGTTGACTCTCCCTAATAAGCCCCTGTCTATCCAAATGCTTGTAGATTCTGTCTCTTAGTACACCCTCCAATAACTTACCTACTACTGACGTTAAACTCACCGGCCTATAATTTCCCGGATTACTTTTCGATCCTTTTTTAAACAACGGAACAACATGAGCCACTCTCCAATCCTCCGGCACTTCACCCATAGATAGCGACATTTTAAATATTTCTGCCAGGGCCCCTGCAATTTCAACACTAGTCTCCTTCAAGGTCCGAGGGAACACTCTGTCAGGTCCCGGGGATTTATCCACTTTAATTTTTCTCAAGACAGCAAGCACCTCCTCTTTTTCAATCTGTACAGTTTCCATGGTCTCACTACTTGATTCTCTCAATTCCATAGATTTCATGCCAGCTTCCTTAGTAAATACAGACGCAAAAAACCTATTTAAGATCTCTCTCATTTCCTTTGGTTCCACACAAAGCTGACCACTCTGATCTTCAAGAGGACCAATTTTATCCCTTACAATCCTTTTGCTCTTAATATACTTGTAAAAGTTCTTTGGATTATCCTTCACTTTGACTGCCAAGGCAACCTCATGTCTTCTTTTTGCCCTCCTGATTTCTTTCTTAAGTATTTTCTTGCACTTCTTATACTCCTCAAGCACCTGATTTACCCCATTTCCTATACATTTCATACAACTCCCTCTTCTTCTTTATCAGAGTTGCAATATACCTTGAGAACCAAGGTTCCTTATTCCTATTCAATTTGCCTTTAATCCTGACAAGAACATACAAACTCTGCACTCTCAAAATTTCTCCTTTGAAGGCTTCCCACCTACCAATCACATCTCTGCCAGAGAACAACCTGTCCCAATCCACGCTTTTTAGATGCTTTCTCATTTCTTCAAATTTGGCCTTCTTCCAGTTCAGAACCTCAACCTTAGGACCAGATCTATCCTTGTCCATGATCAAATTGAAACTAGTGGTGTTATGATCACTGGAACCAAAGTGCTCCCCTACACAGACTTCTGTCACTTGCCCTAATTCGTTTCCTAACAGGAGATCCAATATTGCATCCCCTCTAGTTGGTCCCTCTATATATTGATTTAGAAAACTTTCCTGAACACATTTTACAAACTCTAAACCATCTAGACCCCTAACAGTATGAGAGTCCCAATCAATATATGGAAAATTAAAATCCCCTACCACCACAACTTTATGTTTCCTGCAGTTGCCTGCTATCTCTCTGCAGATTTGCTCTTCCAAGTTTCGTTGACTATTGGGTGGTCTGTAATACAATCCCACTAATGTGGCCATATCTTTCCTGTTTCTCAGCTCCACCCATAAGGACTCAGTAGACAAGCCCTCTAATCTGTCCTGCCTGAGCACTGCTGTAATATTTTCCCTAACAAGCAATGCTACTCCCCCACCTTTCATTCCTCTGCCTCGATCACATCTGAAACATCGGAACCCTGGAATATTAAGCTGCCACTCCTGCCCCTCCTGTAGCCAAGTTTCACTAATTGCTACAACATCATAATTCCACGTGTCAATCCACGCCCTCAACTCATCTGCCTTCCCCGCAATACTCCTAGCATTGAAATATATACACCTCAGAAGATTTTTACCACCACTCACAACCTTTCTATCAGCGGATTTGCTTAAACTTTCAACATCATTTATTTTCACCCCAGCCACACTGTCAGCTCTGGCACTCTGGTTCCCATCCCCCTGCAAATCTAATATAGACACACTTCAAACCATCAGTCTGAACGCGTCCCTTCTCTATCACCTGCCTATCCTCCCTCACACACTGTCTCCAGGCTTTCTTCATTTGTGAGCCAACAGCCTCTTCCCCAGTCTCTTCAGTTCGGTTTCCACCCCCCAACAATTCTAGTTTAAACTCTCCCCGATGGTCTTAGCAAACCTCCCCACCAGGATATTGGTCCCTGTGGGATTCATGTGCAACCTGTCCTTTTTGTACAGGTCAACCTGCCCCAAAAGAGGTCCCAATGATCCAGGAATCTGAATCCCTGCCCCCTGCTCCAATCCCTCAGCCATGCATTTATCCTCCACCTCACTTTTTTCCTGTACTTACTGTCATGTGGCACAGGCAGTAATCCAGAGATCACTACCTTTGAGGTCCTGCTTCTCAACTTCCTTCCTAACTCCCTGTTGTCTGTTTTCAGGACCTCCTCCCTTTTCTCACCTATGTAGTTGGTACCCATATGTACCACGACCTCTGGCTGTTCACCTTCCCACTTCAGGATATCTTGGACGTGATCAGAAACATCCCGGACCCTGGCACCTGGGAGGCAAACTATCATCCATGCTTCTTTCCAGGGTCCACAGAATTGCCTGTCTGACCCCCTAACTATGGAGTCCCCTATCACTAATGTCATCCTTTTCCTTTCCCTACCTTTCTGAGCCACAGGGCCAGACTCTGTGCCAGAGACACAGCCACTGTTGCTTCCCCCAGGTAAACTGTCCCTCCCAAAAGTACTCAAGCAGGAGTACTTATTGTCAAGGGGTACAGCCACAGGGGTACTCTCTAGCCTCCGACTCCTGCCCTTCCCTCTCCTGACTGTTACATATTTATCTGTCTCCCCAGGCCCCGGTGTGACTACCTGCCTGTAGCTCCTCTCTATCACCTCTTCACTCTCCCTGACCAGACGAAGTTCAGGCAACCTACTTTGCCTTGACCCGTTAACACCTAAGTCCCGTTGAGTCAAAGCCTTCCTACTCTGTCTCCCTCTACTCTGTCGCCCGCTCCTCTGCTGACACCCGTTCTTTAAGGCTGTCTCCTTTTAAGCTCTTCTCGCTGTTTTCACTGGCTGACGTCCACGCGCTTGCACAGTCGTTCCTCGATCAAACTTCTAAAGAAATAACCAAGAAATTTACAAGGATGTTGCCTGGATTGGCAAGCATGCCTTATGAGAATAGGTTGAGTGAACTTGGCCTTTTCTCTTTCACGGCGGAGAATGAGACATGACCTGATAGAGGTGTACGAGATGATGAGAGGCATGAGTCATGTGGATAGTCAGAGACTTTTTTCCAGGGCTCAACTAGTTAGCATGATAGTTTTAAGGTGCTTGGAAGGAGGTATAGAGGAGATATCATGGTAAGTTTTTTTTAATGCAGAGAGTGGTGAGTGTGTGGAATGGGCTGCCAGTGACGGTGGTGGAGCCGGATATGACAGGGTTTTTTTAACCCTGGACTCCTGGATAGGTACATGGAGCTTAGAAAAATAGAGGGCTAAGGGTGATCCCAGGTAATTTCTAAACTAAGTGCATGTTCAGCACAGCATTGTGGGCAGAAGGGCCTGTATTGTGCTGTAGGTTTTCTATGTTTCTACATTTCTAAAACACTCATTTAGTTCATCCGACATCTCCTTGTCCCCTGTTATTATTTCTCCTGTCTCAATTTCTAGTGGTCCTATATCCACTCTCATTTCTCTTTTATTTTTAACATACTTAAAAAAAACTTTTACTATCAGCTTTGACCTTATTTGCTAGCTTGCTTTCATATTTCATCTTTTCCCTTCTAATGATGTTCTTTTAGTTGCTCTCTGTAGGTTTTTTAAAAAACTTCCCAATTCTGTATAGAAACATAGAAACATAGAAAATAGGTGCAGGAGTAGGCCGTTCGGCCCTTCAAGCCTGCACCGCCATTTAGTATGATCATGGCTGATCATCCAACTCAGAACCCCGCCCCAGCCTTCCCTCCATACCCCCTGACCCCCATAGCCACAAGGGCCATATCTAACTCCCTCTTAAATATAGCCAATGAACTGGCCTCAACTGTTTCCTGTGGCAGAGAATTCCACAGATTCACCACTCTCTGTGTGAAGAAGTTTTTCCTAATCTCGGTCCTAAAAGGCTTCTCCTCTATCCTCAAACTGTGGCCCCTCGTTCTGGACTTCCCCAACATCGGGAACAATCTTCCTGCATCTAGCCTGTCCAATCCCTTTAGGATTTTATACGTTTCAATCAGATCCCCCCTCAATCTTCTAAATTCCAACGAGTACAAGCCCAGTTCATCCAGTCTTTCTTCATATGAAAGTCCTGCCATCCCAGGAATCAATCTGGTGAACCTTCTTTGTACTCCCTCTATGGCAAGGATGTCTTTCCTCAGATTAGGGGACCAAAACTGTACACAATACTCCAGGTGTGGTCTCACCAAGGCCTTGTACAACTGCAGTAGTACCTCCCTGCTCCTGTACTCGAATCCTCTCGCTATAAATGCCAGCATACCATTCGCCTTTTTCACCGCCTGCTGTACCTGCATGCCCACTTTCAATGACTGGTGTATAATGACACCCAGGTCTCGTTGAACCTCCCCTTTTCCTAATTGGCCACCATTCAGATAATAATCTGTTTTCCTATTTTTGCCACCAAAGTGGACAACTTCACATTTATCCACATTAAATTGCATCCGCCATGAATTTGCCCACTCACCCAACCTATCCAAGTCACCCTGCATCCTCTTAGCATCCTCCTCACAGCTAACACTGCCACCCAGCTTCGTGTCATCCGCAAACTTGGAGATGCTGCATTTAATTCCCTCATCCAAGTCATTAATATATATTGTAAACAACTGGGGTCCCAGCACTGAGCCTTGCAGTACCCCACTAGTCACCGCCTGCCATTCTGAAAAGGTCCCGTTTATTCCCACTCTTTGCTTCCTGTCTGCTAACCAATTCTCCAGCCACACCAATACCTTACCCCCAATACCATGCGCTTTAAGTTTGCACACTAATCTCCTGTGTGGGACCTTGTCAAAAGCCTTTTGTAAATCCAAATATACCACATCCACTGGTTCTCCCCTATCCACTCTACTAGTTACTTCCTCAAAAAATTCTATGAGATTCGTCAGACATGATTGTCCTTTCACAAATCCATGCTGACTTTGTCCGATCATTTCACCGCTTTCCAAATGTGCTGTTATCACATCCTTGATAACTGACTCCAGCAGTTTCCCCACCACCGACGTTAGGCTAACCGGTCTATAATTCCCTGGTTTCTCTCTCCCTCCTTTTTTCAAAAGTGGGGTTACATTAGCCACCCTCCAATCCTCAGGAACTAGTCCAGAATCTAACGAGTTTTGAAAAATTATCACTAATACGTCCACTATTTCTTGGGCTACTTCCTTAAGCACTCTAGGATGCAGACCATCTGGCCCTGGGGATCTATCTGCCTTCAATCCCTTCAATTTACCTAACACCACTTCCCTACTAACATGTATTCTGCTCAGTTCCTCCACCTCACTGGACCCTCTGTCCCCTACTATTTCTGGAAGATTATTTATGTCCTCCTTAGTGAAGACAGAACCAAAGTAATTATTCAATTGGTCTGCCATGTCCTTGCTCCCCATAATCAATTCACCTGTTTCTGTCTGCAGGGGACCTACATTTGTCTTTACCAGTCTTTTCCTTTTTACATATCTATAAAAGCTTTTACGGTCCGTTTTTATGTTCCCTGCCAGTTTTCTCTCATAATCTTTTTTCCCCTTCCTAATTAAGCCCTTTGTCCTCCTCTGCTGGACTCTGAATTTCTCCCAGTCCTCAGGTGAGCCACTTTCTCTGGCTAATTTGTATGCTTCTTCTTTGGAATTGATACTATCCCTAATTTCTCTTGTCAGCCACGGGTGCACTACCTTCCTTGATTTATTCTTTTGCCAAACTGGGATGAACAATTGTTGTAGTTAATCCATGCAACCTTTAAATGCTTGCCATTGCATATCCACCGTCAATCCTTTAAGTGTCATTTGCCAGTCTATCTTAGCTAATTCATGTCTCATACCTTCAAAGTTACCCCTCTTTAAGTTCAGAACCTTTGTTTCTGAATTAACTATGTCACTCTCCATCTTAATGAAGAATTCCACCATATTATGGTCACTCTTACCCAAGGGGCCTCTCACGACAAGATTGCTAATTAACCCTTCCTCATTGCTCAAAACCCAGTCCAGAATAGCCTGCTCTCTAGTTGGTTCTTCGACATGTTGGTTCAAAAAACCATCCCGCATACATTCCAAGAAATCCTCTTCCTCAGCACCTTTACCAATTTGGTTCACCCAATCTACATGTAGATTGAAGTCACCCATTATAACTGCTGTTCCTTTATTGCACACATTTCTAATTTCCTGTTTAATACCATCTCCGACCTCACTACTACTGTTAGGTGGCCTGTACACAACTCCCAACAGCATCTTCTGCCCCTTAGTGTTACGCAGCTCTACCCATATCGATTCCACACCTTCCCGGCTTATGTCCTTCCTTTCTATTGCGTTAATATCTTCTTTAACAAGCAACGCCACCCCACCTCCCCTTCCTTCATGTCTATCCCTCCTGAATATTGAATATCCCTGAACGTTGAACTCCCATCCCTGGTCACCCTGGAGCCATGTCTCTGTGATCCCAACTATATCATAATCATTAATAACAATCTGCACTTTCAATTCATCCACCTTATTACGAATGCTCCTTGCATTGACACACAAAGCCTTCAGGCGCTCTTTTACAACTCTCTTGGCCCTTATACAATTATGCTGAAAAGTGGCCCTTTTTAATGCTTGCCCTGGATTTGTCGGCCTGCCACTTTTACTTTTCTCCTTACTACTTTTTGCTTCTACCCTCACTTTACACCCCTCTGTCTCTCTGCACTGGTTCCCATCCCCCTGTTGTGAACTAACCTCCTCTCGCCTAGCCTCTTTAATTTGATTCCCACCCCCCAACCATTCTAGTTTAAAGTCACCTCGGTAGCCCCCGCTAATCTCCCTGCCAGGATATTGGTCCCCCTAGGATTCAAGTGTAACCCGTCCTTTTTGTACAGGTCACTCCTGCACCAAAAGAGGTCCCAATGATCCAAAAACCTGAATCCCTGCCCCCTGCTCCAATCCCTCAGCCACGCATTTATCCTCCACCTCATCGCATTCCTACTCTCACTGTCGCGTGGCACAGGCAGTAATCCTGAGATTACTACCTTTGCGGTCCTTTTTCTCAACTCCCTTCCTAGCTCCCTATATTCTCCTTTCAGGACCTCATCCCTTTTCCTACCTATGTCATTGGTACCTATATGGTATCTTCCCACTGATTGTTGATTTGTTGTCTGCCCTTTCTTTTGCTTTTACAATGGCTTTGACTTCCCTTGTCAGCCACGGTTGTACTATTTTACCATTTGAGTATCTCTTCATTTTTGAAATACATATATCCTGCACCTTCCTCATTTTTCCCAAAAACATCCCTGCCAGCAGCTCCTTCCAATTTATTTTGGCCAACTCCTCTCTCATCCCACTGTACTTGGAACGCTCATTCCCTTACTCCACTGAAATACTGCGATGTTGACTTTACTTTGTCCCTATCAAATTTCAAGTTGAACATAATCATATTGTGATCACTGGTTCCTCAGGGTTCTTTTACCTTAAGCTCCCTAACTGCCTCCAGTTCATTATGTAACACCCAATCCAGTACAGCTGATACAGTATAGGCTCAATGATAAACTGCTCTAAAAAGCTATCTCTTACTCATTCAACAAACTGACTCACTTGAGATCCATTACCAAACTGATTTTCCCAACCGATCTGCATGTTAAAATCTTCCATGACTACCATAACATTGCCCTTTTGACTCACCTTTTCTATTTCCTGTTCTAATCTGCAGTCCAGCTCCCAGCCACCGTTGGGAGGCATGTATATAACTACCATCAACGTCCTTTCACATCTTTCTACTGATTTAATGCCATTCTTTACCAGTAGAGCCACACCACCCCCTCTGCCTACCTTCCTACCCCTCCGATATAACGTGTAACGTTGGACATTCAGCTCCCAGCTACAACCATCCTTCAGTCACGATTCAGCGATGGTCACAACCTCATACCTGGCAATTTGTAACACTGCAACAAGATTATCCACCTTATTTCTTATACTACGCATATTTAGATAGAACACCTTTAGCACCGTATTTGCTATCCTTTCTGATTTTGCATCCCTGATGATTTGATACTCAGCCTGTTGGATGCAACTAAGTCCCACCACCTGCCTGCCCTTCCTGACAATCTGACTGCCCTTCCTGACAGTCTGACTGCACGCTATCTTTACTCTTTTACCATCTGTCCTATCCTGAGTCCCTTCACTCCAGTTTCCACCCCTCTGCATAATTAGTTCAAACCATCCCCAACAGCTCTAACAAACCTGCCCATTAGAATATTGAACCCCCTCAGGTTCAGGTGCAATGCATCACTTTTGAAGAGGTCGTGCAATCCCAATGATCCAAGAATCTGAAGTGCTGGCCCTGCACCAGCTTCTTAGCCATGCATTCATCTGCTAAGTCATCCTGTTGCTATCATCACTGCCTCGTGGTACAGGCAGCAATCCTGAAATTACTACCCGAGAAGTTCTGCCTCTCAGCTTTCACCTAGCTCTCTAAGTTCTCTTTTCAGGACCACATTGTTTTTCCTTCCTATGTCATTGGTACCAATATGTATCAGGATATCTAACTGCTCCCCCTCCCTCTCTGAAACGTTGTGGATGTGATCTGAGACATAGAAACATAGGAAACATAGAAAATAGGTGCAGGAGTAGGCCATTCAGCCCTTCGAGCCTGCACCGCCATTTATTATGATCATGGCTGATCATCCAACTCAGAACCCCGCCCCAGCCTTCCCTCCATACCCCCTGACCCCCGTAGCCACAAGGGCCATATCTAACTCCCTCTTAAATATAGCCAATGAACTGGCCTCAACTGTTTCCTGTGGCAGAGAATTCCACAGATTCACCACTCTCTGTGTGAAGAAGTTTTTCCTAATCTCGGTCCTAAAAGGCTTCCCCTCTATCCTCAAACCGTGGCCCCTCATTCTGGACTCCCCCAACATTGGGAACAATCTTCCTGCATCTAGCCTGTCCAATCCCTTTAGGATTTTATACGTTTCAATCAGATCCCCCCTCAATCTTCTAAATTCCAACGAGTACAAGCCCAGTTCATCCAGTCTTTCTTCATATGAAAGTCCTGCCATCCCACGAATCAATCTGGTGAACCTTCTTTGTACTCCCTCTATGGCAAGGATGTCTTTCCTCAGATTAGGGGACCAAAACTGCACACAATACTCCAGGTGTGGTCTCACCAAGGTCTTGTACAACTGCAGTAGTACCTCCCTGCTCCTGTACTCAAATCCTCTCGCTATAAATGCCAGCATACCATTCGCCTTTTTCACCGCCTGCTGTACCTGCATGCCCACTTTCAATGACTGGTGTATAATGACACCCAGGTCTCGTTGCACCTCCCCTTTTCCTAATCGGCCACCATTCAGATAATAATCTGTTTTCCTATTTTTGCTACCAAAGTGGATAACTTCACATTTATCCACATTAAATTGCATCTGCCATGAATTTTCCCACTCACCCAACCTATCCAAGTCACTCTGCATCTTCTTAGCATCCTCCTCACAGCTAACACTGCCACCCAGCTTTGTGTCATCCGCAAACTTGGAGATGCTGCATTTAATTCCCTCATCCAAGTCATTAATATATATTGTAAACAACTGGGGTCCCAGCACTGAGCCTTGCGGTACCCCACTAGTCACCGCCTGCCATTCTGAAAAGGTCCCGTTTATTCCCACTCTTTGCTTCCTGTCTGCTAACCAATTCTCCATCCACATCAATACCTTACCCCCAATACCATGAGCTTTAAGTTTGCACACTAATCTCCTGTGTGGGACCTTGTCAAAAGCCTTTTGAAAATCCAAATATACCACATCCACTGGTTCTCCCCTATCCACTCGTTACATCCTCAAAAAATTCAATGAGATTCGTCAGACATGATTTTCCCTTCAGAAATCCATGCTGACTTTGTCCGATGATTTCACCGCTTTCCAAAGGTGCTGTTATCACATCTTTGATAACTGACTCCAGCAGTTTCCCCACCACCGACGTTAGGCTAACTGGTCTATAATTCCCCGGTTTCTCTCTCACTCCTTTTTTAAAAAGTGGGGTTACATTAGCCACCCTCGAATCCTCAGGAACTAGTCCAGAATCTAACGAGTTTTGAAAAATTATCACTAATGCATCCACTATTTCTTGGGCTACTTCCTTAAGCACTCTAGGATACAGACCATCTGGCCCTGGGGATTTATCTGCCTTCAATCCCTTCAATTTACCTAACACCACTTCCCTACTAACAAGTATTTCGCTCAGTTCCTCCATCTCACTGGACCCTCTGTCCCCTACTATTTCTGGAAGATTATTTATGTCCTCCTTAGTGAAGACAGAACCAGAGTAATTATTCAATTGGTCTGCCATGTCCTTGCTCCCCATAATCAATTCACCTGTTTCTGTTTGTAGGGGACCTACATTTGTCTTTACCAGTCTTTTCCTTTTTACATATCTATAAAAGCTTTTACGGTCCGTTTTTATGTTCCCTGCCAATTTTCTCTCATAATCTTTTTTCCCCTTCCTAATTAAGCCCTTTGTCCTCCTCTGCTGAACTCTGAATTTCTCCCAGTCCTCAGGTGAGCCACTTTCTCTGGCTAATTTGTATGCTGCTTCTTTGGAATTGATACTATCCCTAATTTCTCTTGTCAGCCACGGGTGCACTACCTTCCTTGATTTATTCTTTTGCCAAACTGGGATGAACAATTGTTGTAGTTCATCCATGTGATCTTTAAATGCTTGCCATTGCATATCCACCGTCAATCCTTTAAGTGTCATTTGCCAGTCTATCTTAGTTAGTTCACGTCTCATACCTTCAAAGTTACCCCTCTTTAAGTTCAGAACCTTTGTTTCTGAATTAACTATGTCACTCTCCATCTTAATGAAGAATTCCACCATATTATGGTCACTCTTACCCAAATGGCCTCTCACGACAAGATTGCTAATTAACCCTTCCTCATTGCTCAAAACCCAGTCCAGAATAGCCTGCTCTCTAGTTGGTTCCTCGACATGAGGACCCTGACCCTGGCACCTGGGAGGCAACATACCATCCGGGTGTCCCATTCACTTCCACAGAATCTCCTGTCTGTTCCCCTCACTATTGAGTCCTCCATCACTACCGCTCCTCTCTTCTCTCTCGTTCCATTCTGCACCACGGACCCATTCTCAGTGCCTATAACCCGGTCGCCATGGCTTTCTCCCGGGAGGTCATCCCCCACAAAAGTACCCAAAGCGATATACTTGTTTTTGAGGGGAATGGCCACAGGGGTGCTCTGCTCTAACTGCCTATTTCCATTTCTCCTGACGGTCACCCAGCTACTCGCCTCCTGCAACTTCGGTGTGACTACCTCCCTGTAACTCCGATCAATTATATCCTCGCTCTCCCGTACAAGCCGAAGGTCATCCAGCTGCTGCTCCAGATCCCTAACATGGTCTTCAAGGAGATGCAGCCAGATGCACTTCACACAGATGTAGTTCCCCGGGAGACTCTGGGTCTCCCAGTTCTCCGACATCCAGCACGAAGAACACACCACAGCTGTTTAAATGTTACAGTAAGAGAAAAAAAAACCAAAAAGGAAACCTCAACAGAAGCTTTACACAGAGCCGACACCCCTTTTGAGCCAAAGCCTGTCATTTCTAGTCTTGCCACTGGTCTACTCCCAACAATGTCTGCTCTGCTTATCCCTTCTGTACTTTTATTTAGTTTGTAGAGCTCTGTTGATGCTGCTGATAGGCCCCGGTGAAAGGAATGGGAAAGGGTAGGTGTCCAGTATGTTGCGCTATTAGTTTCAAAGTAAATATGGAAAAATATATGTCTGGTCCATAGGTTGAGATTCTAAATTGGAGAAGGGCCAAATTAATGGCATTGGAAAGTACCTGGCAAGAATGGAGTTGGGACTAGCTGCTTTCTGACATAAGTGTCCTTGATAAGTGGGAGGACTTGAAAAGTCAAATTTTCAGAGTACAAAGCTTGCATGTGCCTATCAGAATAAAAGGTAAACATAACAGGTTTGTGGAATCTTGCTTTTCAAGAGATGTTAAGGCGCTGTTTAAGAGTGAAAAAGGAGGTGTGTAGCAGGTATAAGCAGTAGGAATAAATGAGGTACTTATGGAGTATGAGAACTGTAAGAGAAGACTTAAGAAAGAAATCAGGAGGGCTACAAGCAGGCATGAGGTAACCTAAGCAGACAAAGTGAAGGAGAATCATAAGGAATTGGAAAATTGTGAATGCCATTCCACTCCTCAAGAAGGGAGAAAGGCAGAAGGAAATTATAGGCCAGTTAGTCTGACCTCAGTGGTTGGAAAGATGTTGGAGTCGATTATTAACCATATAACAATTACAGCACGGAAATAGGCCATCTCAGCCCTTCTAGTCCGTGCCGAACTCCTACTCTCACCTAGTCCCACTGACCTGCACTCGGTCCATAACCCTCTATTCTCTTCCTGTCCATATATCTATCCAATTTAACTTTAAATGACAACATCGAAGCTGCCTCAACCACTTCTGCTGGAAGCTCGTTCCACACAGCCACCACTCTCTGAGTAAAGAAGTTCCTCCTCATGTTACCCCTAAACTTTTTCCCTTTAACTCTCAACTCATGTCCTCTCGTTTGAATCTCCCCCACTCTCAATGGAAAAAGCCTATCCACGTCAACTCTATCTATCCCACTCATAATTTGAAATACCTCTATCAAGTCCCCCCTCAACCTTCTACGCTCCAAAGAATAAAAACCCAACTTAGAAACCATAGAAACCATAGAAAAACTACAGCACAGAAACAGGCCTTTTGGCCCTTCTTGGCTGTGCCGAACTATTTTCTGCCTAGTCCCACTGACCTGCACACGGACTATATCCCTCCATACACCTCCCATCCATGTATCTGTCCAATTTATTCTTAAATGTTAAAAGAGAACCCGCAATTACCACCTCATCTGGCAGCTCATTCCACACTCCCACAACTCTCTGCGTGAAGAAGCCCCCACTAATGTTCCCTTTAAACTTTTCTCCCCTCACCCTTAACCCATGTCCTCTGGTTTTTTTCTCCCCTTGCCTCTGTGGAAAAAGCCTGCTTGCATTCACTCTATCTATACCCATCATAATTTTATATACCTCTATCAGTTCTCCCCTCATTCTCCTACACCCAGGGAATAAAGTCCTAACCTATTCAACCTTTCTCTGTAACTGAGTTTATCAAGTCTCGGCAACATCCTTGTAAACCTTCTCTGCACTCTTTCAACCTTATTAATATCCTCCCTGTAATTTGGTGACCAAAACTGAACACAATACTCCAGATTCCACCTCACCAATGCTTTATACAACCTCATCATAACATTCCAGCTCTTATACTCAATACTTTGATTAATAAAGGCCAATGTACCAAAAGCTCTCTTTACCACCCTATCTACCTCTGACGCCACTTTTAGGGAATTTTGTATCTGTATTCCCAGATCCCTCTGTTCTACTGCACTCCTCAGTGCCTTACCATTTACCCTGTATGTTCTACCTTGGTTTGTCCCTCCAAAGTGCAATACCTCACATTTGTCTATATTAAATTCCATCTGCCATTTTTCAGCCCATTTTTCCAGCTGGTCCAAATCCCTCTGCAAGCTTTGAAAACCTTCTCACTGTCCACTACACCTCCAATCTTTGTATCATCAGCAAATTTTCTGATCCAATTTACCACATTATCATTCCAGATCATTGAAATAGATGACAAATAACAATGGACACAGCACTGATCCCTGTGGCATACCACTAGTCACAGGCCTCCACTCAGAGAAGCAATTCTCTACTACCACTCTTTGGCTTCTTCCATTGAGCCAATGTCTAATCCAATTTACCACCTCTCCATGTATACCCAGTGACTGAATTTTCCTAACTAACCTCCTGTGCGGGACGTTGTCAAAGGCCTTACTGAAGTCCATGTAGACAACATCCACTACCTTCCCTTCATCCACTTTCCTGGTAACCTCCTCGAAAAACTCCAATAGATTGGTCAAACATGACCTCCTACACACAAAGCCATGTTGACTCTCCCTAATAAGTCCCTGTCTATCCAAATGCTTGTAGATTCTGTCTCTTAGTACTCCCTCCAATAACTTACCCACTACCGACGTCAAACTTACTGGCCTATAATTTCCCAGATTACTTTTCGATCCTGTTTTAAACAATGGAACAACATGAGCTATTCTCCAATCCACCGGCACCTCACCCGTAGACACCGACATTTGAAATATATCTGCCAGGGACCCTGCAATTTCAACACTAATCTCCTTCAAGGTCTGAGGGAATACCCTGTCAGGACCTGGGGATTTATCCACTTTAATTTGCCTCAAGATAGCAAGCACCTCCTCCTTTTCAATCTGTACAGTTTCCATGATCTCACTACTTGTTTCCTTTAATTCCATAGACTTCATGCCAGTTTCCTTAGTAAATACAGATGCAAAAAACCCACTTAAGATTTCCCCCATATCTTTTGGTTCCGCACATAGCCGACCACTCTGATCTTCAAAAGGACCAATTTAATCCTTTACAATCCTTTTACTCTTAATATATCCTGTAAAAGCTCTTTGGATTATCCTTCACTTTGACTGCCAAGGCAACCTCATGTCTTCTCTTAGACCTCCTGATTTCTTTCTTAAGTATTTTCTTGCATTATTGGTCACGTGGGTGTAATGGGCAGCATGACTCATTGGTCCAGAGGAGCTTGTTACCATGCTGTATCTCTAAACTTTATTTTTAAAATAGTTTAGGTGTATCCATCGTGCAAGTATGGCTAGATCATAGTTCCATGTTTTTCAATTCAATATTGACAGAGTGCAACTTCTGGAGGAGCTTCCATATTTCTGCACTAAATGAATGACTGATGGAGTTTGTTGTTTGTTTTGATTTTATTTATACTCCTCAAGCACCTTATTTACTCCCTGTTTCCTATACATGTCATACAACTCTCTCTTCTTCTTTATCAGAGTTGCAATATCCCTTGAGAACCAAGGTTCCTTATTCCTATTCACCTTGCCTTTAATCCTGACAGGAACATACAAGCTCTGCACTCTTAAAATTTCTCCTTTGAAGGCTTCCCACCTACCGATCACATCTTTGCCAGAGAACAACCTGTCCCAATCCATGCTTTTTAGATTATTTCTCATTTCTTCAAACTTGTTCAACCTTTCTCTGTAACTTAGGTGATGAAACCCAGTTAACATTCTGGTAAATCTACTCTGTACTCTCTCTGTTTTGTTGACATCTTTCCTATAATTCGGTGACCAGAACTGTACACAATACTCCAAATTTGGCCTCAACAATGCCTTGTGCAATTTCAACATTACATCCCAACTCCTATACTCAATGCTCTGATTTATAAAGGCCAGCATACCAAAAGCTTTCTTCACCACCCTATCCACATGAGATTCTACATTCAGGGAACTATGCACCATTATTCCTAGATCCCTCTGTTCTACTGCATTCTTCAATGCCCTACCATTTACCATGTATGTCCTATTTTGATTAGTACTACCAAAATGTAGCACCTCACATTTATCAACATTAAACTCCATCTGCCACCTTTCAGCCCACTCTTTCAGCTGGCCTAAATCTCTCTGCAAGCTTTGAAAACCTACTTCATTATCCACAACTCCACCTATCTTAGCATCATCTGAAAACTTACTCATCCAATTTACTACCCCTTCATCCAGATCATTAATATTTATGACAAACAACATTGGACCCAGTACAGATCCCTGAGGCACACCGCTACACACCGTCCTCCAATCTGACACACAGTTATCCACCACTACTCTCTGGCATCTCCCATCCAGCCACTGCTGAATCCATTTTACTACTTCGATATTAATGCCTAACGATTGAACCTTCCTAACCAACCTTCCATGTGGAACCTTGTCAAAGGCCTTACTGAAGTCCATATAGACAACATCAACTGCTTTACTCTCATCAACTTTCCTAGTAACCTCTTCAAAAAATTCAATAAGATTTGTCAAACATGACCTTCCACGCACAAATCCATGTTGACTGTTCCTAATCAGACCCTGTCTATCCAGATAATTATATATACCATCTCTAAGAATACTTTCCATCAATTTACCCACCACTGACGTCAAACTCACAGGCCGATAATTGCTAGATTTACTCTTAGAACCCTTTTTAAACAGTGGAACAACATGACCAATACACCAATCTTCCGGCACTATCCTCGTTTCTATGACATTTGAAATATTTCTGTCAGAGCCCCTGCTATTTCCACAATAACTTCCCTCAAGATCCTAGGGGATATCCTGTCAGGACCTGGAGACTTATCCACTTTTATATTCCTTAAAAGATCCAGTACTTCCTCTTCTTTAATCATCATAGTTTCCATAACTTCCCTACCTGTTTCCCTTACCTTACACAATTCAATATCCTTCTCCTTAGTGAATACCAAAGAAAAGAAATTGTTCAGAATCTTCCTCATATCTTTTGGCTCTGCACATAGCCGTCCACTCTGATTCTCTAACGGAACAATTTTATCCCTCACTATCCTTTTGCTATTAATATACTGGTAGAAACCCTTGGGATTTATTTTCACCTTACTTGCCAAAGCGACCTCATATCTTCTTTTAGCTTTTCTAATTTCTTTCTTGATTCTTTTTACATTCTTTATATTCCTCGAGCACCTCATTTACTCCAAGCTGCCTATATTTATTGTAGATATCTCTCTTTTTTCGAACCAAGTTTCCAATATCCCTTGAAAACCATAGCTCTCTCAAACTTTTAATCTTTCCTTTCAACCTACCAGGAACATAAAGATTCTGTACTCTCAAAATTTCACCTTTAAATGACCTCCATTTCTCAATTACATTCTTCCCTTAAAACAATTTGTCCCAACCCACTCCTTCTAAATCCTTTTTCATCTCCTCAAAGTTAGCCTTTCTCCAATCAAAAATCTCAACCCTGGGTCCAGACCTATCCTTCTCCAAAATTATATTGAAACTAATAGCATTGTTATCACTGGACCCGAGTGCTCCCCAACACATATCTCCGTCACCTGACCTATCTCATTCCCTAACAGGTTTTCCAACACTGCCCCTTCTCTAGTTGGTGCCTCTATGTATTGCTGCAAAAAACTATCTTGCACATATTTGACAAACTCCAAACCATCCAGCCCTTTTACAGTATGGGCTTCCCAGTCTATGTGTGGAAAATTAAAATCTCCCACAATCACAACCTTGTGCTTACTACAAATATCTGCTACCTCCTTACAAATTTGCTCCTCCAGTTCTCGGTCCCCATTAGGTGGTCTATAATTCACCCCCCATAAGTGTTACTGCACCTTTTCCATTCCTCAATTCCACCCAAATAGCGTCCCTAGATGAGCCCTCTAATCTATCTGCATTATGATCAGAGATTAAGGGAGCTAGGGCTTTACTCTTTGGAGAGAAGGAGGATGAGAGGAGACATGATAGAGGTGCACAAGATAATAAGAGGAATAGACAGAGTGGATAGCCAGCGCCTCTTCCCCAGGGCACCACTGCTCAATACAAGAGGACATGGCTTTAAGGTAAAGGGTGGGATGTTCAAGGGGGATATTAGAGGAAGGTTTTTTTACTCAGAGAGTGGTTGGTGCGTGGAATGCACTGCCTGAGTCAGTGGTGGAGGCAGATACACTAGTGAAGTTTAAGAGACTACTAGACAGGTATATGGAGGAATTTAAGGTGGGGGCTTATTTGGAAGGCAGGGCTTGAGGGTTGGCACAACATTGTGTACTGTGCTGTACTATTCTATGTTCTATGTTCATCCTGACAGAGCACCACTGTAATATTTTCTCTGACAAGCAATGCAACACCTCCCCCTCTTGTCCCTCCGATTCTATCACATCTGAAGCAATTAAGTCCAGGAATAGTTAGTTGCCAATCACACCCCTCCTGTAACCATGTTTCACTAATAGCTACAACATCATACTTCCAAGTATCAATGCATGCTCTAAGCTCATCCACCTTTCTTATAATGCTCCTAGCATTAAAATAAATGCATTTAAGAAATTTTCCACCTCTTACTCTCTGTTTATCACTAACGGTGCAAACAACTTTACTATTTTCTTTTTCTTCCTTCTCTACATCTGTTCCTACACTCTGGTTTGCCTCCCCCTTCGTATCTAGTTTAAATACACCGGAGCCTCTCTAGCAAACCTACCTGCAAGAATATCTGTCCCCCTCCAGTTCAGATGTAAACCGTCCCTCCAGAACAGGTCCCAGCTTCCCTGGAAAACTGCCCAATTATCTATAAATCTGAAGCCCTCCCTCCTGCACCATGTCTTCAGCCACGTGTTGATCTGCGCTATCTTACTATTGCTAAACCCGCCTGCATGTGGCACTGGCAGCAATCCTGAGATTGATATCCTGGAGGTCCTGTCCTTTAACTTGGTGCCTAACTCCCTAAACTCACCTTTCAGGACCTCCTCACTCTTCCTACCCATGTCATTGGTCCCTACATGGACCACGACATCCAGCTGCCCATCTAAATCATAGACTGCCTGTTTATGCATGACCATACACTTTCCAACATTGTATTTCATTTGCCACTTCTTTGCCCATTCCCCTAAACTATCTAAGTCTCTCTACAGGCTCTCTGTTTCTTCAACACTACCCGCTCCTCCACCTATCTTTGTATCATTAGCAAATTCAGCCACAAATCCATTAATCCCATAGTCCAAATCATTGACATACATTGTAAGAAGCAGCGATCCTAACACTAACCCTTGTGGAATTCCACTGGGAAATAGCAGCCAGCCAGAATAGAATCCCATTATTCCCCCTCTCTGTTTTCTGCCAATCAGCCAATGCTCCATCCATGCTAATAACTCTCCTCTAATTCTATGGGCTCTCATCTTGTTAAGCAGCCCCATGTGTGGAACCTTGTCAAAAACCTTCTTAAAATCTAAGTACACCACATCTACTTCATATCCTTTGTCTACCCTGCTTGTAATTTCCTCAAAAATTTGCAGGCAGGATTTTCCTTTCAGACAACTATCCTGGCTCTGGCATATCTGGTCATGTGCTTCCAGTTTCTTCATAATCTCATCGCTGACAATCAATTCCAACAATTTCCCAACCACTGACGTCAGCCTAACAGGTCTATAGTTTCTTTTCTGCTGCCTCCCACCCTTATTAAATAGTGGAGTAACCCCAGACCAGATGAACTACACCCTAGGGTTCTGGAAGAGGTAGCATTAGAGATTATGGTGGCATTAGAAATGATCTTTCAAAATTCATTAGATTCTGGCATGGTGCCATCAGAATGGAACATTGCAAATGTCACTCCACTCTTCAAGAAAGTAGGAAGGTGGCCAAAAGGAAATTATAGTCCAGTTAGACTGACCTCAGTAGTTGGGAAGATGTTAGAATCAATTGTTAAGGATGGGGTGATGGAGTACTTGGTGACACTGGACAAAATAGTACAAAGCATGGTTTCCTTCAGAGAATATCCTGCCTGATGAACCTGTTGGAATTCTTTGAGGAGATTACAAGTAGGATAGATAAATGGAATGCAGTAGATGTTGTATATTTGGACTTTCAGAAACCCTTTGACAAGGTGTCACACATGAGGCTGTTTACCAAGTTAAAAACCCATGGTATTACAGGGAAGTTACTAACATGGTCAGAGCATTGGATGATTGGTAGGAGGTAGCGAGTGGGAATAAAATGATCCTTTTCTGGTTGGATGCTGGTGTCCAATGGTGTTCTGCAGAGGTCGATGTTGGGACCACTGCTCTTTATGCTGTATAAAAGCAATTTAGATGAGACAATAAGATGAGGAAATTGATGGCTTTGTTGCGAAGTTTGCAGATGATACGAAGATTGTTAGAGGGTCAGGTAATGTTGAGGAAACAGGTAGGATGCAAAAGGACATATACAGATTAGGAGAATGGGTAAGAAAGTGTAATTTGACCATTTCCAAACTTATTTTATTTCTCTGTACTGTTGGTTGAGAGGAATGGAGTCGTCGACACTAAGGTTTTCTTCTCTTCCATTTTTACGTTGTTAGAATTGCCCAGGTCTTTTTAGTTTAGTTGACTAATTCTGTTTTTTTTTGGGGGGGGTGGGGTTTGTTTTTTTTTTCTATTTCATGATTTTTCTCCAGTTTTCTTTTGTCCTGTATTATTCATTGTTATCCTACACGATTGGGAGTTCTGTCAATTTATACTATTTGTTCTTATAATTACTCATTTTAAGTACAACAATGTATCTCCAACTATTTGTATTATTGCTATCTTATGTTTATATTTTATGAAACTAATAAAAAGATTGAAAAAGAAAGAAAGAAAGTGTCAAATGAAACATAATGTTGCAAAATGCATGGTCATGCACTTTGGCAGTAGAAATAAATGTGCGGACTATTTTCAAAATGGAGAGAAAATCCAAAAATCTGAGAGAAGGGACTTGGGAGTCCTGTGCAGAACACCGTAAAGGTTAACTTGCAGGTTAAGTCAGTGTTGCGGAAGGCAGATGCAATGTTAGCATTCATTTCAAGAGGTCTAGAATACGAGCGCAGGGGTGTGATGCTGAAGCTTTATAAGGCACTGGTGAGGCCTCACCTTGAGTATATTGAACAGTTTTGGGCCCCTCATCTTAGAAAAGATGTGCTGGTGTTGGAAAGAGTCCAGAGGAGGTTCACAAGGATGATTCCAGAAATGGAAGGATTATCATATGAAGAACATTTGATGGCTCTGGGTCTGTACTTGCTGGAATTCAGAAGGATGAGGGGGATCTCATTGAAAGGGAATCTCATTGAAACTTTCAAATGTTGGAAGGTCTAGACAGAGTAGATGTGGAAAGGATGTTTCCCATGGTGGGAGAGCCTAGAACAAGACGGCACAGTCTCAGGATAGAGGGGCGTCCATTCAAAACAGAAATGTGGAGAAATTTCTTTAGCCAAAGGGTGGTGAATTTGTGGAATTTGTTGCCATGTGCAGCTGTGGAGGCCAGGTCGTTGGGTGTATTTAAGGCAGAGATTGATAGGTTCTTGGCTGGATATGACATCAAAAGTTATGGCTAGAAGGCTGGGAAATTCAGTTGAGGAGGAGAAAAAAAGGATCAGCCATAGTTGAATGGTGGAGCAGATTTGATGGACTGAATGGCCTAATTCTGCTCCTATGTCTTATGTCTTATGGTCTTAAAATGCCAGAATAACTCAGTATCACAGACACAGAACTCAGAGTTCCTCAGTAACATAAATACAGAACACTGGAGGAAATCCATTACACACACATAGAATGCCAGAGTAAGTCAGTAACATACAGAGAATGTCGGAGTGAGTCAGTAACACACACACACACACACAGAATGTCGGAGTGAGTCAGTAACACACAGAGAATGTCGGAGTGAGTCAGTAACACACACGCACACACACACACACACAGAATGTCGGAGTGAGTCAGTAACACACAGAGAACGTCGGAGTGAGTCAGTAACACACACGCACACACACACACACACAGAATGTCGGAGTGAGTCAGTAACACACACACACACACACACACACACACACACACACACACACAGAATGCCAGAGGACCTCAGTAACACACAAAAACAGAGAACACTGGGACAACTCAGTAACACACAAACACAGAATGCTGGAGGAGCTCAGTAACACACACACAATACTGGATTAAACAGTAACACAGAATCAAACTACCAAAACAACTCAGAAGCATACACATGCAGAACGCTGGAGGAAACCAGTAACACGCACACACAGATTGCCAGAGGACTTCAGTAACTAACACACACACACACACCCCATTGGAGGAACTCAGAAACACACACACAGAATGCAGGAGTAAATAGTAACACAAGCTCAAACTGCTGGTGTAACTCAGTAACACACACACAGACACTGGAGCAACACAGTAACACACAGACACAGACGCCGGAGTAACGCAGTAACACACAGACGCCGGAGTAACACAGTAACACACAGACACAGACGCCAGAGTAACGCAGTAACACACAGACACAGACGCCGGAGTAACGCAGTAACACACAGACGCCGGAGTAACACAGTAACATACAGACACAGACGCCGGAGTAACACAGTAACACACAGACACAGACGCTGGAGTAACGCAGTAACACACAGACGCCAGAGTACAGTAACGCAGTAACACACAGAATTTAGGTGGGACTCAATAACAGACACGCGGAGAATGGTGGTGGAACTCAGCAGGTCAAGCAATTATCCATGGAAATAAATAAACGGCCGACCTTTTGGATTGAACCCCTTCCTCAGGATTCCTGATGTTGAAGGGTCTCTACCCAAAACGTCGATGGTGTACAGTATTTCTTTCCATAGATGGTGCCAGACCTGCCGCGTTCCTCCAGCATCCTATCATCGTTGGCTGGATTTCCAGAGCTGTGGGGTCTTTTGTGTTTAATCAATTGTTTTTTTTAAAGTTTTGATGATATTTAAATATACAATTTCCGATGCAATCCGGTGGGTGTGTGGAATGCACTGCCGGTGGCGGTGGTGAAAGCGGATAAAAAAATTCAGGACTATGCAGTAGGGAAATTCTAGGCCGTTTCTAGGGTAGGTTACATGGTCAGCACAACATTGTGGGCCGAAAGGTCAGTAATATGCTGTAGATTTCTATGTTCTATGTTCCTAATTTCGTGCCTAGTAAAACATATCAAATAGCTGGATGAATCTGAGGTAATCTCAGTCATTATCTTCCACTTTTTCTATCCGTACTATACCTGTTTCGTTCTCTTCCTGCCCTTTGGATTCATCACCTGCGCGGGGAGGGGTTTCCCCGCCCGGCATGGCAACTGTTCGCTCTCCTTGTGGTTATGCCGTGGTTTGCATGCTGGTTTGGACATCTTGGACGCAACATCTATGGTCGACATCGACGAACGGAGGCCTGCAATATCTTTCACTTGTCGATATTGATCTTTAAAAAATATACACGCTGGTCCTAGTCCTACCATAAACAAGTATTAACCCTGTACTGTATTATTGTCACTGCGGCGGAGTCTGAGCGCTCTCATAGGCGAGATGCTGACAGGACAGGGGAATCACATACGCGAGAATGCACACATTCCAGCCAATCTCTTTGTAATTGTATTTAACTTTCTTCCTGTTGTTTCAATCTTGATCGAAGCACAGCAACGATAACGCTCCCTATTTAGTTTAACCCACGTTCCGGCAAAGAAGATTGGTGATTTAGTTAGTTTGAAGTTTTTAGTTAACGGCTCTGTCTGTATCGTGTTTACTGTTTTCGTTTGTTCTGTGCAGTTCTTATTAAAACTCAGTGAACTGTTCAGTGTGTGTGTGTGGAACGGCACTGATCTCTTGTCAAGGAAGGTGATGAACTGTGTGTGTGTGTGTGTGTGTGTGTGGAACGGTTGAGACATTACCGAACTCCTGGCAAGGAAGGTGAACTGCCCATTCCTGGTCTGTCCCCCTCTGCCCATTCCTGGTCTGTCCCCCTCTGCCCATTCCTGGTCTGTCCCCCTCTGCCCATGGGGACATTGAACTCCTGCCAATTGCAAAGCCCGGCGTGCTTTATCATTTCAGCAAGAATCTCCAAAGAAATTCTGAAAATTAACATTTTGTCGCGTTTTTACTACTGTTTATAAAAACAATGTTCTACTTCGCTCTGGTCGAATCGAATATCCCAGAAATCTTGCTTTAAATATCATAGGACTGTTCCTTTAAAGTTTTAACTTATTAGTGTGCAAAACCTTATTAAACTGAGGATTAACTGGTTGGGCACAAAAGTTTCAGCAGATGCTGGAAATCCAGAGGAACATGCACAAAATGCTGGAGAAACTCAGCAGATCAGGCAGCATTTGTGGAGAGGAATAAACAGTCGATGTTTTAGGCCATTGTTAAATGATACTTGTTATGATTTAATATTTTAGCCTTGCTTCTCTATGAGTGCGTATTAGTCTAGTTTTATTATTTTGCATTTCATGAAAAAAAGTTTAAGAATACGAGGGGTAATTGATAAGTTCCTAGCCTAAGGTAGAAGGAGTCAATTTTAGAAAATCTAGCACATTTATTTTTCAACATAGTCCCCTTCTACACGTACACACTTAGTCCGGTGGTCGTGGAGCATACGGATCCCTTCTTTGTAGAAGTGGTCCACAGCAGGGGTGATTGATAAGTTCATGGCCTAATGTAGAAGGAGATGAGTTATTAACTTCAAACTTTCTGCATTATCACTCAAAGAGTTGAACTGCACGTGCACGTAACCAGAGCGTCTTGGACCTCCAGGTGGTCCGCAGCAGGGGTGATTGATAAGTTCGTGGCCTAACGTAGAAGGAGATGAGTTATTAACTTCAAACTTTCTGCATTATCACTCAAAGAGTTGAACTGCACGTGCATGTAATCAGAGCGTCTTGGACCTCCAGGTGGTCCGCAGCAGGGGTGATTGATAAGTTTGTGGTCTTGGTTAGAAGGAGATGAGTTATACAGCTCTCGTTACATGCACGTACAGTTCGACTCTGAGTGAAAATGGAGAAAGTTTGATGTTAATAATTCATCTGCGTTTACCTTAGGCCACTAACTTATCAATCAGTGCTGCTGTGGACCTCTTCTACAAAGAAGGGATCCGTATGCTCCAAGTGTGTAAATGTAGGAAAAATAAATGTGCTAGGTTTTCTCCTTCTACCTTAGGCCACGAACTTATCAAGGACCCCTCGTACCATGGAATTAGAATCAGAATCAGAATCGGGTTCATTATCACCAGCATGTGACGTGAAACTTGTTAACTTAGCAGCAGCAGTTCAATGCAATACATAATCTAGAAGAGAAAAAAAAATAAAATAATAATAATAAATAAACAAGTAAGTCAATTAGTATACATATATTGAATAAATGGAAAAGCGTGCAAAAACCAGAAATACTGTTTATTAAAATTAATTTAATTAATTAAAATTATTCAAGATGTTCGATACCTGTTCAAATTTGAGGTTGGTAATCATAAAGTTAGTGTGCGAAACCAAATATATTATTTATTAGTCCAATCACAAACAAGAGACCAATCTTTTTCACCAATCAACTTCCCAGCTCTTTACTTTATCCCTCCCCCTCCTGGTTTCATCTGTCACCTCGTGTTTCTCCCCCCCCCCACCGTGACTCCTCATCTTTTTTTGCTCCAGTTCTGATGAAGGGTCTCAGCCCGAAACGTCGACTATACTCTTTTCTATAGATTCTGCCTGGCCTGTTAACTTCCTTCTGCATTTTGTGTGTGTGCTTATTATTTTATTAGAGTTTATTATTTGCTGGACAGTCTGAAGGCATGTTCGGTGCGGCCTACATCGTCCATGTCTTTCAAGAGTAATCCGCCATCCACGGTAGCAAAGAAATGCACACTGCGTGACGGTCTGCTCTCCTGAACTTCTTGTTAAACAACAAGTTTAAAAATCAGTAAGGTGTTACAATAATGATGCTCAAGCTGCTGAAACTCTGGTAATCGAGTACATTTGGGAAACGAGCAGACTTTTTCGGATGTTTGTGCTGCGCTAAATAAAAAATGGCCATGCATATAGTACAGTGCAGGAACAGGCCCTGCACCAAGCTAATTAATAATCAAATGGATAACTAATCTCTTCTGCTTACACAAAGTCCATGCCCTTTCATTTTCTTCATATTCATGTGTCTATCTAAACGTGCTTCCCTCCACCATCACCCCGGCAGCACATTCCAGTCACCCACTAATCGTGCAAAACATCTCCTTTGAAATGAAGTCCTCTCACCTTTACGCATGCCCCCGTATGTCAGCCCCTGCCTGTCTAGTCTATCTGTGTCCCTCCTTGTATTTTTAATATTTTATATAATGTTATGTATATTATATTTAAAGTGCGAGTCGATTACCTTTAATAATAGGTACACGATGGATTTTAGGCGCGGGTAGAGTGGCCGAGGGGCCTGTTTATGAGCTGGACTTTTCTCTGACGCTGTGACTCTCCGGTGAAGAGCAGCTCGGAGACATATGATTCCGCGTTGACGTCCTGAAATAAAACAGGAACAATTCGCCAACGGTGCTCATTTTCTATTCAGTTCCATATCTTCCAAGGTACACTTCCTGACAAATTGAAACCTAGTGAATATTGAAAAGGCTAGATAGAGTGGATGTAGAAAGGATGTTGGGGAGCCTGGGACCAAAGGACGTAGCCTCAGAGTAGAGAGGTGCCCACTTCGAATGGAGATGAAGAAGTTCTTCGGCCAGTAAGTGATGAAACTGTGTAATTCATTGCCACAGACGATTGTGAGGCCAAGTCATTGGGTATACTTCACGCGGAGGTTGCTAGGTTCTTGATTAGTCAGGGCGTCATATGTTACGGGGAGAAGGCAGGAGAATGGGGTTGAGAGGGAAAATAAATCAGCCATGATAGAATGGCGAAGCAGACTCGATGGACCGAATAGCCTAATTCTGCTCCTATAACTTATAGCCTGAATCACTGCCGGCAAAATTTCCTATCGTGCAGTCAAACTTTACTTCATTCCAAACTTTATCCCCTCGCGGCAATATTGAGAATGGGAAACTTAAAAACTCTGACACGGTGAACTTTTGAGCTGGTGTTTAATCCATATAGTAGGCGGCGTATGGCTTTCCATGGGCAGAAACTTTTGCGTCAAGTTGGCTTCTTGGCACTTGTTTTCAATTTCAATCTGCCTGTCAGGATATGATTTTGACTGTATTCCGTTTCCAAACATCGATGTTGTATTGTATCAGTGTTTTTATTTTGCAATTCAGGCTACCTACGGAGGACTTAATGAGGTCGGAATAGTTAGGCTGCTGCTAAACAATACATGTCACGACTCCTGTCGGTGATAACAACCCTTAGATGGGTCTTCTTCACTCAGAGGGTGGTGAGAGTGCGGAAAGAACTGCCAGTGCCAGTAGTAGATGCGGAGTCGAATTGAACATGGAAGAGAAATTTGAATAGGTACCTGGGTGGAAGGGGTACAGAGGCCATGGTCCGGTTGCGGATCGACGGGGCTAGACAGATTAATTATGCGGCTCGGACTAGACGGGCCGAATGGCCTGTTTCTGTTTCACAGAGAAATGTGAAATTTGCTGTTTTGCATCAGCCGTACATCGCAATACATACCAAAAACACCTATAAGTTACAATAAGAAATATATGTAAAATAAATAAGTCATGAAAAAAGAGCAAAATAGTGCTGTGGGTTCAGAAATCTGATGGCGGAGGGGAAGTATTAGAATCAAAATCAGGCTTAACATCACTGACATATGTGGCGAAATCTGTTGTTCAGTGGCAGCAGTACAGTGTAACACACAAAATTACAATTTTATATATAGTGCAAAAAGAGAGCAAATCTTCCTGGAGAGCAACTCAAAGAACACAATGAGATGTTACAAAATGTAATTTCCTCCCCTTTCTGCCAATGACATCCTAGACTGCGGCTTTTCCGACCATCAATGCCGGTCCCAACCGGGTACAATCCATGGACGAGTAAGACAGGCTTCGGACCGTCGGTGTGTGGAGACTGCAGGGTTCTCTCAATATTATGCGTTTGTTTGTTAGTTTATATTATTAATATTTGTTTCTTTTGATTTTGCACAATTCGTCAGTCTTTGTGTGTAGTTTCTCATTGATTCTATTGTACTTCTTTCTACTGTGAATGCCTGCAAGAAAATGAATCTCAGTATTTGGTGACACATATGTACTCTGGTAAAAAACATTACTTTGAACTTTAATATAATCACTGGCACACGTCGTGAAAGGTATTGTTTTGCGGCAGCGGTACAGCACAATACCTAAACGGACAATAAATTACAGTAAGAAATATATAACAAAAGTTTAAATAAATAGAGGGCAAAATATTGAGGTGGTGTTCATGGGGGTCACCGTCTCTACCGAAATCCGATGGCGGGAGGGAAGAAGCTGTCCCTAACGTGTTCTTCAATGGCTGTGTTCGCTTGCGTAGTAGTACTTGGAATACAGATTTTGTTGTCACCGTTCGCTTCATTTACACAGTCCTTTTGTATGTGCTAACAATTCTGAGGTAAAAATAAAGGCAAATCCCGTGGGAGCTTGTCTCTAGCTCATTCCAAAATAAACGAACAAAGTTTCTTCAGATTTCTCTTTGTTTAATTGCAAGCTGAATCTCTTGCTACTTTAATCTCCCACTTTATATAAAACAAAAAACTGGCCCGACAGATAAATTTTCAACAATGAAACTTCCAACAATTCGCCACACGCGTATTCGAAAGGGCATTTTGTAATTATTGCCGCGGGAAACAATACCATCAAGAATGACAACAAGGAACCTCTCCTTACTGAAATAAAGTTCAAATGTTACAGTTCAAATCAAATCAATACACGGTACAAATTATAGTATCGTGGCGAAGCGAATGTTGTCATAGTGTTAAGTGTTGGTGGACACCAGCTTGGTTAAGTCAACAATACGGAGGTCAGAGTTCAAAATCTGAATGTGAATCAGAATCAGGTTTAATATCAGCGGTGTTTCTCGTGAAATTAGTTGTTATGCGGCGGCAGTACATGGCAATACATAATAATACAAACTGTCAGTTACACTTTTAGGTTTAAGCGGAAGTCTAGACATGTTTCACATTTAACGAGCTATGGGGAGCAAATTCTGCTTTAATGTAATGAAACGGATCAAACTTCACTCATTAAAAAGTTTTAAATCGGACATTGTTCGTGCATCTTTGATACTGAATATCGCTCATTTGTTGCAAAGTATTCTAGCTTTTCTCAACTGTTACAATTCATACTTTGGAATAAAAATGATCGATATGGAGTGAAATCATCTACAGTAGTTGGAATTTTAACATCTCTAACAGTTTCGCATTCAAATCATCAACATTTAATTTCCTCCATTCGGTCAGCGATACACATCTCACGATAAAATACGTAATCATACTTTATCATTGATTTTCAATTGTTACAACTTGCAAATCCTAATATCTCATCGGCGTGTCTGCCGCAACAATAGTTAGGAGATTAGAGACAAACTCGGATGTCCGTGTTTGGAAACGAAGTTTAAATCCGTGATTGGTCAAGGGATATTATTGCTAACATTTCCACAAATCAAAAATCAGCTTATATTTCCACACTGTGTATGACCACATGAACACAAAAGCGCGGAGCTAAGGAATCTCTCATTTCAAAATAATCCATAATAAGACTTTGTTCAAGGGATAATAATTACTGATCCGGTGTTCTGTATTCAGTCCGAGTGTTTGACACAGGGCGGGGGCTGTGTTATAATGGCGTCGTGTTTGTGAGGTACCGAGAACGACTAACATCATTCACCTTCAACTCAAGCAGCGTTCATTAACATTTACAATGTCGCCCACCGGAACTAAATGGTATTGACCGCGACATAACAACAGTTTGCTGGATTAATAGTAAAGATTGCACTGTGGCGGATATATCAGTGACATCTAAAATTAATCAACATCACAATTTGAGATTGTAATATAATCGCTGTTAGCCTGTTACTTGTTTGTGAAGTACATCGGCATAACATTGCGGACCCCGCTGATCAATGTGATTGATTGATCAGGGCAGCCAGTCTGCTAAGAACAATCTGGTGATACTGTACTGGGTGTTTTACCGATTCCGCAAGTAAGATTCAAGATTCGGAGCAAACAAAAAAAGGACAAAAGATAACATAATAATAATAACAAATTAATAAATATGAATACATAAGATAGCTTATATACATAGATTGATTATATATTCATAAAGCGTCACGAGGCTGTGCATAAGGTAACTAACAGGACATAATAAAGTATTGGTGGAGTTAGTTAGTAGAGATGTTGATCAGCCTTACTACGGGAAAGTAAGTTTTTGAATCTGGGGGTCCTGACTTGGGTGCTACGTAGACTCCTCGCTGATGGGAGTGAGGGAAACAGGGTGGATGGGATCCTGGCTCTTTTCCGTCTCCTCTCTACCTCTCTCTCACTCCTCCCTCCCCCCCCCTCTCGTCCCTCTCTCTCCCTCACTCCTCCTCTCTCTCTTGTCCCTCGCTCTCTCTCTGTATATATCAAAGGTTCAAATTTCAAAGTAAATTTATTATCGAAGTACCTGTATATACAACCCCGAGATTCATTTTATTGCGGGCATACTCAATAAATCCGTAATAAAATAATAACCATACCAGAGTCAATGAAAGACCGCATCAGACTAGGCATCTGACCAGAGTGCAAAAGACAACGAACTGGGCACATACATAAAGAAATAAGTAACGAAATCTAGAACGAGATGAAAAGTCCTTGAAAGTGAGTCGAATAGGTCGTGGGAACACACACACACACACTCATATATATAATTTTTAATCGAATCCACACAAAATTCTGACTTTAATGTGTTATTTTTATCTGGAATCTGTGTAAAGTTTGACGTAAAAGCACCTATCGTTCTGGACACATTTGTTTCGTGTTCATGTAACTACAGGTTTCGAGAATCTTTAAAAGGTGTACTTGCTCATTTTGACCCATAGGCCGCGCTATTGTACCGCGCTCAGAGTCGGAACAGCGAACGTCAGTGCTTGCAAACTCAGACACACCAACTTTCAAAACACTTCATAGTTGGTGTGCATATTGAGAAGTTTTGGATAGGCTATTGAATATGTCTGTGCTGAAGAATATTCAAATCAGGTTTCGATTACAGAAGTATGTCTCCATCGAGGCCGCAGATAAACCCTATTTAAGCACTGACAAATCATCCTGTCTGTGCCAGCCTAACGTGCACTTGCCTGAAAGTTGCCAGTATTGTTTGTAAACACTCAGCATTGTAGCTGACCGCATGGAAGCCTTCTTCGTACTCGCCCACCCCCACCCCGCAGGCGCACAAAACTATTCTAGATTGTGGAAAATTGTGCATCTTTTTTGAGTTTGATTTTTCGACCTTACTGAAAATGTCGGAGTTACTCTGGTTCTGTTGAATTAGAACACTTCGTCCAGGCGAGAAAACATTTCGGACGCAATGTACCTTTGCTGCAAATTTGTTAGCGGCATACAGTATACTAGATCAGATGGTAGGAATCGTTATTTCCCTGTCATAGCAATCGTTATTTCCCTGTCATATAGAATTCACTCGAACTGGTTACTTTCACAGTTGACAGAACTGTTTCTGAAAAAGAGATCTTTTGACGAGTTTTCTTGGCATTTGGGCCCACAATTCCCGACGTCGGTGCGCATTCCTACCAGTATTTCATACGAAATTCTGCCTACGAATTGACGATTGGTCGGTACAACGAGCAATCGTAACTTGACCTTGTATGAACTCGCGCCTTTACTATCGATGCTCAAAAGTAGATTCGAATCCGGATCCCTCGAAAGTCAACCTTCCGCACCGCACATGCAGGCGCACAAATTGACCACTCTTATTATTAATTCCCGTCGACATTAAACATGATTCCTAACTGCAACGACTGAACTCATATTAAAAGATCTGTCCAGCCGCCTGAGTAGCAATGCCTAACTCAAACACCCGCAGCAACTGACATGTAAATTTGCAATGCTGAAGTTTTAAAACAGATACAGTAATTATATGTACACATCCACAATAAAATTATTATTTAAAGTCAAACATCTACAACGGTTGTGCCGTGAATCGGGAACAAGGTTAGACTGCGGCAGAAATGGTCCCTTGCAAAGAATCGCGATTACTGACCATCGCTAGGGATGAAAGTCGAACAATTCCCACCACCGTTCCCATTAAAATCAACAACTTTGCCTCCAAAACAGAATTTCCAAGAATCTGTTACCCAGGCGTTATATATTATTTACTTTGAATCCAAAGATACCGGATGCTAATTTGAAGGACTTTGAATAACTTTAAACACACGAAAACAAAAAGGGATCGGCCGTATATATTTACTGTTCTTGTAGTCTTCGTCCGTTTTAAACTGAGACAAACAGTCTTGTCTCTCAATAAAATAGTGTGCGGGACAGGAATTGTTCCCGGTACAGACCGGATAGAGTGGCGAGCGGGACAGGGGTTGTTCCCGGTACAGACCAGATAGAGTGGTGTGCGGGACAGGAATTGTTCCCGGTACAGACCGGATAGAGTGGCGAGCGGGACAGGGGTTGTTCCCGGTACAGCCTCCCCAGATAGAGTGGCGAGCCGGACAGGGGTTGTTCCCGGTACAGACCGGATAGAGTGGCGAGTGGGGCAGGGGTTGTTCCCGGTAGAGTGGCGAGTGGGGCAGGATAGAGTGACGAGGGGGGACAGGGGTTGTTCCCAGTACAGACCAGATAGAGTGGCGAGCGGGACAGGGGTTGTTCCCGGTACAGACCAGATAGAGTGGCGAGCGGGACAGGGGTTGTTCCCGGTACAGACCGGATAGAGTGGCGAGTGGGGCAGGATAGAGTGGCGAGGGGGGACAGGGGTTGTTCCCAGTACAGACCAGATAGAGTGGCGAGCGGGACAGGGGTTGTTCCCGGTACAGACCAGATAGAGTGGCGAGCGGGACAGGGGTTGTTCCCGGTACAGACCAGATAGAGTGGCGAGCGGGACAGGAATTGTTCCCGGTCCAGGCCGGATAGAGTGGCGAGCGGGACAGGGGTTGTTCCCGGTCCAGGCCAGATAGAGTGGCGAGCGGGACAGGAATTGTTTCCGGTACAGACCGGAATGCTTTGATTTTCACCAAGAATCAAAAGACGTAGCCTGTAGGGAAGAAAACTGCCAACTTGAACTAATATTTAGTTAACTGTTGAGTACCCATTGCCGGCGTTACAAACGCAGTCTTTCACAGGACAGCCACTAACACAATTCTGAGCGAACTCCTGTGTAGAACGGCCAAGAGGAATGCTTCATGCCGTTGTTAGTTGTTTTACAGAGCAGAATGTGGCATAGATTTTGTGTCTGAAAACATCGATAGATTAACGATTTATCGTTCAAGGTATTACTAGAGATATCACGCGTATTATGGGTGATGCTCAACGCATTACCGGCACCAGCCGACCCGCTATCAAGGACATGTATACAGAAAGGTGCTGGAAAAGGGCCAGTAACATCATGAAGGATCCCACCTACCCTGCTCGTGGACTGTTTGTCCCACTCCCATTAGGGGGTAGGCAACCAGGGCCAGGACTACCAGATTCAAAAACAGATACTTTCCCCAAGCAGCAAAGCTGATCAACACCTCCGCCCACCACTACTTTATTATTTCTTGTCAGTCACCTTACGTAGAGACACTCCTGTGCCTAGTGTCACTTTATGGACATACAATCAATCTATGTATATAAGCTGTCTTATGATATATTTTTTCTGCTGCATCGAATCCAGAGTAACAATTATTGTGTTCTCCTTTACTTTTGCGTACTGGAAAAGACTAAATAATCTTGAATCTTGAACCTTGTTAGGGTAAAGATAAGATTGAATGATGTGCAAATTAATTTATACGGGTGGCTTACCCTACAGCATAAACATATTGGATCTGTGTAAAACGCGGGGTCATTTTTAAGGTACATAATAAAATTTTCTTAATCTTTTAATAAAGGCAATTCAGACAAAACACATTGTGTATGAATTCCTGAAAATAAAGCTTTAGCGTTTCCGTTGACGAATGCGCAAGGTGTGGAGAGTAAAAAAAAATATAAATATATGCGCGAATAATAATGATTATAATGAACCACACAAGGCAAAGTGCACAGCTTCCAAATAGAGGGACGTGCATTTGAACAGAGATGAGGATGAATTTCTTTACCCAGAGCATGGTGAATCTGTGGAATTCACTGCCACAGACTGCTTTGGAGACCAAGTCACTGGATACATTTTAAAGCGGAGGTTTATAGGTTCTTCATCAGTCAGGCCGTCAGGATAAGGCAGGAGAATGGGGTTGGTTGGGATAATAAATCAGCCATGATCAATTGGCGGAGCAGGCTCGATGCACCCAATGGCCTGATTCTGCTCCCAGCTCTCATCACTGCTGGCTGGCAAAGTTTCCTATCGCGCAAATCAAATTTTAGCTAATCCCAAACTTTATCCCCTGGCCTAATTCTTACGGTCTAAGTAACATTGCTAATATACGGTTCTGTTTTCCAAAGCCATCGGCAATGATATGGGATATCCTACTAAACTGCATTTCAACGGAGGTCCAATAACTTTCTCCTCATTGTGACCAATGATCGTGTGTGTGTCTGCGCGCGCGCATCGGTACGTGTCATGCATTCTGGTCCCTGATCTTACAGCTGCATGCACTTTCTACAACTTTCTCTTTTATGGTTTTCTTTATTGTATCATCCATATTCATGTCTGCGTGTCCAAGTAGTTTTTGTTCACAGACGTATTCTTAATCTTCGAAATGTGTGCGCGTGCGCTTACACAATTATCATGTCATATGAGCAATGCATTTCAACTTTCAAAGTATCTGTACGTATTTAAATAAGTAGGTGTCTGACAGTTGTAAGCATCTTAATAGTATGAATAACCTTTGCTTTCAAATTTATTCTTAATCGGAAGTTCACCCGCTAACCCACCCCTCCACACCTCCAAATACCACTGCTTTATCATTTCCTGTCAGCGTCACCTATTTACAGACACTCCTATGACTATCGTTAATTTATGGACATACAATCAATCCATGTATATAAGCTATCTTATTTATTTAAATTTATTGTGGTTTTTTAATCTTATCTTAGATTTTGTGCTGCATCGAATCTGGAGTAACAATTATTTTTTCTTCTTTACACTTGTGTACTGGAAATAACATTAAACAATATTAATCTTGAATTTAGATGGGTAGATCTGAAGGCATCGCTCGTCAGCGCTTTGAGTTAATGATCATACTCAGTTATTTTTAGGACCCCTACGTAACAGCTTCATTCAATTGCGCAGAATGTGTCGCTGTCATCCTAGAACTATGCCCAGGATTCACATCAATGTCTCTTTACAATTCTGTCCCCTTCTTTTAGCCGAGTTGGTGGGTACAAACGCTTGCACTTGTGGGGATGTCAGCGCCGCTGCTTCGTGCGTTTGCACAAATCAGCATTTACTACAGCAGTCCTGAATCAGTTTTGTATAGTTGTGGAAAGTAGAGCATATACGCACCCCCGTGACTAACCGGGGGCAAATGCATTGTTAAACCCAGAAAGATGGAAATCCAGAGTAACACCCGTAAAATGCTGGACGTACCGTTGAGTTCCTCCAACATTTTGTGAACTGGTTTTTGTATCCTCGAATGAAACGAGCTCGTTAGTCACACAACCAACAATGTCCCAATATAGAGTTCAAATTAAGAGACCCACGCGTTTTAATTTGAGTGATTTCATTCAATGGTTCGAATTTATCTCCCCTGAATCCTTGGATTATCCTGTGAGTTGTGTTAAAAACAAGCCGTTAGAATATTTAACAGCGGGGCTGAAAGTGGTTGGGAGGACAGATTCAACAGACCGAGTTATTTATTTATGGACAGAACATGTCCAGTAAGTAAATAAGTAACTCGCATTTGTGAACACGAGGCGAGTTCCAAACCAGCACACGTCAGCTCCAGCAGCAACATGTTATATATCTAAAATAAAAGTACCACAAAAAATGCCCGTAAGAAACCGAATCTCAGGGTTACATATGGTGACATATATGTATTTTGATAATAAATTTACTTTGAACTGGACAAGATAAAATACATAGACCTGCATTTAAAAATATATAACCATTGCAGTTTTATCAAACTGAATTTTGGAATATCACTGTGTACTAGTAAATTATTATTCCAGACATCCTCAAACTACAAATTTCTGAAGTTCTGACACTGCGTGGTCCGTGTCCTTGCTATTGGCCATGTTTCCAATAACAAATTCCCTCTGCCCGATGCAAAATTCCACCCCTGCCTCCCCCTTACCTCTTCCATCCCCACCCATCCACCCGCAACTAAATGGCCTGGAAACGCCGTAAACTTTCGGTCAGAATAGGCCTGGCCTCAAATTTCACCCCATACCCCTACTCTCGAGGACGTAATTTACATCAAAGTAAAATGAATGTGTTTGAGAATCGCGCATGGCCATTCTACCGTACACCTACTACAGAACATAGTTTATGTACATCACAAGACAGCGCAAATATTGTAGTGTAATAACTGTACTGAATTATACTAAAGCGTCTCCTTTCAATCTGTGCTTGAAGTCTAAAGCCCAACCGTTTCTTTCTTTGACTAGTTTTAGTGTTCTGGGATTGTCACTGTGGTAAATTAAATTGCGAAATTGTTAAAAATCTGGGGTTCAGTGGGGTAGAGTGATTTGAAGCATAGTATTTCCAAACAGTCCGTACAGGCAAATTACCAGATCTTAATTTGATAATTCATTTTAAGAGTGAAATTACACCCGTAACTTAGATCTAGCAGCTAACCATTTACTCTGGCTTTTTGGTTACACGGCTTCATTTCACTTGTTGGTGCGAAACTAATTTACAGGAGGATACAATATCAGACAAAACAATTGAAGAAAATTCGGCGAAAGAGGGAACATGCATTATTTTCTATAGACTGGACAACTTTCAAGTAACCATTGCGTTTAACGCTGAGGGTAATCCAGAAACGCTGAGTGTGCAAGCTTAAATTTAGTATAATCAGATAAAAGCAATTTACTAAATGCTGGTATTATTTGATTATTAGTTGTTATTGTTTACGTATTTACATATTGTGTAGTTACTTCAACACAATAGATTTCGAGTCTAAAAACAATACAACTACGGGACCTCAACAGAAAGTATTTAACGCGTCTCTACGCTATTCGTTTAAACATATTCATTTTACTAATATAGTTACGACTTTCCTAAAGTTTGGAACAGGATTCGGTATATAACGAAATAATATTCAGGGTTAAAAGATGTAATAGTTTCCCTCGCGATTATCTATTTACTTTTTCCAAATAATCGGTGTATAGGATATTTACTTTCCGTATTAAGGAAACGCATGATAAATTCGCGACGGGTGTAAATAAATGCTCTCGCTACAAAACCAGCAACCGAGTAAACGACGGCAGGTGAAACTGAACGGTTCTGGAAGAAAGCGGCTCGGTGATCGCCAACCTCTATGCGGCGCTGGCCACTAGAGGGCACTCACGTCCCTTACTCAATACGCAGTGGCAACTATTGAACAATAATCCCGGATCCATACCCAACTGAAATATTTCACCCGATCAGCACGTTTATGGTCAGAAAACACTTCTTCTTTCTGTCAAATTCCTCTCTGTATTGATAAGATAATTTAGCTGAATATGTTCTGTACGCGTGTAGTATTGACCTAGCGTAGAAGTGAACTGGTCTCCCGTTGCTTTTAACACTATAAATAAAGCTGATATATCAAATATTGTAGTCAATACAAAATAAATGTTGCAAACGTTAATTGAAAATATATGTATATAATTTTTTTTAAAAATCGCCATTAGTTTTATATTTAAGAGGGGGTAACACGTGCAGAATAAACGATTGAAACTGGTCACCATAATATATTAGTTGAAATATCTTATAGCATATATAGATTGCAACATATACAAAATGTATGTATTTCACTTTCAACCATCATATATTTACTTATCTGCACCATTGTTCGTATTTATAATTAAAATTATCTGCAAGATTCACTCAAACAGGGATTAAGATTATTAATTAAATACGCCAATTCAGTAAATAAGAAAATGCTTGCTTGCGCAGTCACACGGGCAGGTGTTATAGAGTGATTTTTAAAAGATACTGTGTTTCTGCACGCACACACACAAACAATTAAATTCCAAAATCAAGATATTTTGAAGATAATGTATTTCAGGTTCTGAGTGCGCTTCACCCTCCACCCCCACTATCTATTGGGATTTTCTTTGTACAGTTGTTGCCGTGTTATAGAAGTGAATATTATATTGTTGCTGTCATCAGAATGACACTGTAGCCTATGACCGGGTTAGTGGATAAACTATGCACTCCCGCCACTCGCTTAGAAAAGAGAATTCCCCAGAAAACCACCACATTAGACTTGAAGGTTGTGCGATCGCTTGTTTTATGTAAGTAACAAAATATTACTTTAACATAAATATATAAGGGACTCTGATTTCCTTCTTTTATCTGCACAAGACACATTGAAAGGTACCAAAAACAATCTTTCAAAGAGAAAGGGGGGGGGGAGCATAACGAAAATTTTACATCCCACATATAACATCTAATCAATTAAAACTACAGAAGAAACAGTTTTCAGAACTTCTTTAAAAGAAATAAATACATTGAGGCAGGCCACGTGAAAATGATATTAAAATTCCCTGGGCAGCATTATGGAAAAATGTATACAAGGAAAAAAATCATTCAGATTATGTTTATCTTCTTCAATTCAAAAGACAAATTTATGTAACATATTTACATTGTGGTATAAGATGTGCATGATAACCGCTCTCCATAAACCTGGGAGAAAAGGTTCTAACAAAGTCTTCCACTTTCACTGCGTTTTACTAAACGAACCGACACAGAATTTAGTTCGTGTCTCAGGGTTACTTCTGTCTGTACCAACCTATCTGACCCGGTGTTCTTCTTAAATATATTTTTAAATGTTTTCTAACACCTTACTAAATTTTATTGTCTTTAGGAATCGCTATAACTGCGGTTAAATTACAATCATATCACCACATCAAAATATCTCAAATATGTACACACCTTTTCTAGAATTTTGAATGTTTGGATATGTTCTTTGTAAGAAAGCGCAATATACTGATATGTTTTAAAGGTTTTTTTGTTTCATTTTATCCGACTGGGGATTGCTTTTATGTTAAGATTGTAGACGCACATTTAATAAGTACAATGTTTTATACTGCAATATATTTTTTCGAAAAAAAATGTGGCAGGAACTACAACATTTTGACTCTGCAATTTTATTATTTCATTATAGTACAGTGCTAATTCGGAGGCGTGAAGACGCTAGCTAGCATATTTGTAATTGTCCTCTCCTATCAAATGTATTGTGTTTCTTGCCACCGGAATTAGTTTTTATTAAACATGGGGGGTAAAACTTTGAGTCGTGATCTGTAATACTTTATAGCGCCTGAAATGTATCGATTTATAGTTTATTTATTTACTTCTTTGTGTTTATGTGGATTTGTTCTGTTTGCAATTTCGCAGCTCCCAACTTCAGTTCCCGGCGAGAACTGTATCGTTTGAGCTGAGGTCCCTCTCCGCTTGACTGACACAGCCTATTCTCTGCTCACATACACTGCCTCTTGTCTTGTACAATTCAGCGCCTCGGAGAAATGTCTCCCACTCGGTCGGGATTTTCTTTGAAACAAACCCCGCAAATGGTGGCTAGTCCGGAGAGCAGTGTATTGGAATTTCCTTGCCCCTTTTAGCTTTTCGTGTAACAATCAAAACTGCAGCTCCTGTGGTCAAATCTCCCTCTGGCTTACACACACACACACACACACACACACACACACACACACACACACAACCCTCTTCTACCTGACACATTAACAATGCCAGCAGCCTTTTTCCGGGCGCCGCTCTGCTCTATCCTGGACAGTCAGTGCCTCTCCCCACAGCTTTCTAACGGTATGTATAATCAGTGCCTCTGTTATTATTTATATACTCACTCCATTTGCCCGCCAGCTCCGTCTGTATAGGTCAAAACCACATCATTAACATGTTCTACCGCAACGATAGTCCGGTGTTTTAAACTGTTCGTTTAAGAAAAGAACAAATTAAATGAACAGAGAGCGTGTGGGAGAGCGCATTCACTGTACAGAAGTCTGAACTCCGTGATGTGACGGCGGGGTGTCCCTGGACCCATATACATCCTCGGCTCCGGGGTGGGCTCCTCCAGGAGGAGTCATCCGTTTCTCTTTTTGTCTTCTGTTACAAAACCAAACCCTAACCACCTCTTTCTCCAGCTGCAGACTGTCCGCCAGAGTGGAGATCTCCTGGGCCGAGGGCTTTGGGCACTTCAAAAAATGACTTTCCAGGGCCCCCTTGACGCTCACCTCTATAGAGGTCCGCTTTTTCCTCTTCCTGCCCTGGGCAGCGATCTTGTCTATGCTGGTGGGGCTCCCGGACGACGAATCGGCCTCCTCCAGCCACTTGTTCAACAACGGTTTGAGTTTGCACATGTTTTTAAAGCTTAACTGGAGCGCCTCAAACCTGCAGATGGTAGTCTGCGAGAAGACATTGCCGTACAGCGTCCCAAGAGCGAGTCCCACGTCGGCCTGGGTAAATCCGAGCTTGATCCGCCTCTGCTTGAACTGCTTGGCGAACTGTTCCAGGTCGTCCGAGGTAGGAGTGTCCTCGTCCGAGTGCTCGTGACCCTGGTGCTGGTGCGGGTGGTGGTGGTGCGGCGGCGGGTGCTGCTGGTGGTGCTGGCTGTGGTCGCCGTGGTGGTGGTCGTCGTGGCCTTCCCTCAAGCCGTGGTGCATACCTTGAGTCGAAGCCGGGTTGATCATGCCGTTGACCGTGAAGCCCGGCTGCGAGTAGATGAGGCTCTGCCCGTTGGATGCCATGCTGGGGATGTGAGCTGAAGTTGTGTTGCCCCACGCTCCGTGGTGGTTCCCATGCTGGTGCACCATATGAGGCGGCCGGTGGTGCAAGGTGCCCCCGCTGTGGAGTTCGTCCCTCCCCGACTGCACCGCGGGTTTGATGTCTTGCTGGCCGAGCGGACTGGCCGCCACGCCGGCCGACCACGGGGATCCCTCGGCGTGCGAGAGCGCCGTTAACCATTGATGAGCATGGCTGAGAGGGTGCCCGTTGCTCTGCATATAATCGTTCTGGACCAGTTTCTGAGCATCCCTGTAGGCTGTGCCTTGTTGCATGCTCCCCGGCTCGGCGTGCACGATGGAGTTGGAGGTGAGGATGTTGCCGCTCGTAATGTAATGATTAGATGCTGTGGTCGCCATGACTCGCGAAGCCGGAATGATCTGACTTGTTAAACGAGCCGAGCCTTTGACAACTTGCATCGAGCCCGGATCTTTGGCAGCCAGCGCGAGCAGGGGGGAAAGCCGACGCTGCGCGCGCGCCGGCTCCCGGCCTCCAATTGGCTGCCTGCCTCTTGATTGATGTGAGGAACCATGGCAACCCAGGCCGGGGAAGAGCATCCCCGGCATGCGATTGGCGGCCGGGTCTGGTGGGGATTTCTTTGCCGGCTCGCTGGACCCATGCGGGCAGGGCGACCACGCGGAAGGAGGAAGCGTGGGGGTGGTGGGGGGGGGGGGAGAAAATGTTTCTGCCCCCGAAACAGGAATCACAACAAAAGCAGCAAAGTGAACAGCCGAGAGCTCCGGCGCCCGCTGCACTATCACAGCACTTGCAAGTTAAAGCCGCGTCGAACGGGGAAGGAAGCAGAGCCGGTACGGGAGCGGTGCCAAGTTGTTAACAACAGGAACACAGTCACAAGTACTGGGGGAAAAAGATCTCGAGAGCCCGCTGCCTTTTCAGAGTGGCCGCCTTGTTGCGAGAGAAAAGTATCTTCGCAAGTGGCTTCCTCGGTACGCACTTCGCTCGCCCTCGGAGCTGAGACAAACCATTGCAACTCCTCCACAAATTTCCCCACGTTGCAACAATCAGAACACTTTCCAGTAATCAGTTCTTTTACTCTATAATATCGATTTTTCACTCGCGCTTACTTGTTTAAAAAAATAGCGTTTAAGTTCTCTCATCATGTTTGTCAAGCGCGTTATGTCAGGAACGGACGATCCGGCATTTAAAACAATTCAGCTGCTGCCAGGTGGTGATGCAAACTTGCTTAATCCGGATGGTTAAACTAAAATAATAATGCAATCGAGTGCATCCTTGTTCACGCACATTAACGAGGGAGGGTGGGGAAGGGGCCGGTTCTGTTTGTAGCACTGGCCTTTCCTGCATCCGACCTCCACTCCCCCCAAAATTAAACAAGCCGGTCGGCGACTCGCATTTAGATTTCTATCGACTGTCTGAACGATTACGCGCCCCTACCTCCCTTCCTCTTCCTCGCCGCCAGAGCCAGACTGAGAAGGATCAGTCTTTCAGAGAGCGGGATGAAGTGATTACTGGATTGATGGGAATACGAGTAGCCACGGCTCTCCCCGCTCCGGCGCGATCCGCTTTGAGCGGATATCAGTGCGAGTGTGGTGAGCTGTCCCGGGGAGTCGATCCCGCCAGCCTCACGTCGCTGGTGAATAACGGAACCCACTAGAGTTTAAACCGAAACGCCGCCCAGTCCAGCGCTGAACTCAGCCCGTTTAACCGATTCAGTCCGGGACAATCTCGATGTCTCCAACCCTGATATCAAGCCCACTCTTCTGGGTTTGGAGCCTGGGGTCGCCTTCCTTGTCAGGATAATCGCGAGGACACCCAAGCCGCACCAAACTATTGCAGTTTCACAATTCCAGAGCCCAGCGCTTCCCATTTCCGGTGTAATTAGCTTCACCAATGAGTTTGCCGAGCTGTCACGTTGGTACAGTACTGCGAACAGCGTCACCGATGCTCAGCCTGACCCCGAGACAGAATGGGGGACACTCGCCTGAGCAATCGGGCTCGCCTTTGCAACTTTTTTTCTAACGGGGTTAAATTCCAGAGTAATCACGAAACAAGGACCAAAGTCCGTAAGGTGTTATGCTGCGTGGGGAAGTATAACACATCTAGTTATTTACTTAGAGATACGGCGCAGACCAGGCCCTTCCGTCCCAGGAATACACCTGTTTAACCTAGTCTAATCACAGGATAAATTACAATGACCATGAACCTACTAACCGGTACGTCTTTAGGAAACCCATGCGTACTCGGGAGAACGCACAGGCTCCCTACAGAGGACGCCGGGATGGAACTCGAAACTCCGAATCCCCAAGCTGAATAGCAGCGAGAAGATCTGGCAGCTGGGGGTCCTTGAAGATGGATGCTGCTTTCTGATGGCAACACCCACCCCTAACCTCCACACCTGCCACGCTACCGTTACTCTACCGTGGTGCTCCAGCACTGAAGGTATATTGGCCCTAATAAGCATCCAGGTAATGTGGGTGGGCGAGCACAACAGCCTATGGGTATCATAGCCCTATATCTAAACCTACAATGGCCCGATGGATGTTCACATGTGTTATGTGTTACATAGAACATAGAATAGTACAGCACAGTACAGGCCCTTCAGCCCACAATGTTGTGCCGACCCTCAAACCCTGCTTCCCATAAAAGCCCCCACCTTAAATTCCTCCATATACCTGTCTAGTGGTCTCTTAAACTTCACTAGTGTATCTGCCTCCACCATTGACTCAGGCAGTGCATTCCACGCACCAACCACTCTCTGAGTAGAAAACCTTCCTCTAATATCCCCCTTCAACTTCCCACCCCTTACCTTAAAGCCATGTCCTCTTGTATTCAGCAGTGGTGCCCAGGGGAAGAGGCGCTGGCTATCCACTCTATCTATTCCTCTTATTATCTTGTACACCTCTATCATGTCTCCTCTCATCCTCCTTCTCTCCAAAGAGTAAAGCCCTAGCTCCCTTAATCTCTGATCATAATGCATACTTTCTAAACCAGGCAGCATCCTGGTAAATCTCCTCTGTACCCTTTCCAGTGCTTCCACATCCTTCCTATAGTGAAGCGACCAGAACTGGACACAGTACTCCAAGTGTGGCCTAACCAGAGTTTTATAGAGCTGCATCATTACATCGCAACTTTTAAACTCTGTCCCTCGACTTATGAAAGCTAACACCCCATAAGCTTTCTTAACTACCCTATCCACCTGTGAGGCAACTTTCAGAGATCTGTGGACATGTACCGGTAGATCCCTCTGCTCCTCCACACTACCAAGTATCCTGCCAATTACTTTGTACTCTGCCTTGGAGTTTGTCCTTCCAAAGTGTACCACCTCACACTTCTCCAGGTTGAACTTCATCTGCCACCTCTCAGCCCACTCCTGCATCCTATCAATGTCTCTCTTCAATCTTTGGCAATCCTCTACACTATCTACAACACCACCAACCTTTGTGTCGTCTGCAAACTTGCCAACCCATCCTTCTACCCCTACATCCAGGTCGTTAATGAAAATCATGAAAAGTAGAGGTCCCAGAACAGATCCTTGTGGGACACCACTAGTCACAATCTTCCAATCTGAATGTACTCCCTCCACCACCACCCTCTGCCTTCTGCAGGCAAGCCAATTCTGAATCCACCTGGCCAAACTTCCCTGGATCCCATGCCTTCTAACTTTCTGAATAAGCCTACCATGTGGAACCTTGTCAAATGCCTTACTAAAATCCATATAGATCACATCCACTGCACTACCCGCATCTATATGCCTGGTCACCTCCTCAAAGACCTCTATCAGGCTTGTTAGACACGATCTGCCCTTCACAGAGCCATGCTGACTGTCCCTGATCAGACCATGATTCTCTAAATGCCTATAGATCCTATCTCTAAGAATCTTTTCCAACAGCTTTCCCACCACAGACGTAAGGCTCACTGGTCTATAATTACCCGGACTATCCCTACTACCTTTTTTGAACAGGGGGACAACATTCGCCTCCCTCCAATCCTCCGGTACCATTCCCATAGACAACGAGGACATAAAGATCCTAGCCAGAGGCTCAGCAATCTCTTCTCTCACCTCGTGGAGCAGCCTGGGGAATATTCCATCAGGCCCCGGGGACTTATCTGTCCTAATGTATTTTAACAACTCCAACACCTCCTCTCCCTTAATATCAACATGCTCCAGAACATCAACCTCACTCATATTGTCCTCACCATCATCAAGTTCCCTCTCATTGGTGAATACTGAAGAGAAGTATTCATTGAGGACCTCGCTCACTTCCACAGCCTCCAGGCACATCTTCCCACCTTTATCTCTAATCGGTCCTACCTTCACTCCTGTCATCCTTTTTTTCTTCACATAATTGAAGAATGCCTTGGGGTTTTCCTTCACCCTACTCACCAAGGCCTTCTCATGTCCCCTTTTTGCTCTTCTCTGCCCCTTCTTAAGCTCCTTTCTTGCTTCCCTATATTCCTCAATAGACCCATCTGATCCTTGCTTCCTAAACCTCATGTATGCTGCCTTCTTCCACCTGACTAGATTTTCCACCTCACTTGTCACCCATGGTTCCTTCACCCTACCATTCTTTATCTTCCTCACCGGGACAAATTTATCCCTTACATCCCGCAAGAGATCTCTAAACATCGACCACATGTCCACAGTACACTTCCCTGCAAAAACATCATCCCAATTCACACCTGCAAGTTCTAGCCCTATAGCCTCATAATTTGCCTTTCCCCAATTAAAAATGTTCCTGTCCTCTCTGATTCTATCCTTTTCCATGATAATGCTAAAGGCCAGGGAGCGGTGGTCACTGTCCCCCAGATGCTCACCCACTGAGAGATCTGTGACCTGACCCGGTTCATTACCTAGTACTAGATCTAGTATGGCATTCCCCCTGTCAGCCTGTCCACATACTGTGACAGGAATCCATCCTGGACACACTTAACAAACTCTGCCCCATCTAAACCCTTGGAACTAATCAGGTGCCAATCAATGTTAGGGAAGTTAAAGTCACCCATGATAACAACCCTGTTATTTTTGCATCTTTCTAAAATCTGCCTCCCAATCTGCTCCTCTGTATCTCTGCTGCTACCAGGGGGCCTATAGAATACCCCCAATAGAGTAACTGCTCCCTTCCTGTTCCTGACTTCCACCCATACTGACTCAAAAGAGAATCCTGCTACATTACCCACCCTTTCTGTAGCTGTAATAGTATCCCTGTCCAGTAATGCCACCCCTCCTCCCCTTTTTCCGCCCTCTCTATCCCTTTTAAAGCACTGAAATCCAGGAATATTGAGAATCCCTTCCTGCCCTGGTGCCAGCCAAGTCTCTGTAATGGCCACTACATCATAATTCCATGTATGTATCCAAGCTCTCAGTTCATCACCTTTGTTCCTGATGCTTCTTGCATTGAGGTACACACGTTTCAGCCCTTCTACCTTACTGTCTTTACACCGTTTATTCTGCTTCTCTTTCCTCAAAGCCTCTCTGTATGTTAGATCTGGCTTTACTCCATGCACTTCTTTCACTGCTCTATCACTCTGGGTCCCATCCCCCTCGCAAATTAGTTTAAACCCTCCCGACCCATGCTAGCAAACCTACCTGCAAGGATATTGCTCCCCCTCGAGTTCAGGTGCAACCCATCCAATCTGTGCAGGTTACCTGGTTGTCTTTTGCTGCCTTACTTACTCAGTGCAGTCTCAGATGCTGAAATCTGCTGTAGTGCAAATACAGAGCAGGCAGTGGAAAATGGGTGGGAGTGCGGATTGGACGCTGGCACAAGAAAGCAGCATCTGTCATCAAGGACCTGCACCATCTAGGCCATAGTCTCTTCTCACTGCAGCAATTGGGAAGGAGATACAGAAGCCTCAAGTCTCACACCACCAGGATCAAGAACAGTCATTACCCCTCGGCCAGCAGGTCCTTGACCCAGAGGGAATAACTTCACTCACCTCAACACTGAACTGATTCCACAACCTGTGGACTCACTTTCAATGACTCATTTTCTGAGCATTATTTCTTTATTGATTTATCTATCTGTCTGCTGGGAACCATCACTTTGTGGGACATTGCTCGGAGTCTTGGACCAAAAAATTTTTTTTATGTGACTATGTGCTTTTTTTTCCACTCTCGTTATTTTGAACGTTTTTGCACGTTGGCCCCCGGGGAACGCTGTTTCATGTGGCAGTATCTGTGTATGGTTTGAATGACAAATAAACTTGATTTGATATGATCTTGATCTATCTATCTATGTATCTGTCTATCTTTCCATCTGTATCTGTCTTATCTATTGATCTATCAATCTACCTATATATTTATTTATTTAGAGAAGTACAGTGCAGAAACAGGCTCTTCAGCCCATCTAGTTCACACCTCATTTAAGACCATAAGGCATAGGAGCAGAATTAGGCCATTCAGCCCATCAAGTCCACTCTGCCATTTCATCATGGCTGATCCCGTATCCCATTCAACACCATACACTTGGCCTCTCACGACATCCTTTGATGCACCAATCAGAAATCTATCAAATTCTGCTTTAGTTGTACCCACGGACTTGGCCTCCACCACAGTCTGTGGCAGAGAATTCCACAGATTCACCACTCTTTGACTAAAAAAAATCCTCCTTACTTCTGTTCCAAATGGGTCTCCCCTCAATTTTGAGGTTATGCCCTCCAGTTCTGGATACCCCACCATAGGGATCATCCTCTCCACATCCACCCTTTCTAGTCCTTTCAACATTCAGTATGTTTCAATAAGATCCCCCTGCATTCTTCTAAATTCCAGTGAGTACAGGCCCAAAGCTGCCAAAATCTCCTCATACATTAACCCCTTCATTCCCAGAATCATCCTTGTGAACCTCTTCTGGACTCTCTCCATAATGACAATACATCTTTTCCGAGATAAGGGGCCCAAAGCTGTTACTCCAAGTGCAGCCTGACTAATGTCTGATAAAGCTTCAGCATTATCTCCTTGTTTTTATATTCTATTCCACTTGAAATAGATAGCAACATTGCACTTGCCTGTGACTTCATCTTCTGGGAGTCTTGCACGAGGACACTTAAGTCCCTTCGTACCTCTGATGTTTGAAACTTCTCCCCATTTAGATAATAGTCCACACTATTGTTCCTTTTACCAAAATGCATTATCATACATTTCCCACCGCTGTATTCCATCTGCCACTTTTTAGCCCATTCTTCCAATTTGTCTGAGTCCTGGTACAATTGTATTGCTTCATCCACACTACCTACCCCTCCACCTATCTTCATATCATCTGCAAACTCTTCTACAAAGCCATCAATTCCACTATCTAGATTATCGACAATGGGGAAAGTAGCTGTTCCAGTACTGACCCCTGAGGAACACCGCTAGTCACTGGCAGTCAACCAGAAAAGGACCCCTTTATTCCCAGTCACTGCCTCCTGCCTGTCAGCCATTCCTCTATCCATAGGATTTTATCTTGTTAAGCAGCCTCATGTAAAGCACCTTATCAAATGCCTTCTGAAATCTAAGTAAATGACATCAACTGTGTCTCCTTTGCCCACCCTGCTTGTTCCTTCTTCGAAGAATACCAACAGATTTGTCAGGCAAGATTACCCTTCACAGAGCCATGCTGACTTTGATTATTTTATTATTCGACTTCAAGTACCATGAAACCTTGTTCTTAATAAGGTACTCCAACATTTTCCAAACCACTGAGGTTAGGCTAACTGGCCTATAATTTCCTTTCTTTTGTCTTCCTCCATTTTTAAACTGTCTACTCCCATCATAGAAAACCTACAGCCTAAATGGGCCCTTCGGTGCACAAAGCTGTGCTGAACATGTCCTTACCGTAGAAATTACCTAGGGTTACCCATAGCCCTCTATTTTTCGAAGCTCCATGTACCTATCTAGGAGCCTCTTAAAAGACCCTATCATATCCGCCTCCACCATTGTTGCCGGCAGCCCTTTCCAAGCACTCACCACTCTGCATAAAAAACTTACCCCTGAATCGCCTCTGTACCTACTTCCAAGCATCTTAAAACTGTGTCCTCTTGTGCTAGCCATTTCAGCCCTGAGAAACGGCCTCTGACTATCCACACAATCAATGCCTGTCATCATCTTATACACCTCTATGAGGTCACCCCTCATCCTCCGTCGCTCCAAGGTAAAAAGGCTGAGTTCACTCAACCTATTCTCATAAGGCATGCTCCACAATCCAGGCAACATCCTTGTAAATCTCCTCTGCACCCTTTCTATGGTTTCCACATCCTTCCTGTAGCGAGGCGACCAGAACTGAACACAGTCCTATATAGCTGCAACATTACCTCTTGGCACTTAAACTCAATTCTATGCTTGATGAAGGCCAATGCACTGTATGCCTTCTTAACCACAAAGTCAACCTGGACAGCAGCTTTGAGTATCCTATGGACTCAGACCCCAAGATCCTCCACACTGCCCATTAATGCTATATTCTACCATCATATTTGACCTACCAAAATGAACCACTTCATACTTATCTGGGTTGAACTCCATTTGCCACTTCTCAGCCCAATTTTGCATCTCATCAATGTCCCACTGTAACCTCTGACAGCCCTCCACAATATCCACAACACCCCTATCCTTTGTGTCATCAGCAAATTTACCAACCCATCCCTCCATTTCCTCATCCAGGTAATTTATAAAAATCACAAAGTGTAGGGGTCCCAGAACAGATCCCTGAGGCACACCACTGGTCACTGACCTCCATGCAAAATATGACCTATCTACAACCACTCTTTGCCTTCTGTGGGCAAGCCAGTTCTGGATCCACAAAGCAATGTCCCCTTGGATCCTATGCCTTCTTACTTTCTCAATAAGCCTTGCATGGGGTACCTTATCAAATGCCTTGCAACTACTACTCTACCTTCATCAATGTGTTTAGTCACATCCTCAAAAAATTCAATCAGGCTCCTAAGGGATGACCTGCCTTTGACAAAGCCATGCTGACTATTTGTAATCATATTCTGCCTCTCCAAATATTCATAAATCCTGCCTCTCAGGATCTTCTCCATCAACCTACCAACAACTGAATTAAGGCTCTCTGGTCTATAATTTCCTGGGCTATCTCTACTCCCTTTCTTGAATAAGGGAACTACATCCGCAACCCTCCAGTCCTCTGGAACCTCTCCCATCCCCATTGATGATGCAAGGGTCACCACCAGAGGCTCAGCAATCTCCTCCCTCATCTCCCACAGTAGCCTGGGGTACATCTCATCCGTCCTGGTGATTTATCCAACTTGATGCTTTCCAAAAGCTCCAGCACATCCCTTTTCTTATTATCTACATGCTCTAGCTTTTCAGTCTGCTGAAAGTCATCCCTACAACCGACCTGCACTGGGAGTATAGCTCTCCACGTACCTATCCGAAATTCTCTTAAATCTTGAAATCGAGTTTGATTGCACCACTTGCACCGGTAGCTTGTCCCACACTCTCACAAACCTCCGAGTGGAGAAGATTCCCTCATGTTCCTCTTAAACTTTTCAGCTTGCAGCCTTAACCCATGACCCTAGTTGATGTTTCAGTCTGAGACCCTTCTTCAGGTCAGAGAAACATTCAGAATGAAAAATTGGTCTAGCCTGAAATATATTTTTATGCCTATACATAAATATACAGTACATTTCTACCTTCCTTGTGATACTGGATTGACCTGTGATAATATTTACTTGGAGCAACACCCTGAGCTTGACTTGAACAGGCTGATATGACTACACAATAGTTTGCGGACTGCAGGTTCATGTAAATATTGTCTTTCCCCTATCACCTGGATCAACCTGTCACCTGCCGGCTCTTGCTCCACCCTTTCCACACACCCCAACCACATTTCTATACTGATTATCAACCCTCATTCTTTCCCGTCTCAGTACAGGGTCTTGACCCGAAACTTGTATTCTGCTGCACGGGTTCTGCCTGACCTACTGTGTTCTTCCAGCATTTTGTGTGTTCCACAATCCTTGGTGATATCTTCACTGAATGCTCTGATATTGGAACCTGTGAAAGAGAACCAATGACTTTGGTTGGAGGGTGGCTAATGTAACCCCACTTTTTAAAAAAGGAGGGAGAGAAACCGGGGAATTATAGACCGGTTAGCCTAACATCGGTGGTGGGGAAAATGCTAGAGTCAGTTATCAAAGATGTGATAACAGTACATTTGGAAAGCGGTGAAATCATCGGACAAAGTCAGCATGGATTTGTGAAAGGAAAATCATGTCTGACGAATCTCGTAGAATTTTTTGAGGATGTAACTAGTAGAGTGGATAGGGGAGAACCAGTGGATGTGGTATATTTGGATTTTCAAAAGGCTTTTGACAAGGTCCCACACAAGAGATTAGTGTGCAAACTTAAACCACACGGTATTGGGGGTATGGTATTGATGCGGATAGAGAATTGGTTGGCAGACGGGAAGCAAAGTGTGAGAATAAACGGGACCTTTTCAGAATGGCAGGCAGTGACTAGTGGGGTACCGCAAGGCTCAGTGCTGGGACCCCAGTTGTTTACAATATATATTAATGACTTAGACAAGGGAATTAAATGCAGCATCTCCAAGTTTGCGGATGACACGAAGCTGGGCGGCAGTGTTAGCTGTAAGGAGGATGCTAAGAGGATGCAGGGTGACTTAGGTAGGTTAGGTGAGTGGGCAAATTCATGGCAGATGCAATTTAATGTGGATAAATGTGAGGTTATCCACTTTGGTGGCAAGAACAGGAAAACAGATTATTATCTGAATGGTGGCCGATTAGGAAAAGGGGAGGTGCAACAAGACCTGGGTGTCATTGTACACCAGTCATTGAAAGTGGGCATGCAGGCAGTGAAAAAGGCGAATGGTATGCTGGCATTCATAGCAAGAGGATTCGAGTACAGGAGCAGGGAGGTACTACTGCAGTTGTGCAAAGCCTTGGTGAGACCACACCTAGAGGATTGTGTGCAGTTTTGGTCCCCTAATCTGAGGAGAGACATTCTTGCCATAGAGGGGGACAAAGAAGGTTCACCAGATTGATTCCTGGGATGGCAGGACTTTCATATGATGAAAGACTGGATCGACCGGGCTTATGCTCTCTGGAATTTAGAAGATTGAGGGGGGATCTTATTGAAATGCATAAAATCCTAAAGGGATTGGACAGGCTAGATGCAGGAAGATTGTTCCCGATGTTGGGGAAGTCCAGAACGGGGGTCACAGTTTGAGGATAAAGGGGAAGCCTTTTAGGACCGAGATGAGGAAAAACTACTTCACACAGAGAATGGTGAATCTGTGGAATTCTCTGCCACAGGAAACAGTTGAGGCCAGTTCATTGGCTATATTTAAGAGGGAGTTAGATAAGGCCTTTGTGGCTAAAGGGATCAGGAGGTATGGAGAGAAGGCAGGTATAGGATTCTGAGTTGGATGATCAGCCATGATCGTACTGAATGGCGGTGCAGGCTCGAAGGGCCAAATGGCGTACTCCTGCTCCTATTTTCTATGTTTCTATGTTTTTGTAAAGATATCAAAACAGCTTGTTTGACTAGGGGCATGGTGGCATAGCAGTTAGCTTAATGATCTACAGTGCGAGCTGTAAGATTGGCGATCAATTCCCACCACTGTCAGTAAGGAGTGTGTACATTCTTCCTGTGACCACACGGGTTTCCTCTGGGTGCTCTGCTTTCCTCCCACATTTCAAAATCTCTTGGCACCAGAAGTACGGTGACATTTGCAGGCTGCCTCCAGCACATCCTCAGACCATGTCAGTTGTTGATGCAAAAAATGCATTTCACTGTGTTTTGATGTAGGTATGACAAAATAATAAACTTTAATCTTTATCCTTGAGAACTTGTAACCTGAATCCTTAACAATGTTTTTTTGTAAAAAAGCATAAACATTCTGTTTGACTACTGGGGACTTCACCAAACCTTATTTGGAATTTGTTTCAACACACACACACATGCTAGAGGAATTCAGCACGTCAGGCAGCATCTATGGAGGGAGAATAAACTTCTGTTTATTCTTCTCCATAGATGCTAGCTGATTTGCTGAGTTCTTCCAGCATTTTGTGTGTGTTGCTCAAGATTTCCAACATCTGCAGAATCTCTTGTGCTTTGAATCTTTTGAATGATAAGATGATGCTTCTATTTGCTTTCTTTTAACATGAAGAATTAGTTGCCCACAGCAAACAGCTCTGCGTGTGTCCAGGCATATATTTGCAGCACCTCTTTATTCTTTAACTCAGTGTGTTGTGTGGCTGTTACTGTCACCCGGGGCTGCAGCTGTGCCCCACACCATTTAGATAATGATCTGAGTATAAAGCAAGTGACACAGAGCATCCAAAATCTGACACAAGGTGTGAGACTAAGTCTGAACACAAGGCTAAGATTTGCTCCCACCTAACCCTACCAGGTCAGAAAAAAAAGCCATTTTGAAACATGGGGTACTGCAAAATCTGTTTTGAAAATTTCTACAGATGTACCTTGGAGAGCACTCTAACTGGTTGGAGGGGCCACTGCACAGGATTGGTAAAAGCTGCAGAAAACTGTAAACTCACCAGCTCAATCATGGGCACTAGCCTCCACAGTATCAAGCACACCTTCAAAAGGTGATGCCTTAAAATGTGGCATCCATCATTAAGAACCCCCATCACCCAGGACATGACCTCGGCTCATTGCTACCATCAAGGAGGAAGTACAGGAGCTTGAAAACACACTCAACCTTTCAGAAACAGTTTATTCCCCTCCGCCATCAGATTTCTGAATGGACGGTGAACCAATATACACTACCTCACCATTTCTTATTGTAATTTATAGTTTTTATTATAATGTAGTGCAATGTATTGCTGTTGCAAAACAACAAATTTTGCAACATATACTAGTGATATCAAACCTGATTCTCATTCTGATTCAGATTCTGAACTGAATTTGGGATGACTGCAAGGTCGATATCAGATCTATCAACATCCCACTTTTGACTTGATTCAATCCAGATTGACACTCACAACACGCTGGAGGAACTCAGCAGGTCGGGCAGCATCCGTGGAAATGATCAGTCGACGTTTCAAGCCGGAACCCTTCGTCAGGACTGTAGAGGGAAGGGGCAGAGGCCCTATAAAGAAGGTGGGGGGAGGGTGGGAAGGAGAAGGCTGGTGAAAAACCAGTAAGGGGAAAGATAAAGGGGAGGGGGAGGGGAGGCAGGGAGGTGATAGGCAGGAAAGGTGAAGAAGGAATAGGGGAAAACACAATGGGTAGTAGACGGAGGCAGAACCATGAGGGAGGTGGTAGGCAGCTGGGGGAGGGGGCAGAGTGACACAGGGATAGGAGAAGGGAGGGGGAGGGAATTACCGGAAGTTGGAGAATTCTATGTTCATACCGAGGGGCTGGAGACTACCTAGACGGTATATGAGGTGTTGCTCCTCCAACCTGAGTTTAGCCTCATATACCGTCTAGGTAGTCTCCAGCCCCTCGGTATGAACATAGAATTCTCCAACTTCCGGTAATTCCCTCCCCCTTCCTTCCCCTATCCCTGTGTCACTCTGCCCCCTCCCCCAGCTGCCTACCACCTCCCTCATGGTTCCGCCTCCTTCTACTACTCATTGTGCTTTCCCCTATTTCTTCCTCACCTTTCCTGCCTATCCCCTCCCTGCTTCCTCTCCCCCACCCCTTTATCTTTCCCCTTACTGGTTTTTCACCTGGAACCTACCAGCCTTCTCCTTCCCACCGTCCCCCCACCTTCTTTATAGGGCCTCTGCCCCTTCCCTCTACAGTCCTGACGAAGGGATCCAGCCCGAAACGTTGACTGATCGTTTCCACGGATGCTGCCCGACCTGCTGAGTTCCTCCAGCGTGTTGTGAGTGTTGCTTTGACCCCAGCATCTGCAGATTATTTTGTATTTTTAATCCAGATTGTAGACCAGGTCATTTGGTTAAATGACTTACTGTAAGATGTTCTGATTTCAGTAGAGTGACTTTGGAACAACATAGAACAGAGAATATAGAACATAGAACATAACAATCTACAGCACATTGCAGGCCTTTCAGCCCACAATGTTGTGCTGACCGTGTAACCTACTCCAGAAACAGCCTAGAATTTCCTTACCACATGGCCCTCTATTTTTCTAAGCTCCATGTACCACTTTGAGAGGCTCTTAAAAAGACCCTATTGTGTCTGCCTCTACCACCGTCACCAGCAGCGCATTCCATGCACCCACCACTCTGGCATTCCCCTCCCCCCGGTACTTACTTCCTAACATCTTAAGATTGTGTCCCCTCGCGCTATCCATTTCAGTCCTGGGAAAAAGCCTCTGACTATCCACACGATCAATGCCTCTCATCATCTTATACACCTCTATCAGGTCACCTTTCATCCTCTGTCGCTCCAAAGAGAAAAGGCCAAGTTCACTCAACCTGTTTTCATAAGGCATGCTCCCCAATCCAGGCAACATCCTTGTAAATCTCCTCTGCACCCTTTCTATAGTATCCACATCCTTCCTGTAGTGAGGTGACCAGAACTGAACACAGTACTCCAAGTGGGGTCTTATATAGCTGTAACATTACCTCACGGCTCTTGAATTCAATCCCATAGTTGATGAAGGCCAACACACCATACGCCTTCTTAACAACACTGACAACGTGCGCAGCAGTTTTGAATGTCCTATGGACCTGAGCTCCAAGATACCTCTGATCCTCCACACTACCAAGAGTCTTTCCATTAACACTATTATCTATCTTCAAAATCTTTGAAAATGAACCACTTCACACTTACCTGGGTTGAACTCCATCTGCCACTTCTCAGACCAGTTCTGCATCCTGTCAATGTCCCACTGTAACCTCTGACAGCCCTCCACACTATCCACAACACCCCCAACCTTTGTGTCATCAGCAAATTTACTAACCCATTCCTCCACTTCCTCATCCAGGTCATTTATAAAAATCACAAAGAGTAAGGGTCCCAAAACAGATCCCTGTGGAATACCACTGGTCACCGACCTCCATGCAGAATGCAAACCATCCACAACCATCCTTTGCCTTCTGCTGGCAAGCCAGTTTTAGATCCACAAAGCAACATCTCCTTATATCCCATGACTCCTTACTTTCTGAATGAGTGTTGCAAGGGTAACTCATCAAATGCCTGACTGAATCCATATACACTACATCCACTGCTCTATCTTCAATAATGTGTTTTGTTACATCCTCAAGGATTTCAATCAAGCTCGTAAGACATGACCTGCCCTTGACAAAACCAAGCTGACTATCCTTAATCAGATTATGTCTCTCCAAATGTTCATAAATTCTGCCTCTCAGGATCTTCTCCAACAACTTGCCCACAGCTGAAGTAAGACCAACTGGTCTATAATTTCTCGAGATATATCTACTCCATTTCTTGAACAAGGGAACAACATTTGCAACCATCCAATCCTCCGGTACTTCTCCAGTCCCTATTGATACTGCAAAGATCATTGCCAGAGGCTTAGCATTCTCCTCCCTTGCTTCCCACAATAGACTGGGGTGTATCTTGTCTGGAACCGACGACTTATCTAACTTAATGTTTTTCAGCAGCTCCAGCACATCCTCTTTCTTAATGTCTACATGCTCAAGCATTTCAGTCCATGATAAGTCATCCCTACAATTGCCAAGATCCTTTTACCTGGTGAATATTGAAGCAAAGTATTCATTAAGTACCTCTGCTATCTCATCTGACTCCATCCACTATCACACCTGATTGGTCCTATTCTCACACGGCTCATCCTCTTGCTCTTCGCATATTCTAGAATGTCTTCGCGGTTTCCTTAATCCTTCTCATGGCCCCTTCCAGCTCTCCTAATTTCATTCTTAAATTCATTCCTGGCAACCTTGCAATTTTCTAGAGCTCTAACAGTACCTAGCTTCTTGAAACTTTCGTTAAGCTTTTCTTTTCTTCTTAACTAAATTTTCTACATCCTTTGTACACCATGGTTCTTTTACCCTACCATCCTTTCCCTGCCTCAATGGAACACACCTATGTAGAACTCCATGCAAATGTTCCCTGAACACTTGCCACATTTCTGCCATGCATTTCCCTGAGAACATCTGCTCCCAATTTCTCCTCCAAAGTTTCTGCCTAAAGCATCATACTTCCCCCTACCGCAATTAACTGTTTTCCTAAATTGTCTGCTCCTATACTGCTCCAGCGCTATGGTAAAGGAGACAGAGTTTTGATCACTACCTCAAAAATATTCTCCCACTGAAGATCTGACACCTGACCAGTTTCATCTCCCAATAACAGATAGATAGATAGATATACTTTATTGATCCTGACGGAAATTGGGTTTCGTTACAGCCGCACCAACCAAGAATAGAGCATAAATATAGCAATACAAAAACCACAAACCATCAAGCAACAAAATGCAAACTATGCCAGATGAAAAAAGACCAGGACCAGCCTATTGGCTCAGGGTGTCTGACCCTCCACGAGAGGAGCTGCAAAGTTCGATGGCCACAGGCAGGAACAACCACCTGTGATGCCGAGCGTTGTATCTCGGTGGAATATGGCCGGGGTCCAACAGCAAGAAGTTCAATATCCGGTCTACAAGCATGTTCCTCGATCATAACATGACCCGGATTGCATCATCCGTTGTTAACCAGAACAGTAAGCACCCAACTCCTTTACGCTTACCGCTCTCAGTGCACTTCCGGTCAGCCCGAATGGTCTGGAAGCCCTCCATGGAAAAGTTTTGATCGGGTATGTCCTCGTGCAGCCCCATTCCAGTACAGCCTCTCCTCTAGTTGGCTTATCTACATATTGTATCAAGAAACCTTCCTGAACACACCTAACAAATTCCACCCCATCTAAACCCCATTGCTCTTAGGAGATGCCAGTCAATATTAGGAAAGTCGAAATCACTCATCACAATAACCCTATTATTATTGCACCATTCCAGAATCTGCCCCCCTATCTGCTCTTTGATGTCTCTGATACTATTGGGGGGTCTATAAAAAACTTCCAGTAGAGTTATTGCTTCTTCCTGTTTCTGACATCCACCCACAATGACAATAGACAATAGGTGCAGGAGTAGGCCATTTGGCCCTTCAAGCCAGCACCGCCATTCACTGTGATCATGGCTGATCATCCACAATCAGTATCCAGTTCCTGCCTTATCCCCAAAACTTTTGATTCCGCTATCTTTAAGAGCTCTATCCATCTCTTTCTTGAAGGCATCCAGAGACTTGGCCTCCACAGCCTTCTGGGGCAGAGCATTCCATATATCCACCACTCTCTGGGTGAAAAAGTTTTTCCTCAACTCCGTTCTAAATGGCCTAGCCCTAATTCTTAAACTGTGGCCTCTGGTTCTGGACTCACCCATCAGCGGGAACATGCTTCCTGCCTGCAGCGTGTCCAATCCCTTAATAATCTTATATGTTTCAATAAGATCCCCTCTTAGCCTTCTAAATTCCAGAGTATACAAGCCCAGTCGCTCCAATCTTTTGACATATGACAGTCCCGCCATCCTGGGAATTAACCTTGTGAACCTACGCTACACCCCCTCAATAGCAAGAATGTCCTTCCTCAAATTTGGAGACCAAAACTGCACACAGTACTCCTGGTGTGGTCTCACCAGGGCCCTGTACAGCTGCAGAAGGACCTCTTTGCTCTTATACTCAATTCCCCTTGTTATGAAGGCCAGCATGCCATTAGCTTTTTTCACTGCCTGCTGTACTTGCATACTTGCTTTCAATGACTGATGTACAAGAACACCTAGATCTCATTGTGCTTCCCCTTTTCCTAACTTGAGTCCATTTAGATAATAATCTGCCTTCCCGTTCTTACCACCAAAGTGGATAACCTCACATTTATCCACATTAAACTGCATCTGCCATGCATCGGCCCACTCACCCAGCCTGTCCAAGTCACCCTGCATTCTCATAACATCCTCCTCACATTTCACACTGCCTCCCAGCTTTGTGTCATCGGCAAATTTGCTAATGTTACTTTTAATTCCCTCATCTAAATCATTAATATATATTGTAAACAGCTGCGGTCCCAGCACTGAGCCCTGCGGTACCCCACTGGTCACCACCTGCCATTCCGAAAGGGACCCGTTAATCGCTACTCTTTGTTTTCTGTCAGCCAGCCAATTTTCAATCCATGTCAGTACTCTGCCTCCAATACCATGTGCCCTAATTTTGCCCACTAATCTCCTATGTGGGACTTTATCAAAGGCTTTCTGAAAGTCCAGGTACACTACATCCACTGGCTCTCCCTTGTCCATGACTTAGTAGACAAACCCTCCATGACTTCCTCCTTTACTGCAGCCGTGATACAATCCCTGATTAGCAATGTCACACCCCCACCTCTTTTGCCTCCCTCCTTGACTTTTTTGAAAATCTGAAGCCCAGCACACTCAGTAGCCATTCCTGCTCCTGAGACATCCAATTCTCTGTAATGGCCACAACATCATAGTTCCATGTATTGATCCACGCTCTAAGTTCATCCAGCTTGTTTATGATACTCCTTGCATTACAATAGACACATCTCAAACCATCTGGCTGAGTGAATCTTTGCTCTATCATCTGCCTATCCTTCCACATAAACTCCCTACAAACTGTGTCTATTTGTGCACTAACCACCCACCTTCCGCCCCTTCATTTCGCTTCCCAGCCCCTTGCAAATCTTCAAAGTTTGTAGTTTAAACCCTCCCAAACAGCATTACAAAACCTCTCCTCCAGGATATTGGTTGCCCTCCAGTTCAGGTGCAACTGGACCCCTTGTACAGGTCACCCTTTCCCCAGAAAAGGTTCCAATGATCCAAGAACTTGAAACCCTGCCTCCTGCACTATCTCCTCAGCCACTCATTCATCTGCGCTATCTTCCTGTTCTGACCTCCACTAGCTCGTGGCACCAGGAGTAATCCTGAGATTACCAACTTGGAGGTCCTGCTCGTCAGCCTCCTTCCTAACTTCGTAAACTTACTGCAGAAGATGTCTACCCTTCTCCTGCCTATGTCATTGGTACCAACACGTACTACAACCTCTGTCTGCTCATCTTCCACTTCAAGAATATTCTGCAACCACTCAGAGACATCCTGGACCTAGCACCGGGGAGGCAACTTTTGCTGTCACAGAATCTCCTATCTGTCCCCCTAACTATCGAGTGCCCAATGAGTATTGCTCCGCCTGACTTCACCCTACCCTTCTGAGGTTCAGGGCTGAGCACAGTGCTACTGGTCTGGCTGCTGCTGCCTTGCCCAGTCAGGTCATCCCCCTCAGCAGTATCCACAGGGGTATACCTGTTGCTGAGGGGAATGGCCACAGGGACACCCTGTACTGACTTCTTTCTCCTGTTACCTCTCTCGGTGTTCACCCATCTACTCCCCAAATTCTGCACTCTGGGTGTAACCACGGGCTCAAGAGTTATATCTATCAATTGCTCTGCCTCCCAGATGATCCTTAGTTCATCCAAATCCAGCTCCAGCTCCTTAATACGGTCTTTCATGAGCTGGAGTTGGCTGTGCTTCCGGTGGGTGTAATCATCAGGGAGCCCATCAGGTTCCATGAATTCCCACATCCTACAGGAGGAGCATTCCACTGCCATATCTGTCATCCTGCCTGCACTGTACAATGGGCAACCAAGACCAAATCAGCAATAACGAAAGGGAAAACCTACCCTTGATACCTGTTTCTTTAGCCTCAGCCTCTTCTGGTCGAAACCTCCTGAGTCAAAGCCTTTAAGTTCACACTCTGACCCTAGCCCCCACTCTGATGTTGGCCATTCTGCTGGACCCTCTCTCTCCTTTATGGTTTAAAAAAATAAGAAAAACCCCCATGCAAGGAGAAACAACTCACCACATTTGGTGGTGTTCTGCCTGCCTTCTGTTCCCGCCGATGGCTCACTTGTCTTCCCATTCTTAACAAAATGACTTGCCTAAATCCTAAATATTTGACTCCAATTGCTATAAATGAGCACAATAAAAGGGTATGGACCTTTCCTGGATGCCATGGTTCAGAGTGTTGATGTCTGAGGGCTTGTAATATAGTGTGCTCAGAGGAAGTTCACTGCCAGGACGTGTACAACAAACTCAAAGCTGCACAGAAACTCTAAGTAAATTTATTATTGAAGTTCATATATATCACCATGTCCTACCCTGAGATCCACTTTCAGTCATTGGTTTACTAGTTCGCATATATCACCACATCCTACCCTGACATTTGCTTTCATCGGTTTATTATTGAGCACAGTACTGTGCAAAAGTCTTATGCACATATATATAGCTCGAGTGCCTAATATATAGCACATACATATAGCTAGTGTGCTTTAGGCTGGGGTAATTTAGGCACATATACATATATAGCTAGGGTGTCTAAGCCTTTTGCACAGTATTGTATATTGGTTAAAACAGGAAATTGAGTGGGAAACAGAAATAAGAGTACTTACTTTTGTATTAGCTCAGTAGAATTAAGTGTTATTTGATAACCGGGAAGACAACTGGCTACAGAAGGGGCAGGACTGGCAGCTTAACGTTCCAGGGTTCCGATGTTTCAGATGTGATAGAGGCAGAGGAATGAAAGGGGGGGGGGGGGGTAGCATTGCTCATCAGGGAAAATGTTACAGCAGTGTTCAGGCAGGACAGATTGGAGGGCTTGTCTACTGAGTCCTTATGGGTGGAGCTGAGAAACAGGAAAGGTATGGCCACATTAGTGGGGCTGTATTATAGACCACTCAACAGTCAGAGAGAATTGGAGGAGCAAATCTGCAGAGAGATAGCAGGCAACTGCAGGAAACATAAAGTTGTGGTGGTAGGGGATTTTAATTTTCCACATATTGATTGGGACTCCCATACTGTTAGGCGTCTAGATGGGTTAGAGTTTGTAAAATGTGTTCAGGAAAGTTTTCTAAATCAATATATAGAGGTACCAACTAGAGGGGATGTAACATTAGATCTCCTATTAGGAAACGAGTTAGGACAAGTGACAGAAGTTGTGTAGGGGAGCACTTTGGTTCCAGTGATCATAACACCATTAGTTTCAACTTGATCACGGATAAAGATAGATCTGGTCCTAGGGTTGAGGTTCTAAACTGGAAGAAGGCCAAATTTGAAGAAATGAGAAAGGATCTAAAAAGCATGGATTGGGACAGGTTGTTCTCGGCAAGGATGTGATCGGTAAGTGGGAAGCCTTCAAAGGAGAAATTTTGAGAGTGCAGAGCTTGTATGTTCCTGTCAGGATTAAAGGCAAAGTGAATAGGAATAAGGAACCTTGGTTCTCAAGGGATATTGCAACTCTGATGAAAGGAGAGAGTTGTATGATATGTATAGGAAACAGGGAGTAAATAAGGTGCTTGAGGAGTATAAAAAGTGCAAGAAAATACTTAAGAAGGAAATCAGGAGGGCTAAAAGACATGAGGTTGCCTTGGCAGTCAAAGTGAAGGATAATCCAAAGAGCTTTTACAGGTATATTAAGAGTAAAAGGATTGTAAGGGATAAAATTGGTTCTCTTGAAGGTCAGAGTGGTCGGCTATGTGCGAAACCAAAAGAAATGGGGGAGATCTTAAATGGGTTTTTTGCGTCTGTATTTACTAAGGAAATTGGCATGAAGTCTATGGAATCAAGGGAAACAAGTAGTGAGATCATGAAAACTGTACAGATTGAAAAAGAGGAGGTGCTTGCTATCTTGAGGCAAATTTAAGTGGATAAATCCCCAGGACCTGACAAGGTATTCCCTCGGACCTTGAAGGAGACTAGTGTTGAAATTGCAAGGGCCCTAGCAGATATATTTTTAAATGTCGGTGTCTACGGGTGAGGTGCCAGAGGATTGGAGAATGGCTCATGTTGTTCCGTTGTTTAAAAAAGGATCGAAAAGTAATCCGGGAAATTATAGGTCGGTAAATTTGATGTCAGTAGTGGGTAAGTTATTGGAGGGAATACTAAGAGACAGAATCTACAAGAATTTGAATAGACAGGGACTTATTAGGGAGAGTCAACATGACTTTGTGCGTGGTAGGTCATGTTTGACCAATCTATTGGAGTTTTTCGAGGAGGTAACCAGGAAAGTGGTTGAAGGGAAGGCAGTGGATGTTGTCTACATGGACTTCAGTAAGGCCTTTGACAAGGTCCCGCATGGAAGGTTAGTTAGGAAAATTCAGTCGCTAGGTATACATGGAGAGGTGGTAAATTGGATTAGACATTGGCTCAATGGAAGAGGCCAAAGAGTGGTAGTAAAGGATTGCTTCTCAGAGTGGAGGCCTGTGACTAGTGGTGTGCCACAGGGTTCATTGCTGGGTCCATTGTTATTTGTCATCAATATCAATGATCTGGATGATAATGTAGTAAATTGGATCAGCAAATTTGCTGATGATACAAAGATTGGAGGTGTAGTGGACAGTGAGGAAGGTTTTCAAAGCTTGCAGAGGGATTTGGACCAGCTGGAAAAATGGGCTGAAAAATGGCAGATGGAGTTTAATACAGACAAGTGTGAGGTATTGCACTTTGGAAGGACAAATCAAGGTAGGACATACAGGGTTAATGGTAAGGCACTGAGGAGTGCAGTAGAACAGAGGGATCTGGGAATACAGATACAAAATTCCCTAAAAGTGGCGTCACAGGTAGATAGGGTCGTAAAGAGAGCTATTGGTACATTGGCCTTTATTAATCAAAGTATTGAGTATAAGAGCTGGAATGTTATGATGAGGTTGTATAAGGCATTGGTGAGGCGGAATCTGGAGTATTGTGTTCAGTTTTGGTCACCAAATTACAGGAAGGATATAAATAAGGTTGAAAGAGTGCAGAGAAGGTTTACAAGGATGTTGCCGGGACTTGAGAAACTCAGTTACAGAGAAAGATTGAATAGGTTAGGACTTTATTCCCTGGAGCGTAGAAGAATGAGGGGAGATTTGATAAAGGTATATAAAATTATGATGGGTATAGATAGAGTAAATTCAAGCTGGCTTTTTCCACTGAGGCAAGGGGAGATAAAAAAACCAGAGGACATGGGTTAAGGGTGAGGGGGGGGGAAGTTTAAAGGGAACATTGGAGGGGCTTCTTCACACAGAGAGTGGTGGGAGTATGGAATGAGCTGCCAGACGAAGTGGTAAATGCGGGTTCTTTATTAACATTTAAGAATAAATTGGACACATATATGGATGGGAGGTGTATGGAGGGATATGGTCCGTGTGCAGGTCAGTGGGACTAAGCAGAAAATGGTTCGGCATAGCCAAGAAGGGCCAAAAGGCCTGTTTCTGTGCTGTAGTTTTTTTTATGGTTTCTATAATACACATGTGCCGAAGACTTTTGCACAAATATATCCCCATGTTCTACCCTGAGAATTACATTTAGTAGTTTACTAGTGCATGTCTATAGCTTCACGGCCACCTGGTGTGTTCGTTTGTCCAAAATCCTTGGAAGAACAAAAAACATACAATAGCCTTTTTATCGAAGATTAATTGGGATCTTCAGGACACCGTTGAGAATCGTGAATTGTAATTCATGGAAAATTGACATCTGTGGATTCAACATTTTATAATGTGAAAACCATCAGGAAATTCTCCCAAAATGCTTAACTATCATCTTTTATTTGTGATAGAAGTCCAAACCTAATTATTTTCAAATATTAATTTCCAAGGATCTTGGGGTCCATGTCCATAGATCTCTTAAAGTTGACTGTGTGGTTAAAGAAGCATATGATGTGTTAGACCATAAGACATAAGACGAGAATTAGGCCATCTGGCCCATCAAGTCTGATCTGCCATTCAATCATGGATGATTTTTTTTTCCATCTCCTCATCAACCCCAGTTCCCAGCCTTCTCCCCGTAACGTTTGATTCCATGTCCTATCAAGAACCTATCAAGAACCTATCAATCTCTGCTTTAAATAGATCCAACAACCTGGCCTCCACAGCTGCATGTGGCAACAAATTCCACAAATTCACCACCCTTTGGTAAAGAAATTTCTCCACAGCTGTTTTGAAAGGGAGTCCCTCTATCCTGAGTCTGTGTCCTCTGGCCCTAGGCTCTCCCACCATATGAAACATCCTTACCACATCTACTCTGTCTAGGCCTTTCAACATTCAAAAGGTTTCAATGAGATCCCTCTTATCCTTCTGAATTCCAGCGAGTACAGACCCAGAGCCATCAAACTTTCCTCATATGATAACCCTTTCATTCCTGGAATCATCCTTGTGAACCTCCTCTGGACCTTCTCCAATGCCAGCACACCTTTACTAAGATGAGGGGCCCAAAACTGTTCACAATACTCAAAGTGAGACCTCACCAGTGCCTTATAAAGCCTCAGCATCACATCCTTGCTCTTGTATTCTAGACCTCTTGAAAGGAATGCTAACATGCCTTCCTCACCACCAACTCAACCTGTGTTAACCTTCAGGGTGTTCTGCACAAGGACTCTCAAATCCCTCAGCATCTCAGATTCCCGGATTTTCTCCCTGTTTAGAAAATAGTCTGGATAATTATTTCTGCTACTAAAGTGCATGACCATGCATTTTCCAATATTGTATTTCATTTGCCACTTTCTTTCCCATTTTCCTGATCTAAGTCCTTCTGCAGCCGACCTGTTTCCTCAACACTACCAGCCCCTCCACCAATCTCCTTATCATCTGCAAACTTGGCAACAAAGCCACCTATTCCATCATTTAAATCATTTATATACAGCATAAAAAGAAGTGGTCCCAACACTAACCCCTATAGAACACAACTAATCACTGGTAGCCAACCAGAAAAGGATCATTTTATTCCCACTCGTGCCTCCTACCAATCAGCCAAAGCTAATACCATGTTAGCAACTTTGCTGTAATACCAAGGGCTCTTGGTAGGCAGTAACCTGTGTAGCACCTTGTCAAAGGTATTCTGAAAATCCAAATATACAACATCCACTGCATCCCTTTTATCTATCCTACTTGTAATCTCCTTAAAGAACTCCAACAGGTTTGTCAGGCAGGATTTTCACTGAAAGAAATCATGCTGACTTTAAACATAGAAAATAGGTGCAGGAGTAGGCCATTCGGCCCTTCGAGCCTGCACCGCCATTTATTATGATCATGGCTGATCATCCAACTCAGAACCCTGCACCAGCCTTCCCTCCATACCCCCTGATCCCCATAGCCACAAGGGCCATATCTAACTCCCTCTTAAATATAGCCAATGAACTGGCCTCAACTGTTTCCTATGGCAGAGAATTCCACAGATTCACCACTCTCTGTGTGAAGAAGTTTTTCCTAATCTCGGTCCTAAAAGGCTTCCCCTTTATCCTCAAACTGTGACCCCTCGTTCTGGACTTCCTCAACATCAGGAACAATTTTCCTGCATCTAGCCTGTCCAATCCCTTTAGGATTTTATACGTTTCAATCAGATCCCCCCTCAATCTTCTAAATTCCAACGAGTACAAGCCCAGTTCATCCAGTCTTTCTTCATATGAAAGTCCTGCCATCCCAGGGATCAATCTGGTGAACCTTCTTTGTACTCCATCTGCCATGAATTTGCCCACTCACCCAACCTATCCAAGTCACTCTGCATCCTCTTAGCATCCTCCTCACAGCTAACACTGCCACCCAGCTTCGTGTCATCCGCAAACTTGGAGATGCTGCATTTAATTCCCTCATCCAAGTCATTAGTATATATTGTAAACAACTGGGGTCCCAGCACTGAGCCTTGCGGTACCCCACTAGTCACCCCCTGCCATTCTGAAATGGTCCCGTTTATTCCCACTCTTTGCTTCCTGTCTGCTAACCAATTCTCCATCCACATCAATACCTTACCCCCAATACCGTGTGCTTTAAGTTTGCACACTAATCTCCTGTGTGGGACCTTGTCAAAAGCTTTGTACTATCTTGTCCTGTGTTACCAAGTACTCCATCACCTCATCCTTAACCATTAGACTCTAACATCTTCCCAACCACTGAAGTCAGGCTAACTGGTCTATAATTTCCTTTCTGCTGCCTTCTTTCTTGAAGAGTAGAATGACATTTGCAAATTTCCAGTCCTCTGGCACCATGCCAGAGTCCAATGATTTTTGAGGACCTTCTCCCTTGTAATTGTAACTGCACTCACTTCTCTTCCCTCTCACCCTTCAACAGCTGGCACACTGTGAGTGTCTTCTACAGTGAAGATTGATGCAAAATACTCATTTGGTTCATCAATCATCTTCTTGTGGTCCTATATCGACTATCATTTATTTTTAACATACTTGAAAAAACTTTTACTATCCACTTTGATATAATTTGCTAGCTTCCATTCATATTTCATCTTTTCCCTTCTAATGATTTTTTAGTTGCTCTCTGTAGGGTTTTAAAACTTTCCCAATCCTCTATCTTCCTACTAATTTTTGCTTTGTTGTCTGCCCTTTCTTTTGCTTTTACAATAGCTTTGACTTCCCTTGTCAGCCACGGTTGTACTATTTTACCATTTGAGTATTTTTTCATTTTTGTAATGCACGTGTCCTGCGCCTTCCTCACTTTTCCCAGAAATGCACACCATTGCTGCTCTGTTAATGTCCCTGCCAGCAACTCCAATTTAATTTGGCCAACCCCTCTCTTATACCACTGTAATTTCCCTTACTCCTCCAAACTACTGCTACATCAGACTTTACTTTCTCTCCATCAAATTCCAAGTTGAACTGAATCATATTGTGATCACTGGTTCCCAAGGGTTTTTTACCATAAGCTCCCTAATCGCCTCAGTGGTGTGTGGCAGCAATCCAAAAAATTTGGATACTTTTGTGGGGGGTTATCTCTCAGAAGAATGCCATGGCAACCAGGTTACAGGCACCAAGCATGGAACCGTGGTGCAGAAGGGAAAGAGAGAGAAGAAGGGAATGGTAGTGATAGGGGATTCGACAGGGAAACAGACAGGAGGTTCTGTGGACGTGAATGGGACAACCGATGGGATGTTGTCTCCCAGGTGTCAGAGTCAGGGATGTCTTAGATCTCATACACAACTTTTTGGAGAGGGAGGGGCAGCAGCCAGATGTCTTGGTACATATTGGTACCAATGACACAGGAAAGAATAGAAATGAGGTCCTGAAAAGAAAATTTAGAGAGCTAGGTAGAAAGCTAAGAAGCAGGATTTCCCGGGTAGTAATTTCTGGATTGCCACCTGTGCCATGCACCAGTGAGGATAGAAGAAGGATGATTTAGCAGATAAACGTGTGGCTGAGAATTTGGTGCGGTAGGCAAGGCTTCAGGTTCTTGGATCATTGCGATCTCTTCTGGAGGAGGTATGACCTGTTCAAAAGTGATAGGTTGCACCTGAACCCAAGGGGGACCAACATTCGCAGAAGCAGGAGCTGTTAGGGAGGGTTTAAACTAACTTGGCAGTGGGGTGGGAACCGGAGTGAAGGGTAAAGATAACGTGTAGTCAGATTGTCAGGAAGGGCAGGCAGGTGATGGGACTTAGTTGCAGCCAATGGGCTGAGTATCAAATCATTAGGGATGCAGAGTCAGAAAGGACAACAAATACGGTCCTCAAGGTGTTGAATCTAAATGTGCGTAGTATAAGAAATAAGGTGGATGATCTTGTTGCAGTATTACAGATTGACAGGTATGATGTTGTGACCATCACTGAATCGTGGCTGAAGGATGGTTGTAGTGGCTGCAGAAAAGGAGGAGGTTAAAGAGGGATTGTCTACGTAGTCTCTGAAGGTGGAAGTTAGGAACAGGAAAGGGTCAATAACTCTACTGGGTGTTTTTTACAGATCATCCAATAGTAACAGGAACATCGAGGAGCAGATAGGGAGACATATTCTGGAACAGTGCAATAATAACGGGGTTGTTGCAATGGGAGATTTTAATTTCCCCAATATTGATTGGCATCTCTCTAGAGCAGGGGGTTTAGATGGGTTGGAGTTTGTTAGATGTGTTCAGGTAGGTTTTCTGACACAATGTATGGATAAGCCTACAAGAGGAGAGACTGTACTCGATCTGGTATTGGGAAATGAACCTGGTTGGGTGTCAGGTCTCTCAGTGGGAGAGCATTTTGGAGATAGTGATCACAATTGTATCTCATTTACCACAGCATTGGAGAGGGATAGGAACAGACAAGTTAGGAAATCGTTCAATTGGAGTAAGGGAGAATTTGAAGCTATCAGGCAGGAACTTGAAAGCATAAATTGGGAACAGATGTTCTCAGGGAAATGTATGGCAGAAATGTGGCAAATGTTCAGGGGATATTTGCATGGCTTTCTGTATAGGTACATTCCAATGAGACAGAGAAGATTGATAGGTACAGGAACCATGGTGTACAAAGACTGTTGAAAATCTAGTCAAGAAGAAAAGAAAAGCTCACAAAAGGTTCAAAAACTAGGTAATGATAGAGATCTAGAAAATTATGAGGCTAGCAGGAAGAAGCTTAAGAATGAAATTAGGAGAGCCAGAAGGGGTCATGAGAAGACCTTAGCGAGCAAGATTAAGGAAAACCACAAAGCATTCTAAAAGTATCTGAAGGGCAAGAGGACAACGCTTATTGAGAATGTAAGGAGGCATGGGATCCAAGGGGACCTTGTTTTGTGGATCCAGAATTGACTTGCCCACAGAAGTTAAAGTGTGGTTGTAGATGGGTCATATTCTGCTTGGAGGTTGGTGACCAGTGGTGTGTCTCAGGGATCTGTTTTGGGATCCTACCCTTTGTGATTTTTATAAATGACCTGGATGAGGAAGTGGAGGGATAAGTTAGTAAATTTGCTAATGACACAAAGGTTGGGGGTGTTGTGGATAGTGTGAAGGGCTGTCAGAGGTTACAGCGGGACATTGATAAGATGCAAAACTGGACCGAGAAGTGGCAGATGGAGTTCAACCCAGATAAGTGTGAGATGGTTCATTTTGGTAGGTCGAATATGATGACAGAATATAGTATTAATGGTAAGACTCTTGGCAGTGTGGAGGATCAGAAGGATCTTGGCTTCTGAGTCCATAGGACACTCAAAGCTGCTGCGCAGGTTGACTCTGTGGTTAAAAAGGCGTACAGTGTATTGGCCTTCATCAATCATGGGATGGAGTTTAAGAGCCGAGAGGTAATGTTGCAGCTATATAGGACCCTGGTCAGACCCCACTTGGAGTACTGTGCTCAGTTCTGGTCGCCTCACTACAGGAAGGATGTGGAAATCGTAGAAGGGGTACAGAGGAAATTTACAAGGATGTTGCCTGGATTGGGGAGCATGCCTTATAAGAATAGGTTGAGTGAACTTGGCCTTTTCTCTTTGGAACGGTGAAGGATGAGAGGTGACCTGATAGAGGTGTACAAGATGATGAGAGGCATTGATCGTGTGAATAGTCAGAGGCTTTTCCCAGGGCTGAAATGGCTAACACGAGAGGGCACAGTTTTAAGGTGCTTAGAAGTAGGTGCAAAGAGGACGTCAGGGGTAAGTTTTTTACACGAAGAGTGGTGAGTGCATGGAATGGGCTGCTGGCGATGGTGGAGGAGTATGCAATAGGGTCTTTTAAGAGACTCCTGGATAGGTACATGGAGCTTAAAAAAATAGAGGGCTATGGGTAACCCTAGGTAATTTTTAAAGTAAGTACATGTTCGGCACAGAATTTTGGGCCAAAGTGCCTGTATTGTGCTGTAGGTTTTCTATGTTTCTATGATGTCCAAGGTTACACGTTATAACTGAGGGATAGGAAGGCAGGCAGAGCGGGTGGTGTGGCTCTGCTGGTAAAGAATGGCATCAAATCATTGGAAACATCTGATATTGGATCGGAAGATGTTGAATCCTGCTGAGTTAAGAAACTGAAATGGTAAAAGGACTTCGATGGCAGTTATATACAAGCTTCTCAACTGTGGCTGGGATGTGGACCACAGGTTACAAAAGGAAATAGAAAAGGTGAGTCAAAAGGGCAATGTTATGGTAGTCATGGGAGATTTTAACATGCAGGTCGATTGGGAAAATCAGTTTGGTAATGGATCTCAAGAGAGTGAGTTTGTTGAATGCCTAAGAGATAGCTTTTTAGAGCAGTTTGTTGTTGAGCCTACTAGGAGATCAGCTATACTGGATTGGGTGTTATGTGATGAACTGAAGGCGATGAGGGAGCTTAAGGTAAAAGAACCCTTAGGCACCAGTGATCACAATATGATTGTGTTCAATTTGAAATTTGATAGGGAGAAAGTAAATTCTGATGCAGCAGTATTTCAGTGGAGTAAGGGAAATTACTGTGGTATGAGAGACGAGTTGGCCAAAGTAAATTGGCAGGAGCTGCTGGCAGGGATGTCAGCAGAGCAGCAATGGGGTGTGTTTCAGGGAAAAATGAAGGTGGTGCAGGACATGTGTATTCCAAAAATGAAAAGGGCGTAATGGAATGGTGCCACAGTAACAACCTGACACTCAATGTCAGTAAGATGAAAGAGCTGATTGTGGACTTCAGGAAGGGTAAGACAAAGGAACACATACCAATCCCCATAGAGGGATCAGAAGTGGAGTAAGTGAGCAGCTTCAAGTTCCTGGGTGTAAAGATCTCTGAGGATCTAACCTGGTCCCAACACACTGATGTAGTTATAAAGAAGGCAAGACAGTGGCTATACTTTATTAGGAGTTTGAAGAGATTTGGCATGTCAACAAATACACTCAAAAACTTCTATGGTTGTACCATGGAAAGCATTCTGACAGGCTGCATCACTGTCTGGTATGGAGGAGCTACTACACAGAACCAAAAGAAGCTGCAGAGGGTTGTAAATCTAGTTGGCTCCATCTTGGGCATTAGCCTACAAAGTACCCAGGACATCTTTAGGGAGCGATGTCTCAGAAAGGCAGCGTCCATTATTAAGGACCTCCAGCACCCAGGGCATGCCCTTTCCTCATTGTTACCGTCAGGTAGGAGGTACAGAAGCCTGAAGGCACACACTCAGCAATTAAGGAACAGCTTCTTCCCCTCTGCCATCTGATTCCAAAATGAACACTACCTCACTTCTTTTTAATATACAGTATTTCTGTTTTTGCATGTTTTTTAATCTATTCAATATATGTAATTGATTTACTTGTTTATTTATTATTATTTTTTTCTCTCTGCTAGATTACGTATTGCATTGAACTGCTGCTGCTAAGTTAACAAATTTCACATCACATGCTGGTGATAATAAACCTGATTCTGATTCTTTCCCATAGATGCTGCCTGGCCTGCTGAGTTCCTCCAGCATTTTGTCAGTGTCACTCCTCTGTCTATCCTGCTTGTTATCCCTTCAAAGAATTCCAAATGAGGGGCAAACCTGTAAACCCTGCCAGAGTTGACGTGCATCTGATGTCGCTTCCAACTTCGCTCAGAATTGTTTCTTCGCTCTTGAAAAAGCTCTCCGCAAGTCATATCTGGTTTTCTTGTACAGACCTGAATAACCAGACTTAAATATTACAGATCTAGCTCTCTGCAGATAACAAACTTCCTGGTTCATACATGGTTTCTGGTTTGTGAATGTACAGCAAGTTTTTGTAGGCACGTACAATAAAATTTTGTGTACATCTATCAAATCTTCTCTCAATCTTCTACATTTTACAGAATAAAGTCCTAGCCTACCCATTTGTTAGCTACCTGTATAATGCAAGTCCTCTAGTCCTGGCAATATCCTTGTCAATTTTCTCTCTACTCTTTCAACCTTATTTACATTTTTCCTGTAGGTAGGTGACCAAAAGCAGGTGGTGAAGAAGGCAAATGCAATGTTGGCACTCTTTTCAAGAGGACGAGAATATAAAAGTAAGGATGTAATGTTGAGACCTTATAAAGGATTTGTGAGGCCTCACTTGGAGTATTTTGAAAAGTTTTGTGCCTAAGAAAGGATGAGCTGAAACTCAAGAACTCAAAGTAGGTTCACAAAAATGAATCCAAGATTGAACGGCTTGTCATATGAAGAGCGTTTGTTGGCTGTGATGTTGATTCACTAGAATTCAGAACAATGAGGGGTGACCAAATTGACGTCTATCGAATGTTTAAAGTCCTCAATAGAGTGGATGTGCTAAACCAGAGGTGTTCCTAAGGCAGTATCTTCTAGACCCGCGACCACTACCATCTAGAAGGACGAGAACAGCAGATACCAGGGAACACCACCACTTGGAAATCCTCTCCAAGTCACTCACCATCCTGACCTGAAAACATATTGCTGTTCCTTCACTGTCACTGGGTCAAAATCCTGGACTTCCCTCCCTAACAGCACTGTGGGTGTACCTACACCTCAGGGACTCCAGCGGTTTAAGAAGGCAGCTCAACATCACCTTCTCAAGGGCAACTAGGGATGGGAAATAAATGCTGGTTTAGCTGGTGACGCCCACATCCTGTAAATGAATAAATAATAATAAGATCCTCAGAAAGAGATTAAATTAAATTAGATCCTCACAGAAAGATTAAATCAGAACCTCAGTGAGATTAAATTAAATCAAATCCTCAGAGTGAGATTAAATTAAAACAAATCCTCAGAGTGAGATTAAATTAAACCAGTATCTCAGACTGAGGTAAATTAAACCAAATCCTCTGATTGAGATTAAATTGTATCCAGTGGATTAGAGTGAGGTTAAATTAAATCAGAGTCTCAGAAGAGGATGAAACCAACCCAAATCCTCACAGTGAGATTAAATTAAACCATATCGTCAGTGTGATTAATATAATCCAGATCATCAGAGTGAGATCAAATTAAACTTAAGCAGAGTGAGATCAAATCAAATTAGTCTTGCCTGACTAACCTACTGCAATTTTTAAAGGAAATTACAAGCAGGGTAGACAAAGGAGATGCAGTAGATGTGGTGTACTTGGATTTTCAGGAGGCCTTTGGCAAGGTGCTTATCCTGCTTAGCAAGATAAGAGCCCATGGAATTACAGGGGAGTTACTAGCGTGGGTGGAGCTTTGGCTAATCAGCAGAAAACAGAGAGTGGGACTAAAGGAATCCTATTCTGGCTGACTGCTGGTTACCAGTGGAATTCCACAGGAGTCAGTGTTGGGACCACTGCTTTTTACAATGTATATCAATGATTTGGACTATGGGATTAATGGATTGTGGCTAAACTTGCCAATGACACAAAGATAGGTGGAGGAGCGGGTAGTGTTGAGGAAACAGAGAGCCTGCAGAGAGACTTGGATAGTTTAAGGGAATGGGCAAAGAAGTGACAAATTAAATACAAATACCTGGTCATGTGCTCAGAGTCTGTGCACAGCAGTTGGCCGGGGTCTTCACGGACATTTTTAATCTGTCTCTGGCCCAGGCCGTTGTCCCCTCGAGCTTCAAGATCGTCACCATTATGCCAGTGCCGAAGTATTCCACTACCACGGGCCTGAATGACTTCCGTCCAGTTGCACTCATCCCCATCATTGCAAAGTGCTTTGAGAGACTGGTTCTATCACATCTGAAATCCTGTCTGCCCTCTACCTTGGACCCCCATCAATTTGCCTATCGCACCAACAAGTCAATAGAGGATGCCAACTCCACGGCACATCACTCTGCCCTGACCCACCTGGACAGCCCCAAATCTTATGTCAGAATGCTGTTCATTGACTTTAGTTTGGCATTCAATACTGTGATCCCCTCCAAGCTGATCACCAAACTTCGCCAGCTTGGTATCAGCTCGCCCCTCTGCAATTGGACCTTGGACTTTCTGACTAACAGAACCCAATCAGTTAAGTTAGATAACCTCTCCTCCTCCACCCTCACCCTGAACACCGGCGTGCCTCAAGGCTGTGTGCTGAGCCCTCTTCTGTACTCCCTTTTCACCTATGCATTCCTGTACATGATTTTAACTCCATAATCAAGTTCACAGACGACACCACGGTGGTTGGTCTGATCAGAGGGGATGACGAGACGGCCTACAGGGACGAGGTTCAGCACCTGGCTGCATGGTGTGCCGACAACAATCTGGCCCTTAACACCCAGAAGACCAAGGAGATCATTGTGGACTTCGGGCATGCCAGGAGTCACACTCACGTCCCCATCTACATCAACGGAGCTGTAGTGGAGCGTGTATCAAGCTTCAATTCCTTGGTGTCCACATTTCTGATGATCTCACCTGGTCGCTGAACTCCTCATCCTGATCAAAAAGATGCAACAGCGCCTTTATTTCCTGAGGAGCATCAAGAAAGCTCACCTCTGTCCCAAGATACTGACGAACTTTTACCGTTGTACTATTGAGAGCATACTCACCAACTGCATCTCAGTGTGGTATGGAAATTGTCCCATATCAGACCCAAAAGTCCAGCGTGTGGTGAAAACTGCCCAGCAGATTATCGGCACCCAATTGCCCACCATTGAGAACATCTACCATAAACGCTGCTTGGCCAGGGTGAAAAGCATTATCAAGGATGCATCTCACCCTAACCATGGACTTTTTACTCTCCTCCCATCCGGTAGGCGCTACAGGAGCCTCCGCTCCCGCACCAGCAGGCACAGGAAGAGCTTCTTCCCTGAGGCTGTGACACTGCTGAACCTCACATCACAGCGCTAAGCAGTATTGCACCCATATTGTACTGTCTCAGTACTTTTATATTTGTGTGCTGTAGCACTTTTTTATTCATAGTTATTTTGTAAATAACACTATTCTTTGCATTTCTGGTCAGATGCTAAATGCATTTCATTGGCTTTGTATCTGTACTTGGCACAATGACAATAAAGTTGAATCTAATCTAATCTAACCTAACAATGTTGGAAAGTGTATGGTCATGCACTTTGCTGTAAGAAATAAATGGGCAGACTATTATTTAGTTGGGGAGAGAATTCAAAATGCAGAGACACAAAGGGTCTTGGGAGTCCTTGTGCAGGATACCCTAAAGGTTAACCTCCAGGTTGGGTTGGTGGTGAAGAAGGCAAATGCAATGTTGGCATTCATTTCTAGATGTATAGAATATAAGAGCAGGGATGTGATGTTGAGGCTCTATAAGGCACTTGTGAGACCACACTTGGAGTATTGGGTGCAGTTTTTGGCTCCTTATTTTAGAAAGGATATACTGATATTGGAGAGGGTTCAGAGAAAATTAATGAAAATGATTCCAGGAATGAAAGGGTTACCATATGAGGAACGTCCAACAGCTCTCGGGCTGTATTCCTTCGAGTTCAGGAGAATGAAGGGGGATCTCATAGAAACATTCCAAATGTTAAAAGGTCTGAACAGATTAGACATGCAAAGTTATTTCCCATGGTAGAGGAGTCCACGACAAGAGGGCACGACTTCAGGATTGAAGGACATTCATTTGGAACAGAGATGTGGAGAAATTACTTTAGTCAGATGGTGGTAAGTCTGTGGAATTTGTTGCCACAAGCCGCTGTGGAAGCCAAGTCATTGGGTGTATTTAAGGCAGAGATAGATAGGTTCTTGATTAGCCAGGGCATCAAAGGGTATGGGTGAAAGCAGGGGAGTCGGGATGACTGGAAGAATTGGATGATCAACCATGATTGAATGGAGGAGCAGACACGATGGGCCAAATGGCCTACTTCTGCTCTTACATCTTATGGTCTTATCGTCTAAATTTGAGACAGATTAAATTAAACCAAAGTATCACAGTGAGATTAAATTAAACCAGATCCTCAGAATGAGATTAAATTGGACCATAGAACCACAGAACCATAGAAACTACAGCACAGAAACAGGCCCTTTGGCCCTTCTTGGCTGTGCCAAACCATTTTCTGCCTAGTCCCACTGACCTGCACACGGACCATATCCCTCCATACACCTCCCATCCATGTATCTGTCCAATTTATTCTTAAATGTTAAAAAAGAACCCGCATTTACCACCTCATCTGGCAGCTCATTCCATACTCCCACCACTCTCTGTGTGAAGAAACCCCCACTAATGTTCCCTTTAAACTTTCCCCCCCCACCCTTAACCCATGTCCTCTGGTTTTTTTTCTCCCCTTGCCTCAGTAGAAAAAGCCTGCTTGCATTCACTCTATCTATACCCATCATAATTTTATATACCTCTATCAAATCTCCCCTCATCCTTCTACGCTCCAGGGAATAAAGTCCTAACCTATTCAACCTTTCTCTGTAACTGAGTTTCCCAAGTCCTGGCAACATCCTTGTAAACCTTCTCTGCACTCTTTCAACCTTATTTATATCCTTCCTGTAATTTGGTGACCAAAACTGAACACAATACTCCAGATTCGGCCTCACCAATGCCTTATACAACCTCATCATAACATTCCAGCTCTTATACTCAATACTTCGATTAATAAATGCCAATGTACCAAAAGCTCTCTTTACAACCCTATCTACCTGTGACGACACTTTTAGGGAATTTTGTATCTGTATTCCCAGATCCCTCTGTTCTACTGCACTCCTCAGTGCCTTACCATTAACCCTGTATGTTCTACGTTGGTTTGTCCTTCCAACGTGCAATACCTCACACTTGTCAGTATTAAACTCAATCTGCCATTTTTCAGCCCATTTTTCCAGCTGGTCCAAGTCCCTCTGCAGGCTCTGAAAACCTTCCTCACTGTCTACTACACCTCCAATCTTTGTATCATCAGCAAACTTGCTGACTCCAATTTACCACATTATCATCCAGATCAGTGATATAGAGGACAAATAACAATGGACCCAGTACTGATCCCTGTGGCACACCACTAGTCACAGGCCTCCACTCAGAGAAGCAATTCTCTACCACCACTCTCCGGCTTCTTCCATCGAGCAAATGTCTAATCCAATTTACCACCTCTCCATGTATACCTAACAACTGAATTTTCCTAACTAACCTCCCATGCGGGACCTTGTCAAAGGCCTTACTGAAGTCCATGTAGACAATATCCACTGCCTTCCCTTCATCCACTTTCCTGGTAACCTCCTCGAAAAACTCCAACAGATTGGTCAAACATGACCTACCACGCACAAAGCCATGTTGACTCTCCCTAATAAGCCCCTGTCTATCCAAATGCTTGTAGATTCTGTCTCTTAGTACTCCCTCCAATAACTTACCTACTACTGACGTTAAACTCACCGGCCTTTAATTTCCTGGATTACTTTTCGATCCTTTTTTAAACAACGGAACAACATGAGACACTCTCCAATCCTCTGGCACTTCACCCGTAGACATCGACATTTTAAATATTTCTGCTAGGGCCCCCGCAATTTCAACACTAGTCTCCTTCAAGGTCCGAGGGAACACTCTGTCAGGTCCCGGGGATTTATCCACTTTAATTTTCCTCAAGTCTCAGAGTGGAATTAAATTAAAGCAAAGATACAGAATGAGATTAAATTACACCAGTATCTCAGAGTGAGATAAATTAAACCAGATCCTCTTGTTGATATTAACTAAAAGCAGAGTATGAAAATGAGTTTAATTTAAACCAGAGCTTCACACTGATTAAATTAAACCAGAATCAGAGACTAAGATTAAATTTAACTAGTGTCTCAGAGTCAGATTATATAAAATCAGCGGCTCTGAGTGAGATTAAATTAAATGTTGTTCAGAATGACATTAAATTATAGCAGGGTCTCAGAGCGAGATTAAATTAAAACAGTCTCAGAGTGAGATGAAACCTTGCGAGATCCTCAGAGTGATATTAAATTAAACATTAAAATTAAAATTAAATGTTCACGAGCATGATTAGGTTTATGAGGATGCTTCTGGGAATGAAGGGGTTAACATATGAGGAACGTTTTGCAGCTTTGGGCCTGTACACACTGGAATTTAGAAGAATGTGGGGATCTCATTGGAACCTACTGAATGTTGAAAGGATTAGAAAGGATGGCTGTGGAGAGAACATTTCCTCTGGTGGGGGCATTCAGAACTAGAGGGCACAGCCTCAAAATTAAGGGGCATCCTTTTAGAACAGAGGTAAGGAGGAATTATTTTAGCCAGGGAGTATTGAATCTGTGGAATGCTTTGCCACAGACTGCAGTGGAGGGTATATTTAAGGTGGAAGTTGATTGTTTCCTGATTGGTGAGAAGGCAGGTGTATGGGGTTGAGGGTCGGAGGATAGTAAATCTGTGGAATTTGTTGCCACAAGCAACTGTGGTGGCCAAGTCATTGGGTGCATTTAAGGCAGAGATAGATAGGTTCTTGATTAGCCAGGGCATCAAAGGGTATGGAGAGAAGCAGGGGAGTGGTGATGATTGAAAGAATTGGATCAGCCATGATTGAATGGTGGAGCAGACTCGATGGGCCAAATGGCCTACCTCTGCTCCTATATCTTATGCTCTTATCCTGAGGCGGTGCCCTCTTGTCCTAGACTCCCACCGTGGGAAACATCCTTTCCATGTCTTTCTGTCTAGGCCTTTCAACATTCAAAAGGTTTCAATGAGATCCCCCCTTATTCTTCTAAATTCCAGCGAGTGCAAACCCAGGGCCACCAAACATACCCTGTATGATAACCTTTTCGTTCCTGGAATCATCCTTATGCACTGTCTCTGGACCCTCTCCAATGCCAGCACATCTCTTCTCAGATGAGAAGCCCAAAACTGTTCACAGTACTCAAGGTGAGGCCTCACCAGTGCCTTATAAAGCCTCAGCATCACATCCCTGCTGTTGTATACCAAACCTCTTGAAATGAATGCTAACATGGCATTTGTCTTCCTCACCACTGACTCAACCTGCAAGTTAACCTTTAGCTTGTCCCTTTGCATCTCAGCGCTTTGGATTTTCTCCCCATTTAGAAATTAGTCTGCGCATTCAACTCTACTACCAAAGTGCAAGATGGTGCATGAAGTGCATTGTATTTCATTTGCCACTTTCTTGCCCATTCTCCTAATCTGTCTAAATCCTTCTGCAGCCTACCTGTTTCCTCAACACTACCTGCCCCTCCACCAATCTTCTCATCATCTACAAACTTCTAACAAAGCCATCTATTTCTTTATCTAAATCATTTATATACAGCATAAAAAGAAGTGGCCCCAACACCATCCCCTGCAGAACACCACTAGCCACTGGCAGCCAACCAGAAAAGGATCTTTTTATTTCCACATGCTGCCTCCTGCCAATCAGCCAATGCTCTAACCATGCCAGTAACTTTCCTGTAATACCCATGGGCTCTTAACTGGGTAAGCAGCCTCATGTGTGGCACCTTGTCAAAGACCTTCTGAAAATCCAAATATACAACATCCACTACACCCCCTTTATCTATCCTACTGGTAATCTCCTCAAAGAATTCCAATAGATTTATCAGGAACCTATGCTGACTTTGTCCTATCTTGTCCTGTGTCACCAAGTACTTCATACAACCTGAAGAGAAAAAAAAAACAAGTACTCCATAACCTCATTCTTAACTAAATTAAGGTTTTAATTAAATCAGAGAGTGAGATTAAATTAAACCTGAGTCTCAGAGTGAGGTTAAAGTTAACCAAATACTCAGAATGATATTATTTAACCAGAGGATGAGAATGAAATTAAAGTAAACCTGATTGTGACAATCAGATTAAATTGAACAAGAGGATGAAAGTGAGATTAAATTAAGCGAGAATCTCAGAGTGTGATTAATTTAACCCCAAGTCTCAGAATGAGATTAAATCAAACCAGATCCTCCATCAGGGACATTTATCAGGAGCTCTGAGTATGCTGGGTCCTCAATATTATTAAGGTACCTACCCATCCACCCAGCATCCTCTTGTTATTTGTGTATGATTCGTCTGTAGATTTAATCCTTACCTTCAAATATCTCGTGTGTATGTGTACTAATATGCTTTACACGCTGGTTCAAAAAAACATTGTCTTGTTTCTACGTACATTATATGGTCATATACATGTATATAATTAAGTAACAATAAACTTGTCTTGACTTGACAAGACTTGAAATTAAACTAGATCCTCACAGTGAGATTAAATTAAACTAGACCTTCAGAGTGAGATTAAATTAACCCAAATCCTCAATGAGATTAAATTAAATCTGGGACGAGAGTGAGTTCAAGTTAAAACAGAGTCTTAGAGTGAGATTAAATTAAACCTGAGTGTCAGAGTGAGGTTAAATTTAAACCAGATCCTCAGAGTGAGATTAAATTAAACCAGATTATCAGAGCGAGAATAAATTAAACCAGAGTATCAGAGTGAGATTAAACTAAAACAGAGTCTCAGAGTGAAATTAAATTTAACCAGATTCTCAAAATGGCATTAAATTAAACTAGTCTGTCTTTATGAGATTGAATTAAACCAGATCCTCAGAGAAACGTTAAATTAATGCAGAGTCTCAAAATAAAATAAAATTAAACCAGCTTCAGAGTGAGATTAAATTAAAGCAGATTCCTAGTGAGATCAAACTAATCCAGATCCAGAGTGAAATTGAAATAAATCAGACTCTCAGTGAGATTAAATTAAAGCATATCCTCATTGCGAAAATAAATTAAACCAACTCTTAGAGTGCGATAATATTAAATCAGATCCTCAGAGTGAGATTAAATTAAATTAGTGTCAGTATGAGATCAAATTAAAACAGAGTCTACAGAGTGAGATTAAATTAAACCACATCCCCAGAATAAGAGTAAATTTAACCAGAGGATGAGAGAGAGATTCAAGTAAATTTAAATCTCAGAATCAGATTAAATTAAACCAGATCCTCAGAGTGAGATTAAATTAAACCTGTGCCCCAGAGTGAGATTAAAATAAAGCCGTGCCTCAGAGTGAGATTAAATAAACCCGTGCCCCAGAGTGAAATTAAAATAAAACCCATGCCTCAGAGTGAGATTAAAGTAAACCCATGCCCCAGAGTGAGATTAAAATAAAGCCGTGCCTCAGAGTGAGATTAGTTGGCACTTCCATCGTATCCTGGACAATAGACTACCTGATCGGCAGACCAGAGTTTGCGCGGCTTCAGATCTGTGTGTCAGACATGGCTATAAGCAGCAATGGGGCACCACAGGGGACTGTATTGACTCCCTTCCTGAGAATAACCAGATCGTCAGAGTGAGATCAAATTAAACTTGATCCTCAGAGAGGTATTAAATTAGACCAGATTCTCAGAAAGAGATTAAATTTTAACAGAGTCTTAGAATGCAATTACATTAGGGATTCCAGGGATCCAGCGTGAGATTAAATTAAACCTGTGTTTTAGAATGAAATTAAATTAAACCAGATTCCCACAGTGAGATTAAATTAATCTAGATCCTCATAGCGAGATTAAATTAAACCAGATATTCAGAGTGAGATTAAATTAATCCAGACTGGCATTGATCGTGTGGATAGTCAGAGGCTTTTTCCCAGGGCTGAAATGGCTAACACAAGAGGGCACAGGTTTAAGGTGCTTGGAAGTAGGTACAGAGGAGATGTCAGGGGTAAATTTTTTATGCAGAGAGTAGTGAGTGCGTGGAATGGGCTGCCGATGACAGTGGTGGGGGTGGATACAATAGGGTCTTTTGAGAGACTCCTGGATAGGTACGCGGAATTTAGAAAATTAGAGGGCTATGGGTAACCCTGGGTAATTTCTAAAGTAAGTACATGTTGGGTACAGCATTGTGGGCCGAAGGGCCTGTATTGTGCTGTAGGTTTTCTATGTTTCTATTAACTTTCTGTGTTTCAGATATCCAGAGTATGAATACATTGAACCAGATCCTCAGAGTGAGATTAAATTAAACCAGGGGGGCATAGTGAAATTAAATTAAAGGATAGTCTTAGATTGAGAATAAATTAAATCAGAGATTACATTAAACCAGTTGCCTAGAGTGAGATTAATTTAAACTAGGCTCTCAGTGTGAGATTAAATTAAACTAGAACCTAAGAGTGAGTGTAAATTAAATCAGTCTGGGAGTGAAATTAAATTAAAGCCAATCCTCTCAGTGAGATTAAATTAAACCTGATCCTCAGCATGAGATTAAATTAAACCAGATCCACGGAGGGAAATTAAATTAAAACAGAGTCTCAGAGTGTTATTAAATTAAACAAAATCCTCAGAGTGAGATTAACATTGTACAGAGTCTCGGAGTGAGATTAATCTAACCCACATCTTCAGAGCGAGATTAAATTTAACCAGATCATCAGAGTGAGATCAAATTAAAGCTGATATTCTGTGTGAATTTAAATTCAACCAGACTGTCGGAATGACAATAAATTAAACCAGTCACAGAGTGAGATTAAATAAAACCAGAGAAGGAGACTGTAATTAAATTAAACAAGATTCTTATGGTGAAATTAAGATAAACCAGACTCCAAGAATGAGGATTAATTAAAGCAGTTCTTCAGATTTAAATTAAATTAAACCAGAGTCCAGATGAGATTAAAGAAAGCTCAAGCTTTAGAGTGAGATTAAATTCATCCTGCATCTCAGAGAGAGACTGAATGAAATCAGAGGCGCAGAGTGAAATTAAATTAACCACGAGTCTCAGAATGAAATAAAATTAAACCAGATTCCAAGAGTGAGATTAAATGAAGCCAGGTCCTCAGAGTCAGATTAAATTCAATCAGAGATCCAGTGCGTGATTAAATTAAACCAGAGTCTCATATGAGATTCAATCGAACCCGTGTCTCATAGTGAGATTAAATTAACCCAGTTCCTAAGAGTGAGATTAAATTTAACCAGATCAGCAGAATGATATTAATTTCATCCAGTGTCTCAGTGTGAGATCAAATTAAACCAGAGTCTCCGTGGGAGAGTAGATTATACCTGAGTGTCAGAGTCTAGCTAAATTAAACCTGAACATCAGAGATTAAATTAAACCAGATGCTCAGCATGAGAATGAATTAGACCATATGGCCATAAAATATAGGAGCAGAAGTAGGCCATTCAGCCTATCGAGTCTGCTTTGCCATTCAATCATGGGTGATTCAATTCTTCCAGTCATCCCCACTTCCCTGCTTTCACCCATACCCTTTGATGTCCTAGCTAATCAAGAACCTATCTATCTCTGCCTTAAATACACCCAATGAATTTGCCTCCACAGCCGCTTGTGGCAACAAATTCCACAGATTTTACCACCCTCTGATTAAAGTAATTTCTCTGCATCTCTGTTCTAAATGGACGTCCTTCAATCCTGAAGTCGTGCCCTCTTGTCCTGGACTCCCCTACCACAGGAAATAACTTTACTATATCTAATCTGTTCAGGCCTTTTAACATTCGGAATGTTTCTATGAGATCCCCCAACCCCCATTCTCCTGAACTCCAGGGAATACAGCCCAAGAGCTGCCAGACGTTCCTCATAGGGTAACCCTTTCATTCCTGGAATCATTCACGTGAATCTTCTCTGAACCCTCTCCAATGTCAATATATCCTTTCTAAAATAAGGAGCCCAAAACTGCACACAGTACACTAAGTGTCGTCTCACAAGTGCCTTACAGAGCAAACATTCTTGCGGGCAGGTGTGTTAAGAGCTGTTGGGGAGGGTTTAGACTAACTGGGAATTAAACCTGTCCCAGAATGAGATTAAATGTAATGTGAGGTTAAACTAAACCAGATCTTCTGGGGAATTAAGGGTTATGGGGAAAAGGCAGATAAGTAGAGATATGTCCATGGCCAGAAAGCCATGATCTTACTGAATGGTTGAGCAGGCTCGACGGGCCAGATGGCCGACTCCTGCTTCGGTTTCTTATGTTCAGAGTGAGATTATGTTAAACCAGATCCTCATGAGAGATTAAATTCAATCAGATCATCAGAGTGAAATTAACATTAAAAGTCTTAGAGTGACACTGATTAAAACAGAGATGAAACTAAACAATGTCCTCAGAGTGAGATTAAGTTAAACTAGATCCCCACAGTGAGATTGAATGAAACCAGATCCTATAGCAAGTTAAATTAAACATAGAAACATAAAAATCCTACAGCACAATACAGGCCCTTTGGCCCACAAAGAAATTACTAGGCTTACCTATAGCCCTCTATAAATAATCTTCCGGAAATAGTAGGGGACAGAGGGTCCAGTGAGATGGAGGAACTGAAGGAAATACATGTTAGTAGGGAAGTGGTGTTAGGTAAATTGAAGGGATTAAAGGCAGATAAATCCCCAGGGCCAGATGGTCTGCATCCCAGGGTGCTTAAGGAAGTAGCCCAAGAAATAGTGGATGCATTAGTGATAATTTTTCAAAACTTTTTAGATTCTGGACTAGTTCCTGGGGATTGGAGGGTGGCTAATGTAACCTAGCTTTTTAAAAAAGGAGGGAGAGAGAAACCGGGGAATTATAGACCGGTTAGCCTAACATCGGTGGTGGGGAAAATGCTAGAGTCAGTTATCAAAGATGTGATAACAGCACGTTTGGAAAGCAGTGAAATCATCGGACAAAGTCAGCACGGATTTGTGAAAGGAAAATCATGTCTGACGAATCTCAGAATTTTTTGAGGATGTAACTAGTAGAGTGGATAGGGGAGAACCAGTGGATGTGGTATATTTGGATTTTCAAAAGGCTTTTCACAAGGTTTCTATGTTTCTATTTTTCTAAACTCCATGTACCTATCTAAAAGTCTCTTAAAAGACCCTATCGTATCCGCCTCCACCATCATTGCCGGCATCCCATTCCACGTACTCACCACTCTCTGCGTAAAAAAACTTACCCCTGACATCTCCTCTGTGCCTACTCCCCAGCACCTTAAACCTGTGTCCTCTTGTGGCAACCATTTCAGCTCATTAGAGTTCATCAGAGTGAGATTAAATTTAACCTGATACTCAGTGTGAATTTATAATCAACCAGAATCTCAGAATGAGATGAAATTAAACCAATCTAAGAGTGTGATTGAATTCAACCTGATCATCAGTGAGTTTAAGCTGGTTGAATTTAATCACACTGAGGATTTGGTTGTACTTAATCTCACTGAGGATCTGGTTGAATTTAATCACACTGAGGATCTGGTTGAATTTCATCTCACTGAGGATCTGGTTGAATTTAATCACACTGAGGATCTGATTGAATTTAAACTCTCAGAGGATCTGGTTGTATTTAACCTCACTGAGGATCTGATTGTATTTAATCTCACTGAGGATCTGGTTGAATTGCAATGAGGTCCTAAAAGAGAATTTAGAGAGCTAGGTGGGAAGCTGAGATGCAGGACCTCCCGGGTAGTAATTTCTGGATTGCTGCTTGTGCCACACACCAGTGAGGGTAGAAATGGGATGATCTGGCAGACAAATACATGGCTGAGAAGCTGGTGCAGGGTCAGGGCTTCAAGTTCTTGGAAAATTGGGATCTCATCTGGGGGAGGTATGACCTCTTCGGAAGTGATGATTTGCACCTGAACCCGAAGGGGAGCAATCTTCGGGCGGGCAGGTTTGTTAGAGCTGTTGGGTAGGGTTTAAGATAACTTGGCAAAGGGTGGGAACTCAGGAGAGGACAGATGGTGAAAAAGTAAAGACAGCATTCAGTCAGACTGTCAGGAAGGGCAGACAGGTGATGGGACATAGTCGCAGCCAACGGGCTGAGTATCCAAACATTAGGGATGCAGAGTCAGAAAGGATAGCAAATATGGTACTCAAGGTGTTGTATCTAAATGTGCGTAGTATAAGAAATAAGGTGGATGATCTTGTTGCACTGTTACAGATTGCCAGGTGATCGTGGCTGAAGGATGGTTGTAGCTGGGAGCTGAATGTCCAAGGTCACACAATATATTGGAGGGATAGGAAGGTAGGCAGAGGGGGTGGTGTGGCTCTACTGGTAAAGAATGGGATCAAATGGACATTAAACCCTTGGACACTAACTCATTGTCTAAATATATAGTATTTCTGTTTTTTGCACCATTTCAATCTGTTCACTATACATACACTGTATAAAGTATAATGAATAAGATTTACCTATTTATTATTATTATTATGTTATTTTTTTTCTTCTATAATATTATTGTATTGAACTGCTACTACTAAGTTAACAAATTTCATGTCACAGGCCGGTGATAATAAACCTGATTCTGATTCAAATCAGTAGAAAGATGTGATATAGGATCGGATGATGTTGAATCTTTATGGGTTGAGTTAAGAAACTGCAAGGGTAAAAGGACATTGATGGCAGTTATATACAGGCCTTCCAACAGTGGCTGGGATGTGGACCACAGGTTACAATGGGAAATAGAAAAGGCGAGTCAAAAGGGCAATGTTATGGTAGTCATGGGAGATTTTAACATGCAGGTCGATTGGGAAAATTAGGTTGGTAATGGATCTGAAGAGAGTGAGTTTGTTGAATGCCAAAGAGATAATTTTAGAGCAGTTTGTCGTTGAGCCTACTAGGGGATCAGCTATACTGGAATGGGTGTTATGTAATGAACCAGAGGCGGTTTGGGAGCTTAAGGTGAAAGAACCCTTAGGATCCAGTAATCACAATATGATTGTGTTCAACATGAAATGTGATAGGGAGAAAGTAAAGTCTGATGTAGCAGTATTTCAGCGGAGTAAGGGAAATTACAGTGGTATGAGAGAGGAGTTGGCCAAAGTAAATTGGAAGGAGCTGCTGCCAGGGATGTCAGCAGAGCAGCAATAGTGTGTGTTTCTGGGAAAAATGAGGAAAGTGCAGGACATGTGCATTCCAATAACAGAGATACTCAAATGGTAAAATAGTACAACCGTGGCTGACAAGGGAAGTCAAAGCTACTGTAAAAATAAAAGAAAGGGCATACAACAAAGGAAAAATTAGTGGGAAGATAGAGGATTGGGAAGTTTTTAAAAACCTACAGAGAGCAACTAAACAAATCATTAGAAAGGAAAAGTTGAAATATGAATGCAAGCTAGCAAATGTTACTCCACTCTTTAAGAAAGGGGGAAGGCAGCAGAAAGGGAATTATAGACCAGTTAGCCTGACCTCAGCAGATGGGAAGATGTTAGAGTCAATTGTTAAGGATGAGGTGATGGAGTACTTGGTAACACAGGACAAGATAGTACAAAGTCAGCATGGTTTCCTTCAGTGAAAATCCTGCCTGACAAACCTGTTGGAAATCTTTGAGGAGATTACAAGTAGGATAGATAAAGGGAATGTTGTGTATTTGGACTTTCAGAAGGCCTTTGACAAGGTGCCACATATGACACTGCTTACCAAGAGCCCATGATATTACAGGAAGGTTACTAACATAGTTAGAGCTTTGGCTGATTGGTAGGAGGCAGCGAGTGGGAATAAAAGGATCCTTTTCTAGTTGGCTACCAGTGACTAGTTGTGTTCCATAGGGGTCGGTATTGGGACCACTTCTTATTATGCTGCATATCAATGATTTAGATGATGGAATAGATGGCTTTGTTGCCAGGTTTGCAGATGATACGAAGATTGATGGAATGGCTGTAGTGTTGAGGAAACAGGTAAGATGCAGGACTTAGACAGATTAGGAGAATAGGTAAGAAAGTGGCAAATGAAATACAATGTTGGAAAATGCATGTTCATGCACTTTGGTAGTAGAAATATATGTGTGGACTATTTTCTAATCGGGGAGAAAATCCAGAAATCTGAGATGTGGAGGGACTTGGGAGTCCTTGTGCAGAACACCCTGAAGGTTAACTTGCAGGTTGAGTCAGTAGTGAGGAAGGAAAATGCCATGTTAGCATTCATTTCAAGAGGTCTAGAGTACAAGAGCAAGGAGGTGATGCTGAGGCTTTATAAGGCACTGGTGAAACCTCACGTTGAGTATTGTGAACAGCTTTGGGCCCCTCATCTTAAGACATTAAGACAGAGTAGATGTGGAAAGGATGTTTCCCATGGTGGGAAAGTCTAGGACAAGAGGGCACAACCTCAAAATAGAAGGGTACCCTTTCGAAACAGGGATGCTAAGAAATTTCTTTATCCAGAGGGTGGTGAATTTGTGGAATTTGTTGCCACGTGCAGCTGTGGAGGCCAGGTCATTGGGTGTATTTAAGACAGAGATTGATAGGTTCTTGACTGGGCATGGCATCAAAGGTTACAGGGAGAAGGCCGGGAACTGGGGTTGAGGAGGTGATAGAATAAAAAGGATCAGCTATAATTGAATGCAGAGCAGACTCAGTGGGTCAGATGGCCTAATTGTGCTCCTATATGTTATGGTCTTATGGTCTAAATAAGAGATCCAGTGTGAGATTAAAATAAATAAGATGCTCAGAGTGAGTTTAAATTACTCCAGGTCCTCCGAGTGAGATTAAATTCAACCTTGTCTCAGATAGAGAATAAACCAGATCCTTAGAATACTATTAATTTAATCTAGTGTTTCAGAGTGAGATTAAATTTAACGAGGCTCAGATTGTGCTTTATCTTAACCAGATCCTCGGAGGAGAATAAATTGAACTGGATCGTCAAAGTGAGATTAATCTAATCTCAAAGCCTCTTTGTATGTTAGATCTGGCTTTACTCCATGCACTATGCTTGCTGTTCTCGCATGACCTTTATCCTCCTCCACCTCACTATCTGCTCTAACACCCTGGTTCCCCTCCCCCTGCAAATCTATTTTAAACCCCCAGAGCAGCACTAGCAAACTTTCCCGCAAGGATGTTAGTCCCCCTCCAGTTCAGGTGTAACCCGTTCTGTCGGAACAGGTCCCACCTTCCCTGGAACAAAGCCCAATTGTCCAGAAACATGAAGCCCTCCCTCCTGCACCAACTCCTTAGCCATGTAATTAGCTGCATTATCTTCCTATTTCTAGCCTCACTAGCACATGGCACGGGTAGCAATCCTGAGATTGCAACCCTGGAGGTCCTGTCCTTCAACTTTGCACCTAACTCCCTAAACTCGCTTTGTAGGACTTCCTCCTTCTTCCTATCCACGTCATTGGTCCCTACATGGACCATGACATCCGGCTGCTCACCCTCTCTCTTGAGAATACTGAGAACTCGATCCGAGATATCGCGGATCCTGGCACCAGGAGGCAACAGACCATCCGGGATTCTCAATCTCTCCCACAGAACCTCTTATCTGTCCCCCTAACTATCGAATCCCCTATCACTACTGCTCTCCTCTTTTCCCTCCTTCCCTTCTGAGCTGAGGGTCCAGTCTCGGCGCCAGAGACGCAACCACTGTAACTTGTCCCTGGTAAGTCGTCCCCATCAACAGTATCCAAAACAATGTACTTATTATTGATGGGAAAGAAAGGAAGTTAGCCTAACCTCCGTAGTTGGGAAAGCGTTGGAATCTATTATCAAAGATGAGGTTTCAGGGTAATTGGAGACAATGATAAAATAAGTCAAAGTCAGCATAGTTTCTACAACTGCAGAGAGAATTACTGGCAATCTGGAGAACATTTTCAGTGGACATGCACAGCCCGTATCTATCAAATCATATAATGGACAATTCAAGTGATATTGTGAGAGTAATGGAATTAAACACCTGAAAACAACGCCATAGTGGGCTCAGGCAAACGGTGGAGTGCCAAAATGCAGCTCCAACTGCTTGAGCGGGAGGACTTGACTGGAAACGTGAACTGAGAAAGTACATGAATGTGTACAAATGTGGAATGTGCCACTACAAGGAAAAGTCCTACTGCACTCCTCTACGACTGCAAAATGAAGGAGGTCTGGGGACTAATGATAAAATATGTCAAAGTCAGCATGGTTTCTGTAAAGGGAAATCTTGCCTGACCAATGTGTTTGTTAAGAGTTCTTCGAGGAAATAACAATTTGGAGGGAAGGAGAAGATGGTGGTGCATCACAGTGCGCATGGCCTCTCCGATGAATGATATCTGTATTTGTCAAGCAGTATGCCATAAACAATCCTGATTTGATGGAGACAGATGTGAGAGTACGGAGGAACATCTGGAGAAACTTCTGAAATGCCCGCTTCGCTGCCGCTGCTACTGTGCGATCGGGAATCTCCGCAGGGGAAGACCAGAATCCTCGGCTTTGCCTGTGGCTTGGCGACCGGGGCTGCGGTCGAAGTGTTCTGTGCTCAGTGTCCGGTGTCGGAAGGCTGGTTGGAGGCTCGAAGTTTTCGGACGGACTCAAGAGTCGGCTGTGGTCGGGTGCCTCCAGGGTGCTGCATTGGCAAGTTTGCGGTGCTGGAGGTTCATGGCAGGAAGAGTTTTCTTCCTTCTACAGTCTGCATGAGATGATGGGACTTTCGAGACTTTCAGACTTTTTTTTACCGTGCCCATGGTCTGTTCTTTATCAAATTACAGTATTGCTTTGCACTGTTGTAACTATATGTGATAATTATGTGGTTTTTGTCAGGTTTTTTAGTCTTGGTCTGTCTTGTGTTTCTGTGATATTATACTGGAGGAACATTGTATCATTTCTTAATGCATGTATCATTTCTTAATGCATGCATTTCTAAATGACAATAAACGAGGACTGCGTGTCCGCATAATCTAATCTAAAAAGTAGGGTGGACAAAGGAGAGACAGTGAATGTCATTTACTTGGATTTTCAGAAGGCATTTGATAAGGAGCCACACATGACGCTGCTGAACAGGATAACATCCTATGGCGTTACAGGAAAGATACTGGCATGGATAGAGGAATGACTGACGGGAGGAGGCAGCAAGTGAAGATGAAGGTTTATTTATCTGGTTGGCTGCCAGTGACTCATGATGTTCCTCAAGTGGTCAGTATTGGGACCGCTGCTTTTTACATTGTTTGTCAATGATGTAGATATGGAATTGATGGCTTAATGGCAAAGTTTGTGGATGATACAAGGATAGGTGGAAGGGTAGGTAGTGCTGAGGAAGCAATACAATTGCACCAGGATTTAGACAAATTGGAATAAGGGGAATAAGTGGCAGATGGAATACAGTGTTGGGAAATGTATGATAATTCATTTTGGTAAAAGGAACAATAGTGCAGACAAGTATCAAAATGGGGAGAAAATTCAAACATCAGAGGAGCAGTGGGACTTAGGAGTCCTTGTGCAAGACTCCCAGAAGGTTAATTTACAGGTTGACTCTGTGGTATTTCAAGGGGAATAGAATATAAAAGCAGGGAAGTAATGTTGAGGCTTTATAAGACACTAGTCAGACAGGTCTGAGTACTGTCAAGAGTTTTGAGCCCCATATCTCAGAAAAGATGTGTTGTCATTGAAGAGAGTTCAAAGGAGGTTCACAAGGATGATTCTGGGAATGAAGCGGTTAACATACGAGTTGCATTTGGCAGCTTTAGGCCTTGACTCACTGGAATTTAGAGGAATGTTGGGAGGAATCTCATTGAAACCTACTGGATGTTGAAAGGACTACATAAGGTGGATATGGAGAGGTTGTTTCCTCTGTTGAACTAGAGGATCCAGAACTAGAGGATACAGCCTAAAAAAGGAGGGGGTGACCCTTTAGAATAGAGGTAAGGAGGATTTTTTGTTTTGTCAGAGTGAAGTGAATCTTTGGAATGCACTGCCATAGACTGCAGTGGAGGCCAAGTTTATGGGTATATTTAAAGCAGAAGTTGATAGTTTCCTGATTGGTCAGGGCATCAAACGATATGGTGAAAAGGCAGGTGTATGGGGTTTAGTGAGATCTGGGATAAACCATGATGGAATGGCAGAGCAGACTCGATGGGCTGAATGGCCTAATTCTGCTCCTATGTCTTATGGTCTCTTAGGTATACACAGCTGAACTGGAAGTACGAGCTTGGGATGCAAAACAAAAGGAAATTACAAGCTGTATGCAGAGGATCACAGGAGTTTACTGTAAAGGTAGGGGACACTGTGCTTATCCAGCAAGAGAAAGTGGACAAATTCACCACAACTTTCAACACAACACCACGCTGAGTGGTGAGGAAAACAGGAAGTCTCCAACTGGAATACAGTATTGAAGGAACATCACACATGTAAAGAAGTTAGAGACTTTCGGCAAACAGTTGGAAATTCAAGGATTTTACAATGAGGTACCGGGACGGGAGAACAATATGATGGACAGTTACGGACAAGCTCAGGTGCACAATTAGCAAGTTTTTTTTTCAAATGACTGTCTGATTAACAACAAATGTAAATTCTTTCTGTTCCCTTTCTTGTGTCTTTAATCCTTTCATCCGGCACATTTTTTGCAAAGTGGTCCTTTCTAGTGATTTTCTGCATGTCTGTCCATGAGCTGGGCATGTTGGGTCTCTACCCAGGTGATCAGAGTTTCTGTATCTTTAGCATTTCCTTTCATTTGTATTAGTGGATTTCCCTTTCCCTCCGTCTTTTTCTCACGTGTTGTGTCCTCACGGTGTGAAACACGGCGCACAGTCTCCGGCTGGCTCTTTTGGAGTGACATGGCTGACAATTGTTCCTCTACTTTTCACATTGTGCTGCTATTTCCAGTGTGTGGGCAAGCGTTAGTCCCTGCAATTTCTCCAGTAGTTTCCCCGCACATAGACTGGGTTACATTTTCCCACTATGGCATCCCTGAGTTGGTTGTCCGTTATCAATTAGAAACTAGCAGTGTTTTGCTGCCTGCCGAAGGCGAGAAGAGAACTGCTGAACCATCTCACCTTGTTTTTAGGCAAATTGATGAAAATGCTGCCGGGCCAACGCAGTGTTAACCTGGGGAATGGGTAAGCATTCAGCACATCCACCGCTGCCGCGTGGTGTTTGTCAGTGTCGAGAATACATCCTGCACATCAGGTCCTGCAAGGCGCAAAAGTAGTGTTCTTCTTTGTTTTGTATGATACTGTACGTTGCGTTTCAGTCCACGATCAGTCCTTTACAGTCGGCATAAAGTTCACATGAGTTGAGCCACCGTATTCATCCCAGACCTAGCGTAGCTGCTCCGTAAAACATCGGAAGTGTTTCAAGCAATTTTAAATCAAGGCAACAGGACTTGTTGTGTTGTCTAGAAGAGTGAAATTGGAAATGTTGGATCCCAGATTTCTCCATTCTCAGCAACTAACGTTAAATTTACTTTCAAGGTCCGTATCCCCGTTGCCACTGTTGTGTATTTGTAACCTATTTGGGTATTCAATTCGATAGTGTATATCTCATGACTTGACACTTCATGCTCCGAACGTGTCTTTATTTCACATTCTCGCATCATGTGCTGTTCCGTATAGTCTGATGACATCATCACCGTACTTGACAAGTGTCAAACTACATTAACTGACCTTACCATTTCATTGCATGACACTGAGGATCTGGGTTAAATTAATCTCACTCTGGGACTCTGGCTTAATTTAATCTCACTCTGAGACTCTGATTCAATTTAATCTCATTCCGAAACAGAGAAAACCTACAGCACAATACAGGCCCTTCGGCCCACAATGCTGTGCCGAACATGTACTTACTTTAGAAATTACCTAGGGTTACCCATAGCCCTCTGTTTTTCTAAGCTCCATGTACCTATCCAGGAGCCTCTTAAAAGACCCTATCGTATCTCTCTCCACCACCGTCACTGGCAGCCCATTCCACGCACTCACCACTCTCTGCGTAAAAAAACTTACTCCTGACATCTCCTCTGTACCTACTTCCAAGCACCTTAAAGCTATGCCCTCTCATGCTAGCCATTTCAACCCTGGGAAAAAGCCTCTGACTATCCACATGATCAATGCCTCTCATCATCTTATACACCTCTATCAGGTCACCTCTCATCCTCCATCGCTCCAAGGTGAAAAGGCCGAGATCATTCACCCTATTCTTATAAGGCATGCCCCACAATGCAGGCAACATCCTTGTAAATTTCCTCTGTAAATATATCCTTGTATAGTCTCCACATCCTTCCTGTAGTGAGGCGACCAGAAGTGAGCACAGTACTCCAAGTGGGGTCTGACCAGGGTCCTATATAGCTGCAACATTACCTCTTGGCTCTTATACTCAATCCCACGGTTGATGAAGGCCAATGCATTGTATGCCTTCTTAACCACAGAGTCAACCTGCGCAGCTGCTTTGAGTGTCCTGTGGACTCAGATCCCAAGATCCCTCTGATCCTCCACACTGCCAAGAGACGTACCATTAATACTACATTCTGTCATCATATCTGACCTATCAAAATGAACCACCTCACACTTACTTAGGCTGAACTCCATCTGCCAGTTCTCAGCCCAGTTTTGCATCCTATCAATGTCCCGCTGTAACCTCTGACAGCCCTCCAAACTATCCACAACACACCTAACCTTTGTGTCATCAGCAAATTTACTAACCCATCCTTCCACTTCCTTATCCAGGTCATCTATAAAAATCACAAAGAGAAGGGGTCCCAGAACAGATCCCTGAGCTAAACCACTGACTACCAACCTCCATGCAGAATATGACCCATCTACAACCATCCTTTGCCTTCTGTGGGCAAGCCAATTCTGGGTCCACAAAGCAATGTCTCCTTAGATCTCATGCCTCCTTGCTTTCTCAATAAGCCTTGCATGGGGGATCTTATCAAATGCCTTGCTGAAATCCATATATACTACATCTACTGCTCTACCTTCATCAATGTGTTTAGTCACATCCTCAAAAAAATTCAATCAGGCTTATAAGGCATGACCTGCTTTTCACAAAACCATGCTGACTATTTCAAATCATATTACGCCTCTCCAAATGTTCATAAATCCTGTCTCTCAGGATCTTTTCCATCAACTTACCAACCACTGAAGTAAGACTCACTGGTCTATAATTTCCTGGGCTATCTCTACTCCCTTTCTTGAATAAGGGAAAAACATCTGCAACCCTCCAATCCTCTAGAACCTCTCCCATCCCCATTGATGATGCAAAGATCATTGCCAGAGGCTCAGCAATCTCCTCCCTCACCTCCCACAGTAGTCTGGGGTATATCTTGTCCAGTCACGGAAACTTACCCAACTTGATGCTTTCCAAAAGCTTCAGCACATCCTCTTTCTTAATGCCTATATGCTCAAGCTTTTCAGTCCACTGTAAGTTATCCCTATAATTGCCAAGATCCTTTTTCTGTAGCAACTACTGAAGCAAAGTATTCATTAAGTACTTCTGCTAACTCCTCCAGTTCCATACACACTTTTCCACTGTCACACTTGATAGGTCCTATTCTCTCACGTCTTATCCTCTTGCTCTTCACATACTTGTGGAATGCCTTGGGGTTTTCCTTAATCCTGCTCACCAAGGCATTTTCATGGCCCCTTCTGACTCTCCTAATTTCATTCTTAAGCTCTTTCCTGCTAGCCTTATAATCTTCTAGATCTCTATCATTACCTAGTTTTTTGAACTTTTCATAAGCTTTTCTTCTTGACTAGATTTACAAAAGTCTTTGTACACCATGGTTCCTGTACCCCATATGCTTTCCCTGTATCATTGGAACGTACCTATGCAGAACGCCACACAAATATCCCCTGAACATTTGCCACATTTCTGTCATACATTTCCCTGAGAACATCTGTTCCCAACTTATGCTTCCTAGTTCCTGCCCGATAGCTTTATATTTCCCCTTACTCCAAATAATCACTTTTCTGACTTGTCTGTTCCTATCCCTCTCCAATGCTATGGTAAAGGAGATAGAATTGTGATCACTATTTCCAAAACGCCCTCCCACTGACAGACCTGACACCTGACCAGGTTCATTTCCCAATACTAGATCAAGTACAGTCTCTCCTCTTGTAGGCTTATCTGCATATTTTGTCAGGAAACCTTCCTGAATGCACCTAACAAATTCCACCCCATCTAAACCCCTCGCTCTAGGGAAATGCCAATCAATATTTGGGAAATTAATATCTCCAACCACGACAACCCTGTTATTATTACACCTTTCCAGAATCTGTCTCCCTACCTGCTCTTTGATGTCCCTGTTACAACTGAGTGGTCTATAAAAAATGCCCAGTAGAGTTATTGACCCCTCCCTGTTCCTAACTTTCACCCACAGAGACTCCCTCCATGTCTTCCTCCTTTTCTGCAGCAGTGACACTATCTCTGATCAACAGTGCCATGCCCCACCTCTTTTGCCTTCCTCACTACCCTTTCTGAAACATCTAAAGCCTGGCACTTCGAAGTAACCAGTCCTGCCCCTGAGCCATCCAAGTCTCTGTAATGGCCACAACATCATAGCTCCAAGTGCTGATGCACACTCTAAACTCATCCACTTTGTTCATGATGTTAAATTTAATCTCACTCTAAGACTCTGGTTTAATTTAATCTCACCCTGAGACTCTGGTTTAATTTAATATCACTTTGAGGATCTTGTTTAATAGCATCTCAGTCTCTTCCTCCTGGTTAACTCTGGACCACTGGATTATTTTAATGTCACACTGTGGATCTGGTTTAATTTAATCTTGTTCTAAAACTCTGGTTTAATTTAATCTCGCCCTGAGGCTCTGGTTTAATTTAATCTAATTTTAGGCCTCTGGTTTAATTTAACCCGCTCTGAGGATCTGCTTAACTTAATCTCACTCTGAGGATCAGTTTAATTTAATTAAACTGACACTCAGGTATAATTTAATCTCACATTGAAATTCTGGTTTAATTCAACCTCACACTGATACCGTGGTGTAAATAAATCTCACTCGGAGGAGCTGATTTAATTTAATCCTACCCAGATTCTGGTTTAATTTAATATCGGAGGATTTGCCTGGTGGCCACTGATGGAGGAACAGCTCTCTGCTGGTGCTCCTAACTCACATACTTTTGTCTCCAAACTTTTGAAATGCTACTGTCAGACGGGTTATTATATTACTATAACTAGCAAAGCAGCTTTGGAAGCTATTCAAAAGCATACTGAGGAGTTTCAACAGTTCAGAAAAGAAGTGTCAGCTGATTCGCAACAAATCAGCACTGAAATTAAACAAATAGGTACAAAATTAGACGATATTCAAACAATTCAACGAGCATGATAAGAAGATAAAGGAACATGAAGAGGTTATTACTATACTGGACGAGAGAATGGATGATTTGCAAAAGCTGTATGAAAACAATCCAAGTCCAACGAAATACTGAGACAGAAGATTATTGATTTGGAAAACAGAAGTAGGAGGAACAACTTATGAACCTTGGGACTTAAAGAGGAAACAGAAGGAAATAATCTAAAGAATTATTTGCAAACCTTTTGATGGAATTATTCCCTGATATTATAAAATCTCTGCCTTTGATTGATCGTGCTCACAGATCACCTATCTACGGATCGACTTCAAAATCAAAACCAAGATCAGTCACTATATGTTTCCATGAATTTCAAATAATAGAACATAGAACATAGAATAGTACAGCACAGTACAGGCCTTTCAGCCCACAATGTTGTGCCAACCCTCAAACCCTGCCTCCCAAATAAGCCCCCACCTTAAATTCCTCCATATACCTTGTCTAGTAGTCTCTTAAACTTCACTAGTGTATCTGCCTCCACCACTGACTCAGGCAGTGCATTCCACGCACCAACCACTCTCTGAGTAAAAAAACTTCCTCTAATATCCCCCTTGAACTTCCCACCCCTTACCTTAAAGCCATGTCCTCTTGTTTTGTGCAGTGGTGCCCTGGGAAAGAGGCACTGGCTATCCACTCTATCCATTCCTCTTATTATCTTGTACACCTCTAATAAGAGTGGACAGCCAGCACCTCCTCCCCAGGGTACCACTGCTCAATACAAGAGGACATGGCTTTAAGGTAAGGGGTGGGAAGTTCAAAGGGGATATTAGAGGAAGGTTGGTGCGTGCAATGCACTGCCTGAGTCAGTGGTGGAGGCAGATACTCTCGTGAAATTTAAGAGACTACCAGACAGGTATATGGAGGAATTTAAGGTGGGGGGTTATATGGGAGGCAGGGTTTGAGGGTCAGCACAACATTGTAGGCCGAAGGGCCTGTACTGTGCTGTACTATTCGATGTTTTATGTTCTATGTTCTTTGTTCTTTGTTGATTGCCTACAAGATGACTTTTCAGAACAGTTTGTCATTGAGCCTACTAGGGGACCAGCTACATTGGATTGGGTCTTATGTAATGAAATGGAGGTGATTAAGGAGCTTAAGGTAAAAGAACCCTTAGGAGGCAGTGATCACAATCTGATTGAGTTCAACTTGAAATTTAATAGGGAGAAAGTAAAGTCTGACATAGCAGGATTTCAGTGGAGTAAAGGAAATTACGGTGGTATGAGAGGGGAGTTCGCCAAGTAAATTGGAAGGAGATGCTAAGAGGGATGACAGCAGAGCAGCAATGGCATGAGTTTCTGGGAAAAATGTGGAAGGTGCAGGATGGATGTATTCTAAAAAGAAGGAATACTCAAATGACAAAATAGTACAACCGTGGCTGACAAGAGAAGTTAAGGCTAATGTAAAAGCAAAAGAAGGCATACAACAAAGCAAATATTAGTGAGAAAACAGAGGATTGGGAAGCTTTCAAAACCTTACAGAGAGCAACTAAAAGAAACATTAAGAGAGAAAAGATGAAATATGAAAGCAAACTAGCAAACACTGCCCGAGTCAGTGGTGGAGGCAGATACACTAGTGAAATTTAAGAGACTACTAGACAGGTATATAATTTAAGGTGGGTTTCTATATGGAAGGGTTTAAGGGTCAGCACAACATTGTGGGCCGAAGGGCCTGTACTGTGCTGTACTGTTCAATGTCTATGTCTCTGTCTATGTTTTGTCTTCCTCCCTTCTAAAGAGTGGAGTGACATTTGCAACTTTCTATTCCCCCCCATGCCCGAATTAAGTGATCCTTGAAAGATCATTACCAATAGATCCGTTATCTCTTCAGCAACCTCTCTCAGGGCTCTGGGATGTGGTCCATCTGGCTCAGGTGATTTATCTACCTTAAGGCCTTTGAGTTTGCCGAGCATGCTTTCCTTTGTAATGGCAATGGCACTCACTCCTGCTCCCTGACAGTCACGGATCTCTGGCACACTGCTAGTGTCTTCCACAGTGAAGACAGATGCAAAGTACCCATTAAATTCATCTGTCATTTCTTTGTCCCCCATTACTACCACACCAGCATAATTTTTATGTTGTAGTTCCTCAGAGTTAGATTAAATTAAACCAGATCTTTATAGCGAGATTAAATTAAATCAGAGAATCAGAATGAGATTGAAATAAACCAGAGTTTCAGAGTCAGATTACATTAAGCAAGATCATCACTGCGAGATTATTAAAAACAGAGTCTCAGATTGAGATTAAATTAAACCAGAGTCTGAGACTGAGATTATATTAAACCAGTCTCAGAGTGAGATTATGTTAAACCACAGTCTCAGACTGAGATATATATAAACCAGAGACTCAGACTGAGATTATATTAAAACAGTACTTCAAAGTCTAATTAAATTAAACCATCTCCTCAGTGTGGCAATAAATTAAACCAGATCCCAGAGTGAGATTAAAAAAAACCAGAGTCCCAGAGTGAGATTAAATTAAACCAGTCACAGAGTGAGATTAAATTATACCATAACCTCGAAGAGTGAGATTAAATTAAACCAGAGTCGCAGAGTGAGATTAAATTATACCATAACCTCAGAGAGTGAGACTAAATTAAACCAGTGTCCCAGAGTGAGATTAAATTATACCATAACCTCAGAGAGTGAGATTAAATTAAACCAGTGTCCCAGAGTGAGATTAAATTAAACCAGAGTCCCAGAGTGAGATTAAATTAAACCAGAATCCCAGAGTGAGATTAAATTAAACCAGATCCTAAGAGTGGCATTAATTTATACCAGATCCCAATAGCAAGAAGAAATTAATCCAATCACAGTAAAATTAAATTAAACCTGAGGAAGAGTTTGCGTTTAAATTAAAACAGCACCACAGAGTGAGTTTGAATTAAATGAGTCACAGAGTGCAGTTAAACTAAACCAGATCCTCACAGTGCGACAAAATTGAACTAGACTCCCAGAGTGAGATTAAATTAACCAGAGATTCAGAGTGAGATTGAACTGAAGTATCAGAGTGAGATTAAATTAAACCAGATCCTCATAGTGAGATTAAATTAAAACTAATAGTCAGTGTGAATTTAAATTCAACCAGTGTCTCAGAATGAGATTAATGTAAACCAATCTCAGAGTGAGAGTGTTGAAACAGGGTCTCATCATGAGTTTAAATTAAACTGGAGTCTCTGAGTGAAACTAAATTAAATCAGAGGAAGAGAGTGAGTTTACATTAACCAGCACCTCAGAGTGAGGTTAAATTAAATCAGGGCTCAGATTGAGATTAAATTAAACCAGTTTCTCTGAGTGAGAATAGATTACACACAGGTCGCAGTGTGTCAGAGTGTCAGATCCACAGAGTGAGATTAAATTAAACCAGATCCTCAGAGTGAGATTGAAATAAACCAGAGCCTCTGACTGAGATTAAATTGAACCAGATCATCAGAGTGAGATTAAATCACAACAGGCTCTCAGAGTGAGTTGAATTACACCCGAGTATCAGAGTTTAATTAAATAAAACCTGATTCTCAGTTAGATTTAGTCTCAGAATGAGATTATATTTAACCAGACCCTCAGAGTGAGGCTATATTAAACAAGATCCCCATAATGAGATTAACTTAATCCAGATCCTCTGAGGGAGATTAAATTAAACCAGCGATCCAGAGTGAGATTGAATTGAAGTATCACAGTGAGATTAAATTTAACAAGACCCTCAGAATGAATTTAATGTAGAACAGACTCTTGGAGTGGGATTGAGTGGGATTAAGTGAGAGTCTCAGTGTGCGATTAAAACTAAACAAGATCCTCTGAATGAGATTAAATTAAACCAGAGTCTCAGAGTGAGATTAAATTAGGCAACATACTCAGAGAGAGAGATTAAATTAAATCAGACGGTCAGAGCGAAATGAAATTGAAGGACAGTCACATATTGTGATTAAATTAAACCAGAGTCTCAGAGTGAAATTAAACTAAACAAGATCCTCGGATTGAAGTGAAAATAAATCAGAGTCTCAGAGTTCAATCAAATTAAAAGTAAGCAGGTGATCGTTGAATATCAGTTTTATTGTTAAAGTGAATTTATGTATTCACCCTGGTACAGTAATGCTAAAATAGCTGTCTGAGCCTTTAAGTGAAAAAGGTGATGTCATTATGCACATGTGGAGTAGAACGAAGAGTTGCAATGTTCTGGAAAGACGAATATTGAGTGCTCGGGGCATCTTTTCTAGGCATGGTATTAATATTTGATAATAGTCATGTAAATTCATTTGTAAATCTAGAATATCGTTAATTTTACATGCTTTTCATGTGGATGCTTTAGATTTTCGCAAATAAGGCATGGGCGCTAGATAGCATGGTTGTGTAAATTTCCCTACTGGCTGAGCAGGTTAGTTTTTCATGTATTTTAATTACGAGGTGATATATTGTAAGTTGTTAGTTTATTTTTGCCTTACTTTATTGTTGCATGACTGAATGTGAATGTAACAGATAAAGTAAATGTATTAATCTCTGTTCACGTAGCGTGAGCGAGGAGAACTCGTTTCAGGGTCTATCCTGTCTGTCTCTGGAAGTTAAACACATGTGTGCCAAAGTGAGTATACCTCCTAGTTCAGATGAAATGTATTTATTTATATTTTTGATGTTGTGTATAAGATACAAGGTTGTTTGGATTCCAGTGTTGTTTGTATTGTGGTTTTAGAATTGCCACTACTGCATTGGTTTGTATATTTTGGTTTATTTATTTTCATACTGCATACGTAACATTGTAGTTAAGTGAGGGCCAAAACCAGACTGAGATTGTAACAACAGGAATTGCTTTTTAAAAATTGATTTTGTTGTTTTAAAAAAATTTTGATACCCTCTTTCCGCATCAAACATCTAATTAAATGAATTAAAGACCCAAAAAAGTATTTGTTCTCCTGCATGTCTATTTTCCCAGGTGACAAAATTTGGCACCAGGAGTGAGGTAATTCCAAGCCTGTTTGGAGGATTTTTGATTTTTGTATGCAGTATAATAATACCATAGTGGTGAAGAACAGGACATCCATTCCTGTGGGTTGGGAGAAGAGCCTGGTGTCCAGCGGAGGCTGTGGTAGAGTCTTGAGACCGAGTTGGGATATCAAGGGCTGACGCTAAAATGTGGAACTACGATGGTGATCCAGAGCAACTGCGGCCATGAAGTCATTGTGTTATCTGCAGGAGACGTCAGCAAATCCCTTTTCCAGGCTTGTTGTAAAGTCTCTAAGGACTTGAATTCTCACAATGCTACATTCAGAAGATGAACAAACAACTTGATTTGAATGAAAAAGTCAGAGATTTGCATGGTAGGTATGAGGAAACCAAGGCAACTATAGATAAATTAAGCAAAAGATCCTATGTGTACGTTGCAAACAAAAGACACATTGCTTCATTTACGGGTAATGTTGAGAAAGATGGGAGGTCTGTTGATGAACATATTGAAGAAGTTGAATGTGTGCTTTGTCCTAGGAATCAGTCTGACTAGGATCAGTAAGAGTTTCTTATAAAACCATAAGACACAGGAGCAGAATTAGGCCATTTGGCCCATTGAGTCTGCTTTGCCATTTAATCAAGGTTGATCCTTTCTTCCCTTCTCAACCCCATTCCCCAGTCTTCTCCCCATAACCTTTGATGGCATGTCCAATCAAGAACCTATACACCCTTACTATACCCAATGATACTCTACCTTAATACATCCACTGACATACACCCAATGACCTGGCCTCCACAGCTGCATACAAATTCCACAAATTCACCGACCTCTGGCTAAAGAAATTTTCTCCACATCTCTGTTTTAATTGGACACCCCTCTATTCAGAGGCTGTGCCCTCCTGTCCTAGACTCCCTCACCATGGGAAACATTCTTTCCACATCAACTCTGTCGTGGCTTTTCAACATTTGAAAGGTTTCCATGAGATCCCTCCTCATCCTTCTGAATTCCAGCGAGTACAGATCCAGAGCCATCAAATGTTCCTTCTGTGATAACCCTTTCATTCCCAGAATCATTCTTGTGAATGTCCTCTGAACCGTCTCCAATGCCAGCACATCTTTTTTGGGCCCCCCCAGTACTCCAACATCTGGCATGAAGAACACAGAATGGCAATTTGCTACACTAAGTACAGGAAGAGAGGGAACCTTAACAGAAGCTTACCCAGCGCCAACACTCTTTGAGCTGAAGCCTCTTTTGTGCCAAAGCCTGACATTCCTACTCTCACCACTGGCCCACTCCCAATAATGGCAGGCCTGTTATGTCACTATGCGGGGTGTAGCCCTAGAAGAAGCACCTGTGCGCAGTGATGCTGAGGAAGACCAGGTTGTTGACCTGTTAACCTATCTCAGGGAAGCTTTTAGAGACAAGTGTACTGCACCCCAGCTGTTGCATAGCTTCTAGAGTCACAAGCAGCATGAAGCTGAAGACATAAGAGAGTTCTCACAGGCTGTAGCCCAACCCCTTAACTTGTGACTGAAGCGTACCCCTGCAGTAGAGAGGATGAGGACGTGTTGTTCACTGCTGGCTGGCTTCGGTTAACAGCTAAGGCTTATGTCTGATATTCCTTACCATGGGTATCTAGAGATAGAGGTTTAAACGACGGGCATGAAGATACCCAACTGAGGCTTTTACAGTAGTCAGGGATTCTGTTATAATTGACCAAACCGTCACATGCATTGTAGGTATGAACATCATAAGCCATTATAACCTGGTCTCACCTATCGCAGGGAGATGCAGAACTGCTGTGTATTCTGTTTCACCGAGACCTGGCTCTCCCCGCCACCCCTGACTGTGCCAACTGACCGGAGAGATTTTCGATCCATCAGATGGACCACGGCGTCTTTGGGCAAGACGAGGGGAGGTAGTGTCTGCCTACTGATCAACACTGGGTGGTGCTCAGACACAGTGGCACTGACAAGCTCCTGCCGCCTGGACCTGGAACACCTGTTGGTGAAGTGTCGTCCCCACTATCTGCCACGGGAATTCACCGCGGTCATACTGACAGCGGTCTACATTCCCCCCCAGGTGGACGTGGAGTGTGCTCTGAACATACTGTATGCCAACATCAGTGAACTTGAGACCAGGTATCCGGAGGCTTTGCTCATTACAGCGGGGACTTTAACCAGGCCAACCTCGGAAAGGCGCTGCCAAAGTTATACCAACATGTCTCCAGCCCCACTAGAGGCCCAAATATACTTGAGGGTGCCTACTGTTCTTTCCCATGAACTCACTTCGGAAAATTGGACCATCAGGCTGTACTCCTCCTCTCGGCTTACAAACAGAAACTGAAGCTTCTCCATGAATTGTCACCTTGTCGTGGTGGAGAAGCTTGTGTGGTCCTGTGATCCCGAGAGCAATGCCGTCTGGAGCTATGCTCCTGGTAGGGTCACCCATGGCGGTAAGGTCGAGGGTGAGGTCCCTGACGAAGAACAATCCAGCCAAGACCTCAACGGTGGAACAGGCAGACGAAGTTACTTCGAACTCAACGGCTGTGAAGGCGGATGAAGGCTGCAACAAATCCATCAGCTCCAATCGTCGTGGTTTCCATGCCATTGGAATCATTTGGTTGATTTGTGAAGTATCGTGTGCTTCTTGAAGTGAAACATCAAGTACACGTTAAACAAATACACACACAGGCGTCTTCACTCTGTGGGCCACTTCTTCAGAACAAAGACCATCATCCTTGACCTCGAGGGATAGCCGCGATGACGACAAACAGAAACTGAAGTGGGAGGTCACAGTGTCAAAAGTCGTGTTGCGTTGGACAGAGGAAACGGATGAGGTCCTCTGTGACTGCTTTGAATCGGTGGACTGGTTAGTATTTAAGGGCTCAGCAGCTAACCTCGATGAGTATGCCTCAGCTGCCACAGACTTTATCTGGAAATGCACAGAGGACTGTGTGTCTCGCAAGACGATCTGGGTATTCCCTAACCGGAAACCATATAACCATATAACAATTACAGCACGGAAACAGGCCACCTCGGCCCTTCTAGTCCATGCCGAACTCCTACTCTCACTTAGTCCCACCGACCTGCACTCAGTCCATAACCCTTCATTCCTTTCCTGTCCATATATCTATCCAATTTAACTTTAAATGACAACATTGAACCTGCCTCAACCACTTCTGCTGGAAGCTCGTTTCACACAGCTACCACTCTCTGAGTAAAGAGGTTCCCCCTCATGTTACCCCTAAACCTTTGCCCTTTAACTCTCAACTCATGTCCTCTTGTTTGAATCTCCCCCACTCTCAATGGAAAAGTCTATCCACGTCAACTCTATCAATGGCCCTCATAATTTTAAACACCTCTATCAAGTCCCCTCTCAACCTTCTACTCTCCAAAGAATAAAGACCTAACTTGTTCAACCTTTCTCTGTAACTTAAGAGATGAAACCCAGGCAACATTTTCATAAAACTCCTGTGTACTCTCTCAATTTTATTGACGTCTTTCCTATAATTTGGTGACCAGAACTGTACACAATACTCCAAAACGTAAACACGAGAAATTCTGCAGATGCTGGAAATTCAAGTAACACACATCTAAGTTGCTGGTGAACGCAGCAGGCCAGGCAGCATCTCTAGGAAGAGGTACAGTTGACATTTCGGCCCGAGACCCTTCGACAGGACGAAGGGTCTCGGCCCGAAATGTCAACTGTACCTCTTCCTAGCGATGCTGTCTGGCCTGCTGCATTCACCAGCAACTTTGATGTGTGTTACAATACTCCAAATTTGGCCTTACCAATGCCTTACACAATTTCAACATTACATCCCAACTCTTGTACTCAATGCTCTGATTAATAAAGGCCAGCATACCAAAAGCTTTCTTCACCACCCTATCCACATGAGATTCCACCTTCAGGGAACTATGCACCATTATTCCTAGATCCCTCTGTTCTACAGCATTCTTCAATGCCCTACCATTTACCATGTATGTCCTATTTTGATTAGTCCTATCAAAATGTAGCACCTCACATTTTTCATCATTAAACTCCATCTGCCATCTTTCAGCCCACTCTTCTAACTGGCCTAAATCTCTCTGCAAGCTTTGAAAACCTACTTCATTATCCACAACGCCACTTAGAGTTACAAAATACACATGGACTAAGACATTAACTGTCCTGTGCTATCACTAATGGGATCATCAGTTGATCTGCCACCTGTCTTCAGGAGTTTCGGCCCACTTATGATCAAGACTCTTTCGAGGTGGTGGGCCAGCAGTGCTAAAGCACCACCTCCCACTGGTGAGCTTAAAAACTTGGCATCTCCCTCTATCAGATTTGTTGGTCACTTCCGTCCAACAGATAGTCTGCTCTTCAGGTGTCTATGCAACTACTGAAGGGTTTGCAAGATATGTATACGCTGTCTGACTATCTGCCTCTCTGGACATACTTGGTCCACACCCATGCTGATCCTTTCTCTGCTGCCTCAGCCATAGCCCTGCTGGTTGACAATCTCTCTTCTAGTGAAGCCAAGGTCACGCAGCCACTTCTGGAGAGTAAATGCAATAAACCCATGGCAGCCGACTTCGAATGGATAGCAAGAGACCTTCCACCCTCTGTCTCTGCACTCTGATCTTAATTCTGCATACTTGGTTAACTTGCGCTCATGGGCTTCATTGATGTTGTCTTCCCAGGGGACAGTGAGTTCACCAATAACCACTTCTCTACTGGTGTCAGACCATACGATTATATCTGGACGCAATGTTGTAAAAGCTATTTGCTCCGGGAAACTGCCTTTCCCGTCCAAGTCAGCCTTGACACACCAATCATTGGCTGAAGAAAGTATGCTTGATCGTGAGCCTGCGCTGTACACCCTTGAACTGGAGCCTTCTTTCACAAATGATATGCGATGTTCTGTGCAGTATGGGGCATGAGGTAAGTTGTGCTGCAGTACTCTCTGCTCAACCGCTTCTGTTACAACTTTGAGAACGTTGTTATGTCTCCATGTGTACATGCCACTGGAAAGATTGACTCTGCATGCACTCAAAATATGTTGAAGTGTTCCCTTCTCGCCACAAGCAGCACACCTGTCTGTCTTATCTTCATACCAGGTGCTGAGGTTGGCAGGTGTTGGGAGCAGATCATACGCTGCTCTGCATAGAAAAGAAATGTGGAGCGGTTCCATCTGCGACAGAATATTCCAAGATAGGTGTCCTTGCTCAACACTTTCCCACCGGGTCCAAGCCCCTTGTTTGGCCAGGCCAGCTGTTTTAGCTAACCTCTTCTCCTCTTCTACCTTTCGTATTTCTTGCGTTACAAGCTCACGGCGCTCCTTACCTGTAGAAGATGACCACCACTTGTGGGTTGTCCATCCAAGTATCAATCCACCCTCTAAGCTCATCCACCTTTCTTACAAACCTTGGATGAATTATGAGGTCAAGTCCCTTTTGAAGGCTAGAGCTGCAGCTTTTAGGTCCGAGGATACCAGTCGCTACACAGAATCCAGGCGTGAACTCTGGAAAGCCATTAAGGACACCAAGCGGCAATATCGGGCCAAGTTGGAAGCCCAGTCTGACCAAAGGGATGCCAGTAGACTATGGCAGGGGCTAATTGAGATCACTGGGCACAAAGAAAAGGCTGGGAATATCAACAACTGTAGCGCTTCTCTTCCTGACAAACTTAACGTATTCTATGCAAGATTCGAACAGAAGAGGCGCATCTCGCTCCCTCTGGATGAACCGGACCTGGTGGCATTGAGATTCATCATCACCGAGGAGGACGTTAGAAGGGCCTTCCTGAAGATAAATCCAAGGAAGGCGACGGGCCCAGATGGCGTCCCAGGACGGGTTCTCTGGGCCTGTGCAAGCGAGCTAGCTGGAGTGTTTGCTGACATCTTCAACTGCTCCTTGCTTCAGTCTAAGATCCCCTTATGTTTTAAGAAGGCAATGATAATCTCGGTGCCGAAGAAGAGCAAGGTGGCATGCCTGAATGACTATAGACCTGTGGCTCTGATATCAATTGCTATGAAGTGCTTTGAGCGATTGGTTATGGCACACATCAACCACAGCCTACCGGTCAACCTCGACGCTTTATAATTCGCCTACCAGAGCAACAGGTCAACAGCAGATGCGATCTCTCTGGCCCTACGTTCCTCCTTAGAACACCTGGAGAATAAAGACGCATATGTAGGTCTCCTTTTCATTGACTACAGCTCTGCCTTTAATACCATCATTCCAAATAAACTGATTCCTTAGCTCAGGAACCTGGGCCTTAGCACTCAGATCTGCAGCTGGATCTTCAACTTCCTCACAGACAGGACCCAGGCTGTAAAAATAGGGGACAAGCTCTCCTCTACAATCACTCTGAGCACCGGTGCCCCACAAGGCTGTGTACTCAGCCCCCTGCTGTACTCACTGTACACCCATGATTGTGTAGCCAAGTTTCCATCGAACTCAATATGTAAGTTTGCTGATGATACCACAATTGTAGGCCGTATCTCAGGTAATGATGAGTTTGAGTACAGAAAGGAAATTAAGAACCTGGTGGCATGATGCGAAGACAATAACCTATCCCTCAATGTCAGCAAGACGAAGGAATTGGTTGTTGACTTCAGAAGGAGTAGCGGACCGCAGGACTCCATTTACATCGGTGGTGCGCAAGTGGAACAGGTCAAAAGCTTTAAGTTTCTCAGGGTCACTATCATAAATGACCTGACTTGGTCCAACCAAGCAGAGTTCACTGCCAAGAAGGCCCACCAGAACCTTTACTTCCTGAGAAAGCTAAAGAAATTTGGCCTGTCAGCTAAAGAAATTTGACCTGTCCCCTAAAACCCTCACTAATTTTTATAGATGCACCGTAGAAAGCATTCTTCTAGGGTGCACCACAACCTGGTATGGAAGTTGTCCTGTCCAAGACTGGAAGAAGCTGCATAAGATCATGAACACAGCCCAGCACATCACACAAACCAATCTTCCGTCCTTGGACTCACTTTACACTGCACGCTGTCGGAGCAGTACTGCCAGGATAATCAAGGACAAGACCCACCCAGCCAACACACTTTTTGTCCCTCTTCCCTCCGGGAGAAGGCTCAGGAGCTTGAAGACTTGTACGGCCAGATTTGGGAACAGCTTCTTTCCAACTGTGATAAGACTGCTGAACGGATCCTGACCCGGATCTGGGCCGTACCCTCCAAATATCCAGACCTGCCTCTCGGTTTTCTGCACTACCTTACTTTCCCTTTTCTATTTATGATTTATAATTTAAATTTTTACTATTTACTATCGATTTGTACTCCAGGGACAGCGAAGCGCAGAATCAAATATCACTGTGATAATTGTATGCTCTAGTATCAATAAAGTAAAGTAAAGTAGACGACTTGTCTGTGCAGAATTGGACACCACGAGAAGAAAGGTTGGATTCTGACTGGAGAGATGTTTTCCAGAAAATGAGGACTACTGAAAAGAAAGCCATGGTATGAGTATTGAGAAAAGATACTGAGCACAAACCTGCTGAATCTGTAGTAATCATTGTGGCTAGGTGGGCCACTGGAGATGTTGATACTGATCCTAAGTGCGTGGAATGGGCTGCCGGCGACTGTGGTGGAGGCGGATACAATAGGGTCTTTTAAAAGATTCCTGGATAGGAACACGGAGCCTAGAAAAATAGAGAGCTATGGGTAACCCTCGGTAATTTCTAAAGTAAGCACATGTTCGGCACAGCATTGTACTGTAGGTTTTCTATATCTCTATAAGATGTTACTTGAGCCACTAAACACCCCTCTACCGAGTGGTCTTGTAGTTACCCCATGCTAGTTGACTCAAGTAGTCATACGGTACCAGTACAGGTTTCAAATCTCTTGAGAAGATGTCTAGCTCTTGCCTCAGACCCAGCTGGGTATCCTGTCAAAAGTAGTGTGTGTAGATAGGGATCAGCAATGTGCTGTAAGATTTTGGCAGATCTCAGCTGGCATTGAACAAGTGACATTTGGTGTAAAGGAGAAGTGTAGTAACCACAAGTAAAAGTCAATTCTAGACAAGCTCCACATTGGGAGTAGTGAAGAACAACAGGCTCAGCTAAGAGCTTTGATGGCTCAGTGCCTGGATATCTTTGCAGTTGAAGGTGAAAGTACAACACGAAATTCAGTTAATTGATGACAAGCCTGTTTCACAGCAATATCTTCATGTTCCACCCAATCAGTATCATGAGGACCATAGGACATAGGTGCCCAAATTAGGCCATTCAATCATGGCTGATCCATTTTTTCTCCTCAGACCCACTCCCCAGCTTCACCTTGTAACCTTTGATGCTGTGTTCAGTCAAGAACCTATCAATCTCTGCCTTGAATACACCCAACGACCTGGCCTCCACAGCTTTCTGTGGTAACAAATTCCACAAATTTGACTAAAGAAATTTCTCCGCATCTCTGTTCTTCTATCCTGAGGTTGTGTCCTGTTGTCCTAGACTCCCCCACTCCGGGAAACATCCTTCCACATCTACTCCGACTAGGCCTTTCAACATTCGAAAGGTTTCAACGAGCTCCCCCCGCCTCCCATCCATCAAATGTTCCTGGAATCATCCTTGTGAACCTCCTCTGGACCCTCTCCAATGCCAGCACATCTTTTCTGAGATGAGGGGGCTAAAACTGTTCACAATACTCAAGGTGAGGCCTCTCCAGTGCCTTATAAAGCCTCAGCATCACATTTTTGCTGTTGCATTCTAGATCTGTCAAAATGAATGCTAACACTGTACTGACTCAGCCGGCAAGTTAACCTTTAGAGTGTTCTGCACAGGAACTCCCAAGTCCTTTTGCCTCTCAGATTTTTGGATTATCTCCCTGTTTAGAAAATAGTCTGCAGTTATTTCTACTACCAAAGTGCATGACCATGCATCTTCCAACATTGTATTTCATTTGCCACTTTCTTGCCCATTCTTTGAATCTGTCTTACGTCCTTGTGTAGCTTACCTGCTTCCAAAACACAACCTGCCCCTCCAACAACCTTCGTATCATTTGCAAAGTTGAAAAGATCTAAATCATTGACCCAGAGCATAAAAAGGAGTGGTCCCAACAGTGACCCCTGAAGAGAAAGAGCACAGCTCAAGGTTGTTGAAGAAGGGTGTTATTCCGAAGAGCAATAGTGCCTCACCTGTGGTGTTGGTACAAAAGGCTGATGGTATCATAAGACTATGTGTAGATTATTGGAAACTGAATCTCAAGACCAAAAAGGATGTGTCCCACGCTCACGTATTGATGCCCTGTAGGGAGCACCATTTTTCTCGACATTAGACCTTAACGAGTGGTTACCACCAAGTGGTAGTAGAGGAGTGCGATCGGCATAAGAATGCTTTTGTGACCCTGTTGGGTCTATCTGAATACCTCTGCATGCCATTTGGGACTTGTAATGGGTCAGTGACTTTTTGCAGACTCATGCTGGCAACCATGAATGACTCAGTCTTCCAAGTTTTGCTTGTCTACCGGTATGATATTCTGGTGTATTCTCAGACTTTCCAGGAACACAGGAGAGGCTTGACATTGTGCTTCAGTGACTCAAGAGATGGGATGCTCTGCTGGGGCAAGAACAGTCCGTGGCAGAAAATAGGACGGGTTAACCATACACCAGAAATGACAGAGTGATGCTCATGCCAGAGCAAAAGGATACTCTGAACAGAAGTTGCAGGCGCATTGTCTTCCAGGACAATGAAAATAATTGTCTTAGGATTGGTGTAAACGCACTGGTTTACCTCAGGAATAGGCCATTGGGCCAGAATGAGATCCAGGATGCTTGGCAATCAACAGTCTACAGGCTGGTGGCGGTACTGGACAATACATCCTTCGGAGGGACGGCCTATCAAGAGGGTGAACAGGATCGACATCAGGCCTGTGGGAACCCTTCCATTCCAGTTTCTCCAAGGAGACTGCAAACTCCTGGAATTCAGGCTAGCCTTCCGATGGGACATTAATCAAATTCTGAGGATTCAGAGAATGGTGTGATACTGGTAGGTGATGTGTCAGAACTGGGTGTACAGAATCTTGACTCTAGCCTTGACAGCATATCTTCTGGAAATGAGACTATAGGGCCTGTTTGCTGATACAGGGTCAGATGTTGATTGTCCTCCTGTTGCAGTACCCCACAGGAGTAAAGAAGTAAATGCTGGACAGCACTCTAACCCACATCATGAACCAGGGTCGGTTCTAGATGTGGCCTCAGTGTCAGAGATACTGGCAAGTCCAATTTTACTTATCTTCAGAGAAGCAGTTAAGGAGGTTAAAAGTATCTTTGCAGTGAGCGAGTAGTCAAGGGTGCTTACCTGCATGCAGGGGAAAATGGAACCAGGTGACATATTTGTTATTTTTTATTGTCAAAGTGAATTTATGTATTCACCCTGGTAATGCTAAAATTGCTGCCTGTGCCTTTAAGTGAAAAAGGTGAAGTCATTATGCACATGTGGAGCAGAACTAAGAGTTGCAATGTTCTGGAAGGACAAATATTGAGTGCTGGGAGCTGGTTTTCAAAGGTATGGTGAGGAAAGGTCAATAGTATTTGATAATATCCATGTAAATTAATTTGTAAATCTAGAATATCGGTAAATTGATATATTTTACATGTGGATGCTTTAGATTATCGCAAATAAGGCATGGGCGCTGGATAGCGTGGTTGTGCAAAGTTCTTTATTTGCCTAGTAAGTTAGTTTTTCATGTATTTTAACTACAAGGTGATACATTGTAAATTGTTAGATTATTTTTGTCTTACTTTATTGTTGCATGACTGAATGTGAATAAAATGGATAATGTAAATGTGTTAATCTCTGTTCACATAGTGTGAGCGAGGAGAACTCATTTCAGGGTCTTTTCTGTATGTGTCTGGAAGTTAAGCACGTGTGTGCCAATGTGAGCATACCTCTTAGTTAAGATGAAATATATTTATTTACATTGTTTATATGTATAAGGTACAAGGTTGTTGGGATTCTAATGTTGTTTGTATTGTGTCTTTAGAGTTGCCACTACTGTATTGGTTCGTATATTTTATTTACTTTCATACTGCATACGTAAAGTTGCTGTTATGTGTGGACCAGTCTCACATTGAAATTAAATTAAAGCAGTGTCTCAGAGTAAAATTAAATCAAACCAGGTCCTTAGAGTTAGATTAATCCAGAGTCTCGGAGTGATATTAAGTTAACCTAGAGCAGGCTTTCTCAACCATTTTGCCCTGGTGGAACCTATGAAATAATTTTCAGGTCTCAGGGAACCCCTGCGTAAAAATTATTATATCTACAGCTCACGGTACGTTAGCATGATAAATAAGTTGTAGATATTTAATCCAAAAATAATTGTCAATTCTCTTTTGAGTAGAGAATGAAATTTTAACCAACCTTTCTTGAAAACAAAACAGTTAAACTCAGTTTACCTTTCTTGAAATTACTCTTTCTTTCTCTTTCATAAATTTTTAAAAGTCAAGGCAAACATAAATTTCTGAACTCCGGTTCGAACTTGAGATAAGCACACATGAATTTTGCCTAAAAATTGAAATGACACTATTTGTGATGAACCCTAAGTTTCAGGAGAGGGGGAGAGGGGGAGAGGGGGAGAGGGGGAGAGGGGGAGAGGGGGAGAGGGGGAGAGGGGGAGAGGGGGAGAGGGGGAGAGGGGGAGAGGGGGAGAGGGGGAGAGGGGGAGAGGGGGAGAGGGGGAGAGGGGGAGAGGGGGAGAGGGGGAGAGATAGATAGATATGAATCAGCCTGCCTACCAGCGTGTTTACAGATTTGACTCACAGCTTGTTTTGGTTTAAGCAAGGACACTCACTCACACACAGTCAGTCACAATTTGAGTCAGACATTGGAAGGAAGCCAGTGCCCACAAGGGTGGGTTGAGCATCGACCCAGCACAACGATAAGTGGCCATCACGTTGTGTGATTGGGGTAACCTTGTGGAATCTACCTATGTGTTAACCCTTGACTGGGTGGTAGTTCCCTTTGAAGATGGTACCCCTGTGATAAGTTACTTCTGGTGATAATTCGTAAGTGGATTTGGAACGACGATGGATAAAACCTACGGTGATTGTTATTCTGTTTTACCACCGTGGAACCTGTGAAATACAACATAAATGCCTTCTTCCGACATTCACCTTGGATTACAAATATCTCTCTCACATTGTTTAATCTGTAGATGAACTGAATTTACATACCATACCATCTCAAGATTTTAAGCCTGGTGCCCCCCACCCCCCCAGGCACAATGGTTCGGGAGTTATATTTACACATATGTATACTCATAACACTAACTTTTGATTATTCTTGTTTAAGTTGCTATATTAAGTAGATACTAATAAAGATAGTGGTTTTCACATCAAAACCAGACCCCAGGCATGGTCTATTGCTCCTGGTTCATTTAAACCGTTATGGGTTAAGTAACACTATCCTTGCTCTTGATGCTTGTCAAATAAGAAAAAGCTTGCTCATACATGTAAGAAGTTGAAAACTGCAGCAAAATGTTCATTGCTTTCCTATAAATGGCAGGATACTCTTCTTTAACAGAAATCAGAACTTGTCCAGGGGCGGGTCAGTAAATCTCATCTTGATCAGAGCGCAGCTCACAAAGTTCTTCCTCTTCTCTCATAGCCAAGTTCTCAGGCTGAACAGAAGATTCAGAAAAAGGTTCCTTCACCCAGTCATACACTTGTGTTGAAAGGGAGACAAAATACTGTTCAATTTTGTTCTGCAGTTCTTCCAGGTAGTTTTCAATAAGATTCAATACTTCCCGATTTCTTTCCTAGCTCTCAAGCCCAAGCAGAAGTGGATTTCCTTTGGCAGCATGATTCAGCTTCCTTTTAGATCTAAGAATCTTGTCACTTGAAGCCAAACATTTTCTCCAGGGCCTTGCGGAGAATTGTTCAACTCATTCACATGATGAAAGGGGTCCAGTGAAATATAGACCAGTGAGTCTGACTTCAGTGGTGGGCAAGCTGTTAGAGGAGATCCTGAGAGGCTGGATTTATGAGCATCTGGAGAGACATAATCTGATTAGGGATAGTCAACATGGCTTTCTGAAAGGCAGGTCATGCCTTACAAGCCTGATTGAATTCTCTGAGGATGTAAAACACATTGATGAAGTGGATGTAGTGTATATGGATTTCAGTAAGGCATTTGATAAGGTTCCCCATTCAAGACTCCTTCAAAAAGTGAGGAGGCATGGGATCCAAGGAGACTTTGCTTTGTGGATCCAGAATTGGCTTGCCCACAGAAGGCAAAGAGTGGTTGTAGATGCTTCGTGTTCTGCATGGAGGATGGTGATCAGAGGTGTTCCTCAGGGATCTGTTCTGGGATGCCTCCTCTTTGTGATTTTTATAAATGACCTGGATGAAGAAGTAGAAGGGTGGGCTGGTAAGTTTGCTGATGACACAAAGGTTGGGGGTGCTGTGGATAGTCTGGAGGGCTGTCAGAGGTTACAGCAGGACATTGATAGGATGCAGAACTGGGCTGAGAAGTGGCAGATGGAGTTCAACCCAGATAAGTGTGAGGTGGTTCATTTTGGTAGGTCAAATATGATGGCAGAATATAGAATTAATGGCAAGACTCTTGGCATTGTGGAGGATCAGAGGGATTTTGGGGTCCGTGTCTGTAGGGCACTCAAAGCTGCTGTGCAGGTTGGGTATGTGGTTAAGAAAGCCCATGGTGCATTGGCCTTTATCAACCGTGGGATTGAGTTCAAGAGCTAAAAGGTAATGTTACAGCTGTATAGGACCCTGGTCAGACCCCACTTGGAGTACTGTGCTCAGTTCTGGTTGCCTCACTACAGGAAGGGTGTGGAAACCATAGAAAAAGTGCAGAGGAGATTTACAAGGATGTTGCCTGGATTGGGGAGCATGCCTTATGAGAATAGGATGAGCGAACTTGGCCTTTTCTCCTTGGAGCGACGGAGGATAAGAGATGACCTGAAAGAGGTGTATAAGATGATGAGAGACATTGATCATGTGGATAGTCAGAGGCTTTTTCCCAGGGCTGAAGTGACTAACTTGAAAAGGCATAGTTTTAAGGCCCTTAGAAATAGGTATAGGATGTCAGGGGTAAGTTTTGTTTTTTTTTTTTTTTTTTTTTATTAACACAGAGTGGTGAGTGCGTGGAACACGCTGCTGGTGACTGTGGTGGAGGCGGATACAATAGGGTCTTTTAAGAGACTCCTGGATAGGTATGAGTTTAGAAAAATAGATGGCTATGGGTAACCCTAGGTAGTTTCTACAGTAAGTACGTGTTCGGCACAGCATTGTGGGCTCAAGGGCCTGTATTGTGCTGTAGGTTTTGCATGTTTCTATATTGTGATCACTGGTTGCTAAGAGTTCTTCTACGTTAAGCTCCCTAATCACTTCTGGTTCATTACAAAACACCTAATGCAGAATAGCTGATTAAACCAGGGTCTCATAGTGAGATTGAATTAAACCAGATCCTCAAAATTTATTTAATATTGTGCATAGTCTCTGATTGAGATCAAGTTAAGCTACAGTCGTGGATTGAGATTAAGTTAAACCAGAGTGACAGATTGAGATTATGTTAAATCTCAGAGTCAGATTAAGTACAATCAACTCCTCAGAGTGAGATTAAATCAAAACTGATATTCATTGTTTGATTAAAGGAAACCTGTCTCTGAGCTTGAGATTGAATTAAAGTAGGTCTTCAGAGTGAGATTAAATTAAACCAGAGTATGAGTGACATTGAATTAACCTAAAATCTCAGGATGTTTGATAATTTATATTAAACTTAGTAGATTCAATTCAGTGTACACAATGACATATCAGTTACAAAGGGGAGACAGCAGCAGCCTAAGGGTCAGGCTCACAGGGCATCTCAGCATTATTACAGGGGAAGAGCCGTGCAGAAATTGTTCAGTATTTCTTTCACTTTCCACTGGTACATTTACTTGTATCATCTGAAGGAAATGGATTCTTGTGCATTCACAGCCCTGTACTGCCATCCCACTACAACACAAAGAAGTACAGAACGTTCTAACCAGACGGGGAATCATTAAAGATTGATGCTGTTGCTTCACTCATCACTAACAACCCTAATGTCTCCAACTTTAATACTTTATATTTCTCATCATAGGTCAGTTGAAAAGCCACTGAAAAGGTGATGTAAATAGTTGATTTGTTTTACTTGCTAAGACCATAAAAACAAAAATAGACTGGATGTATTTTACCAGTTGCAGTACAAGAACATAATTCTTTGTTTTGAAAAACTCTCACACAAAGTGAAGAATTTGTCTTAAAAGCATTTGGGGGACTGTAGATATTTTATCAAAAGGATAGAATGTTGCAGGAAATTAAAAGTAGAAAGGAAAGGGAATGTTCCAGGTAAAAGGAATGTGTTTTGTAAGCATAAGAGATTCTACAGATGCTGGAAAACACAAAATGCTATCAGCAGGTCATGCAGTATCTATGGAGAGGAAAAACAGTGGATATTTAAGATCATAAAATGTAGAAGCAGAATTAGGTTATTTGGCCCATCAAGTCTGCTCTGCCATTTCATCATAACTGATCTATTTTCTCTCTCAGCCTCAATCTTCAGCATTCCCATGTATCCCTTCACGCCTTGACCAACCAAGAATCTATCAACCTCTGCTTTAAATATACCCAATGACTTGGCCTCCACAACCGTTTCTGGCAAAGAATTCCACAGATTCAACCTCTCTGGCTATAGAAATTCACATTTCAGTTTTCAAAGGACCCCCTGTATTCCAGGGCTATGTCCTCTGGTCTTAGACTCTCCCACCATAGAAAACTTCCTTTCCACATCTACTCTATCGAGGCCTTTCAACATTCAATAGGTTTCAATGAGGTTACCCTGATTCTTCTGAATTCTAGTGAATACAGACCCAGAGCCATCAAATGCTCTTCCTATGACAAGCCATTCAATCCTGGAATCATTTTCATGAACCCCCTTTGAACCCTCTACAATTTCAGCACATCCTTTCTAAGATAAAGGCCCCAAGACTGCTCACAATATTCTGTGAGGTCTCACGGGTGCTTTATAAAGTTTCATCATGACATCCTTGCTTTTATATTCTAGGCTTCTTGAAATGAATGCTTACATCACATATGCTTTCCTCACCACAGAGTCAACACGCTGCAGGATGCCTAGCCTTTGATCTGCTGTGGTAGCCACAGTGTTTATATATGGCTAGTCCAGTTCAGTTTCCTGTCAATGGTGACCCCCAGGATGATGATAGTAGGGGATTCAATGATGGTGATGCCACTGAATGTCAAGGGGTGATGGATCGAGACTCTCTTGTTGGAGATGGTCATTGCCTCTCTTGTTGGTGTGGTCATTACCTGGCACTTGCATGGCTCGAATATTACTTGCAACTTGTCAGTTCAAGCCTGGATATTGTCCAGGTCCTGCTGCATTTGGGTAAGGAATGCTTCACTACCTGAGGAATCACGAATGGTGCAGAACATTGTGCAGTGATACTGATACATCTGACTTTAGATTTTCATTCTCAAATTTCAGGGTGAGTTTGATCATATTATGATCACTTTCCCCCAAGGGTTCTTTTACCTTAAGCTCTGTAATCAATTCCAGTTGATTGTACAACACCCAATCCAGAATACCTGATCCCCTAGTGGGCTCAACCACTAGCTGCTATAAAAAGCCGTCTCGTAGGCAATAAGGAACTCCCCCTCTTAAAATGCAGCATCAACCTGATATTCCCAATCTAACTGCATATTGAAATCCTCGATGACTACTGTAACACTGCCCTTTCAGCATGCATTTTCCATTTCCCATTGTGATTTGTAGGCCACATCCTTACCACTGTTTGGTGGTTTGTACATAACTCCTTTGCTCTGTTCACAATGGTTCACCACTTTCCGACCCTATGTCACCTCTTTCTAATGATTTGATTTCATTTTTACCAACACAGCAACCACCTTCTTGTCCTTTTGAGAGATTTTAGGAAGCTAGCTAGAAATCTGTAAAGCGGAGCTCCAGGGTAGTAATCTCCGGATTGCTGCCTGTGCCATGTTCCAGTGAGGGTTAAAATAGGAAGTTCTAGTGGGTGAATGCGTGGCTGAGGAACTGGCGCAGGAGGTTGGGGTTCAGATTTATGGATCATTAGGATCTCTACTGTTGAAGGTATGACCTGTACAAAAGGGACGGGTTACACCTGAACTGAGGGAGTCCAGTATCCTTGCGGGCAGGTTGGAGTGAGTTTAAACAAATTTGGCAGGGGGATGGGAACCGGAGTGATAGTGCTGAGGATGGGGCAGATGGATTACAAAGAGAGGTAATATGTAGTGAAACTCCTACCAAGGAGAAGCTGATGATGGGGAAAAATTGCAGTCAACAGGATGAGTTACAACATCAAAGGCAGACAAAATTGAAAAGGGTGAATGCAGGACTTAATTTGTTATATTTGAATGTGTGCAGTACACAATAGATAATAGACAATAGGTGCAGGAGTAGGCCATTCGGCCGTTTGAGCCAGCACCGCCATTCACTGTGATCATGGCTGATCATCCACTATCAGTATCCAGTTCCTGCCCTATCCCCATAACCTTTGTTTCTGCTATCTTTAAGAGCTCTATCCATCTCTTTTTTGAAAGCATCCAGAGACTTGGCCTCCACTGCCTTCTGGGGCAGAGCATTCCATATATCCACCACTCTCTGGGTGAAAAAGTTTTTTCTCAACTCCGTTGTAAATGGCCTACCCTTAATTCTTAAACTGTGGCCTCTGGTTCTGGACTCACCCATCAGCAGGAACATGCTTCCTGCCTGCAGCGTGTCCAATCCCTTAATAATCTTATATGTTTCAATAAGATCCCCTCTCAGCCTTCTAAATTCCAGAGTATACAAGCCCAGTTGCTCCAATCTTTCGACATATGACAGACCCGCCATCCCGGGAATTAACCTTGTGAACCTACGCTGTACTCCCTCAATAGCAAGAATGTCCTTCCTCAAATTTGGAGACCAAAACTGCACACAGTACTCCAGGTGTGGTCTCACCAGGGCCTTGTACAGCTGCAGAAGGACCTCTTTGCTCTTATACTCAATTCCCCTTGTTATGAAGGCCAGCATGCCATTAGCTTTCTTCACTGCCTGCTGTACTTGCATGCTTGTTTTCAGTGACTGATGTACAAGAACACTTAGATCTCGTTGTGCTTCCCCTTTTCCTAACTTGACTCCATTTAGATAATAATCTGCCTTCCCGTTCTTACCACCAAAGTGGATAACTTCACATTTATCCACATTAAACTGCATCTGCCATGCATCGGCCCACTCACCCAGCCTGTCCAAGTCACCCTGCATTCTCATAACATCCTCCTCACATTTCACATTGCCACCCAGCTTTGTGTCATCGGCAAATTTGCTACTGTTACTTTTAATTCCCTCATCTAAATCATTAATATATATTGTAAACAGCTGCGGTCCCAGCACTGAACCCTGTGGTACCCCACTGGTCACCGCCTGCCATTCCGAAAGGGACCCGTTAATCGCTACTCTTTGTCTTCTGTCAGCCAGCCAATTTTCAATCTATGTCAGTCCTCTGCCCCCAATACCATGTGCCCTAATTTTGCCCACTCATCTCCTATGTGGGACTTTATCACGGGATAAGGTAGATGAACTTGTAGTACAGTTACATATCAGCATGTATGATGTTGTAGGCATCACTGAATCATGGCTGAAAGAAGTTTATAGCTGGGAGCTTAATGTCCAAGGATACACCTACCTTCCTGTCCTTCCAATACAATATGTAACCTTGGACGTTCAACTCCCAACGACAACCATCTTTCAATCATGATTCAGTGATGGCCACAACATCATACCCGATAATCTGTAAAAGTGCAACAAGATCATTCACCTTATTTCTTATACTCCATGCATTGAGGTATAATACTCTGACTGCCGTTTGCTACTCCTTTTGGTTCTACATCCCTAATGTACTGATACTCACCCTGTTGGTTGCAATTTTGTCCTGTCATCTGCCTGCCCTTCCTGACAGTCTGACTGCACACTACCTTTGCTTTTTCACCATCCACCCTGTCCTGAGTTCCTTCACTTTGGTTCCCACCCCACCCCCGCCAAGTTAATTTAAACCCTCTCCAACAGCTCTAACACACCTGCCCACGAGAATATTGGTCCCCTTCAGTTCAGGTGCAACCTGTCCTTTTATACAAGCAAACCTCCCCCGAGGAGATCCCAATGATCCAAGAACCTGAAGCCTTGCCCCTGATCCAGTTTCTCAGCCACGTATTCATCTGCCAATTCATCCTGTCACTGGTGCACGGCACGGGTAGCAATCCAAAAATTCAACCTGAGTCTCATACTTGACAATAAATGCAACTTGAGTCTCGGAGTGAGCTATAATGAAACCCGATCTTCATAGTGAGATTAAATTAAACCAGACAGATCCTGAGATTGATATTAAATTAAACCAGATCCTCAGAATGAGATTAATTTATACACGATCCTCAGAGTGACAGAATGGATACTCATCGTGAGATTACAGTGAAACAGAGTCTGAGAGTAAGATTAAATTAAGTCAGATCCTGAGAGTGAGATTAATTTAAAATAGATACCGAGAGTGAGATTAGATTAAACCAGAATCTCAGAGTGAGATCTAATTAAATCAGATGCTCAGAATAAGATTAATTTAATCCAGAGTCTCAGAGTGAGACAAAATTAAACCAGGTTCTTTGAGTGAGATTAAATTTGACTTGATACTGAGAGAGAGATTAAATTAAACCTGAGTCTCAGATTGAGATTAAATTAAACCAGAGTCTCAGAGTGAGACTAAATTAAACCAGATCCTCAGAGTGCGATTAAATTAACCTGGAAAATGAGAGTGAGATTGAATTAAACCAGATTTTCAATGTGATGTTAATTTAAACCAGATCTTCGGAGTGAAATTAAATTAAGCAAGATCCTAAGAGTGAGATTAAATTAAACCAGATGCTCAGAATAAAATAGAATTAAACCAGATCCACAGAACGAGATTAATTTAATCCAGTTTCAGAGTGAGATTTAATTTAAGTAGATGCTCAGAGTGTGATTAATTTAAACCAGATCCTGAGAGTGAGATTAAATTAGCCAGATCTTCAGAATGAGATTAATTTAAACAAGACCCTCAGAATGAGATTAAATTAAAACAAATATTCATCATGAGATTGTGTTAAACCAGTCTCTCAGTGTGTGATTGCAAAGTCCTGCCTGATGAACCTGTTGGAATTCTTTGAAGAGTTTACAAGTAGAATAGATAAAGGGGATGCAGTGGATGTTGTATATTTGGACTTTCAGAAGGCCTTTGACAAGGGTCACACATGAGGTTGCTTACCAAGTTAAGAGCCCATGATATTAATGGAAAGTTACTAACATGGGTTAAAGCATTGGCTGATTGGTAGGAGGCAGTGAGTGGGAATAAGATGATCCTTTTCTAGTTGGCTGCCAGTGACTAGTGGTGTTCTGCAGGGGTCGGTGCTGGGACCACTTCTTTTTATGATGTATATCAATGATTTAGATGATGGAATAGTTGGTTTTGTTGCCAAGGTTGCAGATGATTCAAAGTTTGGTGGAGGCGCAAATATTGTTGAGGAATTAATTAGGTGCAGAAAGACTCAGATCAGGAGAATGGGCAAGAAAGTGGCAAATGAAGTACAATATTGGAAAATGCATGGGCATGCACTTTGGCAGGATAAATAAATGTGCGGACTAATTTCTAAACAGGCAGAAAACCAAGAATCTAAGATGCAGAGGGACTTGAAAGTTCTTATGCAGAACAACCTGAAGGTTAACTTGCAGGCTAAGTCAGTGTTGCGGAAGGCAGATGCAATGTTAGCATTCATTTCAAGAGGTCTAGAATACAAGAGCAAGGATGTGATGCTGAGGCTTAATAAGGCACTGGTGAGGCCTCACCTTGAGTATTGTGAACAGTTTTGGGCCCCTCATCTTAGAAAAGATGTGCTGGCATTGGAAAGCGTCCAGAGGAGGTTCACAAGGATGATTCCAGGAATGAAAGGGTTATCATACGAGGAACGTTTGATGGCTCTGGGTCTGTACTCGCTGGAATTCTGAAGGATGAGGGAGGGATCTCATTGAAACATTTTGAATGTTGAAAGGCCTAGACAGAGTAGATGTGAAAAAGATTTTTCCCATGGTGGGAGAGTCTAGGACAAGGGGCACAGCCTCAGGATAGAGGGGCGCCCTTTCAAAACAGAGATGCAGAGAAATTGCTTAAGCCAAAGGGTGGTGAATTTGTGGAATTTGTTGGCACATGCAGCTGTGGAGGCCAGGTCGTTGGGTGTATTTAAGGCAGAGATTGATAGGTTCTTGATTGGACATGGCATCAAAGGTTATGGGGAGAAGGCCAGGAACTGGGGTTAAAGAGGAGAAAAAAAAGGGTCAGCCATGATTGAATGGTGGAGCAGACTCGATGGGCCAGATGGCCTAATTCTGCTCCTATGTATTATGGCCTAATCCAGATTCTTAGAATGAGATTAATTTAATTCACAGTGTCAGAGTGAGATTCAATTAAACCTGATTTATTTCAAGGGGAATAGAATATAAAAGCAAGGAGATAATGCTGAGCCTTTATAAGACTCTGGTCAGGCTGCACAGAGTATTATTAACAGTTTTGGGCTCCATATCTCAGAAAAGGTGTGTTTACATTGGCGAGAGTCCAGTGGAGGTTCACGAGGATGATTTCGGGAATGATTTACATATGAGGAGCATTTGGCAACTTTGGGCCTGGAATTTAAAGAATGCAGAGAGATCTCATTGAAACCTACCGAATGTTGAAAGGACTAGATAGGGTGGATGTGGAGAGGATGTTTCCTATGATGGGGGTATCCAGAACTAGAGGACACAGCCTCAAAATTGAGGGGCCACCCTTTAGAACAGAGATAATTCTTTTAGTCGGAGAGTAGTAAATCTGTGGAATGCTCTGTCACAGACTGCAGTGGAGGCCAAGTGTGTCTGTATATTTAAGGCAGAATTTGATAGTTTCCTTGATCAGTCAGGGTATCCAAGGATATGATGTGAAGGCAAGTGTATGGATTTTAGTGGGATCCGTGATCAGCCATGAAGGAATGACAGGGCAGACTCGATGGGCTGAATGGCCTAATTTGCTCCTATGTCTTATGGTCTTAATTAAACCTGAGTGAACCTGTGATAAATTAAACCAGAGTCACAGAGTGAGTTTAAATTAAACCAGAGTTTCAGAGTGAGATTATATTAATCCAGATTCTCAGACTGAGATTAAATTAAACCAGATCCTCAGAGAGAGATTAAATAAAATAACATTCTTAGAATGATAGTGAACTAAAGCGGGTCCTCACAGTGCTATTTGATTTAACTAGATCCTGAGAGGGATCTTAAATTAAACCAAATTCTGAGAGCGTGATTAAATTGAATGAGACCCTCAGAGAAAGGTTAAATTAAAGCGTATGCTCAGCGTGAGATTAAGACCATAAAATATAGGAGAAGTAGGCCATTCAGCCCATCGAGTCTGCTCTGCCATTCAATCATGGGCTGATCCAATTCTTCCAGTTATCCCCACCTCCCTGCCTTCTCGCCATACCTTTTGATGCCCTGGCTAATCAAGAACCTATCTATCTCTGCTTTAAATGCACCCAATGATTTGGCCTCCACAGCCACCCGTGGCAACAAATTCCACAGATTTACCACCCTCTGACTAAAGTAATTTCTCTGCATTTCTGTTCTAAATGGATGACCTTCAATCCTGAAGTCATGTCCTCTTGTCCTGGACTCCCCTACCATGGGAAATAACTTTGCCATATCTAATCTGTTCAGGACTTTTAACATTTGAAATGTTTCTATGAGATCCTCCCTCATTCTCCTGAACTCCAGGGAATACAGCCCAAGAGTTGCCAGATGTTCCTCATACAATAACTCTTTCATTCTTGGAATTAAATTAAACCAGATGATGAGAGTGAGATTAAATTAAACTGGATCCTCAAAATGAGATTAATTTAATCAAGTCCCAGAGTGAGATTATGTTAAGCAAGAAACTCGGAGTGAGGTTTAATTATACCAGAATCTCATAGTGAGATTGCGTGAAACCCGAGTCTCAGATTGAGATTAAATTAAACCAGAATCAAAAAGGGTAGCCCATGCCGCACTCAAATTGTTGTATCTCAATGCATAGAGTATAAGAAATAAGGTGGATAATCTTGTTGCACTTTTACAGATTATCGGGTATGATGTTGTGGCCTTTACTGAATCATGGCTGAAGGATGGTTGTAGTTGGGAGCTGAATGCCCAAGGTCACATGTTGTATTGGAGGGATAGGAAGGTAGGCAGAGGGGGTGGTGTAGCTCCGCTGGTAAAGAATGGATCAAATCAGTAGAAAGATGTGACGTAGGACTGGAAGATGATAAATCCTTGTGGGTTGAGTTGAGAAACTACAGGACAAAAGGACCCTGATGGCATTTGTATATGTGTCTCCCAACAGTAGCTGGGAGGTGGACCACAGATTACAACAGGAAGTAGAAAAGCTGTGTCAAAAGGGCAATGTTATGATAATCATGGGAAATTTTAACATGCAGGTTGATTGAGAATGAGTTTGATGAATGCCTCTGAGATGACTTTTCAGAGCTGATTTTTGTTGAGCCAACTAGAGGACCAGCTATACTCGATTGGGTGTTATGCAATGAACTGGAGGTGATTAGAGAGCTTAAGGTAAAAAAAATCCTTAAGAGGCAGTGATCACAGTATGATTGAGTTCAACTTGAAGTTTGCTAAGGAGAAAATGAAGTCTGATGTAGCAGTATTTCAGTGGAGTAAAGGAAATTAAAGTATGAGAGAGGTGTTGGCCAAAGTAATTTGGAAGGAGATGCTGGCAGGGATGACAGGAGAGCAGCAAAGACATGAGTTTCTAGGAAAAATGAGGAAGGTGCAGGATAGATGTATTCCAAAAACAAAGAAATACTTAAATGGCAAAATAGTAAAACCGTGGCTGACAAGGGAAGTTAAAGCTAATGTATATGCAAAAGAGAGGGCATACAACAAAGCAAAAAATAGTGGGAAGATAGAGGATTGGAAAGCTTTCAAAACCCTACAGAGAGCAACTAGAAGAATCATTAGGAGGGAAAAGATGAAATATGAAAGCAAGGTCACAAACAATATCAAAGTGGATAGTAAAAGCTTTTTTAAGTATGTAAAAAAATAAAAGAAAGATGAGAATGGATATAGGACCTCCAGAAAATGAAGCCAGAGAAATAATAAGGGGGCCAGGGAGGTGGCAGATGAATTAAATGAGTATTTTGCATCAGCCTTCACTGTGGAAGCAGTGTGCCAGATGTTGAAGGGTGTGAGGGAAGAGAAGTGAGTGCAGTTACTGTGACAAGGGAGAAAGTGCTGAAAAAGCTGAAAGGCCTAAGGGTATATAAGTCACTCGGATCAGATGAACTGCACCCTAGGTTTCTGAAGGAGGTAGTGTTAGAGATTGTGGCGGCATCAGTAATGATCTTTCAAAAATTATTGGACTCTGGTATGGTGCCAGAGTGTTGGAAAATTGCAAATGTCACTCCATTCTTTAAGAAAGGAGGAAGGCAGCAGAAAGGAAATTATGGACCGGTTAGCCTGACCTCAGTGGTTGGGAAGATGTTGGAATCAATTGTTAAGAATGAAGTTATGAATACTTGGTGACACAGGGCAAGAAAGGACAAAGTTAGCATGGTTTCCTAAGGGAAAATCTTGCCTGATGAACCTGTTAGAATTCTTTGAAGAGATTACCAGTAGGATAGATAAAGTGGATGCAGTGTATGTTATATAGTTGGACTTTCAGAAGGCCTTTGGCAAAGGTGCTACACATGAGGCTGCTTACCAAGTTAAAAGCTCATGGTGTTACTGTAAAGTTACTGGAATGTTTAGAGCATTGGCTGATTGGTAGGAGGCAGTGAGTAGGAATAAAATGATCCTTTTCTGGTTGGCTGCTAGTGATGAGTGATGGTCTGCAGGAGTCGGTGTTGGGACCACTTCTTTTTATGCTGTATATCAATGATTTAGATGACGGAATAGATGGCTTTGTTGCCAAGTTTGCAGCTGATATGAAGATTGGTGGAGGGGCAGGTAGTGTTGAGGAAACAGATAGGCTGCAGAAGGACTAAGGCAGATTAGGAGAGTGGGCAACAGAGTGGCAAATGAAAAATACAATGTTAGAAAATACATGGTCATGCATTTTGGTGGTAGAAATAATTGTTCAGAGTATTTTTCTAAATGGTGAGAAAATCCAAAATTTGGTGATGCAGAGAGACTTGGGAGTCCTTGTGCAGAACACCCTATAGGTTAACTTGCAGGTAAAGTCAGTGGTGAGGAAAGCAAACACAATGTTAGCATTCATTACAAGAGCGGGGATATGATGCAGAGGCTTTTTAAGGAATTTCTGAGGCCTCACTTTGAGTACTATGAACAGTTTTGGGCGCCTCATCTCAGAAAAGATGTATTGGCATTGGAGAGGGTCCAGAAGAGGTTCACAAAGATGATTCCAGTAATGAAAGGGTTATCATATGAGGAACGAATGATGTCTCTCAGTCTGTACTTGCCGGAATTTAGAAGGATTAGGGGGGGATCTCATTGAAATCTTTTTAATGTTGAAAGGTCTGGACAGAGTAGAAGTGGAAAGGATGATTCCTATTGTGGGGCAGCCTAGGACAAGGTGGCATGGCCTCAGGATAGAGGGACATCCATTTAAAAAAGAGATGTGTAACGTGTGAACATTTCTTTAGCCAGAGGCTCGTGAATTTGTGGAATTTTTTTACCATAGGCAGCTGTTGAGGGCAGGTCATTTAAGGCAGAGCTTGATCACTTCTTGCTAGGACATGGTATCAAAGATTATAAGAAAATAAGAAATAGGAGCTGGAGTAGGCCATTTGGCCCATCAAGCCTGTTTCACCATACAATAAGATCATGGCTGACCTGGCCATGGACTCATCTCCACTGACCTGTCTTTTCCCTATAACCCCTAATTCCTCTACAATGCAAAAATCTATGTGGAGAAGGCTGAGGATTGGAGCTGACAATCAGCTACGATTGAATGGTGGAGCAGACTTGCCAAATGTCCTAATTCTGCTCCTATGTCTTATGGTCTTAAACCAGAATCTCAGAGTGATAGTAAATTAAATCAGATCCTGGTCAGGTGTCAGATCTCTCGGTGGAAGTGCATTTTGGAGATAGCGATCACAATTCTATCTCCTCTACCATAGTATTGGAGAGAGATAGGAACAGACAAGTTAGGAAAGCGTTTTATTGGAGTAAGGGGAAATATGAGGCTATCAGGCAGGAACTTGGAAGCATAAATTGGAAACAGATCTTCTCAGGGAAACGTACAGAAGAAATGTGGCAAATGCTCAGGGGAAATTTGCGTGGAGTTCTGTATAGGTACGTTCCAATGAGACAGGGAAAGGATGGTTGGGTAGAGGAATCTTGGTGTACAAAGGCTGTTGTAGATCTAGTCAAGAAGGAAAAAAGAGCTTATGAAGGGTTCAAAATGCTAGGTAATGATAGAGATCTAGAAGATTATAAGGCGAGCAGGAAGGAGCTCAAGATAGAAATTAGGAGAGCCAGAAGGGGCCATGAGAAGGCCTTGGCAGACAGGATTAAGGATCCCAAGGCATCCTACAAGTATGTGAGGAGCAAGAGGATAAGACATGAGAGAATAGGACCAATCAGGTGTGACAATGGGAAAGTATGTATGGAACTGGAGGAGACAGTAGAGATACTTAATGAATACTTTACTTCACTATTCACTACGGAAGGGATTGTAGGGATGACTTAAAAGCTGACTGAAAAGCTTGAGCATGTAGATATTAAGAAAGAGGATGTGCTGGAGCTTTTGGAAAGCATCAAGTTGGATAAGTCACTGCGATTGGACGAGATGTACCCCAGGCTACTATGGGAGGTGAGGAAGGAGATTGCTGAGCCTCTGGCGATGATCTTTGCATCATCAATGGGGACGGGAGAGATTCCAGAGATTTGGAGGATTGCGAATGTTGTTCCATTATTCAAGAAAGGGAATAGAGATAGCCTAGGATATTATAGACCAGTGAGTCTTACTTCAGTAGTTGGTAAGTTGATGGAGAAGATCATGAGAGGCAGGATTTATGAACATTTGGAGAGACATAATGTTATTAGGAATAGTCAGCATGGCTTTGTCATGTAGGTAGTGCCTTATGAGCCTGAATGGGTTTTTTAAGGATGTGACTAAACACATTGATGAAGGTAGAGCCATAGATGTAATGTATATGGATTTCAGTAAGACATTTGAGAAGGTACCCGATGCAAGGCTTATTGAGGAAGTAAGGAGGCATGGGTTCCAAAGGGACATTGCTTTGTGGATCCAGAACTGGCTTGCCCACAGAAGGCAAAGAGTGGTTGTAGACGGGTCATTTTCTGCATGGAGGTCAGTGACCAGTGGTGTGCCTCAGGGATCTGTTCTGGGACCCCTTCTCTTCGTGATTTTTATAAATGACCTGGATGAGGGAGTGGAGGGATGAGTTAGTAATTGTGGCTGTGCAAGCGCATATGTTCATTTATATGTGAGTGTGTGAGTGCCATGTGTGTTCAAGTGTGTAGGGTGTGAGTAAATATGCCCTTGAGTGTGAGAGTGTGAGTATGCATGTGTTAGAATGTGTTGTGTTCATGCAAGTGTGAGAATATGTATCTGTGAGTGTGAGTATGTGTATGTGCACAAACTGTCCTGAACTTGCAGGGCTTTAACTCAAATGTCCATGCCACAATTTCCCGGACGATTCCTATTCCAAACAATCGACCACTTCCAAAACACCGAACGTCATTAACTTTACCCAGTCTTTTGGGTTCTCATAAGGTATTCACTCTCCAGTGCTAGATTGTAAAGGTAAAACAAAGGTGCAACAAACAAAAACTGGCAGCGGTTGGTGAAACTGCTGGCAACAACGTGTTTGCACCTTAAAATAGAAAGTAAAACTGCGTTACACTTTGGCGGGCTTCCTTAAATACTGTAGGGAACATGCCATCACGTGACATAACATCACCCCATGGTCATGAGACAATTACATCATCCCACGCACAAAACCATTACATCATCCCACTGTCCCATGATACGTGGGCACGTAACAGTATTTTTGAGTGGGTGTGAGAATTTGTGTGTGTGGGTTTGTGAGAGATTGCCATGTATATTCACGCATGTGTGTGTGAGTAAGTGTGTTTGTGAGTGTGTGATCGTGAGCATGTATGTGTGAGAGTGCCTTTTGTTCATGCAGGTGTATGTGAGCATGTGTGCCTGTGAGTGTGTGTGGGAGCAACTGTGAGCGTTACTGTGAGTGAGTTTGTGCATGTGTATGTACGACTGTGACTGTGTGCATGTTAGTATGAATGTGTATTTGTGTGTAGTCATCAGTGACAATTGTGCCCGCCCTGACTTCCCACATACTGCAAACAGAGCATTTGACTGCCCTAACTGCTGCCTCCATTACTTACTTCTAAGTTAATTAGATTAATTAAAGGAACATACCCGGCCTTACCTCACTGGGAGCAAGCTCGTCCTCAGCCTCTGCTAGCCGAAGCTTCTCGAGCCAAAGCCTTCCTACTCTGTCTCCCACTAGTCCGTTGCCTGCTCCATTAATCTGTTCGCTTTTTTAAGTCTCCTGATGTCTCACAGGCCGACTTTCAGATGCTCGCGCAGTCGTGCCCTGTTCAAACTGCCGAAGAAATGATACCAAAGTCAATCACTTCCAAAACACCAAACGTCATTACCTTTACCCAATCTTTTGGGTTCTCGTAATTTGGTAAGGAATTATTATCTCTTGTTTTGGCTTTACAACATTTTAGATTAGATTAGATTATGAGGACACTCAGTCCTCATTTATTGTCATTTAGAAATGCATGCATGCATTAAGAAATGATAAAATGTTCCTCCAGAGTGATATCACAAAAAAACAAGACAAACCAAAGACTAACACTGACCAGATCACATAGTTATAACATATAGTTACAGCAGTGCAAAGCAATACCATAATTTGATAAAGAACAGACCATGGGAATGGTAAAAAAAATGATAGAGGTATACAAGATATTAAGAGGAATAGATAGAGTGGATAGCCAGCGCCTCTTCCCCAGGGCACCACTGCTCAATACAAGAGGACATGGCTTTAAGGTAAGGGGTGGGAAGTTCAGGGGGATATTCGAGGAAGGTTTTTTATTCAGAGAGTGGTTGGTGCATGGAATGCACTGCCTGAGTCAGTGGTGGAGGCAGATACACTAGTGAAATTTAAGAGACTACCAGACAGGTATATGGAGGAATTTAAGGTGGGGGGTTATATGGGAGGCAGGGTTTGAGGGTCGGCACAACATTGTGGGCCAAAGGGCCTGTAATGTGCTGTACTTTTCTATGTTCTATGTTCTATGTATTGAATGGTCATGGGTAGCAGACCCATCCTGCACAGACCCATCCGCATCAGCAATCTTCTTGGCCATAGCTCGGGTTACAACACAGGAGGAATCCATGTTAGAATCTATCTTTGATTCATCAGAGATGGGCTTAGTTGTCAAATGCACTTCAGGAGAAACTTGTTCCTCTGCTAGGTCATTCCCGAACAATAAAGAAACATCGCTCATGGGTAAACTGGGTTGTAGTCCTACTTTAACAGGCCCTGAAACTAACCCTGACCTTAAATTTACTCTATGCAGATGTACAGGCATAAGGGCACTCCCAACACCTCGTATATAGCTTACCTCCCCAGTGTCAGATTCACCACTAAATCATAGAACACTGTTTAACATAAGTGACTGAGAAGCCCCAGTATCCCTAAGAATTTTTATTGGCACTTGATTGGACCCCTCTTTCAAAGATACAAATCCCTCAGTTATAAAATGATCATATCCCCTCTTAACTTGGTCAGACCCTGACAAAGCTTCATTTGAATTTCTCGAACTCTGTGGATTTACAGGTGTTTCAGTATGTTACACACAGGCATCTGGGACTGCCTCCTTCTCCTCCTTCTTTAGTGGGAAACAGTTAGCTATTATGTGACCAGGTTTCCTGCAATAATTACAAATAGGACCAAAAGGGCTTTCCTTCACTTGTTTCCCTTCCTCCTTACCTTTCTCTCTAACTTCTGATTTACCCTAATGCGAGCAACTGTCTCAAACTGCTGGAACTATTTATCAACTTCTGCCTTGTTAAATGGAGGAGCCAATTTAACTTCCTGACTAGCAACAAACGGTTTCGTAGAACCAGAAGACTGATTCTCAGACCATAACCTTGCTATTGCTGGCTCAAATTCCCTCTTTTTATCTGCTTCTCTAGCTTCGAATTCCCTCTGTTTATTTGCTACTCTTTCCACCACCTTTGCTTTAAATTGCTCTAACTTTATTTGTTCTATTTGTAATTGCATCTCTAGTTTACTTATTGGAAACTTATCTAACACTTCTTCATCGAACAACTTTGCACCGATATAGTATTCAGCTATTTTTCTCTGAATCGTAGACTTTGTCCCAGCCAGCGATATCCCTGTAAACTGCAGTGTATTAGAAACTTCCATCAACTCACCCTTTTTCGCTTTCTCTAATATCGCCATGTCTGGCGATGCCAGAATGTCGTCAATATTCATTGCTGCCGAATACCACCCACCGACCGATCAAACAAAAGAATCGGGTATTCCCCTTTTCCAATCAGATTGATAATTAAACAAGCAATTAAGCTCAAAATTGGAACAAGATCAGCCCCCAATTTTCTCACGTGTCCAGCAACAATGAATATGAAATTGAGTCAGGTTTTATAAACAAACAACAGTATTTATTAACCTCTACTCAAAACATAAAAAAGTAAACAAACTAGCTTAACCGGAAGTTAACCATTATGCAGCTATTTCGAACAAATAGTCAAACTTAGAAATAGTTCTTGGAACTTCCGGTGAGGCACGAGGCAAGATGGCAGCACAGCACTAAGCGCTGACATATAACCCTCCTTTTTCAAGTTCTTTAGGGCTCATAGATGGTCTTAATACAAGGTTGAGTTGGAGAAAGATCTAACTAAAGACATGACTTCAAAAAAAGATCCAAATTCAACCAGGAAACAAGATACCAGCAGACAGAAAGCTAGCGATTCATCCAAGGAGATAGCTATGCTAATTAAGCAAACAATGGCAATGGAGATGGAATCACTGCAAGAAACAGTAGCCCACATGCTAAAGGAATCGCTGGAAAAGGCTCTCGACCCCATACAGAAGCATATGGCAGAGAATGGCAACATTCTCCGGTCGTTAAAGGAGCAAGCGGACATTCACGCTAAAAAATTTAGCACAGTCTTCAATAAAATAGACAACATTCAGGTTTGCTTACGCAAGAATGAGAAAGTTACTAAATCCTGTCTCATGGAGGTGACTAAGATATGGAAGAAGTTAAACGACTTGGAGGACAGATCCAGGAGAAACAATGTGCGGCTGGTCAACTTACCAGCAGGCGCTGAGGGCGACGATCCAAGAGGTTACCTCCATAAGATGCTGCCTAATTGGATTCCAGCACTCAAGAATTCCCACAGCACTCCACTGGAGATCGATAGAGCACATAGGATCTTTTCCAACAACACCTCAAGACGGCGGACCATATTTTTAGGCTTCTACGGTACACCGACTGGCAGGCTATGCTGGAGGGCACGAGGAAAGCCAAACCTGCTCTCCCTGACGGCACCCAGCTACAGTTCTTCGCCGACTACAGCCCCAGCATGATGCAGGGACGGCAGGGATACAAGGAGATCCGCGCTAAGCTTCGACAGAAGGGGATCGACTCGTTCCTCATATAATTGGCGATCTTGAGAGTGAATATCAAGGGCATGAAGATGTCATTTAACTCGGCAGAAGAAGCGAAAGAAGCTCTGAAATCATTGGTGCTGGGAGATATGGAAGAAGACCCTGGGCAAAGTCCACATGCCCCTTGGGAGAAGATGGAACTGCATTAAGAGCTCGGACCAGCCTGTATGTGCAATCTAATAGGCACGGGCAAGTTAACATCCTAGGTGTGAAGTTTTCTGGTTTTCTTTTATTGGAAAGTCATTCGTTGTACCTTTGTATATAGTTAATTAAGGGGCCAATTTGTTTCTGACTATTGCAGGTCAGAGTTTTAAGATGATATTCAATATACCCAAATGTAATACTTCATCAAGAATGAAGCTGAAAAACAGCAGTTTGCTCTGAATAACTTTGGAACGTTATGTCTCCAGTAGACTTGTTTATGTTCCTGGGCACCAGATAAGATGTCATTGGCGCCATCGCTAAGCAATGGTTTCTTGCAAGATAGCTGTTGTGGTCTTGATTTTGTGTTATATTATATCTGAAATGGAAACGGTTTTAATTATATAGGTTAACGGGTTTGTCCAGTTTTCTTTTTTCTTGTCTCTTTGATATGATTGTCTATGAGAACTGTTTTGCCTTTCTAATTTGTTGGTGCTAGAGGGGGCCGGTTGATGTCAGTGTTCAGTGTCTGACATTGCTAAGTGACACTCACAGATGTTACAAAGCAAAGGGTTGAATGGGAGGGGTGATGGGAGGGGGGTGGAAGGGGTTGGGAGGGTGATGGGAGGGGTGGTGGGTGGGGTGATGGGAGGGGGGGGTGGGATTGGGGGGGTGGGATTGGGGGGGTGGGAAGGAGGTAACTCAGGGCTCCACCACCAACGTACAACAACAGATCCAGGCGAAGATGAGCAACAAAGATAAATTAGAAAATCTTACTATTGTATCTTTTAATGTTAGAGGATTAAACTCTCCCTACAGGTGTTCAAAGGTTTTAGATTTCTTACGCAGAAAGAAAATAGATATTGTGCTGTTACAGGAAACACATCTTAAACCTAATCACATTCCCAGGGTTCAAAACCACTTTTATAAACCTGTTGTGGCATCAGCTGATGGTACTCATACGAAAGGAGTTATGATATTAATGAGACGTAATATTAATGTATCAATTGAAAGGACTGACATCAACAATAAAGGACGTCTAGCTTTTTGCTGCACATCCATTCAGGGTAAAAGAGTTGCATTCATTAGCCTATATGCCCCAACTATATTCGAGGTTGAATTTTTTCCCTCAATTACCTCACAATTACTGAAGTTAAGTGACTACCAACTATATGTTGGTTCGGACATGAATGCTTTAGTAAACATTAACCTCGATACATCTTCCTCAACTATATCAAGCTCTCAAGAATCTGCTTCCCAATGCACTTAACCTTTTTCTAACGGATTTAAATTTATCTGATGTGTGGAGGGTGCATAATCCATCCGCTAAAGACTATAGTATCTTCTCCACAAGACATAAAACTTTCTCTCGGATAGATTACATTCTTATATCCTCCGGTCTGCTGCCTTTAGCACACTCAATAGAACTTTTGCCTAGATATCTATCTGATCATAACCCAGTCATATCTAATTTTAATTATGGCAAAATTAAAAATAAGGCTACTAGGTGGAGGTTTAACTCCACCCTTCTAAAAAATGACGAATTTCTATCACAACTGAGAGCAAAACTGACAGAATTTATAAGTTTAAATAAAAATAGTGTCTCAGATGTGACAGTGATTTGGGCCTCCATCAAGGGTTTCTTACGAAATAACGCTATATGGTTCAGTTCTTATCTACATAAAAGCCGGCTTCAAAAGATTTCCAATCTCGAAGAAGAATGTAAGGTTTTGGAGAATGATCTCAAAAGGAGATACACCATAACAAAAGAAAACGAGCTGAAAACAAAACAGGCAGAATTAAATGATTTATTAAGAAGCTGGGCAGAATATATGATCCATACAACCAAACATAAGTATTACGCAGAAGGCAGCAGGCCAAGCCATCTTTTAGCTCTAACGCTCAAACAACAGGAAGCTAGAAGGTCTATACCAGCGATTAGATGTGCTAAACGTGGAGTAGTATCTTCAACAGAGGAAATAAACGAGACATTCAAGAATTACTTTAAAGAATTGTATACGAGTGGTTCAGTTCCTTCTGCGAATGACTTCACAGATTTTTTCAGTGGATTAGACCTCCCTACATTGTCATTAGAGGACACCAAAACTCTAGACCCTCCTATTACACTGGATGAGCTACTCAAAGCAGTCAAAGCTACAAATAAGGGCCGTACGCCAGGTATAGATGGCATACCTGTGAAATTTTACCTAGCACTTTGGGATATTCTTGGACCAGTATGGTTAGAAACATTAAATTATGCTTTTGGAAATGGCACTTTCCATAGAGATCTAAGCACAGCCCTGATCACAGTTATACCTAAGCCCGCTAAGGACCCCTTGAGGTGTGCCAATTACCGTACAATCTCCTTGATAAATGCCGACCTCAAGATATTTTCCAAAGCCTTAGCCAGAGACTTGAGACAGTAGTTGGGAAAATAATTAGCCCAGAACAAACGGGCTTTATCAGGGGGCGTTTCGCATCTGATAATATTTGCCGGCTCTTACACATACTGAGTGCAACACATAAAATCCCACCTGCCTGTGGTCTGCTATTTCTAGATGCTGAAAAAGCGTTCGATCACCTTGAATGGCCATATCTTTGGAGAGTTCTAAAAGAATTTAAGTTCGGTGATAAATTTATCAATATGATTCAAACACTGTATGCTAATCCTTCAGCCCAGGTATGTGTGGGAGGAGGTTTCTCAGAGTTATTTGACATTGGACGGGGCACACGACAAGGGCACCCTTTGTCTCCTTTAATTTTTAATATATCTATTGAACCGCTTGCACATTTAATTAGAAACTCTCCTCAGATCTCCCCTATTACAATAGGTACAACATTGCATTCAATATCACTTTACGCGGACGACACACTAGTTTATATGGCAAATGTTCGACAAACTCTCCCCTATGTTTTAAAAACACTGGAGCAATTTGGATTTCTTTCAGGATACAAAGTTAATTTGTCATAATCAGCACTGATGCGGATTAATACGGATAAAAGTAAGGTGTCTCTCCCTCCCCAGATTAAGGTTACAAATGAAGTCCTCTACTTGGGTATTAAAGTTAATACTTCCTCATCATCTGTGGCTAAAACAAATTACTCTTTAATTTTGAAAAGAACAGAAGAAGATATTAATAGATGGAGACACCTGCCAGCATCAGTTCCAGCCCGTATATCGGTCATTAAAATGAATATCTTACCCCGCATTAATTTTATCAGCTCAATGATCCCACTTGCACCTCCAGCAGGATATTGGCAAAAACTGGACTCCTTACTATGATGCTATGTTTGGAATGGTAAACGACCCAATATAAAACGGTCAGCTCTACAATTCAGAAAGTTGAATGGGGAATTGGCATGTCCAAATTTTAAACTCTATCACTGGGCATTTGTATTAAAAAGTCTTAGCTAATGGACAGAGGAGGATAAAGTTTCATCCTGGAAAAATATAGAACAAGAGCTAATAGCACCAATAAGGTTGAAGGACTTTCTCCTTATAGGTACGTCTACCAAAACATGCCATTTGTATTATGGTCCAATTTTAACCCATATACTACAAGTGTTTAGAGCAGCAGAAAAATTCGTAAAATTTAAAAGCATATGGTGCAAATCATCTCCATTATGGAACAATGATCATTTTCTATCTGGGGGTAAACCATTCATTAACAGAACATGGGAGGATAGAGGTATTACTACTCTTCAAGATATTAATGGGGCACGTACTATCCTTAGCTTTCAAGAACTGATATCTCAATATAATATTGATAAACACTCTCTTTTCTTCTACTTTTGAGTAAGATCAGCTTGTAAGGCCTACGGCGTTCCCTGGGGGGTCAGATTTAAAGGACCATCCTCTTTTAAGTTTGATACAGAGTGCTCTAGGACAGATAGTGTTATATATCTATGATAAATTAAACTCCCAGAAATATATGCCCACATCGGGAATGAAAGCTTGGGATAGGGACATATCTGAATTGGGACAAGACTTAGACTGGGATGCGATTTGGGATAATGCTGCCAGTGCTTCGAAAAACCCCAAATCATCGGTATATACACTTGAAATTTTGTCATAGAGCATATCTAACACGAGAATTAGACATCAAATGGGACTGGTTCCTGACCCTTATTGCTCATTTTGCCCCCATGGAGCCATTTGCTCTTTTATACATGTTGTATGGGAATGTCCAGGGGTTTTTGGTTTGTGGGGGAAGGTTATCAGCACTCTTACAGAACTAACAGGGGTACAATTACCAATGGACCCCGCTGTACATCTTCTAAATGATGACTCCCACCTTTCCCTTACGGAAAAAACACGCAAAATCTGGCTGGCAGGCCTGACTGCAGCTAAGAAGATTGTAGTCCAGCGTTGGAAACCTCCCCATGATATTTCAAATACTCACTGGCTTCAGAGCTTTTTCGACATTTCTTACCTGGAACTTCCATCAGCAAGAGTAAATGATGCACGACCAAACACAATCTTAATGTGGACAAATATGATATCTAACTTAAAAGATTTTTTGTTAAAATAGGAATGCTTTGTCTGTGTATGTACTACTATTCAGTTGGTTGGTGGAGGGGAGAGGGATGGGGGGGCAGAGAGGGATGGGGGGAGAGAGGAGTGCAGGGGGAATGGTGATGAAGGTTGGGGGGGTGCCTGGGTCAGACAGTCAAAATGTAATTGGCAATTAGTTGTATTGAATATAATTTGTTGGTGTTGCAATAAAAAAACTAATAATAAAAGAAGTAGTTCTTAACGAGTTCTTATTCAAGCACAGTCTTAAAGTAGTAAGTTGAAAAGTTCAAGAGATTTTTACAGTCTTTAAGGACAGACTTTACTGCAGCAACAATTCCTCTGAAGAAAATGACGAATCTGCCGATCACAGTCGAGTGATGTCTTGTTGAAGCAATCACGAAGAAATAAAGAAACTGACCTTTTCTCTCAAGAGGATGGACACTGCACAAACCGTCCTGACCTTGCAGGGGTTTAACTCAAACGTGCATGCCACAATTTCACGGACGATTCCGATTCCAAACAGTCATAGAACATAGAATAGTACAGCACACTAAAGGCCCTTCGGCCCACAATGTTGTGCTGACCCTTAAACCCTACCTCCCATATAACCCCCCACCTCAAATTCCTCCATATACCTGTCTAGTAGTCTCTTAAATTTCACTAGTGTACCTGCCTCCACCACTGACTCAGGCAGTGCATTCCACGCACCAGCCACTCTCTGAGTAAAAAACCTTCCTCTAATATCCCCCTTGAACTTCGCACCCCTTACCTTAAAGCCATGTCCTCTTGTATTGAGCAGTGGTGCCCTGGGGAAGAGGCGCTGGCTGTCCACTCTGTCTATTCCTCTTAATATCTTGTATACCTCTATCGTGTCTCCTCTCATCCTCCTTCTCTCCAAAGAGTAAAGCTCTAGCTCCCTTAATCTCTGATCATAATCCATACTCTCTAAACCAGGCAGCATCCTGGTAAATCTCCTCTGTACCCTTTCCAATGCTTCCACATCCTTCCTATAGTGAGGCGACCAGAACTGGGCACAGTACTCCAAGTGTGGCTGAACCAGAGTTTTATAGAGCTGCATCATTACCTTGCAACTCTTAAACTCTATCCCTCGACTTATGAAAGCTAACCCTCCCATAAGCTTTCTTAACTACCCTATCTACCTGTGAGGCAATTTTCAGGGATCTGTGGACATGTACCCCGAGATCCCTCTGATCCTCCACACTGCCAAGTATCCTGACATTTACTTTGTACTCCGTCTTGGTGTTTGTCCTTCCAAAGTGTACCACCTCACACTTCTCCGGGTTGAACTCCATCTGCCACTTCTCAGCCCACTTCTGCATCCTATCAATGTCTCTCTGCAATCTGCGACAATCCTCTACACTATCTACAACACCACCAACCTTTGTGTCGTCTGCAAACTTGCCAACTCACCCTTCTACCCCCACGTCCAGGTCTTTAATAAAAATCACGAAAAGTAGAGATCCCAGAACCGATCCTTGTGGGACACCACGAGTCACAACCCTCCAATCTGAATGTACTCCCTCCACCACCACCCTCTGCCTTCTGCAGGCAAGCCAATTCTGATTCCACCTGGCCAAACTTCCCTGGATCCCATGCCTTCTGGCATTCTGGATAAGCCTACCGTGTAGAACTTTGTCAAATGCCTTACTAAAATCCATATAGATCACATCCACTGCACTACCCTCATCTATATGCCTGGTCACCTCCTCAAAGAACTCTATCAGGCTTGTTAGACACAATCTGCCCTTCACAAAGCCATGCTGACTGTCCCTGACCAAACCATGATTCTCTAAATGCCCAGAGATCCTATCTCTAAGAATTTTTTCCAACAGCTTTCCCACCACAGATGTAAGGCTCACTGGTCTATAATTACTCGAACTATCCTTACTACATTTTTTGAACAAGGGGACAATATTCACCTTCCTCCAATCCTCCGGTACCATTCCCATGACAACGAGGACACAAACATCCTAGCCAGAGGCTCAGCAATCTCTTCCCTCGCCTCATGGAGCAGCCTCGGGAATATTCCGTCAGGCCCCGGGGACTTATCTGTCCTATGTATTTTAACAACTCCAACACCTCCTCTCCCTTAATATCAACATGCTCCAGAATATCAGCCTCACTCATATTGTCCTCACCATCATCAAGTTCCCTCTCAGTGGTGAATACTGAAGAGAAGTATTCATTGAGGACCTCGCTCACTTCCATAGCCTCCAGGCACATCTTCCCACCCTAATCTCTAATCGGTCCTATCTTCACTCCTGTCATCTTTTTGTTCTTCACATAATTGAAGAGTGCCTTGGGGTTTTCCTTCACCCTACATGCCAAGGCCTTCTCTTTCTTTTTAAATCTTTTTATTGAATAAGTATACAAAAGGGTAAGCCATATAGGCACTAATACACTGTTAGAATATAATAAAATTACAGGAGATATTAATACAGAAAAAAAAATGATACAAACAATGTAATTTAAACATAACATATTAAGGTAACATAATAGTATACTAATTTTTATATATATATATATCAATAGAGAAAAGGAAAAAAAAACCCAAAAAAACCCACCGTGCAACTAAACTAAAAGCAAAGCAAAGCAATGGGTTAACTTGGAACCAAATAGAGTTAAAGAATTTAAAATCACATCCTCAAACCCGACCTCCATTAAAAACAGTAAAAAAAAACAAGAAGGGTATATAAATATGGAGCAAAAAAGAGAAGAAAAAAAAATTACATTAAATGAAAATATTGAATAAAAGATCTCCAGGTCTGTTCAAATTTAAGTGAGGAATCATAAAGATTGCTTCTAATTTTCTCCAAATTCAAGCATAATATCGCCTGAGAAAACCAAAAAAAGGTGGTTGGAGCGTTAAGCTCTTTCCAATGTTGTAAGATACATCTTTTCTCCATTAAAGTAAGAAATGCAATCATTCTACGGGCTGAAGGAGAAAGATTACTGGAAATTTTAGGTAGTCCAAAGATAGCAGTAATAGGGTGAGGAGAGATATCTATATTCAATACCTTTGAGATAATATTAAAAATGTCTCTCCAAAAAGCCTCCAGAGTAGGACAAGACCAAAACATATGAGTTAAAGAGGCTATCTGCCCCGGACATCTATCACAAAAAGGATTAATATGAGAATAAAAGCGAGCTAATTTTATCTTTGGACATATGTGCTCTATGAACAACTTTAAATTGAATTAGGGAATGTTTAGCACAGATAGAGGAAGTATTGACTAATTGTAAAATCTGCCCCCAGTCATCCACGGAAATGGTAAATCCCAATTCCTGTTCCCAATCTACCCTAATCTTATCAAACGGAGCTTTCCTAAGTTTCATAATAATATTATAAATCATAGCCGATGCACCTTTCTGACATGGATTAAGGTTAGTTATAGTATCTAAAATGTATGTAGGAGGAAGCATTGGAAAAGAAGAAAGTATAGTACTTAGGAAATTTCTAACTTGTAGATATCTAAAAAAATGTATTCTTGATAAATTATATTTATTAGATAATTGTTCAAAAGACATAAGGGAACCATCTAAAAACAAATCCAAAAACCGTGAAATACCCTTAGTCTTCCAAATTTGAAAAGCACAATCCGTAAAAGAGGGAGGAAAAAATGTTACCTAAAATAGGAATCGCTAGCCCAAATTGGTTAAGATCAAAAAATTTTCTGAATTGGAACCAAATACGTAAGGTATATTTAACTAGCGGGTTAGATACCTGTTTGAGGCGTTTCAAATCAAAAGGAAGAGAGGAACCTAAAATAGAGCCAAGTGTATAGCCCTGAACAGATCGTAATTCCAATGCTACCCATTTAGGAATGGATAGTATATCCTGATCAAGTAACCAAAATTTCATATGTCGAATATTGATTGCCCAATAATAGAATCTAAAGTTAGGTAATGCTAAACCTCCATCTCTCTTAGCTTTCTGTAAATGTATTTTACCCAGTCTCGGGTTTTTATTTTGCCAAATAAATGAAGAAATTTTTGAGTCAACTTTATCAAAAAAAGATTTTGGAACAAAAATTGGTAATGCCTGAAATATACATAGAAATTTTGGCAGAAAAAACATCTTAACTGCATTAATACCACCAATCGAAGTTAAATATAAAGGAAACCATTTAGATGAAAGTTGAATAATGTGGTCAATTAAGGGTAAAAAGTTAATCTTAAATAAATCTTTGTGTTTACAAGTAATTTTAATTCCAAGATATGGAAAATAATTATTAATCAATTTAAACGGAAAGTTATGATATAAGGGAAGTTGTTTATTAATCGGGAAAAGTTCACTCTTACTAAGATTTAATTTATAACCTGAAAAGAGACTAAATTGTGCTAATAACTCTAAAATAGCAGGGATGGATTTTTGAGGATTAGAAATATATAAAAGTAAGTCATCAGCATAGAGTGATATTTTATGGGACTTTAAGCCCCGAGTTATCCCAGTAATATTTGGAGATTCTTGAATGGCAATTGCAAGAGGTTCTAATGCAATATCAAATAATAAAGGACTAAGAGGACAACCTTGTCGAGTACCTTGAAAAAGAGGGAAAAAAGGTGAGCTTAGAGAGTTAGTACGGACCGAGGCCACAGGAGAATGATATAACAGTTTGATCCAGGATATAAATTTCGAGCTAAAATTAAACATTTCAAGCACCTTAAATAAGTAAGGCCATTCTACTCTATCAAAAGCTTTCTCAGCATCTAAAGAGATAACACACTCAGGAATATTTTGTGAGGGGGTATAAACAATATTTAACAGTGTACGAATATTATAAAAAGAGTAACGACCTTTAATAAAACCCGTTTGGTCTTCCGAAATGATAAAAGGAAGTACTTTTTCTAACCTATTTGCTAATAACTTAGAAAAAACTTTAGAATCAACATTTAATAAAGCTATTGGTCTATAAGATGCACATTGAGCAGGATCTTTATCCTTCTTTAATATTAGAGAGATTGACGCTCTATTGAAAGATTCGGGAAGTTTACCAAGTTTTAATGAAGCCTCGAAAACCCTACAGAACCAAGGGATTAATGAAGGTGCAAAACATTTATAAAATTCTACGGTAAACCCATCAGGGCCAGGAGCTTTCCCCAGGTTCATAGAGGAAATAACATTCTTAATCTCATCAGTGGTAATGGGAGTATCTAGCATAGAAGACATATCCTGTGAAATCTCAGGCAAGTCTAGGTTATCTAAAAAAATCATTCATATATTTAGAGTCTCGAGGAGACTCTGATTGATATAAGGAAGAATAAAAATCAAAGAAAGTTTGATTAATCCCCGCATGATCAAGTATCAGTCGGTCATTTTGATTATAAATCTGATTAATTTGAGATTTAGCATAATTAGACTTCAATTGGTTAGCCAACAGTTTGCCAATTTTGTCACTGTGTACATAAAATTCACTTGTTTTCTTTAATTGGTTTACAATCGAGGACAAAAGTAATAAACTGTGTTCCATTTGAAGTTCAGTTCTTTGTTTATATAACTCCTCAGAGGGAGCTGTAACATATTTCTTATCAATTTCCTTAATCTTGTCCACAATTACCAACTCCTCCTGCTTCAGCTTCTTCCTCAAAGCAGCAGAATACGAGATAATCTGACCACGAATATAAGCTTTAAAAGTATCCCAAAGAACGTTCACAGAAATATCCTCTGTATAGTTGATTGTAAAAAAAAGATCAATCTGTTCATTCATAAAGTTAACAAAGTCTGAGTCCTGAAGCAACAGCGAATTAAAACGCCATTGTCTATTATTTTGTGTATTGGCCTGAATTTTAATAGAAAGCTTAAGTGGAGCATGATCCGAAATGGTTATAGAGTCATAATCACATTTAATCACTGAAGAAATAAGACAAGAGTCAATAAAGAAATAATCAATTCTTGAATAGGAATGGTGAACATGTGAAAAAAAAGAAAAATCTTTTTCCTGAGGATGCAGAAAACGCCAAATGTCCGTCGACCCAGAATCAGAGAGGAATGAATTAATCAAAGTTGCAGATTTATTAGGTAAGGTCCGTAGAGGAGCCGAACGGTCCAAAGCTGGAGATAAACAGGTATTAAGATCTCCGCCCCAGATCAATGAAAACTCATTCAAATTTGGGAACTGATTAAATAATGATTTATAAAATTCCGGACAGTCCATATTGGGAGCATAAACATTAACCAAAACTACCTTTTTATTAAATAGTAGACCACTAACCAGTAGAAATCTACCATTCGGATCAGAAATAATATCATGTTGTATAAAAGTAACTGAGGAGTCTATAAAAATAGAGACGCCTCAAATCTTAGCGTTAGAGTTCCAATGGAACTGTTGTTTTTTCCAGAATTTAAAAAAACGTAGTCTGTCCCCCTTCCGCACATGGGTCTCTTGTAAAAATAAAATTTGTGCTTTAAGTCTCCGGAACACTTTAAAAACTTTTTTCCTTTTAATAGGATGGTTAAGACCATTAGTATTCCAGGAGACGAAATTAATAATAGACTCCATAAACCCTAAAGTCAACCTGCAGCAAGGAGGATTGACAATAGGCTCGACCCACAAACCCGGAAAGGGAACAGAACAAATAAGAGGTACCGGGAAGGAGAACGCAACCAATACTTCAATAGTATACATAGCCCAAGAAGAAAAAAAACTAAAACGTGAAGCCCCTCCTACCACCCCCCACCCCATAACCCCAAAGCTAAATCTAACACAGACCAGCCAGAAAGAAGCAAGCACTAAAACTACCCCCATGACTTCCGATAGACGCTCCCTAAAAAAAAGTGTAAATATAAAAAAGATCAGCTAGTTAAAAAACAGTAAAAGAATAAAAAGTCAATTAAAACAAACACTTAATATAACAGAGAAAAAGCCAGAAAATATTAAAAAAACTGCAACAAACCCCAGACCCTATGAATAAACAAAAAAAGAAATAAAATTATTAACATAAACTAGTTATGAAAACCTACAAAAAAAAGATTTAAAAACTACAAAATTTAAGGTCTCAAAGGAAATACGTAGAATGACGCTGAGGGAATAACCACCCAGAATCCCCTGGGAAAAAGAAAGGAATGACGCAGATAGAAAGAAAGTTTAGCAACCATATTAATTAATCAAAAATAAACTTTTCTGCCCATATAAGGCAAAAAAAAATTAAGGCCGACAGATTCACAACCTCCGATCAAACAGAGATAGTTAAAAATTACGATTAAGATGTTGAAGGTGAAAATTGATCCAGATAACTCTGGGCATCCGATGGAGGTTCAAAAAAACGAAGGGCTCCATCCAACGTACGAATCCTTAGACGTGCTGGGTAAAGCAACACTGGTTTTAAATCCATCTTGTAGAGTTCCGACATCACAGATCTGTAACGAATCCGTTGATTCCGAATTGGTTTACTGAAATCCTCCACGAATCGGAACTTAAGATCCAAAAAATCAATGTAACCTTTAGATTGAACGAAACGAAACAGTTTCTCCTTGTCTTGAAAGTAATGAAAACGTAAGATGACATGTCGAGGTTTATCTGACTTAGACGAGTATGATGGAACTCTGTGAACACGATCCAATAACGGTGGTTGGTCAGGAAATACAGTAGGAAATGCACCTTTTAAAAGTTGAGAAAAATACTTCATAGGGTTATCAGATTCGACAGCTTCACGCACCCCAATCATTCGAAGATTCTGCCGTCGCATTCTGGATTCTAGGTCAGAGTTTTTAAAAGTCAGAAAGTCAAGTTTCTTCTTCATTACCTTAATTGTTTCTTCGATTTTCTCCATCTCGAGTTCATTTTGTTGTGTGGATTTTTGAAGATCAGGTGTAACCGACTGATGTTCCGTAATAGATGTTTGAATCTTATCGATTGAATCGGCAATTTTCTGGAAATTAATTGAAATTTCCGCACGAATCAGCTCCGTAATAGAGGTTGAAATTTCCCTTTGAATTAGATCCGATACAGCTTTCAAAGTCACCGGTGGTTCAGTCGGAGGAAAATCGGTACCTTTCGGTCTAACTGGAGGTTTGCCGTCCTTCCCGTTTTTTCCATTCTTAGACATAGCAGACCTTAAAAGCATCTGATTATCAAAGAGCCCAATTTATTTCAAAATATTGTAAAAGTCGGTGCCTTAATGGTTAATTAAAATATAGCTGATCATAAGAAGAAAAACTCAGAGGTAATGGAGCGAGTCAAGAACACGACTTCACTCCATGAGCTCTACCGGAAGTCCCGCCAAGGCCTTCTCATGCCCCCTTCTTGCTCTTCTCAGCCCCTTCTTAAGCTCCTTTCTTGCTTCCCTAAATTCCTCAATAGACCCATCTGATCTTTGCTTCCTAACCCTCATGTATGCTGCCTTCTTCCACCTGACTAGATGTTCCACCTCACTTGTCACCCATGGTTCCTTCAGCCTACCATTCTTTATCTTCCTCGCCGGGACAAATTTATCCCTAACATCCTGCAAGAGATCCCTAAATATCAACCACATGTCCATAGTACATTTCCCTGCAAAAACATCACCCCAATTCACACCTGCAAGTTCTAGCCTTATAGCCTCATAACTTGCCCTTCCCCAATTAAAAATTTTCCTGTCCTCTCTGATTCTATCCTTTTCCTTGATAATGCTAAAGGCCAGGGAGCGGTGGTCACTGTCCCCCAGATGCTCACCCACTGAGAGATCTGTGACTTGACCTGGTTTGTTACCTAATACTAGGTCTAGTATGGCATTTCCCAAGTCGGCCTGTCAACATACTGTGACAGGAATCCGTCCTGGACACACTTAACATACTCTGCCCCGTTTAAACCATTGGAATTAATCAGGTGCCAATCAATATTGGGGAAGTTAAAGTCACCCATGATAACAACCCTGTTATTTTTGCACCTTTCCAAAATCTGCCTCCCAATCTGCTCCTCGGTATCTCTGCTGCTACCAGGGGGCCTATAGAATACCCCCAATAGAGTAACTGCTCCCTTCCTGTTCCTGACTCCCACCCATACTGACTCAAAAGAGGATCCTGCTACATTACCCACCCTTTCTGTAGCACCCTTTCTGTAGCTATAATAGTATCCCTGACCAGTAATGCCACCCCTCCTCCCCTTTTCCACCCTCTCTATCCCTTTTAAAGCACTGAAGTCCAGGAATATTGAGAATCCATTCCTGCCCTGGTGCCAGCCAAGTCTCTGTAATGGCCACTACATCACAATTCCATGTATGTATCCAAGCTCTCCGTTCATCACCTTTGTTCCTGATGCTTCTTGCATTGAAGAACACACACTTTAGCCCTTCTACCTTACTACCTTTACACCCTTTATTCTGCTTCTCTTTCCTCAAAGCCTCTTTTTATGTTAGATCTGGCTTTACTCCATGCACTATACTTGAAGTTCTCGTATGACCTTTATCCTCCTCCACCTTACTATCTGCTCTAACACTCTGGTTCCCCTCTCTCTGCAAATTTAGTTTTAACCCCTCGGAGCAGCGCTAGCAAACTTTCCCGCAAGGATGTTAGTTCCCCCTCCAGTTCAGGTGCAACCCGTCCCGTCAGAACAGGTCCCACCTTCCCTGGAACAAAGCCCAATTATCCAGAAACATGAAGCCCTCCCTCCTGCACCAACTCCTTAGCCACGTATTTAGCTGCATTATTTTCCTATTTCTAGCCTCACTAGCACGTGGCATGGGTAGCAATCCTGAGATTGCAACCCTGGAGGTCTTGTCCTTCAACTTTTCACCTAACTCCTTAAATTCTCCTTGTAGGACCTCCTCCTTCTTCCTATCCACGTCATTGGTCCCTACATGGACGACGACATCTGGCTGCTCACCCTCTCTCTTGAGAATACCGAGAAATCGATCTGAGATATCGTGGATCCTGGCACAGACCATCCGGGATTCTCGATCTCTTCCACATAACCTCTTATCTGTCCCTCTAACTATCGAATCCCCTATCACTACTGCTCTCCTCTTTTCCCTCCTTCCCTTCTGAGCTGAGGGTCCAGTCTCGGTGCCAGAGACGCAACCACTGCAACTTGTCCCTGGTAGGTTGTCCCCACCAACAGTATCCAAAATGATATACTTATTGTTGATGGGAATGGCCACAGGGGTGCTCTGCTCATTCTGTCTATTCCCCTTCCCTCTCCTGACAGTCACCCAGCTACCCGTCTCCTGACTTTCAGGGGTGACTATCTCCCTGTAACTCCTGTCTATTTCTGCCTCTGCCTCCCGAATGATCCAAAGTTCATCTATCTCCAGCTCCAATTCCCTAACTCGGTTTGTCAGGAGCTGCAGCTGGATGCACCTTTTTCAGGTGTAGTCATCAGTGACAATTGTGCCTGCCCTGACTACCCACATACTGCAAATGGAGCACTCAACTGCCCTAACTGCTGCCTCCGTTACTTACTTCTAAGTTAATTAGATTAATTAAAGGAACTTAACTGGCCTTACCTCACTGGGAGCAAGCTCATCCTCAGCCTCTGCTCGCCGAAGCCTCTCGAGCCAAAGCCTTCCTACTCTGTCTCCCACTACTCCATCACCCGCTCCGTTAATCTGCTCACTTTTTAAAGTCTCCCGCTGTCTTACAGGCCAACCTTCACATGCTCATGCAGTTGTGCCCTGTTCAAACTGCCGAAGAATTGATACCAAAGTCGATCACTTCCAAAACACCAAACGTCATTAACTTTACCCAATCTTTTGGGTTCTTGTACTTTGGTAAGGAATTCACTCTCCAATACTAGATTGTAAAGGTAATACAAATGTGCAACAGACAAAAACTGGCAGGAATTCTGCAGATGCTGGAAATTCAAGCAACACACATCAAGGTTGCTGGTGAACGCAGCAGGCCAGGCAGTATCTGTAGGAAGAGGTGCAGTCGACGTGTCAGGCCGAGACCCTTCGTCAGGACTAACTGAAGGAAGAGTGAGTAAGGGATTTGAAAGTTGGAGGGGGAGGGGGAGATCCAAAATGATAGGAGAAGACAGGAGGGGGAGGGAGAGAGCCAAGAGCTGGACAGGTGATAGGCAACAGGGGATACGAGAGGATCATGGGACAGGAGGTCGGGGAAGAAAGACAAGGGGGGGGGGACCCAGAGGATGGGCAAGAGGTATATTCAGAGGGACAGAGGGAGAAAAAGGAGAGTGAGAGAAAGAATGTGTGCATAAAAATAAGTAACAGATGGGGTACGAGGTGGAGGTGGGGCCTAGCGGAAGTTAGAGAAGTTGATGTTCATGCCATCAGGTTGGAGGCTACCCAGAAGGAATATAAGGTGTTGTTCCTCCAACCTGAGTGTGGCTTCATCTTTACAGTAGAGGAGGCCATGGATAGACATGTCAGAATGGGAATGGGATGTGGAATTAAAATGTGTGGCCACTGGGAGATCCTGCTTTCTCTGGCGGACAGAGCGTAGATGTTCAGCAAAGCGGTCTCCCAGTCTGCGTCGGGTCTCGCCAATATATAAAAGGCCACATCGGAAGCACCGGACGCAGTATATCACCCCAGTGGACTCACAGGTGAAGTGTTGCTTCACCTGGAAGGACTTTTTGGGGCCCTGAATGGTGGTAAGGGAGGAAGTGTAAGGGCATGTGTAGCACTTGTTCCGCTTACACGGATAAGTGCCAGGAGGGAGATCAGTGGGGAGGGAGGGGACTTCTCTAACTTCCGGCAAAACTGCCGGCAACAACGTGTTTGCACCTTAAAATAGAAAGTAAAACTATGTCACACTTTGGCGGGCTTCCTTAAATACTGCAGAGAACATGCCATCACGTGACATAACATCACCTCACAGTCATGAGACAATTATATCATCCCACTCACAAGACCATTACATCATCCCACTGTTCCATGATACGTGGGCATGTAATGATATGTTTGAGTGGGTGTGAGAATGTGTGTGTGGGTTTGTGTGAGATTGCCATGTATATTCACGCATGTGTGTGTGAGTAAGTGTGTTTGTGAGTGTGTGTGGGAGCAACTGTGAGTGTTGCTGTGTGTGAGTTTGTGCATGTGTATGTACGTCTGACTGTGAGAGTGTTAGTATGAATGTGTATTCGCGTGTGTGTGTGTGTGTACGTGAGCATGGTTCTTCATGGTGTGCCAGTGTATGAGTGTGTGAGTATCATGTGAGTGTGCATGTAAATTTGTGTGACTGTCATATCTGTGCATGTGTCTATGATTGTGTGTGTTTGTGGCTGTGTGTGTGAGTTTGTGTGGGTGAGAATATGTGTGAGTGCGTGTATGCATATGTGTGTGAGTGTGAGTGTGTGTGTGGCTGTGTATGTACGCCTGTGAGTTTGTGTGGGTGTGTTAACATGTCTGTGTGTGCATATGTGTATCTGTGAGTGTGTATCTGTGAGTGTGTGAGTGTTAGCGTGAGTGTGTTTGTGTGTCTGGGAATGTGTGTGTTAGCATATGTGCATGAGCAAGCATGAGTGTTAATATGTGTGTGTTTAAGTGTGCATATATGTGATATGATTGTGAGTGTGTGTGAGCGTGGGTGTGAATGTTAGAGTGTGAATGTGTGTGTGAGTGAGTGTTACTGTTTGTGAGTGTGGTTGTGTATGTGAGAATGGATGAGAATGTGAGTGCCTGACTGCGTGAGTATGTGTGCTTGAGTGTCTGTGTATGAGTGTAAGTGAGTGTGTCAAGTATGTGCAAGGGTGTGTACTTGTGTTTGTATCTGTAATGGTGTGCGTGTGTGCATTTGCCTGAGTGTGTGTTAGTGTATGTATGTGTAACACGATGTAAAGTTTCACTGCTAAGGTAATGGTTTCTCTGTACAGCAGTGTTTGGGTTATGACTAGAGATAATGGGGGCTTTGGAATATATGCTAGCTAATGGGAGGCATGTTGTTCTTTGTTGTGGGTCTGGGAGCAGCGATTCTGCGTTCTTTTGTCAGTGAGAGATGAAGAGAGAAGACGCGGTGGAAAAAGTTGGTAGACTGCTGGGTGGAGTAGACGTGTAGCAAGGGTCAGAGGGCCAGCGCCGCTCGGAGGAGGTCGGTGGGGAACGAATGGACGGAACCGTGAGCTCCAACGTGCAACTTAGACTGTTTCATTCAAATGGGCCCTTTTTCATTTTATTTTCTTTACTAACCCTACAGTCAGATTAAGATTTATAAAGTTCAATCATTTAAATGCATGGTGTACTGTCTGATATTTTACGGTTTGTATTTGTAACTGGGCAACACATCACGTAGCATCCACACAAACGTAATTTCTCAGTTTGGCTGGACCAGAGGCTGTCTTACCCTAGACAAATGTATGCTGGCCAAACCTCGGAGTTACAATTGTGGGGGCTTGTCCAGGACTGATTCCGTTGGATGCTGTGTGATTGCCCTGAGCATTGAACCAGTGGGTTGTGTGTTTAAGTCTGTACTGGTGTGGATGCTGGCGGGTTGGAGTGCTGGTGTGCCTCCATGGGGTTACCGGTAAATAATGTGTGCATATTGAGTGGGATGGATATTCGTACCGCAGATGAATTGTTAATTCGATTTTTGAGTACAGTTGAATGCCCCACCTCCCCTTCGTACCCCATCCATTATTTATTTATCTTTATTATTTTTTAATAATTTTTTTCTCTCTTGCTCCTTTTTCTCCCTCTGTCCCTCTCACTATACTCCTTGCCCATCCTCTGGGCTTCCCCCCCCCTCCCTTTTCTTTCTCCCTAGGCCTCCCGTCCATCCCATGATCCTCTCATATCCCTTTTGCCAAACACCTGTCCAGCTCTTGGATCCATCCCTCCCCCTCCTGTCTTCTCCTATCATTTCGGATCTCCCCCTCCCCCTCCCACTTTCAAATCTCTTACTAACTCTTCCTTCAGTTAGTCCTGATGAAGGTTCTCGGCCCGAAACGTCGACTGTACCTGTTCCTATAGACGCTGCCTGGCCTGCTGCATTCACCAGCAACTTTTATGTGTGTTGCAAGGAAAGGGCATATAAGGTAGCAAAAGTGAGTGGGAAGTTGGATGATTGGGAAGCTTTTAAAATCCAACAAAAGGTGAAGAGGAATTTAGGAGTCCTCAGAAGGTTAATTTACAGGTTGAGTCTGGTAAAGAAGGCAAATGCAATCTTGGCATTTATTTCAAGGGGAATAGAATGTAAAAGGAGGGAGATAATGCTGAGGCTTTGTAAGACACCAGTCAGGCTGCACTGGGCGTATTTTCAACAGTTTTAACTCTCACTCTGAGACTGGTTTAATTTAATCTCAATCTGGGAATCTAGTTTAATTTAAATTCACTCTGGGACTGGGCTTTAATCTAATCTCTCATTAAGGATCTGGTTTAATTTAATCTCACTCTGAGGATCTGGTTTAATTTAATTTCACTATATGAATCTGGTTAACTTTAAACTGACTTTGAAGATCTGTTTTAACCTCATTTCATTCCAATTGTCTGGTTTAATTTAACTTTACAAGAGGATCTGGTTTAATTCAATCTCACGATGAGAATATGGTTTTAATTAATCTCACTCTGAGACCCTGGTTTGATTTATTCTCTGAGTATCTGGATCAATTTGATCTCGCTACCTGACTGTGGTTTAATTTAATCTCATTCTGAGACTCTGGTTCAATTTAATCTCACTAAGTGTAATGTATGGATCTATTTCTTTTTGCGCAATGATTCCCCTTAGCACTAATTATTGACTGATAACTTATGCATGCGCATTTATTTGTTGCTCTCTCTGGAAAGAGAATTGACCGGTTAACTTCACCTCTGAGTGTGTGCCTTCATTGATTTGACATGTAGTTGTCCAGACACAACAAAACTGGCGATGAATAGGAACTGGAATGTCAACGAATTCCACCAACTGCACTGACAGCTACAAGATGACAGAATTTGGAGGAAGGGAGAGGGGGGGGGAGAGGGGGAGAGAGAGAGAGAGAGAGAGAGACAGACAGACAGACAGCGAGAGGAAAACTATTGTGGATACCTAATAAAGGGGTGGATGAGTAATAGTGCACGGTACACAGTGAGCAAAGTTAAAGTGAAAATATTGTGACAATGGCCTTAGTTGTGAAAGTTGATGAATTTGATCGTGCTAATGAGGACTGGGAATCTTACATCGAGGGGATTGAACTATATTGTAATGCTAACGATGTGGATGAGGTAAACAAATTCTCCACACTTCTTAGTTTAATGGGTACTAGAACGTACAGTTGCTTACGCAATTTAGTAACTCCTGAAAAGCCAGCAAGCAAGATGTAAAATGAATTTGTTGCAATTTTGCAAAATCACTTGGGCGCAAAGCTGCTAGTCATAGCTGAAGGATTTAGGTTTCACAAAAGGAACCAGTCAAAGATGAACACATTTCTGAATACATTGCAGAACTGTGCAAACTTTCTGAATAATGTGACTTTAGAGATAGACCATAAGGGACAAGCCTGTATGTGGCATGCATAATCAAATTGCTCAAAAGAGGCTACTGTCAAAAAGAGAATTAACCTTCGACCGGGCATTGACTATTGCAATATTGTTAGAGACTGCAGCAAAGGATCCAGCAGAACTACAGAAAAACGTTTTAGAATGTGAGTCGCACCAAATGCCGCTGAATAGTGTAAAGCCAAAAAAAATTATGCAAATGACACAAATGATTAAAAAAAGTTTGCAGAAAGCGTCACCGACAAGGCTACATACAGAGAGTGTGCAAGTCAGACAAAAAGCACAACCAAAGAGAAACACCACATGGAATGAAAAGTTTCAAACACAAAACGAAGCAAATGCATAGAGTGACTGCATGTGAAACTGAATTAGACAATACGGAGGCTGACAAAGATGAGCTGTCATGCTTAGAACCGTATAGCATGCCTAAAGCAGATCACAAAACTGTATGAATCACAGTAGATTTGTCTGGTGTAAAACTGAAAATGGAGCTGCAAAGATGGCCAGCTCATGGTAATCCTCTGTTTCCAGAGTTCTCAGTGAGACGAGACCAACTCTGTTCGTCTCAGTGAGACGAACTCTGATGTGTGGACCTCATGTTGTGGTTTCCTCTAAACTACACACCAGAGTGTTAGAGAATCTGCATGAAGGACACCTGGGTACAGTCAAGGTGAAGAGCTTCGCCCAGAGCTACATGTCGTGGCCAGGGATAGAAGATTGAAGACTCTACCAAAAAATGTTTGGGATGCCAAACAGTTCAAAATGCACCCTAAAAGGCATCCGTTAGTCTTGCGAGACCATGGATCTGCGCCTGGAAAGACTTCACTCTCCAGGGCATAGACCTGGGCAAGGTTGTATGGAAGACCAGCAGTTATCCATGCTGCAAGTCTCCCCTCTCCACGACACCAATGTTGTCCAAGGGAAGGGCACTAGGACCCATACAGCTTGGCACCAGTGTCATCGCAGAGCAATGTGTGATTAAGTGCCTTGCTCAAGGACACAACATGTTCCCTCGGCTGGGGCTCGAACTCATAACCCTCAGGTCGCTAGTCCAATGCCTTAACCACTTGGCCACGTGCCCACACAAAAATGCACCCTACCAGCATGTTTACACCTGTGGGAAAGGCTGTCTTCACCATGGCAAAGAGTGCATATTGACTTTGCTGGGCAATTCATGGACTCCATGTTTCTGATTGCTGTGGACGTTCATTCGAAGTGGCCGGAGGTCATACCAGGACAGAAAATATTATTTCTGCTATGAGGACTCTCTTTACCAGAAACGGCTTACCAGAGCAAACTGTGAGTGACATCGGACCACAACAAATGTCAGAAAAATTCTGACTATTCATGAAGGAAAATGGCATCAGACATTTCTAGTCAGCTCCTCACCACCCAGCAACAAATGGACAAGGAAGACTTTCCTCTACCACACGAGGTGGAGAATTTCCTTTTTGTCTATCAGAGCTCTGTTTGTGCGACGACAAATCAAAGACCTGCAATGCCGTTCATGAACAGGAATCTGTGATCTCACATACATCTCCTGAAACCAGATCTACGGAGGGAAGTGCAGAATAAACAGTTCAGCCAATCGCCAAGTAAATCAGCAAGGAGCTTTGAGGTAAGACAGGAAGTCATAACAAGTGATTACCGAGTAGACAGGTGGACACCTGGTAGGATAGCTGCAAGAGCTGGATCACTGATATACACAGTGGCTGTTGGAGATCAGACATCAAGTTGTCATGTGGTCCAGATACTGGATGCCCAGCCGAAGAACACAGCTGAGTCAGCTGTATCCAACCAGATGGATACATTACAGCCACTGGCCTCACCTCTCAGTGATTTTCACATTACTAACACCAACAGAGAATGTTGTCTTTGACAAGCCACCAGACAAAACTGATGCCAATCCATATGTCCAAAGGTGCTATCCTGAAAGAAACAGCGCGTCACCCAAAAGTGTGAATCTTTAGTGTAGTAAAGTTAGATGTAGACCGTCATTGTGAAAGCAAGTTTTTTTGAAAATGGTCTGTTAAAGGGAAATTGAATGTTTTGCTACATATACAGTTTTATATTACATTAATCTGAAGGGCAAGGAAGTGCAATGTATGGATTTATTTCTTTTAGTGCAATAACTCCCTTAGCACTAATTACTGACTGATAATTTACTCATGCACAATGCTTTGTTGTTCATGCTGCAAAGTGAATATAAATTAACTTCACCTCTGAATGTGTGCCTTTATTTATTTGATATGTAGTGGTACAGACACAACACTAAGGAATTGGTCTTATTAAATCTCACTCTGAAACTTTGGTTTAATTTTCTCTTACTCTGAGAATTGTGTTTAGTTTAATCTCATTCTGAGGGTCTGGATTAATTTAATCTCACTCTGAGGAACTGGTTTAATTTAATCTAATTATAATAGTCTGGGTTAATTTAATCTCGCTCTGAGGATGTGATTTAATTCAGTCTCACTCTGAGACTCCAGTTTTAATTAGATAGATAGATAGATACTTCATTGGTCCCAAAGGAAATTATAGTGTCACAGTAGCATTACAAGTGCACAGATATACAAATATTAGAAGTAAGAAAGAATAAAAAGTAAGTTACCTCAAACAGACTAACAGGAGGCGGTCATTAATTTCCCTGCTCTGGGTTGACTCACCATAGAGTTTAATGGCCATAAGTAAGAATGACCTCATATAGTGCTTTTTGGAGCAGTACAGTTGTCTTAATCTATTACTAAAAGTGCTCCTCTGTTCGACCAAGGTGGCATGCAGAGGGTGAGAAACAATGTCCAGAATTGCCAGAATTTTTTGTTGGGTCTTTTGTTCTGCCACAGCCTCCAGCATGTCCAGTTTGACTCCTATTTTCCCAGTTTGAGCCAGCCTTTCTAATCAGTTTATTGAGCCCTTTGGTATCACCTGTGTTGATGCCATTGTCCCAGCACACCACCACATAGAAGGTTGTAATGGTGACAGCAGACCGGTAGAACGTGTAAAGGAGAGGCCTGCATACTCCAAAGGACCTCAGTCTCCTCAGGAAGTAGAGGTGACTCTGGCCCTTCTTGTACAGCCTCTGTGTTGGTGCTCCTCTCAAGTCTGTCATCCAGGTGCACCCCCACCTGGTGTGGTGGATGTCCTCACAATCAGTCGTAAAAGGGAGCAGAGCAGGCTTAGCCTTCCTAAAGTCCATCACCACAGAATGCTGAGTCTCTTGCAATGATCTTTGCATCATCAATAGGGACGGGAGAATTACCAGAGGATTGGAGGGTTGCAAATGTTGTTCCCTGGTTCAAGGAAGGGAGTAGAGGTAACACAGGAAATTACAGACCAGTGAGTCTGGCTTCAGTGGTGGACATGTTGTTGGAGGGGATCCTGACAGGCAGGATTTATGAGCATTTGGAGAGACTTAATCTGATTAGGGATAGTCAGCATGGCTTTGTCAAGGGCAGGTTGTGGTTTATGAGCCTGAGTGAAATTTCAAGTTGAACTCATTCATATTATGCTCCCTAATCTCCTTTGGTTCATTAGATAACACCTGAATTTGTTGGTCCCCAGTAGGCTCAACAACAAACTCCTGTAAAAAGCTATCCCTTAGGTATTCAACGAATTCACTCTCTTGAGATCCATTACCAACCTGAATTTCCCAACCTACCTGCATGTTAAAATCTCCCATGATTATCATAACATTGCTCTTTTGACTCGCCTTTCCTATTTCCCATTGTAATCTGTAGTTCTCACCTCAGCTATTGTTTAGAGTACTGTATATAACTGCCATCAGAGTCCTTTTACCCTTGTAGTTTCTTAAGTCACCCACAAGAATTCAACATCTTCCGATCCAGCTTCAGAGAGACCGTGTTAGGGATCTGGAGCTGTGGCTTGATGACTTACAGCTTATTCAGAGTATTCTGAAGGGAGAGGGTGAACTTGGTACCAATGACATAGGCGGAAAAAGGGAGGAAGTCCTGAAGAGAGAGTTCAGGGAGTTGGGTAGGAAGCTGAAAAGCAGGATTTCCAGGGTAGTAATCTCAGGATTGCTGCTTGTGCCACGTGCTAACGAGCGTAAGAATAGCATGATCAGGCATATTAATGCATAGTTGACAGACTGGTGTAGGGGGCAGGGCTTCAGGTTCCTGGATCATTGGGGCCTCTTCTGCGGGAGGTACGACCTGTACAAAAAGGACGGGTTACACCTGAACCCAAATGGGTCCAATATCCTAGTAGACAGGTTCAATAGATCTATTCAGGCAGGTTTAAACTAATTTGGCAGGGGTAGGGAAGCGGAGTGATAGGGCTGAGGAAGGGGAAAACAGAAATAAATCAAAGGTAGCGTGTAACAGGGATGATAGAAAAGACAGGCAGGAGTTGAGTCATAATCACAGCCAGTGGGATGAGTTACAGGGCAATGGAGGCGTGATACAGTTAAAACAGGAAGCAACAGATACTGGACTGAAAATGTTATATTTGAATGCACGCAGTATAAGAAATAAAATGGACAATCTTGAAATTCAGCTACAGATTGGCAAACATGACGTTGTGGCCATCCCTGAAATTTGGCTAAAGGATGGCTGTCATTGGGAGCTGAACATCCAAGGATGTACGATTTATTGGAAAGATAAGAAATAATAATAAACCATTAGAAAGGGATGACATAGGATCGGAAGGTGTAGAGTCTCTATAGGGTGAGGTGAGAAATGGCAAGGGTAAAAGGACCCTAATGGCAGTTGTATACAGGCCTTCATTCAGCAGCCAGGTTGTGGATTACAAATTACAGCAGGAGATAAAAAAAAGACGTGTCAGAAAGGCAATATCATGATAATCGTTGGGGATTTTAACATGTAAGTGGATTGGGAAAACCAGGCCAGAACTGGACCTCGAGAGAGAGAATTTGAGGAATATCTAAGGGATGGCTTTTTAGAACAGCTTGTTGTTGAGCCCACAAGGGGATCGGTCGTGCTGGATTTGGTGTTGTGCAATGATCTGGAGATGATAAGAGAGCTTAAGTTTAAGGAACCCTTAGGGAACAGTGATCACAATATGATCGAGTTCACATTGAAATTTGAGAAGGAGAAACTAAATTCTAATGTGTCGGTATTTCAGTGGAATAAAAGAAATTACAATGGCATGTCACAATGGCGGGGGGATAGGGAGCAAGGGTGGACCCAAATGCAAGACACATCTTGTGAGGTTAATTAAATTTAGTTTATTGTTCGATATCAGGAGAGCTAGGCAGGAGCAGGAGTAGTGAATTGGACAAGGACTCAGGACTACAACTAGGCTGGGGCCAAGAGTCTGGGCTTGGACTCGGAATCGGCTCCCAGAACTAGAGGAGACATGAAGAGGCTAGGGTATGGACTCCGAGCCCGAGACTGGGCAAGGACCCAGTACCTGGGTCTTGCCTCGGGCTCGGACCCCAGAACCAGGCATGGACATGACATGGGCTAGGGAGAGGAGGAACATGGGAACACAGAGCCTTGGTCTCGGGAGAGCAGGTACATGGAACCATGGACACATACACAGAACACAGAGTCGGGACCCCTTCTTGGGTACAGGACATAGGGCTGGAACTCACACACAGAACAGAGAGCCGGGACCCCTCCTTGGGTACAGGACATAGGGCCGGGACTCATGACCCTCCGCGGGGCAACGGCAAGACGGCCTGACTTACCCCACGGAGGCGAGGACAAGACAAGACAAGACACGACTTTCTGCGGGGCAACGGCAAGACGGCCTGACTTACCCCACGGAGGTGAGGACCAGACAAGACAAGACATGACCCTCCGCGGAGCAACGGCAAGACGGCTTGACTTACCCCACGGAGGCGAGGACAAGACAAGACAAGACCAACACGAATGAACACCGGACTGTACCTATCTAGCTCCGGCGATGGAACTAGACCGAAGTGCAGGTGGGGGCTGCAGACGAGGGCTAGAGGTGAGAGGGGCAGAGAAGGGATTTAGACAAGGGGGTAGGACAGGAATCACAGACCGCCAAGGCCAGGACTTGACTTAGTGCTTGAATGCCGCCAGGGCCAGGACTTGATTTGGTGCTAGAATGCTGCCAGGACCAGGACTTGACTTAGTGCTTGAATGCCACCAGGGCTAGGACTTGACTTGGTGCTAGAATGCTGCCAGGGCCAGGTCTTGACTTGGTGCTAGAATGCTGCCAGGGCCAGGTCTTGACTTGGTGCTTGAATGCCGCCAGGGCCAGGACTTGACTTGGTGCTTGAATGCCGCCAGGGCCAGGACTTGACTTGGTGCTTGAATGCTGCCAGGGACAGGACTTGACTTGGTGCTAGAATGCCACCGGAGCCAGGACATGACTTGGAGCCTCCGGGTAGTGGCGAGCTCTCAACTCGGCCCGGGAACAGAAGATAGCGGTTCTTGATTCCCTCTGGCGGGTTAGCTGACGGACCCACCTTGATGAGGAAACTTTGCAGGCTCACTTTGGCAAGATAACTGGACTGGGTTGCTCCGGTGAGGAAGGGCGAATTACCAGCACTCACTTCGGCAGAGACTAGCCTTGCTCCGGCCAGATGACATTGGCATGCCGTGACTTTGCAGACGCTCTCGCACCGAACGGCTGAAAGCCAGAGACTATAAACTACCGGTTCAGTCGAGCGTTAATTGCCTCTAATCACCAAAGTCGAGGGACATGGGAAAACAGGGAACCAACGGTCTGGATCGTAACCTAAACAAGGTAAATTTAAAGGGACCCCGATCCGGACCATGACATGGCATGAGAGGGGAACTGGCCAAAGTTGACTGGAAAGGGACACTAGCAGGAAGGACAGCAGAGCAGAAATGGCTGGAGTTTCTGTGAAAAATGAGGGAAGTGCAAGACAGATATATTCCAACTAAGCAGAAATTTTCGAATGGAACTAGGACACGACCGTGGCTAACAAGTGAAGTCAGAGGCAAAGTAAAAGCAAAAGAGAGGGCATACAAGGAAGTCAGAGCTCGTGGGAAGATAAAGGATTGGGAAGCTTCTAAAGATTTGCAGAAGGAAACTAAGAAGGTCGTTAGCAAGGAAAAGATGAATTATGAAAGGAAGCTGGTGATTAATATCGGAGAAGGTATTACAGACTTCAAACCACCTGGTACTGTGCCCACTTCCAGCTTTGCTTCCCTCCCTGATGAGCTCAATTTCTTCTGCACTCGCTTTGACCGAGAGAACAAGGAGGTCGCCCTCAAAGCGGATCTCCCACCTGGTGAACTGCCTCTCTCACTTTCCACCTCCGATGTTCGCGCCACCCTGAGCAGGGTGAATGTACGGAAGGCAGCTGGCTGGATGGAATAACTGGCAGTGTGCTCAGAGTCTGTGCAGGGCAGTTAGCCAGGGTCTTCACAGACATTTTTAATCTGTCCCTGGCTGGCCCAGGCAGTTGTCCCAACAAGCTTCAAGATCGCCACCATTATGCCAGTGCCGAAGTATTCCACTGCCACGGGCCTGAATGACTTCCACCCAGTTGCACTCATCCCCATCATTGCAAAGTGCTTTGAGAGACTGGTTCTATCACATCTGAAATCCTGTCTGCCCTCTACCCTGGACCCCCATCAATTTGCCTATCGCACCAACAAGTCAAGAGGGTGCCAACTCCACGGCATCTCACTCTGCCCTGACCCACCTGGACAGCCCCAACTCTTACGTCAGAATGCTTGTTCATTGACTTTACTTCAGCATTCAATACTGTGATCCCCTCCAAGCTGATCGCCAAACTTCGCCAGTGGTATCAGCTCATCTCTCTGCAATTTGACCTTGGACTTTCTGGCTAACAGACCCCAATCTGTTAAATTAGACAACCTCTCCTCCTCCATTCTCACCTTGAATACCAGCATGCCTCAAGGCTGTGTGCTGAGCCCTCTTCTGTACTCCCTTTTCACCTATGACTGCGTTCCTGTACATGGTTCTAACTCCATAATCAGGTTTACAGACGACACCACAGTGGTTGGCCTGATCAGCAAGGATGACGAGACGGCCTACAGCGACGAGGTCTAGCATATGGCCGATAACAACCTGGCCCTTAACACCCAGAAGACCAAGGAGATTATTGTGGACTTCAGGCATGCTAGGAGCCACACTCATGTCCCCATCTACATCCACAGAGCTGTAGTGGAGCGTGAATCAAGCTTAAAATTCCTTGGTGTCCACATTTCCGATGATCTCACCTGGTCCTTTAACTTCTCCATCCTGATCAAAAAGGCACAACAGCGCCTTTATTTCCTGCGGAGCACCAGGAAAGCTCACCTCTGTCCCAGGATACTGACGGACTTTTACCGTTGTACTATTGAGAGCATACTCACTAACTGCATCTCAGTGTGGTATGGCAATTGTCCCGTATCCGACCGCAAAGCAATCCAGCGTGTGGTGAAAACTGCCCAGCGGATTATCGGCACCCAATTGGCCACCATTGAGAACATCTACCATAAATGCTGCCTGGGCAGGGCGAAAAGCATTATCAAGGATGCATCTCACACTAACCATGGACGTATATAACCATATAACAATTACAGCACAGAAACAGGCCATCTCGGCCCTTCTAGTCCGTGCCGAACTCTTACTCTCACCTAGTCCCACTGACCTGCACTCAGCCCATAACCCTCTATTCCTTTCCTGTCCATATTATCTATCCAATTCAACTTTAAATGACAACATCAAACCTGCCTCAACCACTTCTGCTGGAAGCTCGTTCCACACAGCTACCACCCTCTGAGTAAAGAAGTTCCCCCTCATGTTACCCCTAAACTTTTGCCCTTTAACTGTCAACTCATGTCCTCTTGTTTGAATCTCCCCCACTCTCAATGGAAAAAGCCTATCCATGTTGACTCTATCAATCCCACTCATAATTTTAAATACCTCTATCAAGTCCCCCCTCAACCTTCTATGCTCTAAACAATAAAGACCTAAGTTGTTCAACCTTTCTCTGTAACTTAGGAGATGAAACCCAGGCAACATTTTAGTAAATCTCTTCTGTACTCTCTCAATTTTATTGACATCCTTCCTATAATTTGGTGACCAGAACTGTACACAATTCTATTTATCCTACATATATCCTACACCTTCCTCATTTTCCCAGAAACACGCCATTGCTGCTCTAATGACATTCCTGCCAGCAGATAGATAGATAGATAGATAGATATAGTTTATTAATCCCGAGGGAAATTTGGTTTTGTTACAGCCGCACCAACCAAGAATAGAGCGTAAATATAGCAATACAAAAAACCCCAACAATCAAACAACAAAATGCAAAACTGTGCCAGATGGAAATAAGTCCAGGACCAGTCTATTGGCTCAGGGTGTCTGACCCTCCACGGGAGGAGCTGCACGTTCGATGGCCACAGGCAGGAACAACCTCCCGTTCCACCAAGTGTTGTATCATGGTGGAATGTGGCCGAAGTCCACATTCGGCCACATTCCACCAAAGCTCCTTCCAATTTACTTTGGCCAACTCCTCTCTCACACCACTGTAATTTCCCTTACTCCACTGAAACACTGCTACGTCAGACTTCACTTTCGCCCTATCAGATTTCAAGTTGAACACAATCATATTGTGATCACTGGTTCCTGTCATATCCTTCTACTGATTTGATGCCATTCTTTACTCTTTACATTAGAAGAGGCGTAAGAAAAAATAAGTTACCTCAAACAGTGTAACAAGAGGGGGTCATCACTTTCCCAGCTATAGGTTGACTCATTATAGAGCCTAATTGGCAAGGGTAAGAATCTTATATAGTTCTACTTGGAGCAGCACAGCTGTCTTAGTCTATGACTAAAAGTGCTCATCCGTTCAGCCAAGGTGGCATGCAGAAGGTGAGAAACATTGTCTAGAATTGCCAGTATTGTCTGTCCTTTCCTGTGTTCTACCGCAATCTCTAGTGAGTCCAATTTGACTCCTATTACATAGTCAGCCTTTCTAACCAGTTTACTGAACCTGTTGGCATCACCAGTGTTGATGCCATTGCCCCAGCACACTACCGCATAGAATATTGTACTGGTGATATCAGACTGGTAGGACATGTGAAGCAGAGGCCAGCATACTCCAAAGGAACTCAGGCTCCTCGGGACATAGAGGCAATTCTGGCCCTTCTTCTGTACACTGCCTCTGTGTTGGTGCTCCACTCAAGTCTGTCATCCATGTGCACATCCAGCGTGGCTGAGGGATTGGAGCAGGGGGCAGGGATTCAAGTTTTTGGATCATTGGGACCTCTTTTGGCGCAGGTGTGACCTGTACAAAAAGGATGGGTTACACTTGAATCCTAGGGGGACCAATATCCTGGCGGGGAGATTTGCAAGGGCTATTGAGGAGACTCCAAACTAGAATGGTTGGGGGGTGGGAATCAAATTAAAGAGACTAGGAGAGAGGAGGTTAGTTCACAAATAGAGAAAGCTAGTAGACAGTGTGTGAGGGAGGATAGGCAGGGGACAGAGATCAGGAGCACTCAGACCAAAGATGTAGGGGACAAGGAAGAGAAAGATAACAAAGTTGTTTGCTCCATTAAAGATAGAAAGAGAGTAAGAGGTGGAGAGTTTCTTAAATGCATCTATTTTAATGCTAGGAGCATTGTAAGAAAGGTGGATGAGCTTAGAGCATTGATTGATACCTGGAAATATGGTGTTGTAGCTATTAGTGAAACATGGTTGCAGGAGGGGTGTGATTGGAAACTAAATATTCCAGGATTTCGTTGCTTCAGGTGTCATAGAATAGGAGGGGCAAGAGGGGGAGGTGTTGCATTGCTTGTCAGAAAAAATATAACAGCAGTGCTCTGGCAGGATAGACCATAAGACAAAGGAGCAGAAGTAGGCTATTCGGCCCATCGAGTCTGCTCCGCCATTTTATCATGAACTGATTCATTTTCTCCTATTTAGTCCCACTCCCCCGCCTTCTCACCATAACCTTTGATGCCCTGGCTACTCAGATACCTATCAATCTCTGCCTTAAATACACCCAATGACTTGGCCTCCACTGCTGCCCGTGGCAACAAATTCCATAGATTCGCCACCCTCTGACTAAAAAAATTTCTTCGCATTTCTGTTCTGAATGGGCGCCCTTCAATCCTTAAGTCATGCCCTCTCGTACTAGACTCCCCCATCATGGGAAACAACTTTGCCACATCCACTCTGTCCATGCCTTTTAACATTCGAAATGTTTCTATGAGGTCTCCCCTCATTCTTCTAAACTCCAAGGAATACAGTCCAGTATCCAATAGATTAGTGGACTCATCTAGGGAGGCTATTTGGGTGGAATTGAGGAATAGGAAAGGTGTAGTGATGCTTATAGGGGTGTATTATAGACCACCTAATGGGGAGCGAGAACTGGAGGAGCAAATTTGTAAGGAGATAGAAGATATTTGTAGTAAGCCCAAGGTTGTGATTGTGAGAGATTTTAGTTTTCCACACATAGACTGGGAAGCCCATTCTGTAAAAGGGCTGGATGGTTTGGAGTTTGTCAAATGTGTGCAAGATAGTTTTTTGCAGCAATACATAGAGGTACCAACTAGAGAAGGGGCAGTGTTGGATCTCCTGTTAGGGAATAAGGCAGGGCAGGTGACGGAGGTATGTGTTGGGGAGCACTTCGGGTCCAGTGATCACAATACCATTAGTTTCAATATAATTATGGAGAAGGATAGGACTGGACCCAGGGTTGAGATTTTTGATTGGAGAAAGGCTAACTTTGAGGAGATGCGAAAGGATTTAGGAGGAGTGGATTGGGGCAATTTGTTTTATGGGAAGGATGTAATAGAGAAATGGAGGTCATTTAAAGGTGAAATTTTGAGGGTACAGGATCTTTATGTTCCTGTTAGGATGAAAGCAAAGGTTAAAAGTTTGAGAGCCATGGATTTCAAGGGATATAGGAAACTTGGTTCAAAAAAAGAGAGGGATTTACAATAAATATAGGCAGCTTGGAGCTAATGAGGTGCTCGAGGAATATAAAGAATGTAAAAAGAATCTTAAGAAAGAAATTAGAAAAGCTAAAAGAAGATATGAGGCAGCTTTAGCAGGTAAGGTGAAAATAAATCCAAAGGGTTTCTACAGTTATATAAATAGCAAAAGGATAGTGAGGGATAAAATTGGTCCCTTAGAGAATCAGAGTGGATGGCTATGTGCGGAGCCAAAAGAGATGGGGGAGATTTTGAACAATTTCTATTCTTCAATATTCACTAAGGAGAAGGATATTGAATTATGTAAAGTAAAGGAAACAAGAAGGGTAGTTATGGAAAGTATGATGATTAAAGAAGAGGAAGTACTGGTGCTTTTAAGGAATATAAAAGTGGATAAGTCTCCGGGTCTGGATAAGATATTCCCTAGGACCTTGCGGGAAGTTAGTGTGGAAATAGCAGGGGTTCTGACAAAATTTTTCAAATGTCATTAGAAACGGGGATGGTGACGGAGGATTGGCGTATTGCTCATGTGGTTCCATTGTTTAAAAAGGGTTCTAAGAGTAAACCTGGCAATTATCGGCCTGTGAGTTTGACGTCAGTAGTGGGTAAATTGATGGAAAGTATTCTTAGAGATGATATATATATTTATCTGGATAGACAGGGTCTGATTAGGAACAGTCAACATGGATTTGTGCGTGGAAGGTCATGTTTGACAAATCTTATTGAATTTTTTGATGAGGTTACTAGGAAAGTTGACGAGGGTAAAGCGGTGGATGTTGTCTATATGGACTTCAGTAAAGCCTTTGACAAGGTTCCACATGGAAGGTTAGTTAGGAAGGTTCAATCGTTAGGCATTAATATCGAAGTAGTAAAATGGATTCAGCAGTGGCTGGATGGGAGATGCCAGAGAGTAATGGTGGATAACTGTGTGTCAGATTGGAGGACGGTGTGTAGCGGTGTGCCTCAGGTATCTGTACTGGGTCCAATGTTGTTTGTCATAAATATTAATGATCTGGATGATGGGGTGGTAAATTGGATTAGTAAGTATGCAGATGATACTAAAATAGGTTTTCAAAGCTTGCAGAGAGATTTAGGCCAGTGAGAAGACTGGGCTGAACGATGGCAGATGGAGTTTAATGCTGAAAAATGTGCGGTGCTACATTTTGGTAGGACTAATCAAAATAGGACATACATGGTAAATGGTAGGGCATGGAAGAATGCAGTAGAACAGAGGGATCTAGTAATAATAGTGCATAGTTCCCTGGAGGTGGAATCTCATGTGGATAAGGTGGTGAAGAAAGCTTTCGGTTTGCTGGCCTTTATAAATCAGAGCATTGAGTATAGGAGTTGGGATGTAATGTTGAAATTGTATAAGAAATTGGTAAGGCCAAATTTGGACTATTGTGTACAGATCTGGTCACCGAATTATAGGAAAGATGTCAATAAAATTGAGAGAGTACAGAGGAGGTTCATTAAAATGTTTCCTGGGTTTCATCTCCTAAGTTACAGAGAAAGGTTGAACAAGTTAGGTCTTTATTCTTTGGAGAGTAGAAGGTTGAGAGGGGACTTGATAGAGGTGTTTAAAATTATGAGGGGGATTGATAGAGTTGACGTGGATAGGCTTTTTCCATTGAGAGTGGGGGAGATTCAAACAAGAGGACATGAGTTGAGAGTTAAAGGGCAAAGCTTTAGGGGTAACATGAGGGGGAACCTCTTTACTCAAAGAGTGGTAGCTGTGTGGAACAAGCTTCCAGCAGAAGTGGTTGAGGCAGGTTTGATGTTGTCGTTTAAAGTTAAATTGGATAGATATATGGACAGGAAGGGAATGGAGGGTTATGGGCTGAGTGCAGGTCGGTGGGACTAAGTGAGAGTAGGAGTTCGGCACGGACTAGAAAAGCCGAGATGGCCTGTTCCCGTGCTGTAATTGTTATATGGTTACTTGTAGGTCCTTTTCAAAGAATTCCAAGAGATTTGAAAGGCAGGATTTTTCTTTGAAGAAACCATGCAGTCTATGGCCTATTTTATCATGTGCCTCATCATTAATAATCCTCTCAAACACCTTTCCAACCACTGAGGTCAGAGTAACTGGTCTATAGTTTCCTTTCTTGTGCCTCTCTCCATTCTTGAAGAGTGGAGTAACATCTGCAACTTTTCACTTCTGGAACCATTCCAGAATCTAGTGATTCTTGTAAGATCATTACTAATGCCTCCATGATCCCTTCAGCCACCTCATTCTGAACTCTGGGGTGTGTATCATTTCATCCAGGTGACTTATCTAACTTTCGGTTTCCCAAGAACTTTCTCTCTAGTTATGGTAACTTCACAAACTTCAGGCACCTCTGAAATCTGGAACTTCCACCATACTGCTACTGTCTTCCATCATGAAGACTGATCCAAAATACCTATTCAGTTTGTCTACTATTTCATTGTCCCTCATTACTACCTCGCCCGTAGTATTTCACAGTGGTCTGATATCCACTCTCAACTCTTTTACACTTTATGTATATGAAGAAATTTTTGGTACCTTCCTTAACATTATTGCCTAGCTTACCTTCCTACTCCTTCTTTACCTTCACAATGACTGTTTTAGTTGCCTTCTGTTGGTTTTTAAAAACCTCCCAATCCTCTAGCTTCCCACTACTTTTTGCTCTATTATATACACTCTTTTTGGCTTTTATGCTGGTTTTGATTTCTCTTGTTAGCCACAGTGGTGTCATCTTTCCTTTAGAATACTCCTTCCTCTTTGTGATGGATATATTCAGAGTTATATGTACGTCCTTTCTGGTTGTGGCCTGCCTGTGGCCATCAAACTTTACAACTCCTCCCTTGGAGGGTCAGACACCCTGAGCCAATAGGCTGGTCCTGGACTTATTTCATAATTTACTGGCATAATTTACAACTATTTATGTTTCTATTACTATTTATTATTTATGGTGCAACTGTAACGAAAACCAATTTCCCCCGGGATCAATAAAGTATGACTATGACTATGTTAATGTAATCTCACTCTGAGATACCGGTTTCAATTTTTCTCACTCTCAGGATCTGGTTTAATTTGATCACACTTCGAGGATCTGGTTTAATTTATTTTCATCGTGAGACTCTGTGTTAAATTAATCTCACTCTGGTGACATGATTTATTTAAATCTCACTCTGTGGACCAGGTTTAATTTTATGCAACCTGAGACCATGGTTTAATTTGATTTCAATATGAGGATCTGCTTTAAATTATTCTCACTCAAATGATCAGGTTTAGCTTAATCTCATGTTGAATAGCTGGCCTAATTAAATCTCACCTTGATGATCTTACTCTCAGGAACTGGTTTAATTTTAATTTATTTTGAGGATCTGGGTTAGTTTAATCTCACTCTTAGACTCAATTTTAAGCAAGCAAGTAAGTTTATTTGTATAGCACTTTTCAAACACAAGTCAGTTCAAAGTGCTTTACTAAGTGCTTTAAATTAATCTCAAATTCTATGGCTCTGTTTTAATTCAATCTCACTCCAAAACTCAAGTTTAATTTAATGGCAATCGAGATTCTGGGATAATTTTGATCTCATTCTGTGGAAAAAAATTTAATTTAAATTTCACTCTGGGAATATGGATTATTTAAATCTCACTGTGAGACTTGGGTTTAATTTAATCTAGATCTAAAGATGTGGTTTAATTTCTTCACACTCAGACTCTGGTATTAATAAATCTCACTCTGAGACATTGATTTAATTTACTCTCACTCTGGTGTACGGGTTTATTTAATTTAATCTCACTCTGAGGATTGGGATTAATATAATCTCTCTCTGAGAAACTCTTTCAATTTAACCATACTCTGAAACACTGGTTTAATTTAATCTCATTCTCAGGGACTGGTTTAATGTTTCCTCATTTGAGGATCTTTTTAATTTACTCTGACTCTGAAAATCTGATTTAGTTTAAACTGACTACCAGGATCTGGTTTAATTTAATATCACTCTGAGACCCTGGTTTAATTTACTCTCTCTCTCTCTCTCTCTCTCTGAGACACTACTTTAAATTTATCTCATCAGATGATGCAGTTTATTTAAACCTCACTCTGGATCTGATTTCACTTAATCTAATTTAATCTCATTCAGACTGTGTTTTAATTTAATCTCATTGAGACTCTTGTTCAGTTCAAAGGTTTCAAAGATATATTTAATGTCAGAAAAACGTATACAATATACATCCTGAAATGCTTTTTCTTTGCAATCATCCACGAAAACAGAGGAGTGCCTCAAAGAATGAATGACAGGTAAATGTTAGAACCCCAAAGTCCCCCCCAGCTCCCCTCCCTCCCACGCGTAAGCGGCAGCAAGCAATGATCCCCCCTCCCTCCATCGGCAAAAAAAACATCGGCACCCACCACCGAGCACTCAAATGTGCAGTCAAAGTAACAGCAAAAACAAACTTGTAGTACCCCAAAGACTACACGTTCACCCAGTATTCGACATACCACAGGCTCTCTCTCTCTCCCTAATAAAGGAGAAAGAGGTGTCTCCATTTCACAGCGAGAGGGGAGACATAACAAACAACTCGCTGGTTTACGATGTTAAAACTCCGTTGCATTGCTTTTTCCGAGCTCTGTGCCCAAAGATCTTGGGTCTCTGGACACACAGCCAGAGATCTTCTGGCTCCCTGACACACCGGTCTGTCGGGACACCGACCTTCAATCTGCCCGTCTCCAGAGCCCCGAGGTCCTCGGCCTCCAAAAGCGAGCTGAACTCTTGGGCTGCGCCTTAGGCATGTTCAATAAATTTAATGTCAATCTGAGGATCTGTTTAATTTAATCTCTCTCTCAGGATCTGGTTTCATTTTATCTCATTTTGAGGATCTGTTTTACATTCATCTCACTCTGAGGATCTGATTTAATTAAATCAGAGTCTCAGAGTGAGATTAAATCTATCACTCTGGTTTAATTTCATCTCTGTCTGTCTGGTTTAAATTGATCTCTGTCTGAGGATCTGGTTTAATTTAATCCTACCCTCAGGATATGATTGAATTTAATCTCACTCTGAGGATATGGTTTAATTTAATCTCAATTTGAAAATCCGGTTTGAAACATCGAAACATAAAAATCTACAGTACATTACAGGTCCTTCAGCCCACAATGTTGTGCTGACCATGTACCCAGCTTGAGAAACTGCCGAGAATTTCCCTACCGCATAGCCCTCAATTTCTCTGAGCTCCATGTATCTATCTCAGAGTATCTTAAAAGACCCTTCTTCTCCTTCATGTGCCTTGCATGTTATGCGCTTGGGCGATCATGGCTCTCCACGTCGAACAATCCCGCGCAGCATCAATTATATCTCGCGTACTTAGATCTGTTAGTTCTTTCACAGTGTCCATATATTTTCATCCTTGCCTTCCTCTAGCGCATTTCCCAGGCATATGGCCTTGTAATGTAAGGCATTCTATTCCTTCCTTTCTGATGACACGGCCCAGGAATTTAAGTTTCCTCTCGTTTAATGTTCTCACTAAAGATCTTTTTGTATGGGCACGAGGATGTGTGTGGCTGTGTGAGTGTGTGAATACGTGTGTGAGAGTGTGTGTAAGTATGTGTATCTGTGACCGTGTGTGTAATTGTGTGTATGAGAGACAGAGTGTGTGTTATGTGATTGTGAGTATTGTGTGAGAGTGTGCCCGTGTGTGGGTGTGAGTATATGCGTGTGTGTGGTTGTGTGTGAAAGTGCATGTGAGTGTGTGTGTGTGAGCATGTGTGTCTGAGAGTGTGTTTGACTGTAGCTGTATGTGAGTGCGGTTGTGTGTGTGCTCATGTGTGGCTGCAGCTGTACGTGCATCTGTGAGAGTGTGTGTAAGAATGTATTTGAGCGCGAGTATGAGTGAGTGTGTGTGAGTCTGGCTGTGTTTTTACGTGTGTGTGTGTGTGTGTGTGTGTGTGTGTGTGTGTGTGTGTGTGTGTATGTGAGTGTGTGTGCTTATGAATTTGCACCTTTCAGCTGATTATTATTTCACTGTGATGGTATTTAACTCCATTCTTTTCTTCGTAGTGCTTTTCGAAACTGAAGCGAAGCACAGCACCGTTTCGCTGCCTGCTTGCAATAGGCCTTGCCGGATAAATTGGACTATCGAGTCAACTGACTCCGAAGACTAGCAGTATTCGTTTTATATTTAGTTATTCATTTCAGTAGCAGTGTTGATTTTGTTTTTTTTCCATTTTAGTTAACGGCACCGTTTGCCCGAATGTTTATTGTATTCTTTTCCCTTTAACACTGTTTGCATTAAAGTCTGTTAACTATTGACCTGCTTCAGTGTGTCTCACTCCGCACTTGGGCCACATCTGAACGTAATGACAGCAGGTCTCAACCACATAAAGATGGACGCAGCAGAGAGAAGGAGCAGCTGACCTTGGCTGTGAGATTCATTGGTCAGGCAGGGGACAAACGATAGGCAATGGAATCTGTTCTCAGTGAAGTTGAGCCAGAAGTCCTAGTCCACATTGGTACCAATGCCATAAATAGAAAAAGGGAGGAGGTTCTGAAGAAAGAATTCAGGGAGTTGGGTAGGAAGCTGAAAAGCAAGACCTCCAGGGTAGTAATCTCAGGATTGCTGCCTGTGCCACGTGCTAATGAGCACAAGAATAGCATGATCAGGCATATTAATGCATGGCTGAGAGACTGGTGAAGGGGGCAGGGCTTCAGATTCCTGGATCATTGGGGCCTCTTCTGGGGGAGATATCACCTGTACAAAAAGGACGGGTTACACCTGAAGCCAAAGGGGTCCAATATCCGAGCAGGCAGGTTTAATAGAGCTGTTAGAGAGGGTTTAAACTAATTTGGCAGGGGGATGGCAACTGGAATGATACGGTTGAGGAAGGGGAAAACAGAAATAAATCAAAGAAAGCATGCAACAGAGACGATAGAAAGGACAAGCAGGAGATGAGGCACAATCACAGCCAGTGGAAAGAGTTACAGGGCAAGCCAGCGAGCATTGTGAGGGTCATGTTTTTTGACTTCTCCAGTGCGTTCAATACCATCCGCCCTGCTCTGCTGGGGGAAGAACCTGACAGTGATGCAGGTGGATGCTCCGCTGGTATCATGGATTCTTGATTACCTGACTGGCAGACCACAGTACGTGTGCTTGCAACATTGTGTGTCCGACAGAGTGATCAGCAGCACTGGGGCTCCACAGGGGATTGTCTTGTCTCCCTTTCTCTTCACCATTTACACCTCGGACTTCAACTACTGCACAGAGTCTTGTCATCTTCAGAAGTTTTCAGATGACTCTGCCATAGTTGGATGGATCAGCAAGGGAGATGAGATCGATTACAGGGCTACTGTAGGAAACTTTGTCACATGGTGTGAGCAGAATTATCTGCAGCTTAATGTGAAAAAGACTAAGGAGCTGGTGGTAGACCTGAGGAGAGCTAAGGTACCGGTGACCCCTGTTTCCATCCAGGGGGTCAGTGTGGACATGGTGGAGGATTACAAAAACCTGGGGATACGAATTGACAATAAACTGGACTGGTCAAAGAACACTGAGGCTGTCTACAAGAAGGGTCAGAGCTGTCTCTATTTCCTGAGGAGACTGAGGTCCTTTAACATCTGCCGGACGATGCTGAGGATGTCCTACGAGTCTGTGGTGGCCAGTGCTATCATGTTTGCTGTTCTGTGCTGGGGCAGCAGGCTGAGGGTAGCAGACACCAACAGAATCAACAAACTCATTCATAAGGCCAGTGATGTTGTGGGGATGGAACTGGACTCTCTCACGTCTGAAAAGAGGATGCTGTCTAAATTGCATGCCATCTTGGTCAATGTCTCCCATCCACTACATAATGTACTGGGTGCATACAGGAGTACATTCAGCCAGAGACTCATTCCTCCAAGATGCAGCACAGAGCATCATAGGAAGTCATTCCTGCCTGTGGCCATCAAACTTTACAACTCCTCCCTTGGAGGGTCAGACACCCTGTGCCGATAGGCTGGTCCTGGACTTATTTCATAATTTACTGGCATAATTTACATATTACTATTTAACTATTTATGGTTCTATTACTATTTATTATTTATGGCGCAACTGTAATGAAAACCAATTTCCCCCTGGGATCAATAAAGTATGACTATGACTACAGAGTCATCGTGCAGTTAAAACAGAAAACAACAAATACTGGGATGAAAGTGTTATATTTGAATGCACGTAGCACAAGAAATAAAATGGACAATCTTGAAATTCAGCTACCATTGGAAGTTGAATTTGGATAGCTGCCATTGGGAGCTGAACGTCCAAGTATATACGGTGTATCAGAAAGATAGATTAGTAGGCAGAGGGGGTGGTGTGGCCCTGTGTCTAAGAAATAATATTAAATCATTACAAAGGGATGGCATAGGATCAGAAGGTGTAGAGTCTCCATGGGTTGAGTTAAGAAATGACATGGGTAAAAGGACCCTAATGACAGTTGTATACCGAGCTCCAAGCAGCAGCCGGGATGTGGATTACAAGTTACAGCAGGAGATAGAAAAGGCGTGTCAGAAGGGCAATGTGATGATAATCATTGGGATTTTAACATGAAAGTGGGAAAACCAAGCCATTACTGGATCTCAAGAGAGAGAATTTGTAGAATGTCTAAGGGATGGCTTTTCAGAACAGCTTGTTGCTGAGCCCACTAGGGGATCAGCTGTGCTGGATTGGGTGTTGTGCAATGATCCAAAGGTGATTAGACAGTTTAAGGTTAAGGAACACTTAGGGAACAGTGATCACAATATGATTGAGTTCACTTTGAAATCTGAGAAGGAGAAACTAAATTCCATTGTGTTGGTATTTCAGTGGAAGAAAGAAAATTAAACTGGCCAAAGTTGACTGGAAAGGGACACTAGCAGGAAGGACAGCAGAGGAGCAATGGCTGGAGTTTCTGCGAAAAATGAAGAAAGTGCATGACAGATATATTCCAAATAAGAAGAAATTTTTGAATGTAAGAAGTGAAATCAGAGCCAAAGTAAAAGCAAAAGAGAGGGCATACAAGGAAGTCAAAGCTAGTGGGAAGATAGAGGATTGGGAAGCTTTTAAATCTTGCAGAAGGGAACTAAGAAGGTAATTAGGAAGGAAAAGATGAATTATGAAAGTAAGTTGGTGACTAATATCAAAGAAGATACTAAAAGCTTTTACAAGTATATAAAGGGGAAAAAAGAATTGAAGGTAGATATAGGACCAATAGAAAATGACGCTGGAGATATTGTAACTAGAGACACAGAGATGGCAGAGGAACTGAGTGCATATTTTGCATCAGTCTTCACAGTGGAAGATATCTGCGGTATACTGGACATTCAAAAGTGTCAGGGAAGTGAAGTTTGTGCAATGAAAATTACAACTGAGAAGGTGCTCAGGAGGCTTAATGGTCTGAGGGTGGATAAATCTCCTGGAGCTGCTGGAGTGGACCCTTGGGTTCTGAAGAAAGTAGCTGGAGAGATTGTGGCGACATTAACGATGATCTATCAAGAATCGATAAATTCTAGCATTGTACCAGATGATTGGAAAATTGCAAATGTTACTCTGCTATTAAAGAAGGGTGGGAGGCAGCAGAAGGGAAACTATAGACCTCTTAGCCTGACATCAGTTGCTGGGAATTTGTTGGAATCAATTGTTAGGGATGTGATTACGGAGTATCTGGAGGCACATGACAAGATAGGCCAAAGCCTGGATGGTTTTCTGAAAGGAATATCCTGCCTGACTAACCTATTGCAATTTTTTGAGGAAATTACAAACAGGGTACACAAAAAAGATGCAGTGGATGTGCTAAACTTGGATTTTCAGAAGACCTTTGACATGGTGTCACACATGAGACTGCTTAGCAAGGTAAGAGTCCATGGAATTACAGGGAAGATACTAGCATGGGTGGAGCATAAAACAGAGAGTGAGAATAAAAGGATCCTATTCTGGCTGGCTGCCGGTTACCAGTGGAGTTCCACAGGGGTCGGTGTTGGGACTGCTGCTTTTTACAATGTATGTCAATGATTTGGACTATGGGATTAGTGGATTTGTGGCTAAATTTGCCAATGATACAAAGATAAGTGGAGGAGTGGGTAATGTTGAGGAAACAGAGAGCCTGCAGAGAGTCTTAGATAGTTTAGGATAATGGGCAAAGAAGTGGCAAATGAAATACAATGTTGGAAAGTGTATGGTCATGCACTTTGGTGGAAGAAATAAACGGGCAGACTATTCTTGAGATGGGGAGAGAATTCAAAAAAAATGCAGGTATGCAAAGGGACTTTGGAGTCCTTGTGCAAGATACTCTAAAGGTTGAGTTGGTGGTGAAGAAAGTGAATGCAATGTTGGCATTCTTTTCTAGAGTGATGTGATGTTGAGGATCTATAAGGTACTTGTAAGACCACATGGAGTATTGTGTGCAGTTTTGGGCTCCTTATTTTAGAAAGGATATACTGACTTTGGAGAGGGTTCAGAGAAGATTCACAAGAATGTTTCCAAGAATAAAAGGGTTACCGTATAAGGAACATCTGGGAGTTCTTTGGCTGTATTCCATGGAGTTTAGGAGAATACTTTATACTTATATTGTCGCCAAACAATTGATACTAGAATGTACAACCATCACAGTGATATTTGATTCTGCGCTTCCCGCTCCCTGGATTACAAATCAATAGTAAATATTAAAAATTTAAATTATAAATCATAAATAGAAAATAGAAAAACGGAAAGTAAGGTAGTGCAAAAAAAAAAAGGAGAGGCATGTCCAGCTATTTGGAGGGTACGGCACAGATCCGGGTCAGGATCCATTCAGCAGTCTTATCACAGTTGGAAAGAAGCTGTTCCCAGATCTGGCCGTATGAGTCTTCAAGCTCCTGAACCTTCTCCCAGAGGGAAGAGGGATGAAAAGTGTGTTGGCTGGGTGGGTCGTGTCCTTGATTATCCTGGCAGCACTGCTCTGACAGCGTGCGGTGTAAAGTGAGTCCAAGGACGGAAGATTGGTTAGCGTGATGTGCTACGCCATGTTCACGATCTTCTGCAGCTTCTTTCGGTCTTGGACAGGACAACTTCCATACCACGTTGTGATGCACCCTAGAAGAATGTTTTCTACGGTGCATCTATAAAAATTAGTGAGGGTTTCAGGGGACAGGCCAAATTTCTTTAGTTTTCTCAGGAAGTAAAGGTGCTGGTGGGCCTTCTTGGCAGTGGACCCTGCTTGGCTGGACCAAGTCAGGTCATTTGTGATATTGACCCCGAGGAACTTAAAGCTTTTGACCTGCTCCACTTGCGCACCACCAATGTGAATTGGGTTGTGCGGTCCGCTACTCCTTCTGAAGTCAACAAATAAGGAGTTATCTCATAGAAACATTCCAAATGTTAAATGGCTTGAACAAATTAGAGATGGCAAAGTTATCTCCCATGGTAGGGGAGTCTAGGACAAGAGGGCACAACTTCAGGATTGAAGGACATCCATTTAGAACAGAGATGTGGAGAAAGTATGGTCAGAGGGTGGTAAATCTGTGGAATTTGTTGCCACGAGCAGCTGTGGATGCCAGATCAATGGGTGTATTTAAGGCAGTGATAGGCTGTTGATTTGCCAGGGCATCAAAGGGTATGGGGAGATGGCAGGGGATGGGGATGACTGGAAGAATTGGATAAGCCCATGATTGAATAGCGAAGCAGGCTCGATGGGCTGAATGGCCTACTTCTTCCTCTATATCTTACGGTCTTAAGTTACAGAAGCACTGAAGCAGATAATCTCGTGCCGACAAGCCCAGTCCCCATCTGGAGGAACAGGTATCATCCCTGGATGCAATGGTTAAAAAGCTCAACTCAGACAATTGGAGTAAGCTGACTGTGATTTCCGCACTAACAACCGCCGTCCATAAGCTCGCTGTGGACAGCCAGCGTCAGCTGACTGTCATTAACGTTCTCGCTAACGCAATTCAGCAGCCTCTAGCCACCTCAGTCCCACTCCCAGCATCTCGCAGGTCCTGCTTTTCTGCTGCCCCGACAATCTCTGCCTCTAATGCTCCCATCTGCACACCAGACCAGGACTGACTCCCACGAGCATACAGGAAACAGGCAGATATTCTGCTGATCCCGATGGTTGCAGGAAATTTATTGCCCAATGCAAACATGGCCATTAGATGTGTTGAAAGTTGTCTTCCACATATCCCCTTTTCTTATACGAATCAGATTATAAGCATTGCTCAGATCAATTTTGGAAAACATGGTTACTCCCTGGAGATGTTTGTATGTGTATACCTGAGTGTGGCCATCTCTGTGTGTGCATGAGTAAGTGAGAGTGTGTGTATGTGAGTATGACTGTGTGTGGGTTATTGTGTGTGCGAATATGTTTTGTGTACATGTGAGGAAGAAACAAGGGGATCTTTTCTGGTTGGCTGCCAGTGACTAGTGGTGTTCTTCAGGGGTCAATATTGGGACCCCTACTTTTTACATAGTTTGTCAATGATTTGGATAATGGAATTGATGGCTTTGTGGCAATGTTTGCGGATGATAGACTGGCAAATAATACCTTGGGTAAGAGTGACCATAATATGGTGGAATTCTTCATTAAGATGGAGAGTGACGTAGTTAATTCAGAAACAAAGGTTCTGAACATAAAGAAGGGTAACTTTGAAGGTATGAGACGTGAATTAGCTAAGATAGACTGGCAAATGATACTTAAAGGATTGACGGTGGATATGCAATGGGAAGCATTTAAAGATTGCATGGATGAACTGCAATAATTGTTCATCCCAGTTTGGCAAAAGAATAAATCAGGGAAGGTAGTGCAACCGTGGCTGACAAGGGAAATTAGGGATAGTATCAAGTCCAAAAAAGAAACATACCAATTAGACAGAAAAAGCGGCTCACCTGAGGACTGGGAGAAATTCAGAGTCCAGCAGAGGAGGACAAAGGGCTTAATTAGGAAAGTGAAAAAAGATTGTGAGAGAAAGCTGGCAGGGAACATAAAAACTGACTGTAAAAGCTTTATTAGATATGTGATGAGAAAACGATTGGTTAAGAAAAATGTAGGTCACTTACAGTCAGAAACAGGTGAATTGATCATGGGGAACAAGGACATGGCAGACCAATTGAATAACTACTTTGGTTCTGTCTTCACTAAGGAGGACATGAATAATCTTCTGGAAATAGTAGGGGACCGAGAGTCTAGTGAGACGGAGGAAGTGAAAGAAATACATGTTAGTAGGGAAGTGGTGTTAGGTAAATTAAAAGGATTAAAGGCAGATAAATCCCCAGGGCCAGATGGTCTGCATCCCAGAGTGCTTAAGGAAGTAGCCCAAGAAATAATGGATGCATTAGTGATAATTTTTCAAAACTCTTTAGATTCTGGATTAGTTCCTGAAGATTGGAGGGTGGATAATGTAACCCTGCTTTTTAAAAAAGGAGGGAGAGAGAAACCGGGGAATTATAGACCGGTTAGCCTAACATCGGTGGTGGGGAAAATGCTAGAGTCAGTTATCAAAAATGTGATAACAGCACATTTGGAAAGCGGTGAAATCATCGGACAAAGTCAGCATAGATTTGTGAAAGGAAAATCATGTCTGACGAATCTCATAGAATTTTTTGAGGATGTAACTAGTAGAGTGGATAGGGGAGAACCAGTGGATGTGGTATATTTGGATTTTCGAAAGGCTTTTGACAAGGTCCCACACAGAAGATTAGTGTGCAAACTTAAAGCACACGGTATTGGGGGTATGGTATTGATGTGGATAGAGAATTGGTTGGCAGACAGGAAGCAAAGAGTGGGAATAAACGGGACCTTTTCAGAATGGCAGGCGGTGACTAGTTGGGTACCGCAAGGCTCAGTGCTGGGACCCCAGTTGTTTACAATATATGGTAAAGAGTTAGACGAGGGAATTAAATGCAGCATCTTCAAATTTCCGGATGACATGAAGCTGGGCAGCAGTGTTAGCTGTCAGGAGGATGCTAAGAGGATGCAGGGTGACTTGGATAGATTAGGTGAGTAGGCAAATTCATGGCAGATGCAATTTAATGTGGATAAACGTGAGGTTATCTACTTGGGTGGCAAGAACAGGAAAACAGATTATTATCTGAATGGTGGTTGATTAGGAAAAGGGGAGGTGCAACGAGACCTGGGTGTCATTATACACCAGTCATTGAAAGTGGGCATGCAGGTACAGCAGGCGGAGAAAAAGGTGAATGGTATGCTGGCATTCATAGCAAGAGGATTCGAGTACAGGAGCAGGGAGGTACTACTGCAGTTGTACAAGGCCTTGGTGAGACCACACCTGGAGTATTGTGTGCAGTTTTGGTCCCCTAGTCTGAGGAAAGACATTCTTGCCATAGAGGGAGTACGAAGAAGGTTCACCAGATTGATTCCTGGGATGGCAGGACTTTCATATGATGAAAGACTGGATCGACTAGGCTTATATTCGCTGGAATTTTGAAGATTGAGGGGGGATCTTATTGAAACGTATAAAATTCTAAAGGGATTGGACAGGCTAGATGCAGGAAGATTGTTCCCGATGTTGGGGAAGTCCAGAACGAGGGGTCACAGTTTAAGGTTAAAGGGGAAGCCTTTTAGGATCGAGATGAGGAAAAACTTCTTCACACAGAGAGTGGTGAATCTGTGGAATTCTCTGCCACAGGAAACAGTTGAGGCCAGTTCATTGGCTGTATTAAAAAGAGGGAGTTAGATATGGCCCTTGTGGCTAAAGGGATCGGGGGTATGGAGAGAAGGCAGGTACAGGGTTCTGAGTTGGATGATCAGCCATGATCATACTGAATGGCAGTGCAGGCTCGAAGGGCCGAATGGCCTACTCCTGCACCTATTTTCTATGTTTCTATGATATGAAGATAGGTGGAGGTGTAGGTAGTGCTGAGGAAGCAATGCGATTTCAGCAGGACTGAGACAAATTGGAAGAATGGGCAAAGAGGAGGCAGACTGAAGCATCTGGTGTTCCCGATGCAGCCTTCGATATAATGGCGCGACCCGGCGCAGACTGGGAGACAGTTTCGCTGAACATCTACGCTCTGTCCGCCAGAGAAAGCAGGATCTCCCAGTGGCCACTCATTTTAATTCCACATCACATTCCCATTCTGATATGTCTATCTACGGCCTCCTCTACCGTAAAGATGAAGCCACACTCATGTTGGAGGAACAACACCTTATATTCCGTTTGGGTAGCCTCCAACCAGATTGCATGAACATTGACTTCTCAAACTTCCGTTAATACCCCTCCTCCCCCTCGTACCCATTCCATTATTTATTATATATATATTCTTTTTTTCTCTCTCCTTTTTCTCCCTCTGTCCCTCTGACTATACCCCTTGCCCATCCTCTGTTCCCCCCACCCCCCTTGTCTTTCTCCCTGGGCCCCCTGTCCCATGATCCTCTCATACCCCCTTTGCCAATCACCTGTCCAGCTCTTGGCTCCATCTCTCCTCCTCCCGTCTTCTCCTATCATTTTGGATCTCCCCCTCCCCCTCTCAAATCTCTTACTAGCTCTTCCTTCAGTTAGTCCTGACGAAGGGTCTCGGCCTGAAACATCGACTGCACCTCTTCCTAGAGATGCTGCCTGGCCTGCTGCATTCACCAGCAACTTTTATGTGTGTTGCTTGAAATTCCATTATCTGCAGATTTCTTCGCGTTGGTAGATTGAATATAGTGTTGGGAAATGTATGATAAGGTATTCTGGTAAAAGGAAAATTAGTGCAGACTATTATCTGAATGGAGAGACAGTTCAAACATCAGAGATGCAGAGGGACTCAGGAGTCCTTGTGCAAGGTTCCCAGAAGGTTAATTTACAGATTCAGTCTATGGTAAAGAAGGCAAATGCAATGTTGGCATTTATTTCCAAGGGGAATAGAATAGGAGATAATGCTGAGTGGCTGTGTGTGTGTGTGTGTGTGTGTGTGTGTGTGTGTGTGTGTGTGTGTGTGTGTGTGTGTGTGTGCGCGCGCGCGCTGCCAGGTGTGCACATGAATATGTGTGAGTGTGAATGTATAAGTGTCTCTGTATGCGAGTGTGTGCAGGTGTGAAAACTCTTGGAGGATCAGAGGGATCTTGGGGTCTGAATCCACAAGACACTCAAAGCTGCTGTGCAGGTTGACTCTGTGGTTAAGAAGTCATGTAGTGTATTGGCCTCCATCAACTGTGGGATTGAGTTTAACAGCCAAGAGGAAATTTCCTCACCAGAATTGAAACGCCACCCTTTTCAGCAGGATCTGGACAAATCAGCACTAATGTATCAAGGACCTCAGACACTCCCACATCAGCCTCTGAGAACTCCAACTTCACTGACAAATAACCGTCATACGGATAATCACTAGCACTAAGCCCCCAGATCTCCAGTGCACTGAATGGGGTTAAGGGTAAATGCTTCAGATACCGGTTGTAAAATGAACGGTACAACAACGTGACCTGTGACCCGGTGTCGAGTATGGCTTTAGCATCTATCCGTAGCGACACACTGGAGGCGTGGACCCACTAAGCATTCAGGAATTGGGCCTTTCGCTTTCAGGGGAACATTGCTGGGAACGTGTTCCCCCAGAGACACCAGGCCGTTCCCTCACTGGGTCTCCTCTAGGTTTTCCCAACGACTCTCCCTGCTGAGGTACCCGGGGCCTCACTCTCCTTCTTACGTGACACCTGCTGCCAGCAGCCCTCCATATTGTCCGTCCCCTTGGGGGATCTGTGCCCCCATCAGCTCCATCATATGGGGGGGGGGGGGGTCACACCCACTGATAACAGCCAGGACATCTCAGTTCTCAACTCTGCCACAATCTCCTCTACTGGTCACTGGGGCAGGCTATTTGTGGTCATTTCACCACAAGGGGCTACTACCGAGGACTGTACCCTGCTGACAGAGCCGTCCCGCACCTCTGATGCGTTCTCCTCCTCCCGTACCTCTCTGATCAGCTCAACAAAAGAGAGAGGGGGGCGCGTCTTACGGGACTGTCGGAGACCCCAAGCAATCAGGTCCTGGGACTGGGCGCCCTTGGCTATCTGGTCCACTCTTAACTGATCTACCTCAACCACCTGAATGACCCCTCTGCCAGTGAGGGTCATTCAGCTGCCTGAATCGCCCTTACTGGCAAGCAATTTAGCTGCCTCCCTAGCTGAAAAATGTAAACAGAAATCTTCTCCCCCTTCTCCTCACACATGTTCTGAAACCCCACCATGAGCTCCCGTGGGCTCCCTTTCGTATCAAAGTCTAGCTAAGGGTTAGCGTGTTTTCACAGCTGTCACATCAGCGGCCCACCCACTCAAACTTTCAACCAACCTCTGTCTTTTATGTCATCAGAGCACTGCCACTGAGAGGTCTGCTCCGCCCAAGCCTCATACTCCTCCTCCCCTTTAGGGGTAGGCGTTATTCCAGAGAATAGGCGGACACTACCATAGCTGTGACTTTGAACCTGGGCTTTTTGTTATTTATTCGCTAGAGTGGTAAGGGTGGATACTACCTCAGAATTCTCACTTTTCACTGGGGGACGGGCACTAATTAGACACTCCAAATCCGGCCACTCCTTCCCCTCACTCCTCAGAAACAATAGAACCCTATCTTTGATGTCTCTGCCCCCAGCTATGGGAAGCTCGAGTTGCAGTTCGGCCCGCCCTGCTACATCTCCTTCTCCATGACAGTATGGACAGATCATGGTCCCACCTCACCTGGGGCACTAGTAGAAACATAGAAACATAGAAAATAGGTGCAGGAGTTGGCCATTCGGCACTTCGAGCCTGCACTGTCATTCAGTAGGATCATAGAAACATAGAAAATAGGTGCAGGAGTAGGCCATTCGGCCCTTCGAGCCTGCACCGCCATTTATTATGATCATGGCTGATCATCCAACTCAGAACACCGCCCCAGCCTTCCCTCCATACCCCCGATCCCCGTAGCCACAAGGGCCATATCTAAATCCCTCTTAAATATAGCCAATGAACTGGCCTCAACTGTTTCCTGTGGCAGAGAATTCCACAGATTCACCAATCTCTGTGTGAAGAAGTTTTTCCAAATCTCGGTCCTAAAAGGCTTCCCCTTTATCCTCAAACTGTGACCTCTCGTTCTGGACTTCCCCAACATCGGGAACAATCTTCCTGCATCTCGCCTGTCCAATCCCTTTAGGATTTTATACGTTTCAATAAGATCCCCCCTCAATCTTCTAAATTCCAACGAGTATAAGCCTAGTCCAGGAGTCCCCGACATTTTTTGCATTGCGGACCGGTTTAATATTGACAATATTCTTGCGGACTAGCCGACCGCGGGGTGGGGGTAGGGTTGCAAACGGACAAGAGTAGCAGTCAAATGCGTTTACCAAGAAAGACTACAATGGCCATGAAGCCTTGCGTGGGAACCAGTGCGCATGCGCATCGTGACCTGCCGATTCTGGGTAATACGCTCAATTTTGTTTCTAAAAGGGTTTATCTAACGAATTTAATATTAAACACACAGCGCATATTTTCCTCGCATGAATACAGTGATAAGTCAATTATCAGGGGAGCTTGAAGTGTTGAACGAACTTCCAGGAGAATGCAGGTTCGATATTATCATTTAAAGAAAAATTGGATAGGTATATGGTATATGGACAGGAAAGGAATGGAAGGTTATGGGCTGTGTGCAGGTCGGCAGGACTAGGTGAGAGTAGCGTTCGGCACGGACTAGAAGGGCCGAGAAGGCCTGTTTCCGTGCTGTAATTGTTATAGGGTCACATAAATCAATAGCATCATAACATTTTAAGTAACATTTGGATATTAAATACACAGCACATATTTCCCCCGTATGAACATATAAAATCATTGCAACATACCAATATCGCTGAATCAGTGGGAGCCCTGGGCTTGTTTCCCTGCAACAACACGGTCCTATCGAGGGGTAATGGGAGACAGCGATACTCGAAGGGGGTTCCTCATGTCCAGTCTGTTCCGCAGTTTAGTTTTCGTTGCATTCATTGCAGAAAACTACACTTCGCAAAAAAATGTTGGAAATGAAAGCAACGCTTTCAGTGCTTTCGTGGCTATCTCAGGATATTTAGCCTTGACTTTGATCGAAAATACCGACAGAGATGTGATGTCAAACATACTTTTCAGCCCGTCGTCATTTGCAAACTGGAAGAGTTGATCTCCTTCCCACCCTGACACGGATGATGCGCGGGTAATGACCTCACATGCGTAGTGGCTGAACAGTGCGCGACAGGGAATGAGGAAAGGTGCGGCTGACTCATATCGCCAAATCATACGGCTTCCTCGCGGCCCGGTAGCGCATGCTCTGCGGCTCGGTACCAGTCCGCGGCCCGGTGGTTGGGGACCACTGGCCGAGTCGATCCAGTCTTTCATTATGTGAAAGTCCTGCCATCCCAGGAATCAATGTGGTGAAGCTCCGTGTCATCCGCAAATTTGGAGATGCTGCATTTAATTCCCTCATCTAAGTCATTAATATATATTGTAAACAACTGGGGTCCCAGCACTGAGCCTTGCAACTAGTCACTGCCTGCCATTCTAAAAAGGTCCTGTTTATTCCCAGTCTTTGCTTCCTGTCTGCCAACCAATTCTCTATCCACATCAATACCATACCCCCAATACCGTGTGCTTTAAGTTTGCACACTAATCTTCTGTATGAGACCTTGTCAAAAGCCTTTTGAAAATCCAAATATACCACATCCACTGGTTCTCCCCTATCCACTCTACTAGTTACATCCTCAAAAAATTCTATGAGATTCGTCAGACATGATTTTCCTTTCACAAATCTATGCTGACTTTGTCCGATCATTTCACCGCTTTCCAAATGTGCTGTTATCACATCTTTGATAACTGACTCTAGCATTTTCCCCACCACCGATGTTAGGCTAACCGGTCTATAATTCCCCGGTTTCGCTCTCCCTCCTTTTTTAAAAAGTGGGGTTACATTAGCTACCCTCCAATCCTCAGGAACTAGTCCAGAATCTGTAGAGTTTTGAAAAATTATCACTAATGCATCCACTATTTCTTGGGCTACTTCCTTAAGCACTCTAGGATGCAGACCATCTGGCCCTGGGGATTTAGTTGCCTTTAATCCCTTCAATTTACCTAACACCACTTCCCTACTAACATGTATTTCCCTCAGTTCCTCCATCTCACTAGACCCTCTGTCCCCTACTATTTCAGGAAGATTATTTATGTCCTCCTTAGTCAAGACAGAACCAAAGTAGTTATTCAATTGGTCTGCCATGTCCTTGTTCCCCATAATCAATTCACCTGTTTCTGTCTGTAGGGGACCTACATTTGTCTTAACCAATCTTTTTCTTTTCACATATATATAAAAGCTTTTACAGTCAGTTCTTATGTTCCCTGCCAGGTTTCTCTCATAATCTTTTTTCCCTTTCCTAATTAAGCCCTTTGTCCTCCTCTGCTGGACTCTGAGTTTCTCCCAGTCCTCAGGTGAGCCGCTTTTTCTGGCTAACTTGTATGCTTCTTCCTTGGAATTGATACTATCCCTAATTTCCCTTGTCAGCCACGGGTGCACTACCTTCCTTGATTTATTCTTTTGCCAAACTGGGATGAACAATTGTTGTAGTTCATCCATGCGATCTTTAAATGCTTGCTATTGCATATCCACCTTCAACCCTTTAAGTATCATTTACCAGTCTATCTTAACTAATTCACGTCTCATACCTTCAACGGTACCCTTCTTTAAGTTCAGAATCTTTGTTTCTGAATTAACTATGTCACTCTCCATCTTAATAAAGAATTCCACCATATTATGGTCACTCTTACCCAAGGGGCCTCTCACAACAAGATTGCTAATTAACCCTTCCTCATTGCTCAATACCCAGTCTAGAATAGCCTGCTCTCTAGTCGGTTCCTCAACATGTTGGTTCAAAAAACCATCCCGCATACATTCCAAGAAATCCTCTTCCTCAGCACCCTTACCAATTTGGTTCACCCAATCTATGTGTAGATTGAAGTCACCCATTATAACTGCTGTTCCTTTATTGCACGCATTTCTAATTTCCTGTTGAATACCATCCCCAACCTCACTACTACTGTTAGGTGGCCTGTACACAACTCCTACCAGCGTTTTCTGCCCCTTAGTGTTATGCAGCTCTACCCATATTGATTCCACATCCTCCCGGCTAATGCCGTTCCTTTCTATTGCGTTAATCTCCTCTACCAACTGTTGGAAGCCAACAGTTCCACTACCGTTACGTCAGTGCTAGTCTGAACTAAAACAAGGTCTGAGCCCGTCATTTTATCATACCGCCGCACTACAAACTCAACTTTGCCAACAGCTTCAACTGTACTCAAAAATCGAATTAACTATTCATCCAGGGTACGAATATTCACCTGACTCAACACGCACGCAGTAGTTACCGGTAACCCCATGGAGGCACACCAGCGCTCCACCCTGCCAGCATCCACACCAGCACAGACTTAAACACACAACCCACTGGTTCAAAGCTCAGGGCAATCACACAGCATCCAACGGAATCAGTCCTGGACAAGCCCCCATAATTGTAACCCTGAGATTCATCCAGCATATGTTTGTCTAGGGTAAGACAGCCTCTGGTCCAGCCAAACTGAGAAATTACATTTGTGTGGATGCTACGTGATGTGTTGCCCGGTTACAAATCCGAACCACAAAATATCAGACAGTACACCATATGCAATTAAATGATTGAACTTTATAAATCTTAATCTAACTACAGGGTTAGTAAAGAAAATAAAAAGTAAAAGTGCCCATTTTAATGAAACAGTCTCAGATGATGCATACTGGAGCTCATGGATTCGTCCATTCATTTCCCATCGACCTCCTCCGAGCGTTGCTGACAGTCGAACCCTCGCTCCCAGTCCACTCCGTCCACCAACTCTTTCCATTCGCGTCTTCTCTCTTCATCTCTCGCCAACAAAAGACCGTGAAATCCCTGCTTCCAGACCCACAAGAAAGAATGACATGCCTCTCATTGGATAGCGCACATTCCAAAGCTCCCATTATCTTGAGTCATATCCCAAACATTGCTGCTACAGAGAAACCATTACCTCAGCAGTGAAACATTACAGCACGTTACACTTAGATTGGGGAACATGCCTTATGAGAATCAGTTGAGTGAACTTGGCCTTTTCTCCTTGGAGTGACAGAGGATGAGAAGTGTATAAGGTGATGAGAGCCATTGATCATGTGGATAGTCAAAGGCTTTTTCCCAGGGCTGAAATGACTAGCATGAGAGGACACAGTTTTAATGTGCTTGGAAGTAGGTACAGAGGAGATGTCAGGGGTAAGTTTTTTATGCAGAGAGTGGTGGGTGCGTGGAATGGGCTGCCGGCGATGGTGGTGGAGTCGGATACGATAGGGTCTTTTATAAGAGGGTCCTGGATAAGTACATGGAACTTAGAAAAATAGAATCTATGGGTAACCCTAGGTAATTTCTAAAGTAAGTACACATTCGACACAGCATTGTGGGCTAAAGGGCCTGTATTGTGCTATAGGTTTTGTAAAAGCAGCGGTCCCAACACCGACCCTGTGGAACTCCACTGGTAACCGGCAGCCAGCCAGAATAGGATCCCTTTATTCCCATTCTCTGTTTTCTGCCAATCAGCCAATTCTCCACCTACGCTAGTAACTTCCCTGTTATTCCAGGGGCTCTTATTTTGCTAAGCAGCCTCATGTGGGGCACCTTGTCAAAGGCCTTCTGAAAATCCAAGGACACCACATCTACTGCATCTCCTTTGTCTACCCTGCTTGTAATTTCCTCAAAAGATTTCAGTAGGTTAGTCAGGCAGGATTTTCCTTTCAGGAAACCATGTTGGCTTTGGCCTATTTTGTCATGTGCCTCCAGGTATTCCGTAATCCCATCCCTAACAATTGATTCCAACAATTTCCCAACCATGGATGTCAGACTAACAAGGCTATAGTTTCCTTTCTGCTGCCTCCTACCCTTCTTAAATAGCGGAGTAACATTTATCTCACTCTATTCTTAAATAGGAGTGAGATATGCCAACTAGTGGAGTGGTACCGCAGCAACAACCTGGCACTCAACATTAGTAAGACAAAAGAGCTGATTGTGGACTTCAGGAAGGGTAAGACAAAGGAACATATATCAATAGAGGGATCAGAGGTGGAGAGAGTGAACAGCTTCAAGTTCCTGGGTGTCAAGATCTCTGAGGATCTAACCTGGTCCCAACATATCGATGCAGTTATAAAGAAAACAAGACAGCGGCTATACTCTATTAGGAGTTTGAAGTGATTTGGTATGTCAACAAATACACTCAAATACTTCTATAGGTGTACAATGGAGAGCATTCTGACAGGCTGCATCACTGTCTGGTATTGGGGGTTACTGCACAGGACTGAGAGAAACTGTAGAGGGTTGTAAATTTGGTATGTCAATAAATACACTCAAAAAGTTCTATAGTTATACCTTGCAGAGCATTCTGACAGGCTGCATCACTGTCCGGTATGGAGGGGCTACTGCACAGGACTGAAAGAAGCTGCAGAAGGTTGTAAATCTAATAAGCTCCATCTTGGGTACTAGCCTACAAAGTACCCAGGATACCTTTCAGGAGCAGTGTCTCAGAAAGGCCGCGTCCATTATTAAGGACCTCCAGCACCCAGGGCATGCCCTTTTCTCACTGTTACCATCAGGTAGGAGATACAGAAGCCTGAAGGCACACACTCAGCAATTCAGGAACAGCTTCTTCCCCTCTGCCATCCGATTCCTGAATGGACATTGACTCTTTGGACACTACCTGATGTTTTTTTTAAATACAATATTTCTGTTTTTGCACATTTTTAAAAAGTATCTATTCAATATACATAATTGACTTGTTTATTTACTATTATTAATTTAATTTAATTTATTATTATTTTCTCTGATAGTTTATGTACTGCATTGAACTGTTGCTGCTAAGTTAACAAATTTCTCATCATGTGTCAGTGATAATGAACCCGATTCTGATTCTGATTCATTTGCATTTTTTCAGTCATCCGTACAATGGCAGAATCTATCGATTCTTGAAAGATCATGGTTAATACCTCCAAAATCTCTCCAGCTACTTCCTTCAGAACCCAAGGGTGCATTTCATCAGGTCCAGGAGATTTATCCACCCTCAGACCATTAAGCTTCCTGAGCACCTTCTCTGTCGTAATTTTCACTGCACAAACTTCACTTCCCTGATACTCTTGAATGCCTGGTATACTGCAGATGTCTTCCACTGTGAAGACTGATGCGATGTATACATTCAGTTCCTCTGCCATCTCTGCATCTCCAGGTTCATTTTGTATTGGTCCTATATCTATCCTCGACTCTCTTTTACCCATTATATACTGAAGAAAGCTTTTAGTATCTTCTTTAATATTATTTACCAGCTTCCTTTCATACTTCATCTTTTCCTTCTTAACGACATTCTTAGTTTCCTCCTGCAAGTTTTTAAAAGCTTCCCAATCTCTATCTTCCCACTAACTCTGACTTCCTTCTATGCCCTCTCTTTTGCTTTTACTTTAGCTCTGACTTCACTTGTCAGCCACTGTAGTGATTTTCTTCCATTTGAAAATTTCTTCTGATTTGTAATATATTTGTCTTGCACTTTCCTCATTTTTCGCAGAAACTCCAGCCATTGCTGCTCTGCTGTCCTTCCTGCTAGTCTCCCTTTCCGGTCAACTTTGGCCAGTTCCCCTCTCATGCCATTGTAATTTCCTTTATTCCACTGAAATACCGACACATTGGAATTTGGTTTCTTCTTCTAAATTTCAAAGTGAGCTTGATCATATTGTGATCACTGTTCCCAGAGGGTTCCTTAACCTTAAACTCTCTTATCATCTCCGGATCATTGCACAACACCCAATCCAGTGCAGCCGATCCCCCACTGGGCTCAACAACAAGCTGTTCTGAAAAGCCATCCCTTAGACATTCTACAAATTCTCTCTCTTGAGGAGCAGTAATGGCTTGGTTTTCCAATCCTCTTTCACATTAAAATCCCCGATTATCATGACAATACCCTCCTGACATGCCTTTTCTACCTTCTGCTGTAATTTGTAATCCACATCCCAGCTGCTGTTTAGAGGTCTGTATATAATACCATTAGGTTCCATTTACCCTTGCCATTTCTTAATTCAACGAATAGAGACTCTACACTTTCCGATCCTATGTCATTCCTTTCTAATGATTTATATTATTTCTTAGACACAGGGACACACCAGCCCCTCTGCCTACTAATCCATCTTTCGGATACACCGTATATCCTAGGACATTCAGCTCCCAATGGCAGCCATCCTTTAGCCAAGTTTCAGGGATGGCCACAATGTCATACTTGCCAATCTGTAGCTGAATTTCAAGATTGCCCATTTTATTTCCTATGCTGCGTGCATTCAAATATAACACTTTCAGTCCAGTATTTGTTACTTTTTGTTGTAAATCATTCCACCAGCTGTGATTATGCCTCATCCCCTGTCTGTCCTTCCTATCATCTCCGTTACACACTATCCTTGATTTATTTCTGTTTTCCCCCTCATAAGCCCTATCACTCTGGTTCCCATCCCCCTGCCAAATTAGTTTAAATCCTCCCTAACAGCTCTATTAAATCTGCCTGCAAGGATATAGGACCCCTCTGGGTTCAGGTGTAACATGTCCTATTTGTACCAATGGTACCTCCCCCAGACCAGGCCCTAATGATCCAGGAACCTGAAGCCCTGCCTCCTACTTCAGTCTCTCAGTCATGTATTAATCATGCTATTCTTACACTCGTTAGCACGTGGCACAGGCAGCAATCCTGAGGTTACTACTTTGGTGTTCCTGCTGGTCAGCTTTCTACTGAACTCCCTGAATTCTCTCTTCAGGACCTTCACCCTTTTCCTACCTATGTCATTGGTATTGTGATCACTGATTCATAAGGTTTCTTTTACCTTAAGCTCCCTAATTACCTCTGGTTCATTACATAACACCCAATCCAGTATAGCTGATCCCCTAGTAGGCTCAATGACAAATTGCTCTGAAAGGTCATCTCAGAGGCATTCAAACGACACACTCTCTTGAGATCTATTACCAACCTGATTTTCCCAATTGACCTGCATGCTAAAATCTCACATGACTATCATAACATTGCCCTTTTGACTCACCTTTTCTATTTCTCGTTGCAATCTATGGTCCACATCCCAGCTACTGTTGGGAGGCCTGTGTATAACTGACATCATGGTCATTTTACCCTTGCAGTTTCTTAGCTCAACCCACACGGATTCAACATCTTTCAATCCTATGTCATACCATTCTACCCATTTGATGCCATTCTTAGCAGCAGAGCCATGTCACCCCCTCTGTCTACCTTCCTATCCCTCTGATACAACATGTAACCTTGGACATTCAGCTCCTAACTACACCCATCCTTCAGCCACGATTCAGTGATGGCCACAACATCATACCTGACAAACTGTAATAGTGCAACAAGATTATCCACCATATTTATTATACTACACGCACTTAGATATAACACTTTGAGAACTGAATTTGCTACCTTTTTTGATTTTGCATCCCTAAAGCACTGATACTCACCCTGCTAACTGCAATTTTGTCCTGTCATCTGCCTGCCCTTCCTAACAGTCCGACTGCACGCTAGCTTTGCTTTTTTTTTAATCATATGTCCTATCCTGAGTCCCTTCATTCCGGTTTCCATCCCGCTGCAGAATTAATTTAAACCCTCCCCAAAAGCTCTAACAAACCTGCCTGCAAGAATAATGGACTTCTCAAGTTCAGGTGCAACCCGTCACTTTTGTACAACGCATTCCTCTCCCAGAAGAGAACCTGAAGCCTTGCCCCCCACACCAGCTTCTTAGCCACACATTTATCTGCCAAGTCATCCTGTTTATACCTTCACTAGCACATGGCACAGACAGCAATCCAGAAATGAGTGTCCAGGGGCTCCCACATCTCAGCCTTCTGCCTAGCTCTCTAGATTCTCTCTTCAGGACCACATTGTTTCTCTTTCCTATGTCATTGGTACCAATATGTAACAAGACACCAGGCTGCTCTCCTTCCCTCTCCAAAATGCTGTGAATTTTGTGTGTTTGTGTGAGTCTGTGACTGACTTTGTGTGTGTGACTATGTGTGTATGTGTTTGAATATCTGTGTGAATGTGAGTGTGAATACTTGTGAGTATATGTGTGGCCACACATGTGAGTGTGTGTGTGTGTGTGTGTGTGTGTGTGTGTGTGTCTGTTCATGTATGAGACTGTGCCTGTATAAATGTACGGTATGGGAGTGTGAGAGTAGGTGTATGTGCATATATATACATGCATGTGTGAGTATCTGTATGTGAGTGTGTGTGGATATGTGAATTTGGCTGTCTGTGTGTGTGTGCATTGTGTTCATGTGAGTGTATGTGAGTATACGTCTGTATGTGTTAGTGAGTGTGTGTGTGCGTTAGAGTATGATGTGTGAGTGTGTGGTCATTCCTCTGTGAATCTATGCACATCTGTGTATTTTGTGAGTGTGTGTGGGTATTTGTATGTCAGTGTGTGAGTGTATGTTTGTGGGTGTGATAATGGCTGCATGTGAGTCCACTTATCTGTATTTGTGTGTGTGTGTGTGTGTGTGTGTGTGTGTGTGTGTGATGAGTGTGTGAGAGTGGGTGTGAGTATGTTTGTGTGTGAATATGTTTGACTGAGTTTGTGTGAATGAGAATGTGAATGTCTCTGTGTGTGTTTGAGTATATGTGTGTGTGTGTGTGTGTGAGTATGTGTGAGTGTGTGTGTGTCTGTGTGTGAGTATGTGTGAGTGTGTGTGTGTCTGTGTGGAGTATGTGTGTGTGATTATATATTATGAGTATGTGTATGTAAGTGTGGCTGTTTGTGTGAGTGTGTGTGTTTGTGGGAGCGTGTCTGTGAGTTGGTGTGAGTTTTGTGTGTATGAGTGTTTGTGAATATGTGTGTTTGAAAGTTGGTGTTAGTATGTGACTGTATGTACTTGTGTTCATGTGAATGTATATGAGTATATGCTTGTGTGTGAGTGTGCATTTGTTAAAATGTGATGTGTGTGATTATGGTATGTGTGTGTTTGTGATCAGGTGTTGGTATACATGTGTGTGAGTGAGTCTGCAAATGTGTGTGTGATTGTATGTGTGTGTGTGTGATTATGTGTCTGTGAGTGTATGTGTTAATATGTGTGTGAGTGTGTGTGAATATGTGTGTGAGTGTATGTGTATATGTGTGTGTAAGTGTCTGTGGGAGTGTGAAGGTGTGTGTATGTGTTTGCATATGTGTGTGAGTTGAGTGTGTGTGAATGTGTGAGTGTGTGAGTATCTGTATTTGTGTCTTAGTGTCACTGTGAGTGTGTGCATGTGTAGATTTATGTGAGTGTGTACATTAATGTGTTAGGTGTGTGAGACTCTGCATGTGTATTCATGTGTGTGATTGAGTGTTTTTGAGTATGTTTTGAGGAGGTGTGTGTGCACTAGTGTGGCTGTGTGTGTGCGCATTGTGTGTATATGAGTATAATTGTGAGTGAGTGTGTGTGTGCATATGTCAGTGTGGCAGAGTATGTATATGGGAGTGTGTATGCACATGTTGTATGTGATAATGAATGTATATGGGTGTATGTGAGTGTATGTGTGTGAATATGCGATAGAGTGTCTGAGTATGTGTGTCTGTGAAAGTGTGTATGTGAGTGTATGTGTGTGAATGTGTGAGAGTGTGTGTGAGTATGTGTGTCTGTGAAGGTGTGTGTGAGTGTATGTGTGTGTGTGTATGTCAATATTTATGTGAGGGTACGTGTGCTATTGTGTGTGTGTTTGTGTGTAAGATTGTATGCGTTTGTATGTGTGCCTTTGTGTGTGGACATTTGTGCCTGTGTGTGTGTGAATGAGTATGTGAATATGTGAGTATATGTAGTGTCTGTGAGAGTGTTTGTATGTGTGTGAGTATGTGTGTATGTGAGAGTGTATGATTATGTGTCTGTGTGTGTATGCATGTGAGAGTGTGAGAGTAAGTGTGTGCATCTGTGTGTGTGTGTGTGTGTGTGTGTGTGTGTGTGTTTGAGTGTGAACCTGAGGGCATATGGTTGTGTGTATGTGTAAGTGCATGGGTGTGTGTGCATGTGTGTGTGAATATGTCTTTGTACGTGAGGGTCTGTGAATATGTGTGTGTGTTTAAATATGTGATAGAGTACAAGTATGTGTGTAAGTGTGTGAGCAGGTGTGTATGTTTGTGTGTGTGAGTGTGTGTGCATCAACTTGTGTGCGTGTGAGTGATCGTGTGTGGAAGTGTAAGGGTGTGAGTATATCTGTATGTCTGTCTCAATGTGACTGAGTGTGTGCTCATATCCGTGGCTGTGTATTATTGTGTGTAGGTTTGCATGTGTGGGTATGTATATGTGTTCATCTGTGTGAGTATGTGTGCATTTGTGTGTGTGTGTGTTGGGGGGGGGAGTGTGATGGCCTGTGTGTGCGTGTGAATACGCCTGTGTGAGTGTGTGAGTGGGTGTGATTGTTTATGTGTCTGTGTGGTTGCGAATGTACAGGCGTGTGTGTGTGTCACTGTTTGGATCAATGTGTGTGTGTTATCGTGTGTGAGTTCGTGTATGTTCGTGTGTGCGTGTGTGCATTGTGTGAGATTGTGTGTGGGTGTGTATGTGTGAGAGTGTGTCTATATGGGAGTGTTTGAGTATGCGTGTAGGAGTGTGTCTGTCTGTCTGTGTGTGTGAGGGAGAAAGATCGTACTTCACGGAGTGACAAGATGGCAGTGATTTGCGTGAAGCGCGGCCAACGGGAAACACTGAACACGGCTTTGGTCTGGGGACAGCACTTCCACTTACAACAAAGGGACGGCAAAGATTTAAAACTGGCGGTGAGCACTCACAGTTTCACCTGTAACCTGGTCTCGTGGTGAAAACACCAGCACATTCAACTCCGTCGTGGCCGTGAACTGAATACAGTATCGATAAATGCATATTCACTTATGCTAAATCCTTCACTTTGCGATCGATAATCTTCATCTACATATATAGTGTGTTCTGTGCATCTCGTGTTATTGCTGCCTCTGGAAGGAGGTTTAGAAGCCTAAGGTCCCACACCACAAGGTTCAGGAACAGTTATTACCCTGCAACCATCAGGCTCCTGAATCAGAGAGGATAACTTCGCTCACCCAAATAGAGAACTATTTGCACAAACTATGGACTCACTTTTAAGAACTCTACAATTCGTGTTAGACCATGAGACCAGAAGACAAAGAAGCAGAAGTAGGCCATTCAGCCCATCGAGTCTGCTCCTCCATTCTATCATGGCTGATTCCGGATCCCACTCAACCCCATATGCCTTCTCGCCATATTCTTTGATGCCCTGACCGATCAGGAACAGATCAATTTCCGCCTTAAATATACGCACGGACTTTGGCTCCACCACAGTCTGTGGCAGAGCATTCCACAGACCCACTACTCTGCCTAAAAAAACTATGTTCTGAAAGGTCGCCTCCGAATTTCGAGACTACGCGGTCCAGTTCTGTATACCCCCACCGTCGGCAACGTCCTCTTCACATCCACCCTATCTAGTCCTTTCAACACCCGGTAGTTTCAATGAGATCCCCCTGCATTCTTCTAAATTGCAGTGCGTGCGGGTGTTCTCGATATTTATTGTTTATTATTATTATTTGCTTTTAGTATTTGCACAGTTTGTTGTCTTTTGCACATCTCTTGTTTGAACGTTTCTGTCGTGTGCGGTTTTTCATTGATTTTATTGTGTTTCCATTTACTGTGAATGCCCGCAGGAGAATGAATCTCACGGTTACACATGTCCTTTGCTAATAAATTTACTTTGAACTTCTGAACTTTGAGTATTCTGCGCACATTGCTGCTTGATTTAGATGTTTGAGGACCAAGTGCCTCTGGACATGATCGGCGCATATTCCTTAGGCTGGCAGCACGTAATCAAGTGGCTAGGTGAGGGAGCGTACCATTAGATAAAGGAGCAGAATTAGGCCATTTGGCCCATCGAGTCTGCTCCACCATTTCTTCAGGGATGATCCAATTTTCCTCTCAGTCCGAATCTTCTCCCTTCTCCCCGTATCCATACACTCTGTGTCAGCTAGAGCAGGCCCGGGCTATTGCAGTCAGTCGGTCGGTGCAGTCCTCCGGCAAGATTGCTGAGGTCGCCCCCTACCCCAAAAAAGCAGCTGTTCAAATACAAGAGCTACAAACTTTGACGTGACCCGAGTTTTAAAAAGGTCCCGAACCTTTGAACTACACAAAGATCTAAGAGGTAGTCGTACACATTAAGTTTTAAAATGGTATATTTAATATCCGTCTGTCCTCGTTTAAACACATCCGAGGGCAATTGAAAGCGAACGGCAAATGGGGAAATAAGACTATCTCCTCGGGCAACCGTTTATCAAGTTTTGACCATTTGAACGTTAATACTTTGATGTTATTTGTGATAATTCGTCAACTAACATGATGCTGATTTCACTTTCAGTTTGCAAGCTTTAATGTCTTAAGTATGGGTATAGAACACAACAAGAAACAAGTCTGCGTATTAAATATGCTTTAATATTTTTAATCTTTTATATCGTTATGACGACAGGAATAAATCTAACCAGGAAATCAGAATCAGACTCAGGTTAATTATCACCAGCGTGTGTCGTGAAATTTGTTAACTCAGCAACAGCAGCAAAAATGCAATACATAATATGGAAGAAGAAAAATTAATAAAATAATGATAAGTAAATCAATTACAGTGCATGTATATTGAATAGATTAACAATCGTGCAAAAACCAGAAATAATGTATATTAAAAGAGTGAAGTAGCGTCCAAGGGTTCAATGTCCATTGAAGAATCAGATGGCAGAGGGGAAGAAGCTGTTCCTGAATCGCTGAGTGTGTGCCTTCAGGCTTCTGTACCTCCTACCTGATGGTAACAGTGAGAAAAGGGCATGCCCTGGGTGCTGGAGGTCCTTAATAATGGACACTCCCTTTCTGAGACACTGCTCCCTGGAGATGTCCTAGGTACTTTGTAGACTAGTACCCAAGACACAGCCGACTAAATTTACAACCCTCTGCAGCTTCTTTCGGTCCTGTGCAGTAACCCCTCTGTACCAGACAGTGATGCAGCCTGTCAGAATGCTCTCCATGGTACAACTATAGAAGTTGTTGAGTATATTTGTAGACATACCAAATCTTTTCAAACTCCTACTGAAGTATAGTCGCTGTCTTGCCGTCTTTATAACTGACTCCCAGGAACTTGAAACTGCTCAGTCTTTCCACTTCTGGTCCCTCTGCGAGGATTGGTATGTGTTCCTTCACCTTACCCTTCCTGAAATCCACAATCAGCTCTTTCATCTTACTGACGTTGAGTGCCAGGTTGTTGCTGTGGCACCATTCCACTAGTTGGCATAGCTCACTCCTGTACACTCTCTCGTCACCGCCTGAAATTCTACCAACAATGGGTGTATTGTCAGCAAATTTGTAGATGGTATTTGAGCTATGCCAAGCCACACCGTCATGGGTATATAGAGAGTAGAGCAATGGGCTAAGCACACACCCCTGAGGTGCGCCAGTGTTGATCTTCAGCAAGGAGGAGATGTTATCACCAATCCGCACAGATTGTGGTCTCTGGTTAGGAAATTGAGGATCCAATTGCAGAGGGAGGTACAGAGGCTCAGGTTCTGCAATTTCTCAATCAGGAATGTGGGAATGATGGTATTAAATGCTGAGCTATAGTCGATGAACAGCATCCTGACGTAGGTGTTTGCGTTGTCCAGGTGGTCTAAAGCCCTGTGGAGAGTCATTGAGATTGCATCTGCCATGACCTATTGTGGTGATAGGCAAGTTGCAATGGGTCCAGGTCCTTGCTGAGGCAGGAAGGAGTTCAGCCTAGTCATGTCCAACCTCTCAAAACATTTCATCACTATAAATGTGAGTGCTACTGGGCAATAGTCATTAAGACAGCTCACGTTATTCTTTTTAGGCACTGGTATAATTGTTGCCTTTTTGAAACAAGTGGGAACTTTCACCCGTAGCAGTGAGAGGTTGAAAATGCCCTTGAATATTCTCGCCAGTTGGTTGGTACAGGTTACCAGAGCCTTACCAGGTACTCCATCGGGACCTTCTGCCTTGCGAGAGTTCACTCTCTTTAAAGACAGTCTAACATTAGATTAGATTAGATTATGAGGACACACAGTCCTCTTTTATTGTCATTTAGTAATGCATGCATTAAGAAATGATACAAAGTTCCTCCAGAATGATATCACAGAAACACAAGACAAACTGACTGAAAAACTGACAAAAACCACGTAATTATAACATATAGTTACAACAGTGCAAAGCAATACCGTAATTTGATGAAGAACAGACCATGGGCACAGTAAAAAAAAACTCTCAAAGTCTCTCGAAAGTCCCAACATCTCATGCAGACGGTAGAAAGAAGAAAAAAAAAACTCTTCCTGCTATGAGCATCCAGCGCCGCAAACTTGCCGATGCAGCACCCTGGAAGCACTCGACCACAGCCGACTTTTGAGTCCGTCCGAAAGCTTCGAGCCTCCGACCAGCCCTCCAACACCGAGCACCATCTCTGCCGAGCGCTTCGACTCCGGCCCTGGCAACAGGCAAAAGGCAAAGCCGAGGATTGGAGCCTTCCCCTCCGGAGATTCTCGATCACACAGTAGCAGCGGCAGCGAAGCGGGCATTTCAGAAGTTTCTCCAGATGTTCCTCCGTGCTTCTCACGTCAGTCTCCATCAAATCAGGATTGTGCACAGCCCCTAGTTAACACATACGATATCATTTCGGAGCGGCCGCGCCCGCTGCGTCGCGCCGCCATCTTCTCCTCCCCCCTCTCCCCACCCCATCGGCCTCTGAGATTGAGATCACAGGGTTATCAGGTGCAACAGGGATCTTCACAGCTTTATATAATATATAAAGGAGAAATTACCATTTTCATACTGGCGGCTTGTTCCAAGTCGCTTACATTTTCTTGTTGAACAACCCAAAACCGAAACAACACATTATTTAGTAACATTGGTGTAGTTTAAAGAAAGTTTATTCTCGCTTCTGTTCTCTCCTGCCCTGTTTCTTTCAGAATGCGTACATCAATCCTCTCATCCACCCAAGGTCACGCGTTTGGTATCTTCAAAGTTCAAAGTAAATAAATTATCAAAATACGGATATGCCGCCATATATTGGATTCCGGTTAATTGGGAAACATCAGGTCTACGGTTTTTGGCCCAATTAAACGGTTGTTCGAATTAGCAGCGGCTTCATGAAAATAGTTCAAAAGATAAATAACTGAGTATCAAATGATGTATTTAAATGAAATACAGGCACATTGGAGAACTATCGATACGACTGCAGTAATTGTAAAACTGTGCATTACACCCTAGAATATATTCGGTACCCTTTTGGTTGTGTGAATGAACAAAATCAGCGCGGGCACCCCGTGCCTTCATACAGAACTCTCGACGATTACGTCATCCAAATTTTCCAATTACCGGAATCCACCGGACAACCTTGAAATTGATTTTCTTGCAGGCATTCACAGTAGAGCAAAGAAACGCAATGGAGTCAATGCAAACGCACACACTGACACCGACTGACAAACAACCAATGTGTTAAAGAGACAAACCGTGCAATACACTAATAATAATAAATAGATAAATGAATAATATTGAGAAAGACTTGTAGAGTCTATGAAAGTGAGTCCATAGGTTGTGAAATCAGTTTAGAGTTGAGGTGGGTGAAGTAGTCCACGCTGGTACGGAAGCCTGACAGACGCTGCTGAGGAAATTCCTTTTGCAATCTGGACACTTTTAGTTGCGTCGCAGACCGGCAGGTGATTTCAAAACGCAACCTGAAGTGTTGACGGAGACTCAGTTTGCTCTCCCTTGAAGAAAAGACCGTCGCGTTTGAATGTCACTCCCAACGAATTCAGCCGAAGAACTTACTTCCCTGTTAGAGAGGTCGGGTCCACACAACCTGGCAATTAGGTCCAAAACTCATATATGGGCACCGGTTCGGAAGGGGTCGGGGCGTGAGGAAGATCTCCTGGTGGGCTTTGACCTTGGCCTGGCCAAGATGGCCATTCACGCGTCTAGGCGGCGGCAATTGGAGGGCGCTGTCCGGGCCGACTGCTCGCCCCTTTTTCGAGGGTACGTTCGTGCCCGGCTGTCCTTGGAGAGAGAGCCTGCGGTCGCAATGGGCACACTGGGGACCTTCCAGGAGTGGTCTCCACCCCCCCCCCGGATATTGATTGTTTTATAGACGGTAGTAGCCGTATTTTAATTTGAGTATGCTTACTGTCTTGTAAATATTGAATGTCTGAACTTTGTGTTCAGGCAAATGAACTTTTACAGTTTGTAAAAAAAAACGAGTTACTTACACCCTCTGTCTGTCATTCTATCCCGTCTGATGGAAAGTATTCTATTGAAATGTCAAACTGAAGGTAGATAAATTAGCGACTTCGTTTAAATTCATACAGTGGGCTGACAACTTTATATTGTGTACTGACGTAATTACTGCTTTAAGCGACTTTATTCTTTATCTGCCCGCTTGTTTTAGCGCACAGTTCAGCACATTTTAATGGAGTCGATATTTTTAAGCGGGACTTTCTTTTATATCGATCTTAATGCGACACACCGAAATTAGTACACACTATTTTAACGCATTTTCTCCCGCAGACGTTGATCTGTGAAACTCTTTCCGGCACTATATCTATATTGTGACTGGGGAATTGAACAAGATCAGCGCCCCAACTTGAAAACCCTTTTCCTTAATGATGTCATTCTTCCCGGAAGTTTGTATCGACCTAAAATGGTTTACGTTTCTATTCCGCTCTTTAAACTGAACTACGCCTTTTCTTTTCAGTGAAGTCTGTATCCCAGATCCCAGAAGAGCAGCTCCCGCCGGACGGAACGGAACCGCCACCCCTAGCTATATTCATTGATTAAAACATCTTACACTGGAATATAGTTTATTACCGGCTCCCACAATAACTTCCCCGATACTGCAGTAAGCTTTCCGGAGACATCAGATGGTAACTCTTAACCCTATACAACTTCATGACAGACAGCTGGTCCAGAGTGTGTGTGGTTCTTACGGGTGCAGTGTACATCTCAGCATAAAGACCATTCGGACTGGCCGCGCTTAACAAGGCTTTTCGGCGATCTCTTTTAACTTCGGCCGCTGTCACTTGCGGTATTCTTTCACTCTATTACGGACTTTCTCCGTGTTTTCCCAACAGCCTCACCCCTACCACTACCCCGTCCCTGCTCTACGACATCATTCAAGTTTCATTTGTAGCTTCTCAGCCACATCACCGACCTGAAACCTCACTATAGGAAGGATGTGGAAGCATTGGAAAGGATACAGAGGAGATTTACCAGGATGCTGCCTGGTTTAGAAAGTATGCATTACGATCAGAGATTAAGGGAGCTAGGGCTTTACTCTTTGGAGAGAAGAAGGATGAGAGGAGACATGATAGAGGTGTACAAGATAATAAGAGGAATAGATAGAGTGGATAGCCAGTGCCTCTTCCCCAGGGCACCACTGCTCAACACAAGAGGACATGGCTTTAAGGTAAGGGGTGGGAAGTTCAAGGGGGATATTAGAGGAAGGTTTTTTACTCAGAGAGTGGTTGGTGTGTGGAATGCACTGCCTGAGTCAGTGGTGGAGGCAGATACACAAGTGAAGTTTAAGAGACTATTGACAGGTATATGGAGGAATCTAAGGTGGGGGCTTATATGGGAGGCAGGGTTTAAGGGTCGGCACAACATTGTGGGCCGAAGGGCCTGTACTGTGCTGTGCTATTCTATGTTCTATGAAACATTAACTCAGTGGTCCTCTCCACAGCTGCTGCCCGGCCAGCCGAGAACTTTCAGAATTTCGGGCCTTTATTTCAGAGACTTAGCATCTGTGATATATATTTATATTGTGAAAAACAAACAAACAAATACTGAAGACACGGCTAGGCTCCAACCCGGTGCACCTCCAACTATGATTTTCTACACCCTGCCCCTTCCAACTCTTAGTCCATAATAGAGACCCACATCAGAATCAGGTTTATCGTTAATCACGTACTTCATGAAATCTGCTTTTTTTGCGGCAGCAGTACAGTGCAATACTTAAAATTACTACAGTACTGTTGAAAAACCTGAGGCAGCCTGGCTAGATACAATACATGTGCCTAAGACCTTTGCCCAGTACTGTATATTTAGGAATTTTGGCAGGAAGGGCGGGTTTAGATGAAGTAGCTGGTTTATGAACAGAGGCAATGTGTGGTGATGAGAGGCAGTTGATAGGGCAAGTCTGCGGTTTACGGGATGAGTTACAACATTAAAGTCGGTCAAAATGGGAAGGGTGAATACAGGACTGAAGGTGTGTATCGGAATGCGCGCAGGATACGAAATGAAGTCCATGAACTTGTAACACAGTTGCAGATTGGCATATATGATACTGTTATGGAGGCATCACTGAACTGTGGCTGAAAGAAGAATATAGCTGGGAGCTTAATGTCCAAGGATACCACATTGCACCGAGAGCACAGGCAGGAAAGCCGAGGGGGCGGTATTGCTCTGTTGGTAAAAAAAAAATGAAATCAAAACATCAGAAAGTGGAGACATAGGGTCGGAATGGGTTGAATCATTTTGGATAGAGCTAAGGAACTGCAGGGGTAAAAAAGTCCCTGATCGGAGTTATATACAGACCCCCCCTCCCCAAGCAGCAGTAAATTTGAAATTAAAAAGCAGAGCTTCGAGCAAGTTTTCTCTGAATTGGACAGTCCACGTCAGAGCTGCCAAAAAAGTGTTACATTTTAATCAGGAGGGTGAAAGAGATTTCAAGGGCAGTTTGGCCGCAGTTGTGGAGCGACCAATCAGTAAGAGGGGTTTATTAGTAATGACCAATGAGAATAATTAAAGTGCAAACAGAGCAGCCATTCATTTGGAATAAGATCATAGGAGTGATAGGCCACTCAGCCCGTAGAATCTGCTCCACCATTTCATCCTGGCTAATACTAGATTCCATTCAAGCCCATACACCTGCCCTCTCACCATATTCGTTAATGCACCAACCAATCAAGAATCTATCAACTTCAGCTTTAAATATACCCATGGACTTCACCTCAAATGTAGCTTGTGGCAGAGAATTCCACAGATTCACCACTCTTTGGCTATATAAAAAAAATCCTTCTTACTTCTGTTATAAAAGGTTGCCCCTCAATTCTGAGGCTGTGCCCTCTGGTTCTAGATACCCCCACCAGAGGAAACATCCTGTCCACATCCACCTTATCCAGTCCTTTGAACATTCGGTAGGTTTCAATGAGAACCCCCACCCAGCAGCATTCTTCTAAATTTCAGTGAGTACAGGCACAAAGCTGCCGAACGCTCCTCAAATGTTAACCCCTTCATTCCCAGAACCTTCCTCATGAACCTCCTCTGGACTCTCTCCAATGACAATACACTCGTTCTGAAATAAGGAGCCCAAAATTGTTGACAATACTCCAAGTGCAGCCTGACTTGTGTCTTATAAAAGTTCAACATTATCTCGTTGTTTTTATCTTCTGTTCCCCTTGAAATAAATGCCAACATAGAACATAGAAAATCTACAGCACATTACAGGCCCTTCAGCCCGCAATGTTGTGCCGATCATGTAACTTACGTAGCCTAGAATTTCCCTTTGTTTTTCTAAGCTCCATGTACCTATCTAAGAGTCTATTGTATCTGCCTCTGCCACCTTCACCGGCAGTGTATTCCACATACCCACCATTCTCTGTGTGAAAAACTTACTTCTGACATCCCCCTTGTACATACTTCCAAGCACCTTCAAACTATGCACCCTCATGTTAGCCATAAGACCATAAGTTTATAGGAGCAGAAGTAGGCCATTTGGCCCATCGAGTCTGCTCTGCCATTCAGTCATGGGCTGATCCAAATTTTCCAGTCATCCCCACATCCCTGCTTTCACCTCATACCCTTTGATGCCCTGGCTAATCAATAACCTATCTATCTCTGCCTTAAATACACCCAGTCACTGGTCCTCCACAGCCACTCTGGGCAACAAATTCCACAGATTTATCAGCCTCTGACTAAAGTAATTTCTCCGCATTTCAACCCTGGGAATAAAGCCTTTGACTATCCACACAATCAATGCCTCTCTGCATCTATCAGACTCATCTCTCTCTCCATCGCTCCAGGGAGAAAAGGCCAAGTTCACTCAACCTATTCTCATAATTTATACCCTCCAGTTCAGGGAACATCCTTATAAATCTCCTCAGCACTCTCTCTGTAGTATTTACATCATTCCTGTAGTGAGGTGACCAGAACTGAACACAGTACTCCAAGTGGGGTCTGACCAAGGTCTTATATAGCTGTAACATCCCTTCACAGCTCTTGAACTCAATCTGATGGTTGATAAAGGCTAAAACACCATACACCTCCATAACAACACTATCAACCCGCGCAGCAGCTTTGGCTGTCCTACGGACATGGACCCCAAGATCTCTCTGATCCAAGAGTCTTACCATTAATATTATATTCTGTCTTCAGATTTTATCTACCAAAATGAACCACCTCACACTTCTCTGGGTTGAACTCCATCTGCCATTTCTCAGCCCAGTTCTGCATCCAATTGATGTCCTGCTGTAATCTCTGCAGCCCTCCACACTATTCACAACACCTCCAATTCTTGTATCATCAGCAGACTTACTAACCCACCCTTCTACCTCCTCATCCAGATCATTTATAAAAATCACAAAGAGAAGGGGTACCAGAACAGATCTCTGAGGAACAGCATGGATCATCAACCTCCATGCAGAGTATGAACCATCTACGACCATGCTTTGCCTTCCATGGGCAAACCAATTCTGGATCCATAAAGCAAGGTCTCAGTGGATCCCATGCCTCATTACTTTCTGAATGAGCCTGACATGGGGAACCTTATCAGATGCCTTACTGAAATCCATATACACGACATCTACTGCTCTACCCTCATCAATGTGTTTTGTTACATCCTCAAAGAATTCAATCAGATTTGTAAGGCATGACCTGTCATTGACAAAGCCATGCTGACTATCCCTAATCAGATTATGTCTCCCCAGATGCTCATAAGTCCTACCTCTCAGGATCTTCCCCAACAACGTGCCAACCACTGAATTAAGACCCACTGGTCTATAATTTCCTGGGTTATCTCTACTCCCTTTCTTGAACAAGGGAACAATGTTTGCAACCTTCCAAATCCTCTGGTACTTCTGTCCCTATTGATGATACAAGGATCATCACCAGAGGCTCAGCAATCTCCTCCCTTGCTTCCCACAATAGCCTGTGGTACATCTCATCCATTCCCGCAGACTTATCTAACTTAATAACTTTGAAAAGCTCCTGCACATCTTCTTTCTTGATGTCTATACATTCAAGTGTTTCAAGTCAAGTCACTTTTTATTGTCATTTTGACCATAACTGCTGGTACAGTGCACAATAAAAATGAGACAATGTTTTCAGGACCATGGTGCTACATGAAACAATACAAAAACTACGCTGAACTACGTAAAAAAGCAACACAAAAACTACACTAGACTACAGACCTACCCAGGACTGCATAAAGTGCACAGAACAGTGCAGGCATTACAATAAATAATAAACAAGACAATTGGCACAGCAGAGGGCAGTAGGTTGGTAGTCCGATGGCTTGAGTGAAAAACTGTTACATAAATAAACAGCTGTACTCCCACCGAGTATTTCGTTGGAGTCGGATGTAGTCCAAATTACTGTCCATTGGAGAGCAGAATGGATGGGAGAGCTGGCCGGCTAGGGCTTGCTTTTTTCCTGGCACAGACTCCTGCCCGCTCGCCTCGCTTCCGCTTCCTCGCACACCGCTTAAGTCATCCCTACGATCACTAAGGTCCTTTTCACGACTGAATACTGAAGCAAAGTATTCATTAAGACCATAAGACAAAGGAACAGAAGTCGGCCATTCGGCCCATCGAGTCTGCTCTGCCATTTTATCATGAGCTGTTCCATTCTCCCATTTAGTTCCACTCCTTCGTCTTTTCACCATAACCGTTGATGCCCTGGCTACTCAGATACCTATCAATCTCTGCCTTAAATACACCCAATGACTTGGCCTCCGCTGCCACCCGTGGCAACAAATTCCATAGATTCACCACCCTCTGGCTAAAAAAATTTCTTCGCATCTCTGTTCTGAATGAGGGCCCTTCAATCCTTAAGTCATGCCCTCTCGTACTAGACTCCCCCATCATGGGAAACAACTTTACCACATCCACTCTGTCCATGCCTTTTAACATTCGAAATGTTTCTATAAGGTCTCCCCTCATTCTTTTAAACTCCAAGGAATACAGTCCAACAGTGGACAAACGTTTCTCATATGTTAACCCTCTCATTCCCGGAATCCTTCTAGTGAATCTTCTCTGTACCCTCTCTGATGTCAGCACATCCTTTCTTAAATAAGGAGACCAAAACTGCCCTCAGTACTCCAAGTGAGGTCTCATCAGTGCCTTATAGAGCCTCAACATCACATCGCTGCTCCTATACTCTATTCCTCTAGAAATGAATGCCAACATTGCACTCGCCTTCTTCACCACCGACTCAACCTGGAGGTTAACCTTAAGGGTATCCTGCATGAGGACTCCCAAGTCCTGTTGCATCTCAGAACTTTGAATTCTGTCCCCATTAAGTACCCCCGCTACCTCCTCTGGCTCCACACACATGTCCACTCTCACTCCTGACTGGTCCTATTCTCACATGGCTCATCCCCTTGCTCTTCACATACTTGTAAAATGTCTTGGGGTTTTCCTTAATCCTACTTGTCTAGGCCTTCTCATGGCCTCTTCTAGCTCACCTAATTTGATTTCTGACCTCCTTTCTGGCATCCTTGTAATTTTTTTACAGCTCTAACAGTATCTGGGTTCTTGAAACTTTCGTAAGCTTTTCTTTTCTTCTTAACTAGATTTTCTACATCCTTTGTACACGATGGTTCTTTTACCCTACCATCCTTTCCCTGCCTCACTAGAACATACCAATACAGAATGCCATGCAAATATTCCCTGAACATTTGCCACATTTCTGCCATGCATTTTCCTGAGAACATCTGCTCCCAATTTATGCTCCCAAGTTCATGACTAGTAGCATAATATTTCCCCATACCCTATTTAAATGTTTCATGAAATTTCTGTTCCTATCCCTCTCCAATGCTATGGTAAAGGAGATAGGGTTGTGGTCACTACCTCCAAAATACTCTCCCACTGAGAGATCTGACACCTGACCAGGTTCATTTCCCAATACCTATCAAGTACAGCCATTCCTCAATACATAAATCTTTCTGAAAATACCTAATAAACTCCACCCTATCTAAACCCTTTGCTCTAAGGAGATGCCAGTCAAAATTAGGAAAGTTAAAATCACCCATCACAACAACCCTATTATTATTGCACTGTTCCAGAACTTGACTTCTTATCTTCTCCTCAATGTCCCTGTTAATACTCAGGGGTCTATAAAAAACACCCAATAGAGTTATTGCCCCTCCCTGTTTCTGACCTCCACCCACAATAACTCAGTAGACAATCCCTCCATGACTTCCTCCTTTTCTGATTACTATCCCTGACTAGCATGCCACTCTCTTACCTTTTTTGTCTCCCTCCTTGCCCTTTTTGAAACATCTAAAACCTGGCAAACTCAGCTCTCATTACTGCCCCTGAGTCATCCAAGTCTTTGTAATGGCCACAACATCATAGTTCCATGTATTGATCTATGGTCTAAATGCCAATGTTGCATTTGTCTCCTTTACCACAGATTCAACCCATGAATTAACCTTCTGGGAGCCTTGCATGAGGATTCCTAAGTGTCTTTGCAACTCTGATGTTTGAGTTTTCTCCTATTTAGATAATAGTCTACACTATTGTTCCTTTTACCAAAATGCATCATTATACATTTCCTAACACTGTATTCCATCTGCCACTTTTTTGCCTAGTCTTGATGCCACAAGGGTTGGGGGTGTTGTGTATAGTCTGGAGGGTTGTTAGAAGTTACAGTGGGACATTGATAGGATGCAAAACTGGGCTGAGAAATGGCAAGTGGACTTCAACCCAGATAAGTGTGAAGTGGTTCATTTTGGTAGGTCAAATCTGAAGACAGAATATAATATTAATGGGAAGACTCTTGCATGTGAGGAGGATCTGAGAGATCTTGGGGTCTGTGTCCATAGGACACTCAAAGCTGCTATGCAGGTTGACAGTTTTGTTAAGAAGGTATAAGGTGTGTTGGCATTCATCAACTCTGGGATTGAGTTCAAGAGCCGTGAGGTAAATTTACAGCTATATAAGACCTTGGTCAGATCACACTTGAAGTACAAGTTAGGTACCGAGGTGATGTCAGGAATAAGTTTTTCACACAGAGAGTGGTGGGTGTGTGGAATGCACTGCCAGTGGCGGTGGTGGAAGCGGATACAATAGTGTCTTTTAAGAGCCTCTTAGATGGGTACATGGAGTTTAGAAAAATAGAGGGCTATGTGCTAGGGAAATTCCAGACAGTTTTTAGAGTAGGTTGCATAGTCGGTACAACATTGTGGGCCGAAGGGCCTGTAATGAACTGTAAATTTCTATGTTCTTCCTACTTGTCTAAGTCCTGCTGTAATCGCATGGCTTCCTCAGCACCACATAATCCTCCAACTATCTTTATATCATCCACAAACTTTGCCACTGAACCATCAATTCCACTATGTAAATCATTGACAAACAATGGGAAAGTAGCAGTCCCAATACTGCCCCCTGGGGAACACCACTAGTCACTGGCAGTCAAACAGGAAAAAAACCTTTGTTCCCACTCGCTGCCTCCTGCCTGTCAGCTATTCCGCTAACCGTGCCAATATATTTCCTACAATGCCATAGGATTTTATCTGGTTAAGCAGCCTCATGTGAAGCATCAGGTGTGATGTTGTGGCTATCACTGTATCATGGGTGAAGGATCGTTGTAGTTGGGAGTTAAATGTGCAAGGTTACACTTATTGGAGGGATAGGAAGGTCGGCAGAGGGGGTGGCATGGGTCTTCTGGTAAAGAATGGCATCAAATCATTAGAGAGATGTGACATGGGATCGGAAGATGTTGAATTCTGGTGGGTTGAGTTAAGAAACTGCAAAGTTAAAAGGACCTTGATGGCAATTATATACAGGCCTCCCAATAGTAGCTGGGATGTTGACCACAGATTACAACAGAAGGGCAATGTTATGATAGTCAGGGAAGATTTTAACATGCAGGTCGATTAGGAAGATCAGGTTGGTACTGGATCTCAAGAGAGTGTGTTTGTTGAATGCCCAAGAAATAGTGTCTTCCACAGTAAAAACTGAAGCAAAGGACTTGAAAAGTTCATCAGCTGTTTCTTTAACATGCTTGTGTTTGGAGTAGCTTTCATTCATGAGGCTTAGCCGAGATCAGGTTTGGTAAGGTACATTGTTTTGTAAGTTACTCTCTCCTTGTCCTTAGTTGTTCATTTCTCACTGTTAGGCATAGTAGATTAGTGAAAATGGCTCCAGGTGCAGTGTTTTGTACGTGGTGTAAGATGTGGGAAGTCCGCGACACCTTCAGCCTCCCAGATAAACACACCTGCATCAAGTGCTCTGAGTTGCAGCTCTTGAGAGAATGTATTAAGGACTGGAACTGCAGACTGATGACCTTTGACTCATATGAGAGAATGAGGAGGTGATAGACAGGAGCTACCGCAAAGTAGTCAACAATAGGTTGGAGGAGACAGGTAACTGGGTGATTGCCAGGAGGAGGAAGAGAAATGCTCAGCCAGTGCAGAGTACACCTGTGGCCATTCCCCTCAATAATAGGTATACAACTTTAGACACTATTGAGGGGGATGACCTACTGGAGGAAGCCACTGAGACTGAGTCTCTGGCTCAGAAGAGCAGAGAGGGTAAAAGGGATCCAGTGTTGATGGGAGATTCCTTAGTCAGAGGAACAGAGGTGAGGTTCTGCGAACACAACTGAAACACCTGGATGGTATGAGACATCCAGATAGTATGTTGCCATCTGGTGTCAGGATCAGGGATGTCTTGGATCGTACATGGGATTCTCAGTCTATGGGATTCTCGAGGGTGAGGATGAGCAGCCAGAAGTCTTGGTGCCAATGACTAAGGTAGAGAAAGTGATGAGATCCTGAAGGGAGATTTTATGTAGCAAGGTTGCTCCTGCACCTATATTCTATGTCTCCTGCACCTATTTTCTATGTTTCTACTCCTGCACCTATTTTCTGAGGTAAAAAGCTGAGAAACACGATCTCCAGGGTAGTAATCTCTGGTCTGCAGCCTGTGCCATGTGCCAGTGAGGATAAAAATACTTTATACTTTATTGTCGCCAAACAATTGATACTAGAACGTACAATCATCACAGCGATATTTGATTCTGTGCTTCCCACTCCCTGGATTACAAATATTAAATCTTAAAAATATTAAAAATAGTAAAAATTAGTAAATTTTAATAATTTAAATTATAAATCATAAATAGAAAATAGAGAAGGGAAAGTAAGGTAGTGCAAAAAAACTGAGAGGCAGGTCTGGATATTTGGAGGGTATGGCCCAGATCCGGGTCAGGATCCGTTCAGCAGCCTTATCACAGTTAGAAAGGAGCTGTTTCCAAATCTGGCCGTATGAATCTTCAAGCTCCTGAGCCTTCTCCTGGAGGGAAGAGGGACGAAAAGTGTGTTGCCTGGGTGGGTCGTGTCCTTGATTATCCTGGCAGCACTGCTCTGACAGCGTGCAGTGTATAGAATGATTTGGCAGGTGAATGTGTGGCTGAGGAACTGGTGCAAGGGACAGAGGTTCAGAGTTATGGATTGTTGGAAAGGTATGACATGTACAAAAGGGACGGGTTACACCTGAACCCGAGGGAGTCCAATATCCTTGCAGGCAGGTTGGCTAGAAATGTTCACGTGAGTTTAAATGAATTTGACAGGGGGTTGAGAGCCAGAGTGATAATCCTGAAGATGGGGTAGTTCGTTTCCAAACAGAGGCAATGTGTAGTGAAAATCCTATTGAGGAGTGGCTGATAATAGGGAAAAATTGCAGTCAATGGTATGAGTTCCAATATAAAAATGGACATAAGACTGAAGATGTTATATTTGAATGCACACAGTATACAGAATAAAGGTTGATGAACTTGTAGCACAGTTGCAGATTGGCATGTATGATGTTGTAGACATCACTGCATCATGGCTAAAAGATTATAGCTGGGAGTTTAATGTCCAAGGATACACTTTGTATCAAAAGGATATACAGGAAAGCAGAGAGGGTGGTGTTGCTCTATTGGGATAAAAATGAAATCAAATCATTAGGAAGAGGTGACATAGGGCGGAAAGTGTAGAATCATTGTTGATAGAGCTAAGGAACTGCAAGGGTAAAAAGACCCTGATGGGAGTTAAAGGCAGATCACCAAATAGTAATAAAGATGTAATCTATAAATTACAACAGGAGATAGAAATGCATGCCAAAAGGCCAATGTTACAAGAGTCATGCGGGATTTCAATAGTCTTAGTAGATTGGGAAAATCAGGCTGGTGGTAGATTACATGAGGGGAAATTTCAAAAATGCCTATGAGATGCCTTTTAAGAGAAGCTTGTGGTTGAGCCCATTAGGGAATCAGCTATTCTGCACTGGGTGTTTTGCAATGAACCAGAATAGAATAGAGAGCTTAAGAGAAAGGAATGCTTAGGGACAAATGAACATAATATGATCGAATTCACTCTGAATTTTGAGAAAGAGAAGCCAAAAGTCAAATATGTCAGTATCACCATAAGACCATAAAACATATGAGCAGAATTAGGCCATTTGGCCCATCGAATCTGCTTCATCACTCAATCATGGCTGATGCTTTTTTTTTCTCCTCCTCAGCCCCAGTTCCTGGTCTTCTCCTCATATGATGCCATGTCCAATCAAGAATCTATCAAGCTCTGCCTTAAATACACCCAACAACCTGTCCTTCACAGATGCCTGTGGTAATAAATTCCATAAATCCACCATCCTCTGGCTAAAGAAATTTCTCTGCATCTCTGTTTTAAACGGACACCCCTGAATCCTGAGGCTGTAGACTCACCCACTATGGGAAACATCCTTTCCGCTTCTACCCTGATCAGGCTTATCAACACTTTGAAAGGTTTCATTAAGATCCACCCACATCCTTCTAAATTCCAGTGAGTACAGATCCAGAGCTATCAAATGTTCCTCGTATGATAACCCTTTTATTCTCAGAATCATCTTTGTGTACCTCCCCTGAGCCCTCTCCAGTGCCAGTACATCTTTTCTTCGATGAAAAGCCCAAAACTGTTCACGATACTCAAGGTGAGGCCTCAGCATCACATCCCTGCTCTTATATTCTAGACCTCTTGAAATGAATGTTAAAATTGCGTTTGCCTTCCTCATCACCAACTCCACCTGCAAGTTAACCTTTAGGGAGTTCTGCACAAGGACTCCCAAGTCTCTTTGCATTTCATATTTTTGGATTTTCTCCCTGTTTAGAAAATAGAATGCATATTTATTTCTACTACCAAAGTGCATGACCAGGCATTTTCCAACATTGTGTTTCATTTGCCACTTTCTTGCCCATTCTGCTAATCTGCCTAAGTCCTTCTGCAGCCTACCTGTTTCCTCAACACCACCTGCCCCTCCAGCAATCCTTGTATCATCTGCAAACTTGGCAACAAAGCCATCTATTCCATCATCTAAATTATTGATATACAGTATAAAAAGAAGCAGTTCCATCACCAAACCCTGAAGAAACCACAAGTCACTGGCAGCCAACCAGAAAAGGATTCTTGTATTCCCACTGGTGGCATCCAACCAATCAGTCAATGCTCTAACTATGCCAATAACTTTCCTGTAATACCATGGGCCCTTAGCTTGGTGAGCAGCCTCATGTGTGGCACCTTTTCAAAGGCCTTCTGAAAGTCCAAATAAACAACATCAGCTGCATCCCTTTTGCCTATCCTATGTATAATCTACTCAAAGAATTCCAACAGGTTCATCAGGCAGGATTTTCTCTGAAGGAAACCATGTTGACTTTGTACTATCTTGTCCTGTATCACCAAGTACTACATCACCTCACGCTAAGCAATTGACTCCAACATCTTCCCAACCACTGAGGTTAGGCTAACATGTCTATAGTTTACTTTCTGCTGCCTTCCTCTTTTCTTAAAGAGTGGAGTGACACTTGCAATTTCCCAGTCCTCTGGCACCATGCCAGAGTCCAATGATTTTTGAAAGATCATTACAAATACCTCCACAATCTCTACCTCTCTCAGAACCCTTGGGAGAAGTTCATCTGGACTAGGTGACTTATGTACCCTTAGGTCTTCTGGCTTTATACACCTTTTCCTTTGTAATAGTAACTGCACTCACTTCTCCTCCCTCACACCCTTCAACATCTGGCACACTGTCTTCCCGCTAATTTTTGCTTTTACGTAGGCTTTGACTTCCCTTGTCAGCCACAGTTGTACTACTTTGCAATTTGAGTATTTCTTCATTTTTGGAATACATTTATCCTGCACCTTCCTCATTTTTTCTAGAAACTCACGCCATTGCTGCTCTGCTGTCATCCCTGCCAGCAGCTTCTTCCAATTTACTTTGGCCAACACCTCTCTCAAACCATTGTAATTTCCTTTACTCCACTGGTATGTCAGACTTTACTTTCTCCCTATCAAATTTCAGGTTGAACTCAATCATATTGCGATCACTGCCTCTGAAGTATCCTTTTACCTGAAGCCCCCTAGTCACCTCTAGATCATTACATAACACCCAATGCAATAGTTGATCACCTAGTAGGCTCAATGACAAACTGCTCTATAAAGCCATCTCATAGGCATTTAACAAACTCACTCTCTTGAGATCCATGACTAACCTAATTTTACCAATCGACCTGCATGTTGAAATCTCCCACTGCTATCATAACATTGTCCTTTTGACATGCCTTTTCCTGTTGTAATCTGTGGTCCACATCCCAGCTACTGTTGGGAGGCCTGTATACAACTGCTATCAGGGTTCTTTTACCCTTGCAGTTTTTCAACTCAATCCACAAGGAATCAATATTTTCTGATCTTATGTCACATCTTTCTAATGACTTCATGCCATTCTTTACCAGCAGAGGCACACCACCCCTTCTGCCTACTGTCTTATCCCTCCAATACAACGTGTAACCTTGGACATTCAGCTCCCAACTACAAGCAGGATTGAGTGATGGCCACAACATGATACCTGACAATCTGTAATAGTGCAACAAGATCATCCACCTTATTTCTCATACTTCATGCATTGAGATATAACACTTTGAGTACCTTATTCACTACCCTTTTTGTTTCTGCATCCCTAATGCACTGGTACACACTGTGCTGGCTACCATTTTGTCCTATCATCTCCCAGCCCTTCCTGACAGTCTGACTGCACGCTATCTTAGCTTTTTTTTACCAACCATCCTGTCCTGAGTCCCTTCTCTCCAATTTCCACCCCCTGCTAAATTAGTTCAAACTCTCCTCAACAGCTCTAACAACGTGCCTGTGAGAATATTGGTCCCTCTTAGATTCAGGTGCAACCCTTCCCTTTTGTACAGGTCATACCTCCCCCTGAAGAGATCCCAAGTATCGAAGAACCTGTACCAACTTCTCAGCCATGCATTAATCTGCCAAATCATCCTGTTTCTACCCTCACTGGTGTGTGGCACAGGCAGCCATCCAGAAATAACTACCTCGGAGGTCATACTGCTCAGTTTTCTATGTAGTTCTCTAAATTCTCCTTTCAGGACCTCTTTGCTTTTCCTTCCTCTGTTATTAGTACAAATATGTACCAAGACATTTGGCTGCTCTCACGCCCTCTCCAACAGTTGTGGACATGATCCGAGATATCCCTAACCCTGGCACCTGGGAGGCAGCATGAATGAATGATTTGAATTGACTTTATTTCTTACATCCTTCACATACACGAGGAGTAAAAATCTTTACGTTACATCTCCGACTAAATGGGCAATGTGCAATCATTGTAATTTATAATAAATAGAACAGTCAATCTAACACAGAAACACACTCAAATCAGTGTGTGTTAATCAGTCTGATGGTTTGGTGGAAGAAGCTGTCCTGGAGCCTGTTGGTCCTGGATTTATGCTGTGGTACCACTTCCCAGATGGTAGTAGCTGGAATAGATTGTGATTGGGGAGACTCGAGTCCCCAATGATCCTTCGAGCCCTTTTCTCACACCTGTCTTTGTAAATGTCCTGAATCATGGGAAGTTCACATCTACAGATGTGCTGGGCTGTCCACACTACTCTCTGCAGAATCCTGTGATTGAGGGAAGTACAGTTCCCATACCAGGCAGTGATGCAGCCAGTCAGGATGGCTCTCTGTTGTGCCCCTATAGAAAGTTCTCAGGATTTGGGGGCCCATTCCAAACTTCCTCAACCATCTGAGGTGAAAGAGGCATACCATTCAAGTGTCCCAAATTACAGTAGAGTACAGGGACAGGGATGATGGCAGAGCAGCAATGGCTAGAATATCTAGAAGCAATTGGAAGGCACAGGATATATACATCCCAGAGGAAGAAGTATTCTAAATGCAAGATGACACAAGCATGGCTAACAAGGGAGGTCACAGACAACATAAAAACTAAAGAGAGGGCATACAATAGACCAAAATTATTGGGTAGATGAAGGACTGGGTAGTTTCAAGTACCTACAGAAGGCAACTCAAAAAGGTCATTGAGAAGATAAATATGGAATGTGAAAGTAAGCTAGCCAATAATGTTTAAGAAGATAACAGAAGTTTCTTCAGATGCATAAAGTGTAAAAGAGAAGCGAGAGTTGATATTGGACAGTGGGAAAATAATGCTGTAGAGGTGGTAATGAGAGTGTTTGGGGGGGGGGAATAGCGATGAACTGAATAAGTATTTTGGAAGACACTAGCGGTATGGTGGAAGACCCAGGTGTCAGGGTCATGAAGTGTATGAAATTACCATTACTAGGGAGAATGTTCTTGGGAAACTGTAAGGTCTCAAGTTAGGTAAGTCACCTGGACTAGATAGCGTACACCCCAATGTTCTGAATGAGGTGGCTGGAGAGATTGTGGAGGCATTTGTTATGACCTTTCTGGAATGGTGCCAGGAGACTGGAGAATTGTAAATGCCACACTGCTCTTCAAGAAAGGAAACTATAAGCCAGTTAGTCTAACCTCAGTAGTTGGGAAGACGTTGGAGTTGATTGTTAAGGACATGGTTTTGGAGTACTTGGAGGCACATGATAAAATAGGCTGTGGTCAGCATGGTTTACTCAAGAGAAAATCTTGCCTGACAAATCTGTTGAATTCTTTGAAGAAATAGCAAGCAGGATAGATGAAAGAGAATTAGTTAGGTGCTTGAGGAGTATAAGAAGTGCAAGAAAATACTTAAGAAAGAAATCAGGAGGGCAAAAAGAAGATATGAGGTTGCCTTGGCAGTCAAAGTGAAGGATAATCCAAAGAGCTTTTACAAGTATATTAAGAGCAAAAGGATTGTAAGGGATAAAATTGGTCCTCTTGAAGATCAGAGTGGTCGGCTTTGTGCGGAACCAAAGGAAATGGGGGAGATCTTAAATAGGTTTTTTGCATCTGTATTTACTAAGGAAGCTGGCATGAAATCTATGGAATTGAGGGAATCAAGTAGTGAGACCATGGAAACTGTACAGATTGAAAAGGAGGAGGTGCTTGCTGTCTTGAGGAAAATTAAAGTGGATAAATCCCTGGGACCTGACAGGGTGTTCCCTCGGACCTTGAAGGAGACTAGTGTTGAAATTGCGGGGCCCTGGCAGAAATATTTAAAATGTCGCTGTCTACGGGTGAAGTGCCGGAGGATTGGAGAGTGGCTCATGTTGTTCTGTTGTTTAAAAAAGGATCGAAAAGTAATCCGGGAAATTATAGGCCGGTGAGTTTAACGTCAGTAGTAGGTAAGTCATTGGAGGGAATACTAAGAGACAGAATCTACAAGCATTTGGATAGACAGGGGCTTATTAGGGAGAGTCAACATGGCTTTGTGCGTGGTAGGTCATGTTTGACCAATCTGTTGGAGTTTTTCGAGGAGGTTACCAGTAAAGTGGATGAAGGGAAGGCAGTGGATATTGTCTACATGGACTTCAGCAAGGCCTTTGACAAGGTCCCGCATGGGAGGTTAGTTAGGAAAATTCAGTTGCTAGGTATACATGGAGAGGTGGTAAATTGGATTAGACATTGGCTCGATGGAAGAAGCCAGAGAGTGGTGGTAGAGAATTGCTTCCCTGAGTGGAGGCCTGTGACTAGTGGTGTGCCACAGGGATCAGTGCTGGATCCATTGTTATTTGTCATCTATATCAGTGATCTGGATGATAATGTGGTAAATTGGATCAGCAAGTTTGCTGATGATACAAAGATTGGAGGTGTAGTAGACAGTGAGGAAGGTTTTCAGAGCCTGCAGAGGGACTTGGACCAGCTGGAAAAATGGGCTGAAAAATGGCAGATGGAGTTTAATACTGACAAGTGTGAGGTATTGCACTTTGGAGGGACAAACCAAGGTAGAACATACAGGGTTAATGGTAAGGCACTGAGGAGTGCAGTGGAACAGAGGGATCTGGGAATACAGATACAAAATTCCCTAAAAGTGTCATCACAGGTAGACAGGGTCCTAAAGAGAGCTTTTGGTACATTGGCCTTTATTAATCGAAGTATTGAGTATAAGAGCTGGAATGTTATGAAGAGGTTGTATAAGGCATTGGTGAGGCCGAATCTGGAGTATTGTGTTCAGTTTTGGTCACCAAATTACAGGAAGGATATAAATAAGGTTGAAAGAGTGCAGAGAAGGTTTACAAGGATGTTGCCGGGGCTTGAGAAACTCAGTTACAGAGAAAGGTTGAATAGGTTAGGACTTTATTCCCTGGAGCGTAGAAGAATGAGGGGAGATTTGATAGAGGTATATAAAATTATGATGGGTATAGATAGAATGAATGCAAGCAGGCTTTTTTCACTGAGGCAAGGGGAGAAAAAAACCAGAGGACATGGTTTAAGGGTGAGGGGGGAAAAGTTTAAAGGGAACATTAGGGGGGGCTTCTTTACACAGAGAGTGGTGGGAGTATGGAATGAGCTGCCAGACGAGGTGGTAAATATGGGTTCTTTTTTAACATTTAAGAATAAATTGGACAGATACATGGATGGGAGGTGTATGGAGGGATATGGTCTGTGTGCAGGTCAGTGGGACTAGGCAGAAAATGCTTTGGCACAGCCAAGAAGGGCCAAAGGGCCTGTTTCTGTGCTGTAGTTTCTATGGTTCTATGGTTGTATGGTAAGCCTTGCATGGGGTACCTTATCAAATACCTTGCTGAAATCCATATACACTACATCTACTGCTCTACCTTCATCAATGTGTTTAGTTACATCCTCAAAAAATTCAATCAGGCTCGTAAGGCATGACCTGCCTTTGACAAAACCATGCTGACTATTTCTATTCCTATTATGCCTCTCCAAGTGTTCATAAATCCTGCCTCTCAGCATCTTCTCCATCAACTTACGAACCACTGAAGTAAGACTCACTAGTCTATAATTTCCTGGGCTGTTTCTACTCTCTTTCTTGAATAAAGGAACAACATCTGCAAACTTTCAATCCTCCAGAACCTCTTCTGTCCCCATTGATGATGCAAAGATCATCGCCAGAGGCTCAGCAATCTCCTCCCTCACCTCCCACAGTAGCCTGGGGTACATCTCATCCAATCCCGGACACTTATCCAACTTGATGTTTTCCAAAATCTCCAGCACATCCTCCTTCTTAATGTCAATATGCTTAATCTTTTCAATCCACTGTAAGTCATCCCTACGATTGCCAAGATCCTTTTCCGTAGTGAATAAAGTATTCATGAAGTACCTCTGCTATCTCCTCTGGTTCCATACACACTTTTCCATTGTCATACTATCCTCTTGCTCTTCACATACTTGTAGAATACCTTGGGGTTTTCATTAATCCTGCTCATTAAGGCTTCTCTTGGCCCCTTCTAGCTTTCCTAATTTCATTCTTAAACTCCTTCCTGCTAGCCTTATAATCCTCTATATCTCGATCATTACCTAGTTTTTTGAACCTTTTGTAAGCTTTTCTTTGGAATGCAGCAGGCCAGACAGCATCCATAGGAAGAAGCACAGTCGATGTTTTGGGCGGAGACCCTTCGTCAACTGTGCTTCTTCCTATGGATGCGTCTGGCCTGCTGCGATACACCAGCATTTTGTCTGTGTTGCTTGAATTTCCAGCATCTGCAGATTTCCTCATGTAAGCTTTTCATTTCTTCTTCATGAATCAAACCAACCCCAATTCCCTCCTCCCGGGCTTTACTATGGCTAGCAGAGAAAAAATGGCAAGCACAAATAAACTCAGAAGTCAACATGCCAAAACAGCACAAATACTACGCCGATGGGGTGCCCGACAAACCCCAGCTTGCCCTTATGATGTCGCAACACTGGACATTCTCCACCTGGTCCAAGCATGCCCTCTCACCAAGATCTACAGTTTCTCGCAGTCCATCAAGGAGGCTACAAGCTAGAGGAGTGGCTTGACAAAAAACAATTAAAAGTTTTGAAAGAAAAACACCTGCAATCCAAAACATCAACAACAACTTTGCAAGAGCCCTTTTGAAAATCCAAGTACACAACATCAACCAATTCTCCTTTGTCTATTTGTCTATCCTGCTTGTTATTTCTTCGAAGAATTCCAATGGATTTGTCAGGCAAGATTTTCCCATCAGGAAGCCATGCTGACTATAGCCTACTTTACTTGGTAGTGTCTTCCTCTGTGAAGACCGATGTAAAACACTTACTCAGTTCATCAGCCATTTCCTTGTCTCCCACTACTAACTCTCCAGCATCATTTTCCAGTGGTCGATATCCACTCTCACTTCTATTTTACCTTACATTACATCCTTGCTTTTATATTCTAATCCTCTTGAAATGAATGCTAACATTGCATTTGCCTTCCTCACCACAGACTCAACCTGCAAATTCACCTTTAGGGAATCCTGTACAAGGACTCCAGCTCCCTTTGTGCTTCAGTTATTTTTTGTATTTTCTCTCCATCTAGAAAATAGTCAGCCCTTTCACATCTTCTACCAAACTGAATAAGCATACACTTCCCAACACAATACTCCATCTACCACTTCTTTGCCCATTCTCCTAATCTATCTCAATCCTTCTTTCACCCTTCTACTACCTCAAAACTAACTGCTCCTCCACCTATCTTTGTATTGTCTGCAAACTTCACAACAAAACCATCAAGTCCATCATCAAAATCATTAACACAAAACACAAAAAGTATCAGTCTCAACACACACCCCTGTGGAACACCACTAGTCACTGGCAACCAACCAGATAAGGCTCACTTTATTCCTACTCTTTGGCTCCTGCCAGTTAGCCATGCTAGGATCTTCCCTGAAATACCATCAGCTCATAGCTTGTTAAGCAGCCTCATATATGGCACCTTGTTAAAGGCTTTCTGGAAATCTAAATACACAACATCAACTAGAACCATAGAAACTACAGCACAGAAACAGGCCCTTTGGCCCTTCTTGGCTGTGCCGAACTATTTTCTGCCTAGTCCCACTGACCTGCACACGGACCATATCCCTCCATACACCTCCCATCCATGTATCTGTCCAATTTATTCTTAAATGTTAAAAAAGAACCCACATTTACCACCTCGTCTGGCAGCTCATTCCATACTCCCACCACTCTCGGTGTGAAGAAGCCCCTCCTAATGTTCCCTTTAAACTTTTCCCCCCTCACCCTTAAACCATGTCCTCTGGTTTTTTTCTCCCCTTGCCTCAGTGGAAAAAGCCTGTTTGCATTCACTCTATCTATACCCATCATAATTTTATATACCTCTATCAAATCTCCCCTCATTCTTCTACGCTCCAGGGAATAAAGCCCTAACCTATTCAACCTTTCTCTGTAACTGAGTTTCTCAAGTCCCGGCAACATCCTTGTAAACCTTCTCTGCACTCTTTCAACCTTATTTATATCCTTCCTGTAATTTGGTGACCAAAACTGAACACAATACTCCAGATTCGGCCTCACTAATGCCTTATACAACCTCTTCATAACATTCCAGCTCTTATACTCAATACTTAGATTAATAAAGGCCAATGTACCAAAAGCTCTCTTTAGGACCCTATCTACCTGTGATGACACTTTTAGGGAATTTTGTATCTGTATTCCCAGATCCCTCTGTTCCACTGCACTCCTCAGTGCCTTACCATTAACCCTGTATGTTCTACGTCGGTTTGTCCTTCCAACGTGCAATACCTCACACTTGTCTGTATTAAACTCCATCTGCCATTTTTCAGCCCATTTTTCCAGCTGGTCCAAGTCCCTCTGCAGGCTCTGAAAACCTTCCTCACTGTCTACTACACCTCCAATCTTTGTATCATCAGCAAACTTGCTGATCCAATTTACCACATTATCATCCAGATCACTGATATAGATGACAAATAACAATGGACCCAGCACTGATCCCTGTGGCACACCACTAGTCACAGGCCTCCACTCAGGGAAGCAATTCTCTACCACCACTCTCTGGCTTCTTTCATCGAGCCAATGTCTAATCCAATTTACCACCTCTCCATGTATACCTAGCGACTGAATTTTCCTAACTAACCTCCCATGCGGGACCATGTCAAAGGCCTTACTGAAGTCCATGTAGACAATATCCACTGCCTTCCCTTCATCCACTTTACTGGTAACCTCCTCGAAAAACTCCAAAAGATTGGTCAAACATGACCTACCACGCACAAAGCCATGTTGACTCTCCCTAATAAGCCCCTGTCTATCCAAATGCTTGTAGATTCTGTCTCTTAGTATTCCCTCCAATAACTTACCTACTACTGATGTTAAACTCACCGGCCTATAATTTCCCGGATTACTTTTCGATCCTTTTTTAAACAACGGAACAACATGAGCCACTCTCCAATCCTCCGGCACTTCACCCGTAGACAGCAACATTTTAAATATTTCTGCCAGGGCCCCTGCAATTTCAACACTAGTCTCCTTCAAGGTCTGAGGGAACACTCTGTCAGGTCCTGGGGATTTATCCACTTTAATTTTCCTCAAGACAGCAAGCACCTCCTCCTTTTCAATCTGTACAGTTTCCATGGTCTCACTACTTGATTCCCTCAATTCCATAGATTTCATGCCAGCTTCCTTAGTAAATACAGATGCAAAAAACCTATTTAAGATCTCCCCCATTTCCTTTGGTTCCGCACAAAGCCGACCACCCTGATCTTCAAGAGGGCCAATTTTATCCCTTACAATCCTTTTGCTCTTGATATACTTGTAAAAGCTCTTTGGATTATCCTTCACTTTGACTGCCAAGGCAACCTCATGTCTTCCTTTAGCCCTCCGGATTTCTTTCTTAAGTATTTTCTTGCACTTCTTATACTCCTCAAGCACCTGATTTACCCCCTGTTTCCTATACATTTCATACAACTCCCTCTTCTTCTTTATCAGAGTTGCAATATCCCTTGAGAACCAAGGTTCCTTATTCCTATTCAATTTGCCTTTAATCCTGACAGGAACATACAAACTCTGCACTCTCAAAATTTCCCCTTTGAAGACTTCCCACCTACCAATCACATCTTTGCCAGAGAACAACCTGTCCCAATCCACGCTTTTTAGATCCTTTCTCATTTCTTCAAATTTTTTTGTGAGAAAGTAAGGAGGCATGGGATCCAAGGGGACCTTGATTTGCAGATCCAAAATTGGCTTGCCCACAGAAGGCAAAGAGTGGTTGTAGATGGGTCATATTCTGCATGGAGGTTGGTGACCAATGGTGTGTCTCAGGGGTCTGTTCTGGGATCCCTTTGTGATTTTTATAAATGACCTGGATGAGGAAGAGGAGGGATGGATTAGTAAATTTGCTGATGACACAAAGGTTGCGAGTGTTGTGGATAGTGTGGATGGCTGTCAGAGGTTACAATGGAATATTGATAGGATGCAAAACTGGGCTGAGAACTGGCAGATGGAGTTCAACCCAGATAAGCGTGAGGTAGTTAATTTTGGTAGTTCAAATATGATGATAGAGTATAGTATTACAGGTAAGACTCTTGTCAGTGTGGAGGATCAGAGGGATCTTGAACTCTGAGTCCATAGGACACTCAAAGCTGCTGCACAGGTTGACTCTGTGGTTAAGAAGGCATACGGTGCATTGGCCTTCATCAATCGTGGGATTGAGTTCAAGAACTGAGAGATAATATTACAGCTATATAGGACCCTGGTCAGATCCCACTTGGAGTACTGCACTCAGTTTTGGTTGCTTCACTACAGGAAGGATGTGGAAACCATAGAAAGAGTGCAGAGGAGATTTACAAGGATGTTTCCTGGATTGGGGAGCATGCCTTATGAGAATAGGTTGAGTGAACTTGACCTTTTCTCCTTGGAGCAACAGAGGATGAGGAGTGACCTGATAGAGGTGTAGAAGATAATGAGAGGCATTTTAGAATCAGAGGCTATTTCCCAGGGCTGTAATGCCTAACATGAGAGGGCATAGTTTTAATGTGCTTGGAAATCGGTACAGAGGAGATGTCAGGGGTAAGTTTTTTTACTCAGAGAGTGGTGAGTGCGTGGAATGGGCTGTGGGCAATGGTGGTGGAGGCAGATACGATAGGGTTTGTTAAGAGACTCCGGGATAGGTACATCAAGCTTAAATAGAGGGCTAGGGTAACCCTAGGTATTTTCTATAGCAAGTACATGTTCGGCACAGCATTGTGGGCTGAAGGGCCTGTATTGTGCTGTAGTTTTTCTGTGTTTCTATGTAAGTGTGGCAAAGGAGGAGTAGACAGAATTCTGTCCGTTTGGGCACTGGGGTTGGATCAGTCTTCATCTGGTACCTTGTCTACAGCCATTCCAGTATGGGTGGCCCGGAGATGGCATCACCTGATGGAGTGCAATTCTCCAATGTGTTGATACAGGTCGTGGAGGTCTGACAAGGTGCCACACGAGAAGCTGCTTAACAAGCTATGAGCTCATGGTATTACTGGGAAGCTTCACGCATGGATAAAGCTGTGGCTGATTGGCAGGAGGCAAATTGTAGGAAAAAAGGGAACCTTTTCTGGCTGGCTGCCGGTGACTAGTGGTGTTCCAAAGGGGACCAATTCCTTTTGCATTATATGTCAATGATTTGGGTGATGGAGTTGATAGCTTTGTTGAAATGCTTGCAGATGATATGAAGATAATTGGAGGGGCAGGTAGTTTTGAGGAAGTAGAGAGGCTAAAGAAGGACTCAGACAGATTAGGAGAATGGACAAAGAAGTGGCAGATGGAATGCAGTGTTGGGAAGTGTATGGTCATGCATTGTGGTAGAGGAAATGAAAGAGGACTATTTTCTAAATGGAGAGAAAATACAAAAAATACTGAGGTACAAAAGGACTTGGGAATCCTTGTGAAGGATTCCCTGAAGGTAAATTTGCAGGATGAGTCTGTGGTGAGGAAGGTGGATGTGATGTTAGCATTCATTTCAAGAGGATTAAAATATAAAAGCAAAAATGTCATTTTGAAACTTTATAAAGCACTGATGAGGCCTCACCTGGAGTATTGTGAGCAGGGTGGAGTCCCTTAGCTCAGAAAGGATGTGCTGAAGCTGGAAAGGGTTCAAAAGAGGTTCTCAAAGATGATCCCAAGAATGAATGGCCTGGAATCCATAATCCATATGAAAAACATCTGATGGTTCTGGGTCTGCAATCACTAGAATTCAGAATAATGATGGATGACCTAATTGAAGCTTATCAAATATGAATGACCATAAGACCATAAGCGATAGGAGCAGAATTAGGCCATTTGGCCCATCGAGTCCATTCTGCAATTTCATCATGGCTGATCCAATTTTCCTGTCAGCCCTATATATGTGTGTGTGCGTGCGCGTGTGTGTGTTCGTGTGTGTGTGTTTGTGTGTGTGTGTGTGTGTGTGTGTGTGTGTGTGTTCGTGTGTGTGTCAGTGTGTGAGTGTGTGTGTGTGTGTGTGTGTGTGTGTGTGTCAGTGTGTGAGTGTGTGTGAGTGTGTGTGTGTGTATGTGTGTGTGAGTGTGTGTGTGTCAGTGTGTGTGTGTGAGAGTGTGTGTGTGTGTGTGTGAGTGCATGTGTGTGTGAGTGCGTGTGTGTGTGTGTGTGTGTGTGTGTGTGTGTGTGTGTGTGTGTGTGTGTGTGTGTGTGTTTTCTCTATCGATTCATGGGTTATGGAGTCAGAGAGCACTACAGCACAGAAACAGGCCCTTCGTCCATCTAATCAATGTCGAGGTATTATTCTGCCGAATCCCATGGTCCTGCAGCTGGACCATTGCCCTCCATGCCCCTCCCCTTAGAATTTGAAATCGAACCCACTTCAGTTCGCAGTTCGTCTGCAATACAGCGACTTGTTTCCCAATATAGCTCTGTTTGGAAAATACATCTCACATACTTTCTGAATATCGAAAAAGAAAGTGTGATGCGTTTCTGCCCTGTGCTGGATGGAGCAGGGATTTGAGGAAGAAATGTAACAGAAGCTTCTCTTTCTGGGCTCCCGCAGGATGTCCCATTGTGCCGAGAAAGTGCATTTTTGCCGAGACGGTCGGCGTTGCTATAGTGAAGAGCAGAACCGAAACAACAAGGCTCACATAGAAGCTATGTTTGGGTGTCCTCGCACATCTGAAGGCTACTTTTAAGCTCTTGGAAAGTGGGCGAGAGCCACAGCCAAAATAAAAGTTCAAGGCAGCGAGTGGGGGCGGCAAGGCGGCCTCTCCCCATGCCAATGGGCGTAGAATTAACCCAGTAAATCACAAAAATAAACAGACCTGGCTGACTTCAGCAGTGGAACGAATGCCTTGCACGGTGATTAATCAGACGCAATGTCTTGAGCAATTTTTTTGAAAAATATTCCTTTGTTGTGAGTGATGCCCCGCCTTTGACAATGCCAATCAAAAACGGGAGGGTTCAGTAAAAATAATGTTTAAGTGTTACGGGCTGATTCCCTTCTCTGTTCTTATTGAATGATTGCATTCCTAAGTTTTTTTTAATGTTATATGTGCTTTTAATACTGACAAGATTCAAGATTGTTTAATGTCATTTCAAGTAAAGGAGAACGAAACAATTGTTACTCTGGATCCGATGCAGCACAAAAACACACAATAAGATAAAGAAACACAATAAGTAAATGCATAAGATAGCTTCTGTACATGATTAATGCATATCCATAAAGTGACGCTTGGCACAGAAGTGTCTGTACATAAGGTGACTTTGACAGGACATAAAATAGAGGTGGTGCGCGCTGGGTTGGTAGGTGGATAGAGCTGTTGATCAGAACCTCATTGTTGAGTTTTCTCAAGTAACAACCTCTTACTAAAGAAAATTCCAACTACAGTTTTGCCTTCAGATTAAAGCAAGCAATCAAGTAACCAGTCACTTTCACTCCGTGATGGGAGAGTTCAGCCTTTAACACATACATATAGACTCTGACGACTAAAAACTTCTCCATAAATCTCGGGACTCTTATTTTGCAGTGGAGATGCAATTAGTTTTGCTTTGCAACTCTGTGAAAGCTTGTACAAAATACGTAACAACTGTCGGAGAACATTCAGCGGGCATAAAACTGAAATTAAAAAAAAAACATAAATCTGAAAGCACGCTGTAGAGGTCTTCAATTTAAGGATGATTCAAACTGCAGAGCTGATGGTTGTAAGGTGCGTACCAATTAAAGCTACATGACTTCATAAAGAATTAACGGTTGGGACTTTTTGTACCGAGTAGTTAAGAAGTAGAGAGGCTAAAATGACACGTGTTCGAGAAAGATGGTGAAAAGGGTATAATTCTATCCATCCATCTATTTCAAAATCAGAATCAAGTTTATTATCACGGGCATGTGACGTGAAATTTGTTAATTTAGCAGCAGCAGTTCAATGCAATACATAATCTAGCTGAGAAAAATAATAATAATAATAATAAATAAACAAGTAAATCAATTATGTATATTGAATAGATTTTTTAAAAATCGTGCAAAAACAGAAATACTGTAGATTTTTAAAAAAGTGAGGTAGTGTCCAAAGATTCAATGTCCATTTAGGAATCGAATGGCAGAGGGGAAGAAGTTGTTCCTGAATCGCTGAGTGTGTGCCTTCAGGCTTCTGTACCTCCTACCTGATGGTAACAGTGAGAAAAGGGCATGCCCTGGATGCTGGAGGTCCTTAATAATGGACATTACCTTTCTGAGACACCACTCCCTGAAGATGTCCTGGGTGCTTTGTAGGCTAGTACCCAAGATGGAGTTGACTAGATTTATAACCTTCTGCAGCTTCTTTCAGTCCTGTGCAGTAGCCCCTCCATACTAGACAGTGATGCAGCCTGTCAGAATGCTCTCCAATGCACGACTATAGAAGTTTTTGAGTGTGTATTTGTTGACATCTATTTATCTATCTATCTGTCTGTCTGTCTTTCAGTTTATCAATCTATCTATCTACCTATCTACCAGGATTTGCAAGTATATTTCATGTATAATTTTCAGATAAGTAATTGGGGATAATGGATTGGAGAGACAGAAATGAGAGCGAAATTGCCCCATTTAACACTGATAGATAACAATCATGTAATGATATATTGTGCATCATCCAGTAGTTGGTTACTGTAACTTGTGCTGTTTACAGATATGAGAGTTACATTGCCTATATACCATTATATGGATAATACAGTACATTGTTTACAGAGAAGGCGCAATGAATGGCGTGCTGGAAACTACATCAGCGCTTAAAACAAAATATTCGCTCTTTTTAAAATCTGAGTATAACGATATTGCTTCCTGTCATTTGCCGTCTGTACTTACAAATGGTATGGGGGGAATAAAGTTTCTGTAGAAAATACCTTTAATTGCTTAATTTTCTCCCGCTAAGCGAGATCAGGAGCGACAATAAATATGTGCAAAATAATCGATTCCAGTAAATGTACGTCACAGGCTATACCGTAACGGGCTGGAAATGCAAAAATTCTGGGAAAAACTCATCGAAATGAAGAGAACATTTACTCTAATTAGATCCTAATTATCAGAGTCACAAAATAGACGCGGAGGCTTAAACATTACGTGTTGGAAGAAAAGAAAAACACATTATTTTAATAGTTTGATATGCAAACGATGGAACATTCAATTACATGGCCTAATAACGCATACACGATGTGATCTTGTTATTTGTATGGGAAGGGTTGCAATAATTCACGGAGGTCCGCCGTGTTCACACATAAACTAAAATCTATTGGTAAGGATTATGTTTTCCTGCCAAACTACATTTAAGAGAATACAAATCAATGAAAGTTAATTTGGGCGTAAAATTAACGGTAATTATTTGACCTGCTTGCTGTAAAGATTAAATCTCTTACGCCCTAATTAGATAACATTTCCAGATGCATCGGCCAATTTATCTTTCAATTTGCATATTTCTATTCTGACTTGTAGAAATAGTTAAAATTCCATTTTTGAAAACAGGCTTTGCGCGGATACAGGCAAGTTAAAACAAAAACTAGTTGGCAAGACACGCGAGCACGTCCGGCTAACAGACACGGACACGTGCAGACAAACCCCGTGGCTGACACAACACGGACGCGTCGGCAGAGGCACAGGGTCACACACTCCCCCGCCAGACACCAGACATGTGTCTTCAAAGTTGCTTTCCTCGTCTTTGCGATGGAAACCAACCCCGTTTTAGACTTTAAACGTCGCCCAATTTTGAAACTGCTCTGTTCGTTTTGTTAAACACTGAGTAACTCTGCTGAAACTGTTCTCTTTCAAAAACACTTTCCTCATGAATCTTGTACTGTAGTCAGGTCCGCCAGTAGCCTTTCTTCCTCTTCCTCTAATTTAATACATATGTTATTAATAAAAGGGTGTTATTGACAGACTGACGCCTTTTGGTGTTTTCGGGCAGGAGACACATTGATTTAGGCCTGATGAAGAGTCTCAACCCGAAACGTCAACTGTTTATTCATCTCCAGAGATGCTGCCTGACCTGCTGAGTTCTGTCAGCATTGTGTGTGTGTTGCTCTGGACTTCCAGCACCTGCAGAATTTCTCGTATTTGCACACCATAAGACCATAAGACATTGGAGAAGAGTTGGGCCATTTGGCCCATCGAGTCTGCTCCGCCATGTCATTATGGCTGATCCAGACAACTGGCTTCTGCCGTATCCCTTCATGCCCTGACCAAACACGTTATTGATAGAAGTGCACAGTGAACTGTTCCAGACTCAATGAAGTCGTTATTTGCTCGTGAAAGCATTCAGGGCATCGAAAGAACCATCTAGCATTATTTTAATCAACGATTAAGTTCTAAGCATTTAGTTTATCTAACTCCAGTCGCTTTTATTTATTCTTATTTTGTTCAGCACATTGACAGGCCTTTCCGCGCCGTACAATTACCTCAATGTGACTAGCTGGTTAATTCAGGTAACTGTGGGAGGAGACAAGAGCACTCGGCACTCGGAAAGGTAACGTAGAAACTCGCTACAGACCCCGGCGGGAATTGATTCCGGGCCGCCAGCACTGTAAAGCGTCACGCTAGCACGCCACACCATTTCCTGCGGGCTTTGTACATTGATGGCGCACCTTGGAGGTCTGGCCATCTGCAGATTTGGTTACACGCAAACCTTCCAAATTATTTCAAAAATATACCCACTGAGCCTATTCAACAGATAATAATAGATGAACTAAAAAGAGATGATAAATATCCCCAGACTTGAAAACAATCATTACTAACTTCAGATTTAATGTCATCCCTACCATTGTCCGACCGAGGGAGAAAAACTGCCACGTTCAGGACATTATTTCTCTCCCTAAACAAAGGAGTTAAGATACTTTTCAAAGACGGAAACGGGTGCATTTAACCTTGCCTTGCGAATTGTATAATATTTACAAATATACTTTAACAAATGAGCAGTATAGTGATATGTAATCAATGGACATTAATACACTGCGCATATCTCACCAAGACATCTGTCCTGTCCATTTGATACGCACTGCGGTCGAGAACTAAGTTATTTATATCGTGTTACAGACCCTTAGAGTGTTTAAAAGCCCGAGGTTTGAAAGTGGAGGTCGGAGAGACAAACTTTTCCACAGGCTGGTGGAAATGACTGACGTCACGCAGTCAGCCTGAACGCCTTGTAGGTCCCAGGACAATTTCATCTCTGTCTCGCCCATTTTGTCTGCTCTGTTTCCCTCTTCGAATTCCCCACTCTTACATGTTCTGTCGCTGCCTACCCGTCTTTCCGTCCGCGACTTGCTGTCGCGTTTTCGTCTCTGTTTTTCAAGTTAATTTTTTCTCACCCGCTTCCCCGCCTTCACTCCCAGCTTTCTTTTTGTCGTTCTGACTTCACGGGGTTCTCTCCCTCTCGCTGTCGATTTGTTCACATTTCCTAGTGATCTTTTTTTCCAACAGACATCATCTAAAAAATACAGACACTGGTAGGAATTGAGTTCCGAATCAGAATCAAGTTTAGTATCATTAGCATTTAACGTGACATTTGTTGTTTTGTGGCAGCAGTACACTACAATTTTTAGATTTTTAGAGGGCATGGCCCAGGCAATGAGAGTCTTTGTTGATAGATGCCGCCTTTTTGAAGTTCAATCAGTTTTGTTTTCTGCAGCACATCCCCGACATCGTCCTCTTGTATTTAAACATTTCACTACTTCCTGCGTGCACATCTCATGCGGCGTTTTCCCGGAGGTATTATATTTTTGCACTCTTTCTTTCCGCCAAGAACTACAAGTAACAGCCAACAACAGCCAATGCTTATACGCAATAGCTCCTTACCCTTAAAGATCAGAGTGGGGCAAGCAGATACGCGGTAATCAGGAAGCAGATTTCCACGATATGTTTCGCTGAAATTGTTAGGAAGAAAGCCGAATGGATTGATGTTGCAGTAAGTCACGAAACCGCGCAGATGGTGTGTAATTTAAGTTACTTTAATGTTTAACTTATTGGCATCACGGTTTTTCAATATAAATGTCACTGAACTGAGCGTGGATAATTGTTACGTAATAGAAAGCATCCAAAATTCAGAACCAAGTTTCAAACTGGAAATTATTCCTTAATGTCCTTTATTGCAACTCCTTAAATGTGTTTTACTCGTAGCTATCAAACAGCAGTTGTCCACAGAAATCATTTCATTTCCTTCACAGTTTCCATAAGGCTATATGACATCGGAGCAGAATTAGGCCCCTCGGCCTATCAAGTCTTCTCCGCCATGGCTGATTTATTATCCCTCGCAACCCCGTTCTCCTGCCTTCACTCCGTAACCTTTGAGATCCTAACCAAACAAGAACTACCAACTTCCGCTTTAAATACAGTATACCCAATAACTTGGTTTCCACAAGCATCTGTGGCAACGAATTTCCACAGATTCACCAGCCTCCGGCTGAAGAAATTCCTCCTCTTTTCTGTTCGGAATGAACGCCCCTCTATTCTATTCTATTTCCCAATTTATTTTGAGATAGAGCGTGGAGTAGACACTTCTGGCCCTTGCAGCTGCAGCACGCAGCAACCCTCGAACACTCTATTAATCCTCTTAACCATCGGGACAATTTACGATGACCTATTAATCTACCTGGTATGTCTTTTGACTGTGGGAGGAAACCGTGCACCCCGGAGAAAATCCACGCTTTGCAAGGGGAGGACGCACAGAGATTCCTTCCAAAGAACGCCGGTATGAGGAAGGTCTGGCAGCTCTTGGGCTGTACTCCCTGGAATTCAGGAGAATGAGGGGGGAATCCCATAGAAACATTCCGATTGTTAAAAAGCTTGAACAGATTAGATATGGCAAAGTTGTTTCCCATGGTAGGGGAGTCCAGGACAAGAGAGGATGACTTCAGGATTGAGGACATCCATTTAGAACAGAGATGCGGAGAAATTACTTTAGTCAGAGGGTGGTGAAGTATTGGATCAGCCCATGACTGAATGGCGGAGCAGACTCGATGGGCCAGATGGCCTACTTCTGCTCCTATATGTTATGGTCTTATGGTCTTATTATGGAGTGAACCCTGAACACCGATGAAAATGAGCTGTATTAGCTGTGACTGAGTCTTCTGATCCTAGACTCCCCCACTATACGATAGATCTTTTCTACACTCCACTCTATCAAGGCCTTTCAATATTGGATAAGATTCGATAAGATCCCCCCCCCCCCCCACAATTCTTCTAAATTCTAGCGAGTACAGGCCCTGAGCCATTATATGCTCCTCATATGATAAACCTTTCATTTCCAGAATCATTCTATTGAATCTTCCCTGGACCCTCTCCAATGCCAGCACATCTTTCCTTACATATTTAAGGTGGGGAGTTATATTGGAGGCAGGGTTTAAGGGCCGGCACAACATTGTGGGCCGAAGGGCCTGTACTGTGCTGTACTATTCTATGTTCTATGTTCTATAAGGGGCTCACAATTCTCCAAGTGAGGCCTCACTAGTGCTCTCTAAAGCCGCAGCATTACATCCTCGCTTTAGTATTCTCCACTCGAAATGAACTTTAGGGTATATGGGCAAAAAGTTGGCAGAGACTCGACGGGCCGAAGTGGCTTTTCTCTCCAGTAGAACTCTGTGACTGAATGACTATCGAACTTGAAGCGAATACTTGTTCCTGTATAAGACTTTTAGATAATGGAGCTTTTTATGGTACTGTATCAGAACAAGAAATAAAATGTTTACAGTCGCAAACACAAGGAAACCTGCAGGTGCTGGAAATTCAAGCAACACACACACAGAATGCTGGTGGAACGCAGCAGGCCAGACAGCATCCATAGGAAGAAGCACAGTCGACGTTTCAGGCCGAGACCCTTCGTCAGGAAATGTTTACAGTGATTTATTGTCATTGTTACTACTGTCCGCCATACCTTTGAATGCCCGATGCTCACCCTTACCGCATCCACAGCCGGAAACATGTTAGCCTACTCCGAGACCAAGTGTAAAAGAATGAAGTTAACTTTAATAAAGTTGAAGTTTAATTGTCAATCAACCTTTTACACGAAGACAGTCAAACGAAACAGCGTTTCTACGGGACCAAGGTGTAAAACCCAGCACCAAAAGTCACACACACAGCACATAAAGCACATATAATTACAATAGCAGTAAAATATACCATAATAATAATAATAATAATAATAATAATAATAATAAGTAGTAGTAGTAGTAGTTGAAGTTGTTGTTGTTGGAGACCTCTTCCCAGAAACAGAAATCACATCATACTATAAATACAGACTTGATCCAGTTTTGGAGTCAGAATATTACATTTATATTATGACCAATCAGTTATTACAGACAGGACAATCCATAATAACAATTCAAATATAATAAGACAGGATAAACAAGCAAGAACAACTTATTTATTAGATATGGCCATGCCAAACACACATAAATTACAGAAATCAAGAAATGAAATACACCAGATATATGCTGAATTAAAAGAGGAAATTACAAGACTTTGGAACATGAACATGATATACATTGTCCCGATAGTAATGTCTGCAACAGGTGTCATCCCAAAGGCACGACACAGTAACATTAAACAATTAGGGTTACACAGCAATATCTATGTAAATCTTCTAAAAGCCACAAGACTAAAAATCACTAGAGAAGTCCGAAAGTTGATAGCAATTGACAAATGAATGTGCTTGACTATGCCCTTACCTCGGGCTTTACCTACTTGAGCTGAGAAAAAATAAAATAATAATAGTAATACTGTATACCCAAGTCCCTGGGTTTCATGCTCTGTAGATTGATCTGCAGGAACAAATACAGAGCAGTTCCTCATCACGCCCTAGTACTACCGATTATCAGTAAAAGTTTTTTCATCTATGTTCTTGCTTTTATATTTTTGTTTATTCTTATTTTTAACGATCTGGGCGAAGGAGCTGTTACTTATTTCCAAAAGGTATTTATTTTGTACACTATGGCCATCTGAAAGCTTTTAACTTGGAAACTAACTGCAGGGTAACTTTTTTAAAAAGTAAAACACACAAAATGCTGGAAGAACTCACCAGGTCAGGCAGAATGTATAGAGAGGAATAAACAGTCAGCGTTTCAGGTCGAGTTTTTTTAAAATTTTATACTCGTCTACAAGGGTGAATAATGTTTCCTATAGTGGGGGAGTCTGGGACCAGAGGGCACAGCCTCGTAATTGATTGATCGTGTGGATAGTCAGAGGCTTTTTTCCCAGGGCTGAAATGGCTACCACAAGAGGGCACAGGTTTAAGGTGCTTGGAAATAGGTACAGAGGAGATGTCAGGGGCAAGTTTTTTTACGCAGAGAGTGGTGAGTGCGTGGAATGGGCTGCCGGCAACGGTGGTGGAGGCGGATATGATAGGATTTTTTAAGAGGCTTTTGGATAGGTACATGGAGCTTAGGAAAATAGAGGGCTATGGATAACCCTAGTAATTTGTGGGCCGAAGGGCCTGTATTGTGCTGTAGGTTTTCTATGTTTCTATGATTCTATAATACCAGGACGCCCCTTTAGAACAGAGATCTTTAGCCAGAGGGTGCTGAATCTGTGGAATTCATTGCCATGGCTGGCTGTAGAGACCAAATCATTGGGTATATTTAAGGCCAAGGTTGATATAATCTTAACTAATAAATAGGTCAAACGTTACTAGAGAAGGCAGGAGAATGGGGTTCAGAGAGATGGAATAGCAGGGCAGGCAGATGGGCCGAATGGACTACCATTGTTCTCATGTCTTATGGTTTTAAAGTTACCTGGATTGTTTCATATTTAAATTCAAAGAAATTAGAAATCCCTTCATATTCTTTTTTAGAATGTTTGATTTAAAACAAGGACAGAAACTAAAGTCGATCACGACGCGACCAGAGATCCAGGTAGCTGTAGAAAGTTGGTTATCTTCTCAGACCAGTTTAATATTAAAGAACAGTTTATACTTTTTCACGGATCTAATGTAACTTTGTTAAGTTCGGGCAGTATTCATCAGCCTAGGTATAATTGGATTGAGACAGGTTTATCTGATATCACAGGTCTGGGATAAGATATGATATTGTAATAGTGTGACCCCTACCTTCAGCCCCAGTAAATTAGGACACGCATATCAGGTTTAAAAATCTCCAGGGGAAAGGGGAACCATCAGGTCCGTCAGCTATAGGCTGCATGTATATAACCAGCCAACTTAAATTGATGAAAGATGCGCTCGTGCCAGTAGCTGCGGGGTGGGTCTAGCTCATTACAATACATTAAAACCAAGGAAACAAAGCTTTGCAAATCATTTCCCCTCGGCCATTTGGCCCTGTCTAAAGTGGGGCGTTCCTATTTACACAGCCATACTCAACATAAATAGGCGCATTTTCACCCGAATTATTTTAAACATAAGATATAAAACACACCCCTCTCTCTCACTCTCTCTCCCGGCAGTTTCCCTCTCTCTCTGTCTCTCGCTTTCTCGCGTGCGCTCTGTCTGTCTGTCCGCCTCCCTCTCTGCCCTTCTCCCTCTCTGTCTCTCTCTCTCGTTTCTCTCTCCTTCTCTCAGTTCTGTTCTGTCGCTGGTTTTGCTCTGCTCTCTCTCTCTCTCTCTTTTCTCAGCCCCCATCGTCTCTTCCCTCTTCTCCCCTCTCTCTCTGACCACCCCCAAGCTCTGTCGCTCTCTGCTCTCTCTCTCTCTCTGTAAGTGTTTGTATGACTGAAGGAACGAGAATCTTGATTAATATTAACCAATCGCTCCCCTATCTTCCTGCAGTAAAAGGCCTGAATTCCGAATTTGTTTGCTAATCTTCCTTCAAATGTCAGTTTTTATGTTATTTTATAAACGTTGAGAAGGCCTTAGGGAGTATTGCTAAAGTTAACTTGATTGTTCCATATCTTAAACTCAAATAAAAGAGAATATTCTTATTGCTTCTGGTAGGTCGTCTAAAGTTATTCTAGCACTGGGAATAAATTACAATTGTATAGAAATAACGCTTAAGCAATTATATATATATATATATAAAGTTTATGTAATTCCGCAAATTGAATGGTCTCCTTGGCGATTTATGATTGGATTTTTATTTGATATATACATATTACATCCTATTATATAATGCAAATGAAAACAACGTCGTTTCCAATTCAAGGCCAACTCTCGCAATACACTTGCTGGTAAAATATCAGAGAAAATGGTGAAGACAAAGAACTAGAGACAAACGAATGAATCTCACCAGCGACAGTAAAGATGCCTTTCTATTGGAGTATCGGGGCACACCTGGAACGTTTTCAATAGTTTATTACTCCATGGTTCGTAACTGAGAGAAAAGTTTGCATAAATGATCAACTATTTCCCGTCCATTCCGAAACACTTGCCAAAGGGTCGCAACACCATGTTTACTGCTTTAGAAATAATCCCGTCACCAAGGACACATACAGAAAGGTGTCGGAAAAGGGCTAGTAACATCATGAAGGATCACACCCACCCTGCTCACGGACTGTCAGTCCCACTCCCAGTCTACACAGCATCCATACCAGGACCTAAAACACTTTCCCAAGCAGTAAGAGCGATCAACACTTGCACCCACTAACCCACTCCCCCACACCCCCAGCCATCATTATCTTATCATTTCCCGTCAGTGTCTCCTTATGTAGAGACACTCCGATGCCCAGCGTGACTGTATAGACATACAATCATTCTATGTATATAAGCTATCTTATGTATTTATATTTATTGTACTTGTAATTATTGTGTTTTTTAATAAATCGTATGGTGTCTTTTGTGCTGCATGAGTAACAATTATTTCGTTATTTCTTACACGTGTGTACTGGAAATGACATTAAACGATCTTGAATTTTGAAACTCCATGTTGTATGCCTGAGCACGGCGCTGCCAAACAGTACTTTTAAATATAGCTCCTGTTTTGAAATTTAAAAAAAAACCCAAAATGAATCTCCGTAAGCATTTCCTCGGCAACTAGAAGAAATTCAAAATGTGTTGAGCATCCAGATGTAAAGTCAAAGGCAAGAGGCAAAAATATCAACTCATACTGCAAATATACAAACTGAGAGACTGTGGAAGAAAATATTCATGTTGACAATTTAACAAAAATGGTCTGTCCTGACTTTGAAGAAAGCGACATATTTTGTGGGATTTGTAGGTTTCCTCGTTCTGTGAATTGACAGCTCGCCTGTGAAAAAGCTGCGTGTGATTTTTAATGTTACAGTCTGGTTCATTAACTCTTTCTTGACCACTGAACATTAACAATCTGGTCTACAATTTCCATCGCAGCCTTTAGAAGAAATGGGATTCAGGATTTTATCACTAATTCTATTGGTTGACTTAAGTGCCAGGATAGGGGTGGGATAATGATACTCAGAAAGAATTGATAGATAAACAATGTCAGAGGATATCAGCAGGTCAGGCAGCACCTACAGAAAGGAATAAGCAGTCGATATTTCGGGCCGAGGCCCTTCATCCAGTCCTGAGGAAGGATCTCGGCTTCAAAACGTCAACGTTAATTCCTCTCCATAGATGCTGCCTGACCTGCAGAGTTCCTACAGAAGTTTGTGTGCGTTTCTCTAGATTTCCAGCATCTGCAGGATCTCTTGTGTTTAGGAACTGATAGATTTGTTCTACTTTTGCTTGCTTGGCATTTTTGAGGTGATTTATCTACAATCAGCCCGCACGAGCGATGTCAGCAATCACCCGTTGAATCTCTCTGTCACACAAGCAGCGACAGCAAATTAGACTCAAATTAGTCCGGAATTTCCCATCAGATGAATTCGAACCTCTCTCTAATTGAAATAGTTTGGAAATTGAATCTAACTTTTAAGAAACCGTGTGAGGTATGTATTAGTTCAAAAACTTATTTACAGTTCACTTTGGGGTTGAATCCGTTAATAGTATCTGTATTAACATAATTAAATGCCAGCTCAAAACCAATTTACTTAACCTTGCTTTTAACTAATATATTTTTGCCTTTTATTTTCATATTTGCACTTTATCCCTTTGTAAAGCACTTTGAACTACATCATCTGTATGAAAGAGGAGACAACTCATACTCTGATATTTATTGCTTGTTTGTTTATTATTATCATTGTTTGTGTCTGCGCAGTTTGTTGTCTTCTGCACATTGGCCCTGCTGTGTGTGGTTTCTCACTGATTCCATTGTGCTTTTTTCCTATTTACTACGAATGCCCACAAGAAAATGAGTCTGAGGGTAATAAATAGTCGTCCATATTTTGTTAACAAATTCACTTTGAACTTTGAACTTTTTTATAATGCGCACTAAAAATAAGTTATTATTGTTGTTATAAATGAGAAAGCCGAGGGTAAATACATGACGTCGTTAATATAATAAAACTCTGTGAACATGTAGAATATTGTACCACACACACTCGAGGAATATTTCTTTGAAGTATTACTCCGAATGATTCTTTTGTTTTATATTTGGAGACTGCCGCCGACACAGCACTTTCACGGTCTTTTTTTCTGTTTGTGATGGCACGTGTGATGACATAATTTAATCGAGGGAGGTGAGCAATCATCGATGTGCTAAACCACATGATATTTTTATATATATTTGTGGCCTGAAGACACATTCTCACGGTTTTAGGACCAGCTTCTTTCCCTCCGCCGTCAGATTTCTGATGGACAATGAACCCATGTACATTACCTCACTATTTATATTTTTTCTTTATTTTGCTTTTTCTGCACTACTTAAGTAATTTAAAATTTAGATACATTTCTTATTGTAACTTATAGTATTTTATTATGTATTCCACTGCTGCCTCAAAACAACAAATTTCACGACATATGCCAATGATATTAAACCTAATTTTGATTGTGATTCACCTGTGAAATCCAGTTATGACATTTCAATTCAGATTCGTTTCAAATAGTTTTCTGTTCCAGAGTTGACGGTGCGAATAATGTTATAATGAATTATATGCAATCAATGCAACCTTCAATGTGCGTAAGAACTTACGAAGAGTTAGTTGCATTACTGCTCCGTACGGAAACTGCATCACTGCATAATACGGAAACTGCACTGCGCCGGGCAGGAAGGCTCGACGGTGGGTAGTCAAGGCTGCCCAACGCATCACTGGCACCAGCTTACCTGCATCAAGGATGTATAAATGGAAAGGTGCCGGAAAAAGGAAAAGGATCGGTAACATCATGAAGGATCCCACCCACCCTACTCATGGACTGTTTGTCCCACTCCCATCAGGGAGGAGGCAACGTAGCGTCCACGCCAGGACCACCAGACTCAAAAGCAGTAAGGCCGGTCAACACCTCCACCTCTAACATAATCATAGTCATAGTCATACTTTATTGATCCCGGGGGAAATTAGTTAACTCACCCCTCCACACCTGTAACCACCATTACTTTATGATTTCCTATTAGTCACATTATATACTGACACTCTGTGCCTAGCGTCACTTTATGGACATACAATCAATCTACGTATATAAGCTAACTTATATATTTATTTATATTTATTGTGTTATTATTATTGTTGTTGTTGTTGTTGTTGTTATTATGTTCCTTATTGTGTGTTGCATCAGATCCGGAGTAACAGTGATTTATTTCTCCTTCACACTTGTGTACCGGAAATTACTTTAAACATCTTGAATTTTGAATCTTGAATCTTGCTCCCCCCACCCCCGCTCCCATGCATGGAATAGAGGTGCTTTCCCTTCTCATTCTGCAGGTGATAATTATCGGTGAGTTGTGGGATGGGTCCCTGCCTCTGACAGGCCGATCCACTCCCAAGGGAGGCGCACGTGGTGAGCTTCGAGCTCCGTAGAATTCCATTAATCATAGTCTCGGTTCTCCAAAGCTCCCAATGCGCAGATAATTATAAATCCAGGCGAAATTGGATTGACAAACTCTTACAAAACCTGATTAATATGCGTTCCGGCACAGAAAAATAAACACAGATTTCCTGGATTACAAGGCACGAACTGAAAAAAAATACAGACTTTTCGTCCAACTTTTAATCCACAGAGGAATCGCGTTTCGATGTACGTTTATAGTTTCTTCTGTAACGTGGAAACCTGTTTTCCCCATGAAGTATCCGCTTCACGAAGATCTGTGTGTTATGAGCTGTATTGAATTGAAGGGAAGAGGAAGGGGAAAGGTCCGTGGGGAGATGGTATGGTGAATTCCGAAAAAAACGTTCCTAACAAATATCAAACGGTAAATACTAAAGCGTGTAGGTGAGCTCATGTAGACGCAAGCTTCTGAATAGCCATGTTTGAACTCATCAGAAAGAGACTGTCAATCATTAAAGCTCAGTGGCATCTCGCATCTTGAAAAAGCTGGGCGTCGATTCATTGCGCATTTTTGGATGAGATCATAGACACCGGAGCAGAATTAGGCCGTTCGACCATCGATGCGCGCTGCCATTCCATCACGGCTGGTTTATTATCCCTCTCAACCCCATTCGCTTGCCTTCTCGCTAGATTTACTATCCTGGGACTAAATAAATTTTTCCTCATCTCTGCTCTGAAGTTTTTCTAGTCTGACACTGTGCCCTTTCGTCCTAGACTCCCCCACTATAGGAAACAGCTTTTCCACGTCCACTCTATCCAGGCCTTTCAGTGATCGATAGGATTCAATGAAATTCCCCTCCCCCCATTCTTCTAAACTCTAGTAATTACAAGTACAGGTCTAGAACCATCAGACACTCCCCACAGGAAGTGTCCCGCCTGGAATCATTCTGGTAAACCTCTTTTGAATCTTCTTCAATGCAGCGCATCTTTTCTTAGATAGGCCAAAGTTGTTGAAAATACTCATTATAAAGCCTCAGTATTATATCCTTGTGTTTACATTCTAATCCGCTTAAAATGATTGCTAACATTGCATTTTGACTTCCTTAACACCGACACAATATACTGGCTAATCGAGCTCGATTTCAACGTTTAAGAAAGTTTGGATATGTACGTGGATGGTAGGGGTATGGTCCCTGCGCAGGTCAATGAGAGTAGGCAGTTTAAATGGTTCGGTACAGACAAGATGGACCGAAGGGCCTGTTTTTGTCCTGTACTTTTCTAGGACTCAATGCCTCTAACCTTCAAGGACGTCAAACAGCAAGATATAAACAGAGAGAAATAAAACAGACAGTTTAAAGCATCCCGCATAATCGCGAAAGGCCAAATGGCTTCTTTCGGCCCGGTCGTCTGGAATTGTGTTATTCGCTCAGGAGCCACCGCTGAGCGCATCTACAGGGGGTGCTGTCGGAGGAAAGCAGCATCCATAATCGGGGCGCCCTACCATCCGGGCCCTGCTCTGCTTTCGCTGCTGCCACCAGGAAGGAATTACAGGAGCCCGGGCACCCGCACCACCGGGTCCAGGAGCAGTTATTAGCCCTCAACCATCAGGCTCCTGAACCAGAGGGGGTAACTTCACTCGCCCCAACACTGAACTAGTCCCACAGCCCATGGACTCACTTTCAATCGTTTATTCAAGACAGTTCTCATCGCTTGGTCCAGTGCAAAGTACCTCAATATGCTGGCTATGATCGAAGTTAGTGAAAAGCTGCTACGCTCGAATCATGTACTGTACTGTACTGCCAAATGGATTCTGAGTCAGTGTGTGCGCCTGCATCCTATCAATCCCTTTAGCGTGTCAGCGCGCTTTTAATTCTCTGTTAGGGCGGCAGTGCGGTTTTAATTCTCTGTTGGGGCGACAGTGCTGTTTTAATTCTCTTTTGGAGTGGCAGCGCGGTTTTAGTTCACTGCTGGCGTGAGAGTGCGGTTTTAATTCTCTGTTAGAGTGGCAGTGAGGTTTAATTCTCTGTTAGAGTGACAGTGCGGTTTTAATTCTCTGCTGGCGTGAGAGTGCGGTTTTAATTCACTGCTGGCGTGGCAGTGGGGTTTTAATTCTCTATTAGAGTGGCAGTGCGGTTTTAATTCTCTGTTAGATCGGCAGTGCGGTTTTAATTCACTGTAGCCATTGTTCTATTTATTGTGGAAGCTTTTAATTACTCTCGCTGAACATACGCCGGTTTTCTGTCACCGGTTATAGGTTGATATAAACAGAAGCACGACTGAAGTAGAACCAGCACACTTGCTCTATTTTACACGTCAACCCACACGGATAAAATCAGGACAAGTGCAATTTTGTTCTGACAATTGATATGCCCTTCCGGCCCAATAAGCCTGCGCCGCCCAATTACATCCACGTAACCAATTAACACACACAAAATGCTGCAGAAACTCAGCAGGCCAGGCAGCATCTATAGAAAAAATATAGTCAACGTTTCGGGCCGAGAAGTCCCTCCAGCATTCTGTGTGTGTTGCTCAGAGTTCAAGCACCTGCAGATTTTATTTGTTTGTCTAGTAACCACTTAACCTTTCCTCACCTTATTCTGGCTTCTTCCGGGTGAAGGGTCTGGGCCGAAACGTCCATAGATGCTACCCGACCTGCTGAGTTCCTCCCGCATTTTGACTGCGTTGGTTACCCTGGATTTCCAGCAGCCCTTGGGTGTATTTTTGTTTACAATGGTGGCACCACAATCTGGTATGGAGGGATCACTGCACGGGATCGGGAAAAGCAGCAGGAAGCGGCAGACCACACCAACTCCACCATGGGCACCAGCCTCTCCAAAGTCGACGACATCGAAAGACCTCAAAAAGGCACCATCAATCAGTAAGGACCACCATCACACAGGACATGCCCTCTTTGCATTGCTATCATCACGTAGGAGCTGCAGAAGCCTGAAGACCCGCTTCCAAGTTTCAAGAACAGCCTCTTCTCCTCCGCCGTCGGGTTTCTGAATGGACCACGAACTCACGTACATTACCTTAGTATTTTTTGCGATATGGGATTGAACTCGCAGTATGAAAACGTTATTCTTACTTCAGTTCTTTCTGAAGTACACACAGGGGACGTCGACTTGAATCGAAGCAACAGTTACAATCATATCATTTCTGTATCTCAGAGCACAGCGGCCACCTTCACTCCGCGCCAATGCTTTGCTAGCGGGGCTAACGACCGGACATCCCACTCAGCTGGGACTGGCAACGGCATCTCCTCCACAATCTCCATAGCACAGGTGCACCACAAGCTGTCTACTTAGCCCCTGTTCTACTCGCTTTACACTTATAACTGCGGGGCGATGAGTTCCAATGCCATATTTAACTTTGCTTTGGTAGGCTGAATCAGCATACTGTATAGAGGGAGATTGAAAATCTGGCGGAGTGGTGCCACGACAACAACCTCTCACTCAACATCAGCAAGACCAGGGAGATCATCACCGCCTTCAGGAGGAGGAAACCGGTAGTCCAGGAGGATCAGAAGTGAGAGGGTTAGCATCTTTAAACTCCTCGGTGTTATTATTTCAGAAGTTCGGTCCTGAGCCCAGCAATTAAGCGCCATTACGAAGAAAGCAAAGCAGCGCCTCTACCTTCTTAAGAGTTCGCGAAGATATCGGCGTGACTTAAAACTTCTATAGATGTGCCGTGGAGAGTATATTGACTGGCTGCATCACAGCCTGGCATTGAAACTCCAGTGCCCTTGAACGGAAAATCCTCCGAAAGATAGTGGATATGGCCCAGTCCATGATGGATAAAACCCTCTCACCACTGACAGCATCTACACGACGAGCGTTGTGAACAGAAAGCAGCAACCATCGTCTGGACCCCTACCATCCAGGACACACATTATGCTCTTCTCGCTGCTGCCAACAGCAAGAAGATAGATGAACCTTAGGGCTCACACCACCGGGTGAGGGGGGCAATTATTACCCCTCACCCTTTAGGCTCTTGAAGGAAAGAGATTCACTAAAAGGAGAAAATCTGCAAATACTGGAAATCCAAGTAACACACACGAGCAGTCCTGATGAACGGTTTCGGCTGGAAACGTCGACTGTTCACTCATTTCCATGGATGCTGCCTGGCTTGCTGAGTTCCTCCAGCATTTTGTGTGTGTAACGCCAGTCAGTTTCACTTGCCCCATCACTGAAATGTTCCAGCAACCTATGGACTCACTTTCAAGGACTTTACATCTCATGCTTTCGATATTTATTGGTTATTTATTATTATAACTATTTCTATATCTTTTTAATTTGTACATTATGTTTTTATCTTGCACATTACTTGTTTGTCCAGTTGGCTATGGTCTTTCACTGATCCCATTGTGTTACCCGTAGTTACTGTGAAAGCCCACAAGAAAATGAATCTCAGATTTGTACATAGTGACATATACGGACCTTGGTAATTAATTTACTCTGAACTTTTAAAATATTCAGAGACCTTTGGAGAGAAACATGAAACCCAAAGTGCGGGCACTTATTGTGGTAATATAATGCATATAAAAAGCCCGCATCCCTTTGGTCTGTGAGCAGGCTGAACGATAACAGTGGCGATTGCATCTTTCACATTAGACTGGATATGTTGGATATTCGTACAAGCCCCCAACATCCAGGTAATGCTCACTTCTCGCTGCAGCTTCCGGAAGGAGGTACAGGAGCCTCGGGTCTCATGCCAGTTCAGGAACAGTTGTTACCCCTCAGCCACCAGGCCCCTGAAACAGCGTGGATAGTTTCCCTCGCCACAACACTGAACTGGTTACGCAACCTATGACTCCCTTTCAAGGACTCTACAACTCGTATTCGCAATATTAGTCACCGCTTATTGATTATTATTATGTTTTTCTCTTTGTATTTGTAAACTGGTTGTCTCTTGCACATTGTTTATCCGTCTTGTGTGTGGCTTTTCGTTGATTCCATTGAGTATATTTGTACTTACTGAAAATGCCCGCAAGTAAATGAATCTCAGGTTTCTATATGGTGACGTACAGTATATGCATCTTGCACTTTGAAATGTGATGAAAAGCTTTTTTCTCGTTATTTGGGGACAAGGATTTTTCCTTTCACTAAATCCAACGATACACGGTGTATCAGAAGGATAGGAAGGTAGGCAGAGGGGGAGGCATGGCTTTATTGGTAAGAAATGATATTAAGTCATTAGAAAGAGGTGATATAGGATCGGAAGGTGCAGAATCTTTATGGGTTGAGCTAAGAAACAGCAGGGGTAAAAGGACCCTGATGGCAGTTATTTATAGGCCTCCAAACAGCTGCAGGGATGTGGACTACAAATTACAACTGGAAATAGAAAAGGCTTGTCAGAAGGGCAGTGTTATGATAATTGTGGGGGATTTTAACATGCGAGTGGATTGGGAAAATCAGGTCGGCACTGGATCTCAAGAGAGAGAATTTGTAGAATGTCTGCGAGATGGCTGTTTAGAACAGCTTGTTGTTGAGCCCACTAGGGGATCAGCTGTACTGGATTGAGTATTGTGTAATGAACCGGAGGTGATTAGAGAGATTGAGGTGAAGGAACTCTTAGGAGGCAGTGATCATAACATGATTGAGTTCACTCTGAAATCTGAAAAAGAGAAGCCGGAATCTGATGTGTCGGTATTTCAGTGGAGTAAAGGAAATTACAGTGGCGTGAGAGAGGAACTGGCCGAAGTTGACTGGAAAGGGACACTGGCGGGAGAGACAGCAGAGCAGCAGTGGCTGGAGTTTATGTGAGAAATGAGGAAGGTGCAAGACAGGTATATTCCAAAAAAGAAGAAATTTTCGAGTGGAAAAAAGATGCAACCGTGGTTGACGGGAGAAGTCAAAGCCAAAGTTAAAGCAAAGGAGAGGGCATACAAGGAAGCAAAAATTAGTGGGAAGACAGAGGATTGGGAAGTTTTTAAAACCTTACAAAAAGAAACTAAGAAGGTCATTAAGAGAGAAAAGATTAACTATGAAAGGAAGCTAGCAAATAATATCAAAGAGGATACTAAAAGCTTTTTCAAGTATATAGAGAGTAAAAGACAGGTGAGAGTAGATATAGGACCGATAGAAAATGATGCTGGAGAAATTATAATGGGAGATAAGGAGATGGCAGAGGAACTGAACGAGTATTTTGCATCAGTCTTCACTGAGGAAGACATCAGCAGTATACCGGACACTCAAGGGTGGCAGGGAAGAGAAGTGTGCACAGTCACAATTACGACAGAGAAAGTACAGAGGAAGCTGAATAGTCTAAAGGTAGATAAATCTCCTGGACCAGATGGAATGCACCCGCGTGTTCTGAAGGAAGTAGCTGTGGAGATTGCGGAGGCATTAGCGATGATCTTTCAAAAGTCGATAGATTCTGGCATGGTTCCAGAGGACTGGAAGATTGCAAATGTCACTCTGCTATTTAAGAAGGGGGCAAGGAAGCAAAAAGGAAATTATAGACCTGTTAGCTTAACATTGATGGTTGGGAAGTTGTTGGAGTCGATTGTCAAGGATGAGGTTACAGAGTACCTGGAGGCATATGACAAGATAGGCAGAACTCAGCATGGATTCCTTAAAAGAAGATCCTGCCTGACAAACCTATTACAATTTTTTGAGGAAATTACCAGTAGGCTAGACAAGGGAGATGCAGTGGATGTTGTATATTTGGATTTTCAGAAGGCCTTTGACAAGGTGCCACACATGAGGCTACTTAACAAGATAAGAGCCCATGGAATGACGGGGAAGTTACATACGTGGATAGAGCATTGGCTGATTGGCAGGAAACAGAGAGTGGGAATAAAGGGATTCTATTCTGGTTGGCTGCCGGTTACCAGTGGTTTTCCACAGGGATCAGTGTTGGGGCCGCTTCTTTTTACATTGTACATCAACGATTTGGATTATGGAATAGATGGCTTTGTGGCTAAGTTTGCTGACGATACAAAGATAGGTGGAGGGGCCGGTACTGCTGAGGAAACGGAGAGTCTGCAGGGAGACTTGGATAGATTAGAAGAATAGGCAAAGAAGTGGCAAATGAAATACAATGTTGGAAAGTGTATGGTTATGCACTTTGGCAGAAAAAATAAACGGGCAGACTATTATTTAAATGGGGAAAGAATTCAAAGTTCTGAGATGCAACGGGACTTGGGAGTCCTCGTACAGGATACCCTTAAAGTTAACCTCCAGGTTGAGTCAGTAGTGAAGAGGGTGAATGCAATGTTGGCATTCATTTCTAGAGGAATAGAGTATAGGAGCAGGGATGTGATGTTGAGGCTCTGTAAGGCGCTGGTGAGACCTCACTTGGAGTACTGTGGGCAGTTTTGGTCTCCTTATTTAAATATTTAAATAAAGAAAGGATGTGCTGACGTTGGAGAGGGTACAGAGAAGATTCACTAGAATGATTCCGGGAATGAGAGCGTTAACATATGAGTTTGTCCACTCTTGGACTGTATTCCTTGGAGTTTAGAAGAATGAGGGGAGACCTCATAGAAACATTTCGAATGTTGAAAGGCATGGACTGAGTGGATGTGGCAAAGTTGTTTCCCATGATGGGGGAGTCTTGTACGAGAGGGCATGACTTAAGGATTGAAGGGCGCCCATTCAGAACAGAAAGGCGAAGAATTTTTTTTAGTCAGAGGGTGGTGAATCTATGGAATTTGTTGCCACGGGCATCAGTGGAGGCCAAATCATTGGATGTATTTAAGGCAGAGATTGATAGGTATCTGAGTAGCCCGGGCATCAAAGGTTATGGTGAGAAGGCGGGGGAGTGGGACTAAATGGGAGAATGGATCAGCTCATGATAAAATGGCGGAGCAGACTCGATGGGCCGAATGGCCGACTTCTGCTCCTTTGTCTTATGGTGTGTAAATATGGGTAATCTACACGATTGCGGCGACGAAACTGAGAGAAAACAAAACAGAGAAAAGAAATCCGCGCTCCATTCAACGTCCCAGATCGAGAACGCGGGAATTTGCAGGCTGTGTTTAATCATATGCAAAGGGGATAGAGTTCGCTCACTTTCAACCGTTTATCCTCCAGACAATGTTTCTCCTGTGCTCCACTCCGCTTCCATTATGTCTGAGAGGAGGGAAAAAAATAAAGATGATATTTTGCGATTCCATTGTAGTAACTAAATTGTATCAAAAAGTTCTCCGAAATCCGATGCCAAACAGGACGGAGCTGCAAAGTAATTGATCCAATTAGCATTAGCAAGCGGATCGCTGTGAAAGAGGCAGGGAGTGGACTGAACTCCGGATGGAACATCTCCGAAAACGAGTGGAAGCTGAAACCGAGATTAAGCGCCATGAAGCGTAGGTGACACATGGCTTCCTGGAAGTGTATCTCCCTGAGAATTGCTTCTTATAAGGAGAAACTGCTTCAGTTGTTCATGTGAAAGAGATAAGTTATTATATCCTATAAGGCATCTCACGCAAACCTCTGCCCGCGAAGACCTTCAGGTGGGAAAAGGGAATCATATTGGACGACGATCTACTTGGGAGGAAATTTGAGAGCAGGACCGCCGGCAAGTTCAGTGTGTTCACAGTACCGACGTTGCGTCGGGTGTTAAGCAGCTGCCCAGCTCCGCTATCCAGGGGAATCATCCTGGAGCCGTTATTGGAGAGAATTACACCTCGCATCCTTGCTGCCAGACGCACTCCACCAGCGGCAAGCCCGAAATGTCTCAACGATTGTAGCAAAATAACAATTATAAAAGAAACGTTCATTCCCTATTTTTCTCACAGAACTTATCGCATTTTCATTAAAAACAAGGGGAAATCTGCCGATGATGGAAATCCAAGCAACACACACAAAATGCTGGAGGACTCAGCAGGCCGGGCAGCGTCTATGGAGAGGAGCACAGTGGACGTTTTGGACGGAGGGTCTTCAGCAGGACTGGAGAAAAAAAGATGAGTAGATTTAAAAGGTGGATGGGGGAGGAGAAACACAAGGTGATAGATGAAACTGGAAGGGGAGGGATGAAGTAAAGAGCTAGGAAGTTGAAGGTGAAAGAGATACAGGGCTGGAGAAGGGGGAGTGTAATAGGAGAGGACAGAAGGCCATGGTAGAAAGAAAAGGGGGAGAGCACCAGAGAGAGGCTTGAACAGTCAAGGAGATGAGGTGACAGAGGGAAAAGGGGACGATGATTGGTGAGGAGAGAACATTACTGGAAGTTTGTGAATTTGACGTTCATATCATCAGGTTGGAGGCTACCCACTCAGAATATAAGGTAAACACGAGAAAGTCTGCAGATACTGGAATTTCAAGCAACACACATAAAAAATGCTGGTGAACGCAGCAGGCCAGGCAGCATCTATAGGAACAGTTACAGTCGACGTTTTGGGCCGAGACCCTTCGTCAGGACTAACTGAAAGAAGAGAAAGAAAGAGATTTGAAAGTGAGAGGGGGAGGGGGAGATCCGAAATGATAGGGGAAGACAGGAGGGGGAGGGATGGAGCTAAGAGCTGGAAAGTTGATTGAGAAAAGGGATACGAGGCTGGAGAAGGGAAAGGATCATGGGACGGGAGGCCTAGGGAGAAAGAAAGGGGAGGGGAGCCCAGAGGATGGGCAAGGAGTTATAGTGAGAGGGACAGAGGGAGAAAAAAAATAATAAATAAGCGATGGGGTACGATGGGGAGGTGGGGCATTAACGGAAGTTAGAGAAGTCAATGTTCATGTCATCAGGTTGGAGGCTACCCAGACGGAATATAAGGTGTTGTTCCTCCAGCCTGAGTGTGGCTTCATCTTGACAGTAGAGGAGGCCGTGGACAGACATATCAGAATGGGAATGGGACGTGGAATTAAAATCTGTGGCCACTGGGAGATCCTGCTTTCTCTGGCGAACAGAGCGTAGGTGTTCAGCGAAAACGGTCTTGTAGCCTGCGTTGGGTCTTGCCAATATATAGAAGGCCACACCGGGAGTACCGGACGCAGTATATCACCCCAGCCGACTCACAGGTGAAGTGTCGCCTTGCTATGTCAGATCAGAGTCTTTCTTAAGAAGAGTATGGAGAGCTGTGGTTTGGGGGCAATTTGATGCGACCAGGCAGAAAAATAGTTCGGTTTAGACTTGATGGGCCAAAGATCCTCTTTCTGTGTTGTGGTTTTTCAGCAACGTCTATGACTTCTATGTTCATTTTGCTTTGTTTTCTTAATATTAATCTTATCAAGTTAGAAAACCATTCAACAGAAAAAACAGTTACCCAAACAATTATATAATCAGGGGTTTCTTGTATTTCTGAAACAAAGAAATATATTGTAAATCATGTTTATTTATAAATAAATATATTTATTACATTTCTTATTGTAACTTTATATTTTATTATTGCAATGTACTGCTGCTACAAAACAACAGCAGTTACTCTATTGGGGGTATTCTATAGGCTCCCTGGTAGCAGCAGAGATACAGAGGAGCAGATTGGGAGGCAGATTTTGGAAAGATGCAAAAATAACAGGGTTGTTATCATGGGTGACTTTAACTTCCCTAATAGTGATTGGCACCTGATTAGTTCCAAGGGTTTAGATGGGGCAGAATTTGTTAAGTGTGTCCAGGATGGATTCCTGTCACAGTATGTGGACAGGCCGACCAGGGGGAATGCCATACTAGATCTAGTACTAGGTAATGAACCGGGTCAGGTCACAGATCTCTCAGTGGGTGAGCATCTGAGGGACAGTGACCACCGCTCCCTGGCCTTTATAGATTCAAAGAGGACAAGAAAATTTTTAATTGGGGAAAGGCAAATTATGAGGCTATAAGGCCAGAACTTGTGGGTGTGAATTGGGATGATGTTTCTGCAGGGAAATGTACTATGGACATGTGGTCGATGTTTAGAGATCTCTGGCAGGATGTAAGGGATAAATTTGTCCAGGTGAGGAAGATAAAGAATGGTAGGGTGAAGGAACCATGGGTGATAAGTGAGGTGGAAAATCTAGTCAGGAGGAAGAAGGCAGCATACATGAGGTTTAGGAAGCAAAGATCAGCTGGGTCTATTGAGGAATATAGGGAAGCAAGAAAGGAGCTTAAGAAGGGGCTGAGAAGAGCAAGAAGGGGGAATGAGAAGGCCTTGGCATGTAGGGTAAAGGAAAACCACAAGGCATTCTTCAATTATGTGAAGAAAAAAAGGATGACAGGAGTGAAGGTAGGACCGATTAGAGATAAAGGTGGGAAGGTGTGCCTGGAGGATGTGAAAGTGAGCGAGGTCCTCAATGAATACTTCTTTTCGGTATTCACCAATGAGAGGGAACTTGATGATGGTGAGGACAATATGAGTGAGGCTGATGTTCTGGAGCATGCTGATATTAAGGGAGAGGAGGTGTTGGAGTTGTTAAAGTACATTAGGACAGATAAGTCCCTGGGGCCTGACGGAATATTCCCCAGGCTGCTCCACGAGGCGAGAGAAGAGTTTGCTGAGCCTCTGGCTAGGATCTTTATGTCCTCGTTGTCCACGGGAATGGTACCGGAGGATTGGAGGGAGGCGAATGTCGTCCCCTTGTTCAAAAAAGGTAGTAGGGATAGTCCGGGTAATTATAGACCAGTGAGCCTTACATCTGTGGTGGGAAAGCTGTTGGAAAAGATTCTTAGAGATAGGATCTATGGGCATTTAGAGAATCATGGTCTAATCAGGGACAGTCAGCATGGCTTTGTGAAGGGCAGATTGTGTCTAACAAGCCTGATAGAGTTCTTTGAGGAGGTGACCAGGCATATAGATGAGGGTAGTGCAGTGGATGTGATCTATATGGATTTTAGTAAGGCATTTGACAAGGTTCCACATGGTAGGCTTATTCAGAAAGTCAGAAGGCATGGGATCGAGGGAAATTTGTCCAGGTGGATTCAGAATTGGCTTGCCTGCAGAAGGCAGAGGGTGGTGGTGGAGGGAGTACATTCAGATTGGAGGATTGTGACTAGTGGTGTCCCACAAGGATCTGTTCTGGGACCTCTAGTTTTCGTGATTTTTATTAATGACCTGGATTTGGGAGTAGAAGGGTGGGTTGGTAAGTTTGCAGATGACACAAAGGTTGGTGGTGTTGTAGATAGTGTAGAGGATTGTCAAAGATTGCAGAGAGACATTGATAGGATGCAGAAGTGGGCTGAGAAGTGGCAGATGGAGTTCAACCCGGAGAAGTGTGAGGTGGTACACTTTGGAAGGACAAACTCCAAGGCAGAGTACAAAGTAAATGGCAGGATACTTGGTAGTGTGGAGGAGCAGAGGGATCTTGGGGTATATGTCCACAGATCCCTGAAAGTTGCCTCACAGGTAGATAGGGTAGTTAAGAAAGCTTATGGGGTGTTAGCTTTCATAAGTTGAGGGATAGAGTTTAAGAGTCATGATGTAATGATGCAGCTCTATAAAACTCTGGTTAGGCCACATTTGGAGTATTGTGTCCAGTTCTGGTCACCTCACTATAGGAAGGATGTGGAAGCATTGGAGAGGGTACAGAGGAGATTTACCAGGATGCTGCCTGGTTTAGAAAGTATGCATTATGATCAGAGATTAAGGGAGCTAGGGCTTTACTCTTTGGAGAGAAGGAGGATGAGAGGAGACATGATAGAGGTGTACAAGATAATAAGAGGAATAGATAGAGTGGATAGCCAGCGCCTCTTCTCCAGGGCACCACTGCTCAATACAAGAGGACATGGCTTTAAGGTAAGGGGTGGGAAGTTCAAGGGGGATATTAGAGGAAGGTTTTTTACTCAAAGAGTGTTTGGTGCGTGGAATGCACTGCCTGAGTCAGTGGTGGAGGCAGATACACTAGTGAAGTTTAAGAGACTACTAGACAGGTATATGGAGGAATCTAAGGTGGGGGCTTATATGGGAGGCAGGGTTTGAGGGTCGGCACAACATTGTGGGCCGAAGGGCCTGTACTGTGCTGTACTATTCTATGCTCTATGTTTACAACTGACGTCAGTGATAATAAAACTGATTCTGAGTGAGCAAAGTGGACACAGAAGGAATGTGAAGACAGGAGTATGTAAACATATATACCACTGATTTTAAGACCAAAGCCATCTGCAGTTCTGACTAAAGGCCAAGTAACAGTAATTTAAGGCACAGAATAGCAAATAGGAATTATACAACCATATAACCATATAACAATTACAGCACGGAAGCAGGCCATCTTGGCCCTCCTAGTCCGTGCCGAACTCTTACTCTCACCTAGTCCCACCGACCTGCACTCGGCCCATAACCCTCCATTCCTTTCCTGTCTATATATCTATCCAACTTAACTTTAAACGACAATGAATTGTGTGCATTCACCATCCCAGATTCGTATTTAGCTTAGTTTATTATGTCCTCTACTAGACCATAACTCAGTCTCAACTGGTTGCGAAGATGGTGGAGTCAAATTTTAAAAATGTGGTTTCAGGGTTGATGATAAAATAGGGAAAATCTTGCCTGACATATATGTTGGAATTCTTAGAAGAAATAACAAACAGGATAGACAAAGGAGAATCAGTGGATGTTGTTTATTTGGATTTGACAAGGTGCCACACATAAGGCTGTTTAACAGGTTAATAGCCCGTGGTATTACAGGAAAGATACTAGCATAGATAGACCATTAACTGTTTGGCAGTAGGCAAAGAGTGGGAAAAAGTGAGCCTTTTCTGGTTGGTTGCCGTGACTGGTGATATTCCACAGGGGACTGTGTTGGGATTGTTCCTTTTTATGTGATTTGTCAATGACTTAGATGATAGCTTTATAGCAAAGTCGGCAGACAATATGAAGATAGATGGAGGGGCAGGTAGTTTTGAGGAAGTAGAGAGGCTACAGAAGGACTTACACAGATTAAGAGAATGAGGAATGAACTGGCAGATGGAATACAGTTTCAGGAAGCATATGGTCATGCATTTTGATAGAAAAAATAGAAGTATAGACTGTGCAATGAGACAAGTAAAATTAGTGATCTTGTAGTTAGGGATCCCCTTGGAAAGAGTGATTGTGTATTATGCCTAAACAATGGAGACTGCAATGTGATGAGCGAGGATTTGGCTAGTTTAGACTGGGAGCACAGGCTATATATGATGGGACAGTTGAGGAACAGTGAAAGAGTTTTAAAGAGGTTTTTCACAGTGCTCAGCAAAAGCATATTCCAGTTAAAAGCAAGGGTGGGGAGAGCCAGCCTTGGATAACCAAGGAAATAAAAGAAGGCATCAAACTAAAAGCTCGTTCATACAAAGTTGCCAAGAGTAGTGGGAAACTACAAGACTGGGAAAACTTTAAAAAGCAACATAGTAACACAAAGCAAGCAATAAAGAAAGGCAAGCTAGATTATGATAACAAATGAGCAGAAAATATAACAATGGACAGTGCAAGTTTTTATAATTATATAAAGTGGAAAAGGGTGGCTAAAGTGAATGTAGGTCACAGAAACATAGAAACATAGAAAAAACTATAGCACAATACAGGCCCTTTGGCCTGCTAAGCTGTGCTGAACATATACTTACTTTAGGAATTACCAAGTGTTACTCATTGCCCTCTATTTTTTAAGCTCCATGTACCTACCCAGGAGTCTTTTAAAAGATCCCATCATATCCGCCTCCACCACTGCCGCAGGCTCGCACTCACCACTCTGTGTAAAAAACTTAGACCTGACATCCCCTCTGTACCTACTTACAAGCACCTTAAAACTGTGTCCTCTTGTGATAGCCATTTCAGCCCTGGGGAAAAGCCTCTGACTATCCACATGATGAATGCCTCTCATCATCTTATACACCTATATCAGGCCACCTCTCATCCTCCGACGCTCCAAGGAGAAAAGGCAAAGTTCACTCAACCTATTCTCATAAAGCATGCTCCCCAATCCAGACAATATCCTTGTAAATCTCCTCTGCACCCTTTCTATGGTTTCCACATCCCTTCTGTAGTGAGGACACTAGAGCTAAGCACAGTACTCCACTGGGGTCTGACCAGGGTCCTATATAGCTGTAACATTACCTCTAGGCTCTTAAACTCAAACCCACGGTTGATGAAAGCCAATACACTGTATGCCTTCTTAACCACAGAGTCAACCTGCGCAGCTGTTTTGAGCGTCCTATGGACTCAGACACCAAGATCCCTCTGATCCTCCACACAGCCAAGAGCCTTACCATTAATACTATATTCTGCCATCATATTTGACCTATTAAAATGACCCACCTCACATTTATCTGGGTTGAACTCCATCTGCCACATCTCAGCCCAGTTTTGCACCCCACTGATGTCCCACTGTAACCTCTGACAGCTCTCCACACTATCCACAATACTCCCAAACTTTGTGTCGTCAGCAAATTTATCAACCCATTCCTCCACTTGTTCATTCAGCTCATTTATAAAAATCACAAAGATAAGGGGACCCAGAAAGATAATCCAAAGAGCTTTTACAGGTATATTAAGAGCAAAAGTGTTTTGTGCACTTTATGCAGTTCTGGGTAGGTCTGTAGTCTAGTGTAGTTTTGTGTTTTTTTTTACGTAGTTCAGTGTAGTTTTTGTATTGTTTCATGTAGCATCATGGTCATGGAAAATGTTGTCTCATTTTTACTGTGTACTGTACCAGCAGTTATGGTCAAAATTACAATAAAAAGTGACTTGGCTTGACTTAACCACTGGTCACCGACCTCCATGTAGAATATGTCCCGTCTACAACCACTCTTTGCCTTCTGTGGGCAAGCCAGTTCTGGATCCACAAAGCAATGTCCCCTTGGATCCCATGCCTCCTTACTTTCTCAATAAGCCTTGCATGGGCTACCTTATCAAATGCCTTGCTGAAGTACTCTTTAACTCTTTGCTCTGTCTGCATTTGTACTCAATCACTGCCTTGTCCTTCCTTACATTCATATTACGCTTATCATCTACTTGTAAACTTGCTGGCTCATCCTCAGCTCCATCATACTGGTTCCCATCCTCTTGCCAATTCGTTTAAACTACTCCCAACAGCTCTAGCAAACCTGTCTGCAAGGATATTGGCCCCCCTCAAATTCAAGTGCAACCTGTCCCTTTTGTACAGGTCACAACTGCCCCAGAAATAGTTCCAATTATCCAGAAATCTGAATCCCTGCCCCCGTTCCAATTTTTCAAACACTCACTTATCTGCTCTCTCATTCTATTCCTATCCTCACTGTCATGTGGTACAGGCAGTAATCCTGAGATTATACCTTTGTGGTCCTGCTTCTCAACTTCCTTCCTAACTCCCTGTACTCTGTTTTCAATACCCCCTTCCTTTTTCTCCCTACATCATTGGTACCAATCTGTACCACCACTTCTGTCTGCTCACCCTCCCTTTTCAGGATATTGTGGATGCATTCACAAACATCGCAGATCCGGGCACCTGGGAGGCAAACAACCATCCGTTGTTTCAATTTTCATGTCCACAGAATGGCTATCTGTCCCCCTAAGTATAGAGTCCCCTATTACCACTGGCCTCCTCTCAGTACCCTACCCTTCTGAGCCACAGCACCAGACTCAGTGACAGAGGCATGGCCGCTGTTGCTTCTCCCAGTAGGTCCCCTCCAGCAACATTACTTAAAATGGAGTACTTATTGTTGAGGGGGATGCCTACAAAGGTGCTCTCCACTATCTGACATTTTTCCTTCCCTCTCCTGACAGTCCCCCATTTATCTGACTCCTGTACCCTTGGGGTGATCACCTGCCTGTGGCTCCTGTGTATCACTGCTTCACTCTCCCTAGCACGCCGAATGTCAATGAGCTGCAGCTCCAGTTCCCTCACACAGTCTCTGAGGAGCTGCATCTCAGTGCACCTGGTGCAGGTGTGGCCACTGGGGAGGCTGGAAGTCTCCTGGAGATTCCACATCTCACGCCCAGAACATAACACTGCCCCTGAAGACATATTCCCTATTCTTCTAAGAGTTAAATAAGAAAAAAAAATAAGAAATAGACTTACCTACTTACCTTTCCTCTGCCTGTTTTTGTCAAAGCCTGTCGAGTTAAAGCCTTACCACTCTGACGATGACCACCGCTAGACAGTACCTCTCTTTTATGGAGACTGGGTTTTTCAAGCTCCACTCTGGATCTGCACTACAATGTTTCTATTGCATCTGCACCACTGTCCAATCAAAGAGTCCCACTGAAATCTGGCTGCTTTTTCAAGTTCCACTCTGGATCTACGTGGGAACAAAGATAGGTGGAGGAGCGGGTAGTGTTGAGGAAACAAAGAGCCTGCAGAGAGACTGAGATAGTTTAGGGAAATGGGTAAAGAAGTGGCAAGTGAAATACAATGTTGGAAAGTGTATGGTCATGCACTTTGCAGGAAGAAATAAGCGGGCAGACTATTATTTAGATGGGGAGAGAATTCAAAATTCAGAGATGCAGAGGGACTTCGGAGTCCTTGTGCAAGATACCCTAAAGGTTAACCTCCAGGTTGAGTTGGTTGTGAAGGTGAATGCAATGTTAGCATTCATTTCTAGAGGTATAGAATATAAGAGCAGGAATGTGATGTTGAGGCTCTATAAGGCACTTGTGAGACCACACTTGAAGTATTGTGTTGAGTTTTGGGCTCCTTATTTTAGAAAGGATATACTGACATTTGAGAGGGTTTGGAGAAGATTCACAAGAATGATTCCAGGAATGAAAGGGTTACCGTATGAGGAACGTCTGGCAGCTCTTGGGCTGTATTCCCTGGAGTTTAGGAGAATGAGGGGGGATCTCATAGAAACATTCTAAATGTTAAAAGGCCTGAACAGATCAGATATGGCAAAGTTATTTCCCATGGTAGAGGATTCTAGGACAAGAGGGCACGACTTCAGGATTGAAATATGTCCTTTTAGAACTGCGATGTGAAGAAATTACTTTAGTCAAAGGGTAATATCTGTGGAATTTTTTGCCACAGGCAGCTGTGGAAGCCAAGTCATTGGGTGTATTTAAGGCAGAGATAGATAGGTTCTTGATTAGCCAGGACATTAAAGTGTATGGGGTGAAAGCAGGGAAGTGGGGATGACTGGAAGAATTGTATCAGCTCATGATTGAATGGCAGAGCAGACTCGATGGGTCAAGTGGCCTACTTCTGCTCCTGTATCTTATGGTCTTATGGAAATGCTTCTACTGCATTCACACCACTGTCCAATCGAAGTCTCCTGCTGAAAACTGGCTGCCTTTTCAAGATCTGCTCCAGACCTTAAGATCTTATTATCCTATGGTCTTTAAAATGTCTGATGTCCAAATCGGTCATGGACCAAAGCTCTTACACTGCCACGACCCACTGCTTCCTTTTTCTACTCAGGCGGTAGACATGATTGAAATGCCCTCCTCTGAAACTTCTGATATCTGGATTGATCACCCATAAAACCTTTGGAATTGACTTTATTATTTACATCCTTCATATACATGAGGAGTAAAAACCTTTACGATATGTCTCCATCTAAATGTGCAATGTGCAATTTATATTAATTTATAATAAATAGTATGTACAACAGGATAGTCTATTTAACATAAAAATACAGTTACATCAGCATGAGTTAAGCAGTCTGATTGTCTGGTGGAAGAAGCTGTCCCGGAGCCTGTTGGTCCTGGCTTTTATCCTGCGGTACTGTTTCCTGGATGGTAGCAGCTGGAACAGTTTGTGGTTGGGGTGACTCTGGTTCCCAATGATCCTTCCGGCCCTTTTTACACACCTGTCACTGTAAATGTCCTGAATAGTGGGAAGTTCACATCTACAGATGCGCTGGGCTGTCCGCACCACTCTCTGCAGAGTCCTGCAATTGGGGGAAGTACAGTTCCCATACCAGGCAGTGATGCAGCCAGTCAAGATACTCTCAATTGTGCCCCTGTAGAAAGTTCTTAGGATTTGGGACCCATACCAAACTTCTTCAACCGTCTGAGGTGAAAGAGGCGCTGTTGTGCTTTTTTCACCACAGAGTCGGTATTTACAGACCACATAAGATCCTCGGAGACGTTTATGCAGAGGAACTTCAAGCTGTTCATCCTCTCAACTCCAGTTCAATTGATGTCAGTAAGGAGTAGCCTGTCACCATTCCTGCTGTATTCCACAACCAGCTCCTTTGTTTTTGTGATATTGAAGAAGAGGTTGTTTTCTTAACACCAATGTGTCAGGTTGATGACTTCTTCTCTGTTGACTGCCTCATTATTACTTGAGATTAGGCCAATCCGTGTAGTGTTGGCAGCAAATTTAATTAGCAGATTGGAGCTGTGGGTGGCGACACAGTCATGGGTATACAGAGCAAAGGAGGGCGCTTAGTGCGCAGCCCTGAGGGGCATCTGTGTTGAGGGTCAGAGGGGCAGATGTGAGGAAGTCCACTCTTCCCACCTGCCGGTAATCTGACAGGAAGTCCAGGATCCAGCTATAGAAGGTAGGGTGAAGGCTAAGGTCTCTGAGTTTCTTGTTGAGCCTGGGGGGAATTATGGTGTTGAATGCTGAACTGTAGAATGGATGTGGAGAGGATATTTCCTATAGTGGGGGAGTCTAAGACCAGAGGACACAGCCTCAGAATAGAGGTGCATCAATTTAGAATGGAGATGAGGAGAAATTTCTTTAGCCAGAGTGTGTTGAATCTATGGAATTCATTGCCATGAATGACTGTGGAAGCCAAGTCTTTATGTACATTTAAGTCAGAGATTGATAGTTTCTTGATTAGCCAGGGTATGAAGGGATATGGTGGGGAGGAAGGAGATTGGAGGTGAGAGGGAAAATGGATCAGCCATGATGAAATTGCCTTGTTTAGCTCCATATCTTATGTTCTTATGATCTTATGGTCAATTGGACATGAAGTCCTCAGCAGAGCATTTAATTATTTTGTTGAAGAAGCTTATTCAGAGTCAGGAGGACATTATAGATCTCTAAACAAATCTATCGAGAACATTCTAAAGCATCATTTCAATAAAATAGAGTCCGTAGAATACTACAGCAAAGAAGCAGGCCCTTCAGCCCATCTAGTCTATGCCAAATCATTTATCTTCCTAGTCCCATTGACCTGCACCCAGACCATACTCCTCCTTTCCATGTACCTATCCAAACTTCTGTTAAATGTTGAAATCAAAATCACATCTGCCACATGCAATGGCAGCTCGTTCCATTCTCTTACCACACTCTGGCTAAAGTAATTCCACCTCATGTTCCTGTTAAATGTTTCTCCTTTCACCCTTAACCCATGACCTTCAGTTGTAGTCCCACCCAACCTCAATATAAGGGAACTACCAAAAACGATGAGCTTCATGTGTTAAGATAATGTATGAATACACATGTAATATTTGATAGTAAAAAATGCCAAGAGGGTATCAAGTCTGCCTCCCCCTATTCACGACATTTACAGTAGCATTATTAACGAAGGGCCTGAAGCATTGTGAGGGTCCCTACCACCCATCCCGCTGTCTCTCTGACCCACTGCCAACAGGAAGAAGGTACAGGAGCATCAGGACTTGGACTGCCAGACTGAATAACTAACGAGTACTCAGGCACTAAAGAAATCTCATCACTAGAACAAGTTGGTTACTGTTTACCTGTGTTGTGCTCTACATGTATTCTGAATTTATATTTTAGTAGCTTATTTCTGGTAATATGTTTCTTTCTGTGCTGTGGGTAATATACGTACTGTGGCTGCTCTGTGGTCCGGAGGAGCATGTTTCATTTGGTTGTATATATGTACAGTAAACTTGAACTTGTGATGTCCCCAACGTTGTCAGCCTCAGTCATACTGAGACAGAGTTGATGAGTCACGGTGCACTGCAGCACCGAAATAGGACTTTCAGCTCATCTAGTCCATGGTAAACCGTTACTCTGCCTCATCTCATAGACCCACATCTGGACCAAGGACTCACAGACCGCTGAAATTATAGCTGGCAGCATATAAATGCTGAGATTGAATTCTAATTCAGACAAATAACACAGGTATAGACAACTATGAATGGTGTATATAGGGTAAATGCTTCCAGGCTTTTTCCACTGAGGATGAGTGAGACTACAACTAGAGATCATGGGTTAAGGGTGAAAGGTGAAATGTTTAAGGGGAAACTGAGAAGAAACTTCATTGGGGGTTCAATTTCAACATTTGTTGTCATTTAAAGTTAAATTGGATAAATATATGCACAGGAAAGGAATGGAGGGTTATGGGCTGAGTGCAGGTCGGTGGGTCTAGGTGAGAGTAAGAGTTCGGCACGGACTAGAAGGGCCGAAATGGCCTGTTTCTGTAATTGTTATATGGTTATATGGTTATTTAAAAGAGATTTTGATAGGTACATAGATGAAGAAGTCTGCAGGGCTATAGTCCGGCTGCAGGTTGATGGGACCAGGCAGAATAACAGCTCGATATGGACTAGATGAGCTGTTTCTGTGCTGTAGTGTTCTATGACTCTCTGATTCTAAGTATGTTGTGCAACTCACTAGCCTACATTCTGAAATATATTTGGCTGCTAGCAGATGCTAAGAGAGAGAGGAAGAGTTACTTTAGAACATAGAACATTACAGCATAGGAACAGACCCACAACGTTGCTCTGAACCAATTAAATTCATAATCAAATGGCCGACGAAACTAATCCCTTCTGCCGCACAATGTTTATATTCTTCCATTTTCCTCACATTCATGTGTCTCTTTAAAATCCCTGATGTACCTGCCTCTACCACCACCCCAGGCAGGTCATTCCAGGCACCTAGAACTCTGTTAAAAAAAAACTTGCCCCTCATATCTCCTTTGAACCTTTTTAGATACTGAACTGAAAGAAATTTAGCCTCAGTCAAAAAAGATATCAAACAGACAGACAGAATGTGTGAGGGAAAATGATCATTTAGAATTCTCAGTGCAGAGCACCTTGTAGCAAAAGGCTTATCATGAATTAAAATGAATGGACAAGAAATTGTGTAGACTGTAAATTAGGCAAAATAACCTCCATGCAAATTCTTACAAAGAAGCTCTATCCTCATAGGTCAGGACATGAAAGTATACAGAGAGAAGGCAGAGACTGGGGCTGAGGGGAAAATTGGATCAGCCTTGGTGAAATGTCAGAGCAGATTTGATGCGCCAAATGACCTAATTCTGTTCCTATATCTTATGGTCTTATGGTCCTAAGTTGTAAAACTTTTCCAAGTGGCAAAAATCTTGAGAGGTGTGAGGTGTGGCATATGTATGGCCCCCCGTTGTTCAGGGACAACCATAGATAATTCGTCCTCGCTGTCTACACGATAATGTAAGCTATTATGCAAGCCAAGGCAGTACGATATGGAGGGCAAGTTGTTGCCCATGCAGCAGGCTCCCTCTCTCCACGCTGCTGAGGAACTCAAAGAACTGCAGAGACTGACACAATTTGGCACCACCAGCTTCGCAGGAGTTGCCAGTCACCATTGATCTCAAAGTAGGACTGCTTTAGGGACTCCAGATCTGGATTTTTCCTTGGGGTTTCTCCCAAAGTTTTCCACATGAGTAGGTATAGCCATAAGGCAGTGGAGGTTGAGATCAGAGTTTTCCTTTTCCTAGATGAGCTGCCAATATGGCTGACAAGTCCTGCCTGCCTTGTGGCATATACATGTACAAGATAGCTGACCTTATGCCTGGGAAGTAAACATAAAAAACTTAGAAACATAGAAAACCTACAGCACAATACAGGCCCTTCGGCCCACAAAGTTGTGCCGAACATGTCCCTATCTTACGAATTACTAGGCTTACCCATAGCCCTTTATTTTTCTAAGCTCCATATACCTATCCAAAAGTCTCTTAAAATACCCTATGGTATCTGCCTCCACCACCGTTGCCGGCAGCCCATTCCATGCACTCACCACTCTCTGAGTAAAAAACTTACCCCTAGCATCTCTTCTGTACCTACTCCCAGCACCATAAACCTGTGTCCTCCTGTGGCAACCATTTCAGCCCTGGGAGAATGACTATCCACACGATCAATGCCTGTCAATGCGGACTCACTCTTATGTTTTAAGAATAAATTGGACAGGTACATGGATGGGAGAGGTCTGGAGGGTTATGGACTGGATGCAGGTCAATGGGACTAGCGGAATAATGTTTCGGCACAGACTAGAAGGGCCGAATGGCCTGTTTTCTGTAACGTAGTGTTCTGTGGTTCTATCATCTTATACACCTCTATCAGGTCACCTCTCAGTCTTCATCGCGCCAAGGAGAAAAGGCCAAGTTCACTCAACCTGTTTTCATAAGGCATGCTCCCGAATCCAGGCAACATCCTTGTAAATCTCTAGGAAGAGGTGCAGTCAACGTTTCAGGCCGAGACCCTTCGTCAGGACTAACTGCACTCTTCCTTCAGTTAGTCCTGACGAAGGGTCTCGGCCTGAAACGTCGACTGCACCTCTTCCTACAGATGCTGCCTGGCCTGCTGCGTTCACCAGCAACTTTGATGTGTGTTGCTTGAATTTCCAGCATCTGCAGAATTCCTGTTGTTATCCTTGTAAATCTCCTCTGCACCCTTTCTATAGCTTCCACATCCTTCCTGTAGTGAGGTGACCAGAACTGAGCACAGTACTCCTACTGGGGTCTGACCAGGGTCCTATATAGCTGCAATATTACCTCTCGGCTCCAAAATTCAATTCCATGATTGATGGAGGCCAATACACCGTATGCCTTCTTAACTATAGAGTCAACCTGCGCAGCTGCTTTGAGCGTCCTATGGACTTGGACCTCAAGATCCCTGTGATCCTCCACACTGCCAAGAGTCTTACTATTGATACTACATTCTGCCATCGTATTTGACCAACCAAAAGGAACCACTTCACAATTATCTGGGTTGAACTCCATCTGCCACCTCTCAGCCCAGTTTTGCATCCTATCAATGTCCCACTGTAACCTCTGACAGCCCTCCACATTATCCATAACACCTCCAACCTTTCTGTCATCAGCAAACTTAATAACCCATCCCTCCACTTCCTCATCCAGGTCATTTATAAAAGTCACGAAGAGTAAAGGTCCCAGAACAGATCCCTGAGGCACACCACTGGTTACCGACCTCCATGCAGAATATGACCCATCTACAACCACATTTTGCCTTCTGTGAGCAAGCCAATTCTGGATCCACAAAGCAATGTCCCCTTGGTTCCCATGCCTCCTTACTTTCTCAATAAGCCTTGCACGGGGTACCTTATCAAATGCCTTGCTGAAATCCATATACACTACATCTACTGCTCTTCCTTCATCAATGTGTTTAATCACATCCTCAAAAAATTCAGTTAGGCTTGGAAGGCACGACCTGCCCTTGACAAAGCCATGCTGACTATTCCTAATCATATTATACCTCTCCAAATGTTCATAAATCCTGCCTCTCAGTATCTTCTCCATCAACTTAAGACTCACTGGTTTATAATTAACTGGGCTGTCTCTACTCCCTTTCTTGAATGAAGGAATACATCTGCAACCCTCCAATTCTCCGGAACCTCTCCCGTCGCCATTGATGATGCAAGGATCATCTCCGGTCCTGGTGACTTATCCAACGATGCTTTCCAAAACTCCAGCACATCGTTTTTCTTAATATTTACATGCTCAAGCTTTTCAGTCTGCTTCAAGTCATCACTACAATCACCAAGATCCTTTTCCATAGTGAATACTGAAGTAACGTATTCGTTCAGTACCTCTGCTATTTCCTCCGGTTCCATACACACTTCCCCACTGTCACACTTGATAGGTCCTATTCTTTCACGTCTTATCCTCTTGCTCTTCACATACTTGTAGAATGCCTTGGGGTTTTCCTTAATCCTGCCCGCCAAGGCCTTCTCATGGCCCCTTCTGGCTCTCCTAATTTCCTTCTTAAGCTCCTTCCCGTTAGCCTTATAATCTTCTGTATCCCTAACATTACCTAGCTCTCTGAACCTTTTGTAAGCTTTTCTTTTTTTCTTGACTAGATTTATGACAGCCTTTGTACACCACAGTTCCTGTACCCTACCATAACCTCCCTGTCTTATTGGAATGTACCTATGCAGATCTCCACAGAAAATATCCCCTGAACGTTTGCCACATTTCTTGCATACTTTTCCCTGAGAACATCTGTTCCCAATTTAAGCTTCCAATTTCCTGCCTGATAGCCTCATAATTCGCCTTACTCCAATTAAACACTTTTCTAACTTGTCTTTTCCTATCTCTCTCCAATGCTATTGTAAAAGAGATAGAATTATGATCACTATCTCCAAAATGCTCTCCCGCTGAGAGATTTGACACCTGACCAGGTTCGTTTCCCAATACCAAATCAAGTACAGCCTCTCCTCTTGTCGGCTTATCTACATATTGTGTCAAGAAACCTTCCTGAACACACCTAACAAACTCCACCCCATCTAAACCCCTTGCTCTAGGGAGATGCCAATCGATATTTGGGAAATTAAAATCTTCCATCACGACAACTCTGTTATTATTACACCTTTCCAGGATCTGTTTCCCTATCTGCTGCTCGATATCTCTGTTACTATTGGACAGCCTATAAAAAATACCCTGTAAAGTTATTGATTCCTTCCTGTTCCTAACCTCCGCCCACAGAGACTCCGTAGACAATCCCTCCATGATGTCCACCTTTTCTGCAGCCGTGACACTATCTCTGATGAACAGTGCCACGCCCCCACCTCTTTTGCCTCCCTCCCTGTCCTTTCTGTAACATCTGAAACCCGGCACTTGAAGTAACCATTCCTGCCCCTGAGCCATCCAAGTCTCTGTAATGGCCACCACGTCATAGCTCCAAATACGGATCAACACTCTAAGCTCATCTGCTTTGTTTACTAGTATGTTGCTGAGAGTTAATATTGTTGGATTCTGATATCTTTGATGCAATGTTCTTTTGGAAATCAAGAAAGAGGCATAAAACTTGTTAGTTCACGATTGTTTTATTGAGTGCTAAGGGAACAAAGGGATTGGAAATATCTAGTAGCAGAGGTCTAGGATCTAAGAACAAAGAACCGAAAAGATGTTGGGCCAGTGTGTTCAGCTCTTCTTATACCAGAGATAAGAGTCACTCCATTCAAATTTGTAGATTGGAGGTAACCAGATAGCTCGTCTTCAAAAAATGCAATCCCAGAGAAGCTTCCAGAGTGATACAGTTACATGTATATAAGTAGTTATATAAGATATATGCCGAGAAACAAGTCAAGCATCAAGGGAGGGAGAGAATGTCGACTCAGACCATGAGAGAACTGCATCGGGCATTTTCATGCCTTACAAGGCGCAGATTGGAAGTCTGTGTGGGGCGCCACTCCTCGCACAGACACTAGAGCAATGTGTGGTTAAGTGCCTTACTCAAGGACACAAACATGCTGCCACAACTGGGGCTCGAACTAGCGACCTTCAGATCACTAGATGAATGCCTTAACCACTTGGCCACATGGTAAGCATCAAAGAAAGTAACAATTATATGCAATTATAAGTAACATACTTATCCAAAAGCATGCTAATAATGAGAAGGTCAGAAGGAGAAATTGAACCCCAACAGCTTAATGATCGAAAAATGCTTCATCAATGATTATCCCGCTGTCATTAAGCTGTGAGTGGGGAGAATGCTGATAGTGACAAACTGTTCACTTCCATTTATATCCTCTTCGATGGTAACCAACTGAAAACCTAATTGCATGGACCAGAAACTGCTCTGTGGTGGACGGAAGGGCTCTACAATGGGCAGTCAAAATTGCCAACGCATCACCTGCACCAGCCTACCCCCCATCAAGGATGCATACACAGAAAGGTGCCAGAAAAGGGCCAGTAACATCATGAAGGATCACACCCACCTGGCTCATGGATTGTTTGTCCCACTCCATCAGGAAGGAGGATACATAACGTCCACACCAGGACTCCTAGATTCAAGACAATTACTTTCCCCAAGTGGTAAGGCTGATCAATACCTGCACGCACTAACCCACCCCTCCACACTCCCAAACACCACTACTTAATCACTGCCTCTCAGAGTCACCCGATGTACAAACACTTCTGTGCTTACTGTCACTTTATGGACATGCAATCTATGTATATCTTATGTATTTATATTTATTGTGTTTTTTATTATTGTGTTCTTCATCTTATTGAGTTTTTTGTGCAGCATCAGATTTGAAGTAATTATTTGGTTCTTTTTTATACTTATGTACTGGAATTGACATTAACCAATCTTAAATCTTGAATAGCAAGATGTTGGGCATTTTCCATAACACCACACAACATAGGAGCAGACTAAGGCCAGTTAGCTGATCGAGACTACTCCGCCTTTCCATCATTATCCCTTTCAACCACATTCTTTTGCCTTCTCTCCATAACCTTTGACACTCTTACTTATCCAAAACTCATCAATCTCTGCTTTAAATCTACCCAATGACTTGGCCTCCACAGCTGTCTGTGACAAAGAATTCCACAGATTCACCATCCTCCGTCTAAAAATCTCTGTTCTAAAGGGATGTCTTTTATTCTGAGGCTGTGCCCTCTGGTCCTAGACTTCCCCACTATTGGAAGCATCCTTTGCATATCCACTCTATCTTGACCTTTCAATAATCCCCTCTTAATGAAGTAGGTACAGAGGGGATGCCAGGGGTGAGTTCTTTACGCAGGGAGTGGTGAGTGTGTGGAATGGGCTGCCTGTGATTGTGGTGGAGGCCGATATGATAGGATCTTTTAAGAGGCTCCTGGATAGGTACATGGAGCTTAGAAAAATAGAGGGCTATGTCTAACCCTAGGTTTGGCACAGCATTGTGTGCCGAAGGGCCTGTATTGTGCTGTAGGTTTTCTATGTTTCTATTTTTCTGAATTCCAGTGATTACAGACCCAGCAACATCAATTGGTTCTCATATGGTAATCCTTTCATTCCTGGGATCATTCTGGGCCCTCTCCAATATCAGCAGATCCTTTCTTAGATACGGGGAACAGAACTGCTCACATTACTCCAAATATGGTGTGACCAGTGCTTTATAAGACTCAATATTACATCCTTGCTTTTATATTCTTGTTCTCTCAAAATGAATGCTAACATTGCATTTGCCTTCCTCACCATTGACTCAAACTGCAAGTTAACCATTAGGGAATGCTGCATGAGGACACACAATTCCCTTTACACTTTAAGGCTCTTGACCTGAAATGTTGACTGTTTCCTCTTTTCCATAGATGCTGCCTGGCCTGCTGAGTTCCTCCAGCATTTTGTGTGTGGCTTGGATTTCCAGCACCTGCAGATTTTCTCTTGTTTTCCCTCTACACTGTGAGGGGTTTTCTATGAAGGCTTGGATAGCAGGTAAATTTATGACTAAGAGAAAAATCACACATCTTTATTGCATCTCTCAAGATCGCAGTATTTTGCAGAGTCAGCGACATACATTTATTTTATTTTTATTGTTATTATTATTTAGAGATACAGGCTCCCAGTGAACTGCAGCACTCAGCAACACACTTGTCATAGTCATAGTCATACTTTATTGATCCCGGGGGAAATTGGTTTTCGTTACAGTTGCACCATAAATAATAAATAGTAATAGAACCATAAATAGTTAAATAGTAATATGTAAATTATGCCAGTAAATTATGAAATAAGTCCAGGACCAGCCTATCGGCTCAGGGTGTCTGACCCTCCGAGAGAGGAGTTGTAAAGTTTGATGGCCACAGGCGGGAATGACTTCCTATGATGCTCTGTGCTGCATCTCGGTGGAATGAGTCTCTGGCTGAACGTACTCCTGTGCCCAACCAGTACATTATGTAGTGGATGGGAGACAATGACCAAGATGGCATGCAACATAGACAGCATCCTCTTTTCAGACACCACCGTGAGAGAGTCCAGTTCCATCCCCACAACATCACTGGCCTTATGAATTAGTTTGTTGATTCTGTTGGTGTCTGCTATCCTCAGCCTGCTGCCCCAGCACACAACAGCAAACATGATAGCACTGGGCACCACGACTCATAGAACATCCTCAGCATCGTCCAGTAGATGTTAAAGGACTTCAGTCTCCTCAGGAAATAGAGACAGCTCTGACCCTTCTTGTAGACAGCCTCAGTGTTCTTTGACCAGTCCAGTTTATTGTCAATTCGTATCCCCAGGTATTTGTAATCCTCCACCATGTCCACACTGACCCCCTGGATGGAAACAGGGGTCACCGGTACCTTAGCTCTCCTCAGGTCTACCACCAGCTCCTTAGTCTTTTTCATATTAAGCTGCAGATAATTCTGCTCACACCATGTGACAAAGTTTCCTATTGTAGCCCTGTACTCAACCTCATCTCCCTTGCTGATGCATCCAACTATGGCAGAGTCATCCGAAAACTTCTGAAGATGACAAGACTCTGTGCAGTAGTTGAAGTCTGAGGTGTAAATAGTGAAGAGAAAGGGAGACAAGACAGTCCCCTGTGGAGCCCCAGTGCTGCTGATCACTCTGTCGGACACACAGTGTTGCAAGCACACGTACTGTGGTCTGCCAGTCAGGTAATCAAGAATCCATGACACCAGGGAAGCATCCATCTGCATCGCTGTCAACTTCTCCCCCAGCAGAGCAGGGCGGATGGTGTTGAATGCACTGGAGAAGTTAAAAAACATGACCCTCACAGTGCTTGCTGGCTTGTCCAGATGGGCGTAGAGACGGTTCAGCAGGTAGACGATGGCATCCTCAACTCCTAGTCAGGGCTGGTAGGCGAACTGGAGGGGATCTAAGTGTGGCCTGACCATAGGCCGGAACAGCTCCAGAACAAGTCTCTCCAGGGTCTTCATGATGTGGGAGGTCAATGCCACCGGTCTGTAGTCATTGAGGCCGCTGGGGCGCGGTGTCTTCGGCACAGGTACGAGGCAGGACATCTTCCACAGTACAGGAACCCTCCGGAGCCTCAGGCTCAGGTTGAATACATGGCGAAGTACTCCACATTGCTGAGGGGCACAGGCTTTGAGCACCCTGGTACTGACACCATCCGGTCCTGCAGCCTTGCTTGGGTTGAGACATTTCAGCTGTCTTCTCACCTGTTCAGCCGTGAAGCCCATCGTGGTGGTTTCGTGTGGGGGACGGATATAGTCATGAGAGCAGGGTGAGGGACTGTGAGGAGGGGTAGGAGGGGAGAATGGAACATGTGTTGGTTGGGGGCCGACAACAGATGGCTCATGTGGGGGATGGGCAGGGGTCACAATGTCAAATCTGTTAAAGAACAGGTTAAGTTCGTTGGCCCTGTCCACACTGCCTTCAGCTCCTCTGTTGCTAGTTTGCCAGAACCCAGTGATGGTCCTCATCCCCCTCCAGACCTCTCTCATGTTGTTCTGCTGGAGTTTCCCTAGCCTAAACACAGAACAACTTACAATGACCAATCAAACATCATTTTCCAATTATACGGCCAATTACAATGGACTTTTCCGGTTTCAGCAGTTTTCCAGATAACCCCAAAAGAATAGGTGAGCGACTGAGGTGCACTTTTCTATTCACCCAACTCTGAAAACTTCAAAGCTTCGCCATTTGGAAGGCTCAAGTCATGAAGTACTCACCACATGTTAGTGTAGCATCACTTTACAATTCAGTGTTGCCCAATCAGGGTTCAATTCCCACTGCTGTTTGTAAGGAACCTCTACATTCTTCCCATGACTCCGGGGTCTCTGATTTCCTCCTCTGTTCCAAAGATGTATAGGTTAGAGTTACTGAGTTCCCGGCATGCTATGTTAGAGTTACTGAGTTCCTGGCATGCTATGTTAGAGTTACTGAGTTCCCGGCGTGCGATGTTAGAGTTACTGAGTTCTCGGCATGCCATGTTAGAGTTACTGAGTTCTCGGCATGCCATGTTAGAGTTACTGAGTTCTCGGCATGCGATGTTAGAGTTACTGAGTTCTCGGCATGCCATGTTAGAGTTACTGAGTTCTCGGCATGCGATGTTAGAGTTACTGAGTTCTCGGCATGCGATGTTAGAGTTACTGAGTTCTCGGCATGCGACGTTAGGGTTACTGAGTTCTCGTCATGCCACGTTAGAGTTGAAAGCATGGTGTCACTTCTGGCCCCCAGCACAATCCTCACTGATTTGATTTGATGCAAATGATGCATTTCACTGTTTCAATGTACATGTGACATAAGAAGCTATTTTTTCTATGACAGGATAGTGCAGCTACAAACACCGAACACCATTCTAAACTGAGCAACCCACCAACCAACAGCATTTAAAGGTTGCATGGATGAACTACAACAATTGTTCATCCCAGTTTGGCAAAAGAATAAATCAAGGAAGGTAGTGCACCCGTGGCTGACAAGAGAAATTAGGGATAGTATCAATTCCAAAGAAGAAACATACAAATTAGCCAGAGAAAGTGGCTCACCTGAGGACTGGGAGAAATTCAGAGTTCAGCAGAGGAGGACAAAGGGCTTAATTAGGAAGGGGAAAAAAGATTATGAGAGAAAACTGGCAGGGAACATAAAAACTGACTGTAAAAGCTTTTATAGGTATGTAAAAAGGAAAAGACTGGTAAAGACAAATGTAGGTCCCCTACAGACAGAAACAGGTGAATTGATTATGGGGAGCAAGGACATGGCAGACCAATTGAATAATTACTTTGGTTCTGTCTTCACTAAGGAGGACATAAATAATCTTCCAGAAATAGTAGGGGACGGAGGGTCCAGTGAGATGGAGGAACTGAGCGAAATACTTGTTAGTAGGGAAGTGATGTTAGGTAAATTGAAGGGATTGAAGGCAGATAAATCCCCAGGGCCAGATGGTCTGCATCCTAGAGTGCTTAAGGAAGTAGCCCAAGAAATAGTGGATGCATTAGTGATAATTTTTCAAAACTCGTTAGTTTCTGGACTAGTTCCTGAGGATTGGAGAGTGGCTAATGTAACTCCACTTTTTAAAAAAGGAGGGAGAGAGAAACCGGGGAACTATAGACCGGTTAGCCTAACGTCGGTGGTGGGGAAACTGCTGGAGTCAGTTATCAAAGATGTGATAACAGCTCATTTGGAAAGCGGTGAAGTCATCGGACAAAGTCAGCATGGATTTGTGAAGGGAAAATCATGTCTGACGAATCTCATTGAATTTTTTGAGGATGTAACTAGTAGAGTGGATAGGGGAGAACCAGTGGATGTGGTATATTTGGATTTTCAAAAGGCTTTTGACAAGGTCCCACACAGGAGATTAGTGTGCAAACTTAAAGCACACGTTATTGGGGGTAAGGTATTGATGTGGATGGAGAATTGGTTAGCAGACAGGAAGCAAAGAGTGGGAATAAACGGGACCTTTTCAGAATGGCAGGCGGTGACTAGTGGGGTACCGCAAGGCTCAGTGCTGGGACCCCAGTTGTTTACAATATACATTAATGACTTGGATGAGGGAATTAAATGCAGCATCTCCAAGTTTGCGGATGACATGAAGCTGGGTGGCAGCATTAGCTGTGAGGAGGATGCTAAGAGGATGCGGGGTGACTTGGATAGGTTGGGTGAGTGGGCAAATTCATGGCAGATGCAATTTAATGTGGATAAATGTGAAGTTATCCACTTTGGTGGCAAAAATAGGAAAACAGATTATTATCTGAATGGTGGCCGATTAGGAAAAGGGGAGGTGCAACGAGACCTGGGTGTCATTATACACCAGTCATTGAAAGTGGGCATGCAGGTACAGCAGGCGGTGAAAAAGGCGAATGGTATGCTGGCATTTATAGCGAGAGGGTTTGAGTGCAGGAGCAGGGAGGTACTACTGCAGTTGTACAAGGCCTTGGGGAGACCACACCTGGAGTATTGTGTGCAGTTTTGGTCCCCTAATCTGAGGAAAGACATCCTTGCCATAGAGGGAGTACAAAGAAGGTTCACCAGATTGATTCCTGGGATGGCAGGACTTTCATATGAAGAAAGACTGGATGACCTGGGCTTGTACTCGTTGGAATTTAGAAGATTGAGGGGGGATCTGATTGAAACGTATAAGATCCTAAAGGGAGTGGACAGGCTAGATGCAGGAAGATTGTTCCCGATGTTGGGGAAGTCCAGAACAAGGGGTCACAGTTTGAGGATAAAGGGGAAGCCTTTTAGGACCGAGATTAGGAAAAACTTCTTCACTCAGAGAGTGGTGAATCTGTGGAATTGTCTGCCACAGGAAGCAGTTGAGGCCAGTTCATTGGCTATATTTAAGAGGGAGTTAGATATGGCCCTTGTGGCTACGGGGATCGGGGGTATGGAGGGAAAGCTGGGGCGGGGTTCTGAGTTGGATGATCAGCCATGATCATAATAAATGGCGGTGCAGGCTCGAAGGGCCGAATGGCCTACTCCTGCACCTATTTTCTATGTTTCTATGTTTCTATTGTCAGATAGACATTTTGCTGTGCAGTAAACTCAGCAAGATAACAGGACAGAGTTATGGTAAAACACCCTCAACTCAGCAATATTCTTGGATCATTGACAGTGACTACTTCATTGGCACGTAGCCCGGCTGTCTGAACTCCCTATGAATACCATTAAGGAGCAGGCACAATAGCACAGAACATAGACTAGTATAGTACAGGGACAGGCCACTCACCTCACAATGTTGTGCCCATCACGTTTCTATAACAATTCTGGATGAATAATCAATGCAGAGTTGCTAGATCATTCCATACTTGAAGAATGACTAAAAAGAATTAAAAGTTAAAGATGAGATTTATTTGTCACATGGTCATTGAAACATACAGTGAAGTGTGCCGTTTGCATCAATGACTAACACCGTTCGAGGATGTGCTGGGTACAGCCCGTAAGGATTGCCACACCTCCAGCACCAGCATAGCATGTTCATGACTAACTCAGCCTAACCCATATGTCCTTGGAATGCGGGAGGAAATTGGTGCACTCGGAGGAGACCCATGTGGTCATGGGGAGAATGTACAAGCTTCTTACAGGTGGGAATTAAACCCCTATCTTCCCATCACTGGGGCTGCTAATTGCTATGCTCCTATACCACCCAGGTGTTAATGAAGTCATAGGGTGCCACAGTAGCATATTGGTCGGTGTGATGATGCTGTTACTGCTCAGGACATTGGCGTCCTCTGTAAGGATTCTGCACATACCGGTTAGTAGGTTAATTGGTCATTGTAAGTTATCTGTAATTAGGCTAGGTTTAAATCATTGGTTTAATAGGTGACACAGCTCACTGGGCCAGTGAGACCTGTTCCGTGCTGAATCTGTAAAATAAAAAAACAGTTAAAATATTAATTAAATACAGCATCTATGGAGATAAAACAGTATGATTCTGAGGGAAGAGGGCCCTGAATTAATTGTCTTCTCTATGAGTAAATTTAGACATCAAGTAACCAGTAACTGTCCCTGGTGGAATGGATCTGATGACCGTGGCAACACTCATGAGGAACACTCTATTCATGGTCAAGGAGTTAGTATCCCACTAAGGTTGAGCCCAAGACATTAACGGAAGCGGTCCATCTCTCTCTGTGGAGCACTGTTTAAGTTATTATATGAAAGATTTCATTTTCATGTACCTTAAGTCACAACCACGGATCATTTGTAAAAAAAGAAGTTTTTTGTCAGTTAGTATGTGGACTGTTTTTTCTCTATTTCACCTAATGGGTATGTGTTTTTCTTCGATTGTTTTCCTTTCATGTCTAATTGTTTGTCTTTGCACTAGCCCTGGTTTTTCACTATGTTTTACAGATGTTTTATCTGGGATCATGGAGATTGTTTATCTGTGTTTTTATCACTTGTATTCAGTTTGGGTAATTTAATTAGGGCGGTAATGTCAATGTCAAGAATTCTACGTACTGCAGGGGGCTTGTCAACCCCTCCCTGTTGGGTCGTTGTGGCTCCTTGTCGGAAGAAACTGAGACTGAGTTCTTCTGTGTATCGTCAGTGATTTCTGTTCGTCAAGGTTCTGTGTAGTTTGCCTAAGCTCTTGTTAGATTTTCTAGTTAATTTATGTAATAAATCTTCAGTTTTGTTTGAATTGCTGAAGTATCCATGATTCCTGCACTTGAGTTCCCTCGTGATCCTCACACCTTCCATGATGTTCTGCATAAAGGTTTATTTTCCAAGCATTTCTGTTTGTACTTTCACAGGTGAATGTTTTAATGTATTCTACTGTGAATATCGATAACTCTTCAGGCAAAGAACATTTGAAGCTGGTGCCAGCGAACAACATGACCAGGGATGACATCCTTCAGGCATTACATAAAACTTCTTCTTCCACTTCTTTTTCTTTCAAATGTGGTTCGGCTGCTGTGATCTACATGTTGGTGGTGGATTTTCAGCTGACTGAGCAACCTTGCACTTTGCTGTCTCTGAAGGGGCTCTGTGAGCTTCAGGTCCAGTGAAGAGCTTTAAAAAGTAGTAAGCTTTTTCAACAGGAGTCATTGGTTGGAGCACAGTGCAGGTGCAACAGAAGTGTTCCCATGCGGGTCTGGTGAAGGGCTTAAAAACTCAGATTCTATAAAAAGGAGGAGCCGCCTTGTGGAGCGGGCGTCATCGGAGCGGTCATCGTTGGAGAGGTCATTGTTGGAGCGGGCATCATTGGAGCGGTCATCGGAGCGGTCATCGTTGGAGCGGTCATCGGAGCGGTCATCGTTGGAGAGGTCATTGTTGGAGTGGGCATCGTTGGAGCGGTCATCGTTAGAGCGGGCATCCTTGGAGCAGTCATCGTTGGAGCAGTCTGAGTCAGAGTGGTAAGACTTTGGCTCAACAAGGCTTTGGTGTGAGCAGGTGGACATAAGGTAACTAGGTAAGTTCATTCCTTATTTCTTTTTTTCTGAATGTACTCTTGAGAGAATAGGAGGGCTTTGTGGGCAGAGCCTCTGTTCTGTACTGGATGACAGATGTGGGATTTCTGGGAGACCACCAGCCTCCCCGATGGCCACATCTGCACCAGGTGCATTGAGATGCATCTCCTTAGAGACTGCGTTAAGGAACTGGAGCTGCAGCTCGATGACCTTCAGCTTGTTAGGGAAAATGAAGTAGCGATAGACAGCAGCTACAGGGAGGTAGTCACCCCAAACCTACAGGACACAGATAAATGGTGACTGTCAGGAAAGGGAAGGGAAAATGTCAGATAATGGAGAGCACCCCAGTTGCCAATCCCCTCAACAATAATGGCACAATTTTGAGTACTGGTGGACGGCATGACCTATCTTGGGGAAGCAACAGCGGCCATGCCTCTGGCACTGAGTCTGGCCCTGTGGCTCAGAAGGGCAGAAAACTGAAGATGAAGGCATCAGTAATAGTGGATTCTATACTTAGGGAGACAGATAGGTGATACTGTGAACACAGAAAAGGATGGTAGTTTGCCTCCCAGCTGCCAGGGTCTGCGATGTTTCTGAACATGTCCACAATATCCTGAAAAGGGAGGGTGAGCAGCCAGAAGTGATGGTACTTGCTCAATAAGCCTTGCATGGGATACCTTACCAAATCCCTTGCTGAAATCCATTTACACTACATCTACTGTTCTACCTTCATCAATGTGTTTAGTCACATCCTCAAAAAATTCAATCAGACCATTACCGGATGAGCTGCCTTTGACAAAGCCATGCTGATTATTCCTAATCATATTATGCCTCTCCAAATGTTCACAAATCCTGACTCTCAGGATCTTTTCCATGGAAAGCGGCCAGTGAGTGAGTGGGCCAGTGAAGGAGTGGAACTTTGAGGCTTTGACTCGAGAGGCTTCGACAAGAAGAGGCGGAGGACAAGCTTGCTCGCAGTTAGTCTTTACAATGCCTCCTGAGACGGTGATGTGCCTCTCATGTGAGATGTGGCAGTCTTGGGGGATCTCCCCTCTCCCGCAGAGTCACATCTGCCAGAAGTGCAGATGGCTGGGCGATCTGGAAGACCGTGTAAGGAATCTGGAGCAGCAGCTGGATGACCTTTGGCTCATAAGGGAGAATGAGGCAGTCATAGATGAGAGCTACAGGGAGGTAGTCACACCTAGGCTGTCAGAAGCAGGTCGCTGGGTGACAGTCAGAGGGGGGAAAGTGAAGGTGAGCAGACAGGTAGTGCAGAGCACCCATGTAGCCATTCCCCTGAATAATAAGTTTACTGTCCTGGATACTGTTGGCGGGGACGACCGACCAGGTGTGAGCCACGGTGGCAGGGCCTCCGGTACTGAGTCTGACCCTGTGGTGCAGAAGGGTGGGACGGAGAAGAGGAGAGCTGTCGTCATTGGAGACTCTATAGTTAGGGGAGCAGACAGGAGATTTTGTGGACGTGAGAAGGACACCCGCATGGTTTGTTGCCTCCTGGGTGCCAGGGTCCGGGATGTCTCTGACCGGGTGCATGACATCCTGGTACGAGAGGGAAAGCAACCAGAAGTCGTGATACATGTTGGGACTAACGACATAGACAGGAAGAAGGATGAGGTCCTGAAGTGTGAGTTTTGGGAACTAGGCAGAAGGCTGCAGAACAGGACTTCAAGGGTGGTGTTCTCAGGATTGCTGCTAGTGCTACATGATAGTGATGGTAAGAATTGGAGGAGATGGCAGTTGAATGCGTGGCTGAGGAGTTGGTGCAGGGGGCAGGGTTTTAGATTTTTGGATCATTGGGATCTCTTCTGGGGAAGGTGGGACCTGTACAGATTGGATGGGTTGCACCTGAACTCGAGGGGGAGCAATATCCTTGCAGGTAGGTTTGCTAGCATGGTTGGGGGGGGTTTAAACTAATTTGCAAGGGGGTTGGGACCCAGAGCGATAGAGCAGTGAAAGAAGTGCATGGAGTAAGGTCAGATCTAACATATAGAGAGGTTTTAAGGAAAGAGAAGCAGAATAAACGGTGTAAAGACAGTAAGGTAGAAGGGCTGAAATGTGTGTACCTCAATGCAAGAAGCATCAGGAACAAAGGTGATGAACTGAGAGCTTGGATTCATACATGGAATTATGATGTAGTGGCCATTATGGAGACTTGGCTGGCACCAGGGCAGGAATGGATTCTCAGTATTCCTGGATTTCAGTGCTTGAAAAGGGATAGAGAGGGCGGAAAAAAGGGGAGGAGGGGTGGCATTACTGGTCAGGGATACTATTACAGCTACAGAAAGAGTGGGTAATGTAGCAGGATCCTCTTTTGAGTCAATAAGTCAGGAACAGGAAGGGAGCAGTTACTCTATTGGGAGTATTCTACAGGCCCCCTGGTAGCAGCAGAGATACAGAGGAGCAGATTGGGAGGCAGATTTTGGAAAGATGCAAAAATAGCAGGGTTGTTATCATGGGTGACTTTAACTTCCCTAATATTGATTGGCACCTGATTAGTTCCAAGGGTTTAGGTGGGGCAGAGTTTGTTAAGTGTGTCCAGGACAGATTCCTGTCACAGTATGTGGACAGGCCAACTAGGGGGAATGCCATACTAGATCTAGTACTGGGTAATGAACCGGGTCAGGTTACAGATCTCTCAGTGGGTGAGAATCTGGGGGACAGTGACCACCATTCCCTGGCCTTTAGCATTATCATGGAAAAGGATAGAATCAGAGAGGACAGGAAAATTTTTAATTGGGGAAGGGCAAATTATGAGGCTATAAGGCTAGAACTTGAATTGGGATGATGTTTTTGCAGGGAAATGTACTATGGACATGTGGTCGATGTTTAGAGATCTCTTGCAGGATGTTAGGGATAAATTTGTCCTGGTGAGGAAGATAAAGAATGGTAGGGTAAAGGAACCATGGGTGACAAGTGTGGTGGAAAATCTAGTCAGGTGGAAGAAAGTAGCATACATGAGGTTTAGGAAGCAAGGATCAGATGGGACTATTGAGGAATATAGGGAAGCAAGAAAGGAGCTTACGAAGGAGCTAAGAAGAGCAAGAAGGGGCATGAGAAGGCCTTGGCGAGTAGGGTAAAGGAAAACCCCAAGGCATTCTTCAATTATGTGAAGAACAAAAGGATGACAGGAGTGAAGGTAGGACCGATTAGAGATAAAGGTAGGAAGATGTGCCTGGAGGCTGTGGAAGTGAGCGAGGTCCTCAATGAATACTTCTCTTCAGTATTCACCAATGAGAGGGAACTTGATGATGGTGAGGACAATATGAGTGAGGTTGATGTTCTGGAGCATGTTGATATTAAGGGAGAGGAGGTGTTGGAGTTGTTAAAATACATTAGGATGGTTAAGTCCCCGGGGCCTGATGGAATATTCCCCAAGCTGCTCCACGAGGCGAGGGAAGAGATTGCTGAGCCTCTGGCTAGGATCTTTATGTCCTCATTGTCCACGGGAATGGTACTGGAGGATAGGAGGGAGGCGAATGTTGTCCCCTTGTTCAAGAAAGGTAGTAGGGATAGTCCGGGTAATTATAGACCAGTGAGCCTTACATCTGTGGTGGGAAAGCTGTTGGAAAAGATTCTTAGAGATAGGATCTATGGACATTTAGAGAATCATGGTGTGATCAGGGACAGTCAGCATGGCTTTGTGAAGGGCAGATTGTGTCTAACAAGCCTGATAGAGTTCTATGAGGAGGTGACCAGGCATATAGATGAGGGTAGTGCAGTGGGTGTGATCTACATGGACTTAGGAGGCAAACTACTTTTCTTTTCTGCTTCCACAGAATCACCTGTCTGACCCCCTAACTATAGAGTCCCCTATCACCGCTGCCATCCTCTTCCTTTCCCTACCCTGCTGAGCCACAGGACCGGACTCTGTTCCAGAGGCACGGCCACTGTTACTCTCCCCAGGCAGGCTGTCCCCACCAACAGTACTCAAACAGGAGTACTTATTGTTCAGGGGGACAGCCACTGGGGTACTCTCTAGTATCTGACTCTTGCCCTTCCCTCTCTGGACTGTTACTCACTTATCTGTCTCTCGAGGCCCCGGCGTGATTACCTGCCTATAGCTCCTCTCTATCACCTCCTCACTTTCCCTGACCAGACGAAGGTCATCGGGCTGCAGCTTCAGTTCCCTAATCCGGTCCCTAAGGAGCTGCAACTCGACGCACCTGGAACAGATGTGGCCTTCCGGGAGGCTGGGAGACTCCTGGACTTCCCACAAGTGACACCCAGTACAGAACACCAACCTCACAGACATACTTCCTGTTTCTATTCTTAACAGGTCACCTACCTGGCCTTGGCCCATTATCACTGAAGCCCTGTTGAACCAAAGCCCTCCTACTTTGTCTCCCTCTACTCTGCGCATGCTCTTTAAAGCTGTCTCCTTTTAAACTTTTCTGCTAGAACTCTTCTGTTAAATCTGTTAGAATTCTTTGAGGAATTAACAAGCAGAGTGGACAAAGGAGAGGCAGTGTAATTCATTTACTTCGATTTTCAGGAGGCACTTGATAGAATGCGTTACATGAGGCTGCTTAACAAGATAAAATCCTATGGTGTTACAGCAGATATACTGGCATGGAGGGAGGACTGGCTGACAGGCAGGAGGCCGCAAGTGGGAATAAAGGGGGCCTTTTTTGATTAGCTGGCAGTAATTAGTGGTATTCCTCAGGGGTCACTATTGGGACCATTACTTTTCACATTGTTTGTCAATGAATTAGATAATGAAATTGTTGGCTTTCTGGTAAATTTTGTGGATGATACGAAGATAGGTGGAGAAATAGGTAGTGCTGAGGAAGCAATGTGATTGACGCAGGACTTAGACAAATTAGAAAATTAGGCAAACAGGTGGCAGATGGAATACAGTGTTGGGAAATGTATGTGTAACACCCTGGAAAAAGTTTCACTGTTTACGTAATGGTCTTTCTGTAGTGGTGTTTGGGTTATGATTAGACATAATGGATGCTTTGGAATGTGAGCCATCCAGTCAGGGAGCAGGGTTTTCTAGTTGTGCGCCTGACACCAGAATGAGCTGGGGTCTTTCTTTGGCAGGCAATGAAGAGAGAAGATGTTGGTTAGAACCTGTCCGAGCATTCGACCCGGTAGGCGACCATGATTCGATGGAGCAAGGTGAGGAGGTCTACTGAGGACTGATGAATATGACTTTTGGAAGAGTTGAGCTCTAACTTGTGCACATTTGACTGTTTAATTATAATTGCTTTTGATTTCTTTTCTTTACTAACCCTTTAGTTAAATTAACATTCATAAACAGAATTCCTTTAATCATATGCAATGTGCATTCCGCTATTTTTTGGCACTGAATCATAACAGGGTAGCAAATTACACAGCATCCACACAAACCGGGGTTTGGAGTAGGTGAGTCATTTCAATCTTATGGGTTTGGCAGGGTCAGAGTGTGTATTCCCTAGATTTATGCGGCCAAGGAACTGGGAGTTTCATTGTGGGGGTGTCATTCCAGGTCGATTCCGTTGGATGCTGTGCTATTGAGTATTGATCCAGTGGGTTTTCTGTTTAAGCCTGTTAAGCTATTGTCTGGTGAAGTAATTACGATACGTGGTTATGGACGCTGCAGAGGCTGAGTGGTGGTGCAAATCCACAGGATTACCAGTAATGGATGCATGTGTATCGAGTGGGGTAGACATTCCTTGCCCCAGTGAATTGTTGATTAGGACCGTTAAAAGCATTAGGAACAGTTTTGATCATGGAGCAGAGCTTTGACAAAATGAAGGGCAAAGACTTTGTTTTAGTTCAGACTAGCACTAACTTAACAGCAGTGGATCTGCATGGTACTATTGGGGCCCCGGGAGGGTTGGGGGCCTTGGGCTGTCCATACTTTTCCGGGAGGAGGGGAGGGTAGACGAGTGTGCTGAGTCGGAAGCTGTAGCAGGGCCGGACACTTTAAAGACAATTTTCCCACAGCCGGGGCCGGACACTTTAAAGACAAGTTTCCTGCAGCCGGGGCCGGATACTTTAAGGACAAGTTTCCCACAGCTGGGGCCAGACACTTTAAAGACAAGTTGCTCTCATTTCTGCGGAGCGAGAGGAAGGAATGGTCTGATCTGGAAAGTGTAATGAGACCTCCAGAGAAGGGTGAGAATTCCGAGTTGGTATACTTGGCGAATAGATGGTCAAGTGCACCAGTAGAGGCTCCTAGGTATCGAAGGCTGAGGATCTTCTAGGGGATAACACCCACCCCCGACGGGGAAGAGGAGTATGAGACGAGTGGAGCAGACCTCGCGGGTGCTGGGTGAGTGGCAGTGCTCTGATGATGTGAAAAGACGGCAACAGCTAGAGAGTCTGCAGGGCCAGCAGCTGACATAGTGAGATCTTTATAGGAACAGAATTAGAGCATTTTGGCCTTTCAAGTCTACTCCGCCATTCAATCATGGCTGATCTTTTCTTTCCCTCCTTATCCCCATTCCCTGGCTTTCTCGCCATAACCTTTGATGTCATGTCCAATCAAGAACCTCTCAATCTCTGCCTTAAATACACCCAACAACCTGGCCTCCACAGCTGTATGTGGTAACAAATTCACCACCCTTTGGCTAAAGAAATTTCTCCGGATCGCTGTTTTAAATGGACCCCCCTCTATCCTGAAGCTGTGCCCCATTGTCCGAGACTCTCCCACCATGGGAGATATCCTTTTCACATCTACTCTGTCGACCCCTTTCAATATTCGAAAGGTTTCAATGAAATACCCCCTCATCCTTCTACATTCCAACGAGTACAGACACAGCCGTCAAACATTCCTCATATTTTAACCCTTTCATGCCCAGAATCACCCTTGTGAGCCTTGTATTTTGGGCCCCTTATCTCAAAAAGGATGTATTGTCATTGCAAAGAGTCCAGAGGAGGTTCACAAGGATGCTTTCAGGAATGAAGAGGTTAACATATAAGGAGCATTTGGCAGCTTTGGGCCTGTATTCACTGGAATTTAGAAGACTATGTGGGGATCTCATTGAAACCTACCAAATGTAGAAAGGACTAGATAATCAGAATCAGGATCAGAATAAGAATCAGAAATAGAATCAGAAACAGAAACAGAATTAGAAACAGAAACAGAAACAGAATCAGAACCAGAATGAGAATGAGAATGAGAATGAGAATCAGAAACAGAATCAGAATGAGAATCAGAAACAAAATCAGAATCAGGCTCAGAAGCAGGATCAGAAGTCAGAGATGTTTGTGGCTCTGGGCGACTTCCTCGGGATCATCCATGAAAGTTAAATTTCCTGTTTTCATGTCTCTTTCTTCCTTTTCAAGGTGGCTGGGATCATGTTGGAGTCTGTAATCTAGAGCTGAGCACAAACTGCGTTCTTCACAGGCAGTGGAGCTCTGATTTTCAGAACTCACCGAGCAACCTGCATTTCAGGATCTCCAGGAGGAGGGTGACATGACAATTCCGGGTGTGATCCTGTTGATGACCCCTTTCCTCATCAACTGAAGTGTCATGGGATACTGAAACATCAAGGCAGAGGGTACAGCTGTTGGAGGCCTCTATATTTCTCCCTCTTTCTCCCTTTCTTGTGATGGTGACTGAAAATCTGGTTCTCAGGTCAGGGGAACTGGAATAAGTGATGCTGTGGACTGTTGCATAAAAATATGAGCTGTTGGCCTCTCCTCTTGCTGAGGCAGGAGCAATCTTTCTCTCTATCTATCCCTTGCAAATGAGAGACAGATCCTGTTGAGATGCTAATCTGTTTGGATGGACAGTTGTTTTGATGGATGCTAGCTCATGGTCTCTGGAGGGGTGTTATTGCTTGCATAGGTGGTGGAGAGTTGATGTTTTTGCTACTGCTTTTATATGGGGGCATTGTGGTTCTAACCTTTGTTGTTCATTCTTCAGGGTTTTCTCTCTCTGCTTCATGAATGTCTGTGAAGTGTAAGGACTTCAGGTTGTAATTGCAATTAGAAAGAATCAGAGTCAGAATCAGCATCAGAATCAGAAACAGAACCAGAAACAGAATGAGAAACGGAAACAGAATTAGAATTGGAAACAGAAACAGAATAATAATTAGAATCACAATTGGAAACAGAAACAGAAAATAATTAGAATCACAATTGGAATCAGAAACAGAAGCAGAATCAGAATCAGAAACAGAATTGGAACCAGAATCAGATTCTAGAATAAGAAACAGAATCAGAATCAGAATCAGAAACAGAAACAGAAACAGAATAAGAATTAGAATCAAAATTGGGAACAGAATCGGAATCAGAAACAGAAACAGAATAAGAATTAGAATCAAAATTGGGAACAGAATCGGAATCAGAAACAGAACCAGAATCAGAGATGGAAACAGAATTAGAATTGGAAACAATTCTAATTAGAATCACAATTGGAAACAATTCTAATTAGAATCACAATTGGATTTGAAATTGGAATCAGAAACGGAAGCAGAATTAGAATCAGAATCAGAATGGCAATTGGAATCAGAAACAGAATTAGAATTGTAATCAGAATCAAAATAAGAATCAGAAGCAGAATTAGAATGGCAATCAGAATCAGAAACATAATTAGAACCAGAATCAGAACCAAACAGAATCAGAATCAGAAATGAAAACAGAATTAGGATAGGAGTCAGAATCAGAATCATAATCAAAATTAGAAACAAAATCAGAACCAGAGTCAGAATCAGAAACAGAAACAGTATTAGAAACAGAATCGGATTCAGAATCAGAACTGCAATCAGAATCAGAATGAGATTTAGAAACAGAAACTGAAAGTAGAACAAGAATCAGAACCAGAAACAGAATCAAAACCAGAATCAGCAACAGAATTGGAAATGGAAACAGAAATAGATCTGGAAACAGAATAAAGAATTAGAATCATAATTGGAATCATAATCTGAATTTGAACCAGAATCACAACCAGAATTAGAATCAGAAACAGAAACAGTATCAGAAACAGAGTCAGAATCAGAAGCAGAAACAGAAACAGAATCAGAATCAGAATCAGAATCAGATTCATAAATAGAAACAGAATCAGAAGCAGAAACAGAATTAGAACCAAAATCAGAATCAGAAAAAGAAACCAATTCAGAATTAGAATCAGAATCAGAAACAGAAACAGAATCTGAATTGCAATTGGAATCAGAATTTTAATTAGAGACAGAAACTGAAATGGAATTACAACAAGTATCAGAATCATAGAATCGTACAGCACATTACAGGCCCTTCAGCCCAGAATGTTGTGCCGACCCTCAAACCCTGCCTCCCATATACACCCCCACCTTAAACTCCTCCATATACCTGTCTAGTAGTCTCTTAAACTTCATGAGTGGATCTGCCTCCACCATTGACTCAGGCAGTGCATTCCACACACCAACAACTCTCTGAGTAAAAAACCTTCCTCTAATATCCCCCTTGAACTTCCCACCCCTTACCTTAAAGCCATGTCCTCTTGTATTGCGCAGTGGTGCCCTGGGGAAGAGGCACTGGCTATCGACTCTATCTATTCCTCTTATTATCTTGTACATCTCTATCACGTCTCCTCTCATCCTCCTCCTCTCCAAAGAGTAAAGCCCTAGTTCCCTTAATATCTGATCATAATCCATACCCTCTAAACCAGGCAGCATCCTGGTAAATCTCCTCTGTACCCTTTCCGGTGCTTCCACATCCTTCCTATAGTGAGGCGACCAGAACTGGACACAGTACTCCAAGTGTGGCCTAACCAGAGTTTTATGGAGCTGCATCATTACATCACGACTCTTAAACTCTATCCCTCAACTTATGAAAGCTAACACCCCATAAGCTTTCTTAACTACCCTATCCACCTGTGAGGCAACTTTCGGGGATCTGTGGACGTGTACCCCGAGATCCCTCTGCTCCTCCACACTACCAAGTATCCTGCCATTTACTTTGTACTCTGCCTTGGAGTTTGTCCTTCCAAAGTGTACCACCTCACACTTCTCTGGGTTGAACTCCATCTGCCACTTCTCAGCCCACTTCTGCATCCTATCAATGTCTCTCTGCAATCTTCGATAATCCTCTACACTATATACAACACCACTGACCTTTGTGTCATCTGCAAACTTGCCAACCCACCCTTCTACCCCCACATCCAGGTCATTAATAAAAATCACAAAAAATAGAGGTCCCAGAACAGAACCTTGTGGGACACCACTAGTCACAATCCTCCAATCTGAATGTACTCCCTCCACCACCACCCTCTGCCTTCTGCAGGCAAGCCAATTCTGAATCCACCTGGCCAAACTTCCCTGGATCCCATGCCTTCTGACTTTCTGAATAAGCCTACCGTGTGGAACCTTGTCAAATGCCTTACTAAAATCCATGTAGATCACATCCACTGCACTACCCTCATCTATATGCCTGGTCACCTCCTCAAAGAACTCTATCAGGCTTGTTAGACGCGATCTGCCCTTCACAAAGCCATGCTGACTGTCCCTGATCAGACCATGATTCTCTAAATGCCCATAGATCCTATCTCTAAGAATCTTTTCCAACAGCTTTCCCACCACAGATGTAAGGCTCACTGGTCTATAATTACTCAGACTATCCTTACTACCCTTTTTGAACAAGGGGACAACATTCGCCTCCCTCCAATCCTCCGGTACTATTCTCGTAGACAACGAGGACATAAATCAGAATCAGAAACAACCAGAGTCAGAAATAGAAACAGAATTAGAACGAGATCAGAATCAGATGGAGGAACAGAACCAGAAACAGAATCAGAATTACTATCAGAAACAGACTCAGAAGCAGATACATAAACAAAATCAGAATCATGAACTAAAACTAGAATGGTTGGGGGGTGGGAATCAAATTAAAGAGGCTAGGTGTGAGGAGGTTAGTTCACTACAGGGGGATGGGAACCAGTGCAGAGAGACAGAGGGGTGTAAAGTGAGGGTAGAAACAAAAAGTACTATGGAGAAAAGTAAAAGTGGCAGGCCGACAAATCCAGGGCAAGCATTAAAAAGGGCCACTTTTCAGCATAATTGTATAAGGGCTAAGAGAGTTGTAAAAGAGCGCCTGAAGGCTTTGTGTGTCAATGCAAGGAGCATTCGTAATAAGGTGGATGAATTGAAAGTGCAGATTGTTATTAATGAATATGATATAGTTGGGATCACAGAGACATGGCTCCAGGGTGACCAGGGATGGGAGCTCAACGTTCAGGGATATTCAATATTCAGGAGGGATAGGCATGAAGGAAGGGGAGGTGGGGTGGCGTTGCTGGTTAAAGAAGATATTAACGCAATAGAAAGGAAGGACATAAGCCGGGAAGATGTGGAATCGATATGGGTAGAGCTGCGTAACACTAAGGGGCAGAAGACGCTGGTGGGAGTTGTGTACAGGCCACCTAACAGTAGTAGTGAGGTCGGAGATGGTATTAAACAGGAAATTAGAAATGTGTGCAATAAAGGAACAGCAGTTATAATGGGTGACTTCAATCTACATGTAGATTGTGTGAACCAAATTGGTAAAGGTGCTGAGGAAGAGGATTTCTTGGAATGTATGTGGGATGGTTTTTTGAACCAACATGTCGAGGAACCAACTAGAGAGCAGGCTATTCTGGACTGGGTTTTGAGCAATGAGGAAGGGTTAATTAGCGATCTTGTCGTGAGAGGCCCCTTGGGTAAGAGTGACCATAATATGGTGGAATTCTTCATTAAGATGGAGAGTGACATAGTTAATTCAGAAACAAAGGTTCTGAACTTAAAGAGGGGTAACTTTGAAGGTATGAGACGTGAATTAGCTAAGATAGACTGGCAAACGACACTTAAAGGATTGACGGTGGATATGCAATGGCAGGCATTTAAAGGTTGCATGGGTGAACTGCAACAAATGTTCATCCCTGTTTGGCAAAAGAATAAATCAAGGAAGGTAGTGCACCCGTGGCTGACAAGAGAAATTAGGGATAGTATCAATTCCAAAGAAGCAGCATACAAATTAGCCAGAGAAAGTGGCTCACCTGAGGACTGGGAGAAATACAGAGTTCAGCAGAGGAGGACAAAGGGCTTAATTAGGAAGGGGAAAAAAGATTATGAGAAAAAACTGGCAGGCAACATAAAAACGGACTGTAAAAGCTTTTATAGATATGTAAAAAGGAAAAGACTGGTAAAAACAAATGTAGGTCCCCTGCAGACAGAAACAGGTGAATTGATTATGGGGAGCAAGGACATGGCAGACCAATTGAATAATTACTTTGGTTCTGTCTTCACTAAGGAGGACATAAATAATCTTCCAGAAATAGTAGGGGACAGAGGGTCCAGTGAGATGGAGGAACTGAGCGAAATACATGTTAGTAGGGAAGTGGTGTTAGGTAAATTGAAGGGATTGAAGGCAGATAAATCCCCAGGGCCAGATGGTCTGCATCCCAGGGTGCTTAAGGAAGTAGCCCAAGAAATAGTGGATGCATTAGTGATAATTTTTCAAAACTCATTAGATTCTGGACTAGTTCCTGAGGATTGGAGGGTGGCTAATGTAACTCCACTTTTTAAAAAAGGAGGGAGAGAGAAACCGGGGAATTATAGACCGGTTAGCCTAACGTCGGTGGTGGGGAAACTGCTGGAGTCAGTTATCAAGGATGTGATAACAGCATATTTGGAAAGTGGTGAAATGATCGGACAAAGTCAGCATGGATTTGTGAAAGGAAAATCATGTCTGACGAATCTCATAGAATTTTTTGAGGATGTAACTGATAGAGTGGATAGGGGAGAACCAGTGGATGTGGTATATTTGGATTTTCAGAAGGCTTTTGACATGGTCCCACACAGGAGATTAGTGTGCAAACTTAAAGCACACGGTATTGGGGGTAAGGTATTGGTGTGGGTGGAGAATTGGTTAGCAGACAGGAAGCAAAGAGTGGGAATAAACGGGACCTTTTCAGAATGGCAGGCGGTGACTAGTGGGGTACCGCAAGGCTCAGTGCTGGGACCCTAGTTGTTTACAATATATATTAATGACTTGGATGAGGGAATTAAATGCAGCATCTCCAAGTTTGCGGATGACACGAAGCTGGGTGGCAGTGTTAGCTGTGAGGAGGATGCTAAGAGGATGCAGGGTGACTTGGATAGGTTGGGTGAGTGGGCAAATTCATGGCAGATACAATTTAATGTGGATAAATGTGAAGTTATCCACTTTGGTGGCAAAAATAGGAAAACAGATTATTATCTGAATGGTGGCCGATTAGGAAAAGGGGAGGTGCAACGTGACCTGGGTGTCATTATACACCAGTCATTGAAAGTGGGCATGCAGGTACAGCAGGCGGTGAAAAAGGCGAATGGTATGCTGGCATTTATAGCGAGAGGATTTGAGTACAGGAGCAGGGAGGTACTACTGCAGTTGTACAAGGCCTTGGTGAGACCGCACCTGGAGTATTGTGTGCAGTTTTGTTCCCCTAATCTGAGGAAAGACATCCTTGCCATAGAGGGAGTACAGAGAAGGTTCACCAGATTGATTCCTGGGATGGCAGGACTTTTATATGAAGAAAGAATGGATGAACTGGGCTTGTACTCGTTGGAATTTAGAAGATTGAAGGAGGATCTGATTGAAACGTATAAGATCCTAAAGGGATTGGACAGGCTAGATGCAGGAAGATTGTTCCCGATGTTGGGGAAGTCCAGAACGAGGGGTCACAGTTTGAGGATAGAGGGGAAGCCTTTTAGAACTGAGATTAGGAAAAACTTCTTCACACAGAGAGTGGTGAATCTGTGGAATTCTCTGCCACAGGAAACAGTTGAGGCCAGTTCATTGGCTATATTTAAGAGGGAGTTAGATATGGCCCTTGTGGCTACGGGGGTCAGGGGGTATGGAGGGAAGGCTGGGGCGGTGTTCTGAGTTGGATAATCAGCCATGATCATAATAAATGGCGGTGCAGGCTCGAAGGGCCGAATGGCCTACTCCTGCACCTATTTTCTATGTTTCTATGTTTCTATGTAAAACGGGATTGAAATAGGGAATGGAATCAGAATCATAAGCAGAAACAGAATCAAAGTCCGAAAAAGAATTGGAATTAAAATTAGAAACAGAAACAGAATTAGAAATGGAATTAGAATCACAAACAGAAACAGAAACAGAATCTGCATTAGAACAAGAATCAGAAACAAACAGAAACAGAAACAGAATTAGAATCAGAATCAGAATCAATCAGAATCAGAATCAGAATCAGAAATAGAAACAGAATCAGAAATCAAATCAGAATCAGGTGGAAACAGAATTGGAACAGGAATCTGAATCAGGATTGGAAACAGAATTAGAACCAGAATCAGAAGCAGAATCAGAAACAGAATTAGAATCAGAAAGAGAAACCGAATAAGAATCAAAAATAGAATAGGAATTAGCATCCTAATTGTAAATGGAATCAGAAACAGAATTAGAACCAGAATCAGAATCAAAAACAAACAGGAACAGAAACATAATTAGAATCAAAATCATCATCAGAAGCAGGAACAGATTCAGCTATCAAATCAGGATCAAACGGAAACAGAATCAGAACAAGAGTCAGAATCAGAATCAGAATCAGAATTAGAACGAGAATCAGAATCAGAATAAGAGTAAGTAACAGAATCAGAAACAGGAGCAGAATCGGAATTGGACTCTGAATCGGAAACAAAATAAAAATTCAGATTCAGAAACAGAAACATAATTAGAACCAGAACCAGAAATGGAATCAGAATTAGTATTATAAACAGAAATGGAAACAGACTTAAAAGAGAATCAGAATCAGGATCAGAAACAGATTTAGAACCAGAATCAGAAGCAGAATCAGAAATAAACAGAATCAGAAAGAGAATTAGAATCAGAAAGAGAAACAGAATCAGAATCAGAAACAGAAACAGAATTTGAACCAGAATTAGAAATTAAATCAGAATCTGAAATGGATATAGAAACAAAATATGAATAGGAATCGGAATCAGAATCAAAATTAGAACCAGAATCAGAAATGGAAACAGGATCGGAACAGGGCTCTGAATCAGAATCAGAATCAGAATAGAACCAGAATTGGAGTCTGAATCAAATTGAAAACAAAGTCGGAATTAAAATCAGAATCAGAATCAGAATAAGAGTCAGAAACATAGAACCATAGAACACTACAGCACAGAAAACAGGCCGAAACATAGAACCATTGAACACTACAGCACAGAAAACAGGACAAAACTTTATTCTGCTAATCCCATTGACCTGCACCCAGTCCATAACCCTCCAGACCTCTCCCATCCATGTATCTATCCAATTTATTCTTAAAACTTAAGAGTGAACCCGCATTTACCACGTCAGACAGCAGCTCGTTCCATGCTCCCACCACTCTCTGAGTGAAGAAGTTCCCCCAATGTTCCCCCTCAACCTTTTCTCTTTCACCCTAAAGCCATATCCTCTCATATTTATATCTCCTAATCTAAGTGGAAAGAGCCTACTCGCATTTACTCTGTCTATACTCTTCATAATTTTGTAAACCTTGATCAACCCCCCCCCCATTCTTCTACACTCCAAGGAATAAAGTCCTAACCTGTTCAATCTTTCCCTGTAACTCAACTCTTGAAGACCCGGCAACATCCTAGTAAATCTTCTCCGTACTCTTTCAATCTTACTGTTATCCTTCCCATAGTTAGGTGACCAGAACCATACACAATACTCCAAATTTGACCTCACCAATGTCTTATACAACCTCACCATAACATCCCAACCCCTATACTCAATACTTTGATTTATGAATGCCAGGATGCCAAAAGCCTTCTTTACAACCCTGTCTACCTGTGACGCCACTTTCAGGGAATTATATATCTGAACTCCCAGATCTCTTTGTTCCTCTGCACTCCTCAGTGGCCTACCATTTACTGTGTATGTCCTACCTTGATTTGTCCTTCCAAAATGCAACATCTCACACTTGTCTGCATTAAATTCCATCTGCCATTTTCTGGCCCATTTTTCCAGTTGGTCCAGATCCCTCTGCAAGCTTTGAAAGCCTTCCTCGCTGTCCATAATGCCTCCAATCTTAGTGTCATAACAAAAACAGAATAAGAATTAGCATCATATTCAGAATTGGAAACAGTGCAGAAACAGAATTAAAAGTTAGAGCCAGAATCAGAATTGGAATTGGAATCAGAATCACAAACAGAAACAGAAAAGGAAAGAGAATTAGAATTAGATTTAGAAAGAGAAACAGAAACAGTATTAGAAGCAGAATATGAATCAGAATCAGAATTAAACAAGATCAGAAACATAAACAGAATCAGAAATGAATTCAGAATCAGAAACAGAATATGAAACAGAAACAGAATTTGAACTAGAATCAGAAACAAAGAGAACCAGACACAGAAAGAGAAATGGAATCAGAAAGAGAAACAGAATCCGAAATAAAATTAAATTCAGAATCAGAAACAAATAGAATTAGAAACGGAAACTGAAATTAGAATTAGAAAACGAAACAGAAATAAAAACAATTTTAGAATCAGAATCAGATACAGAAACAGAAACAGTATCAGAATCAGTATTGAAATCACAACCAGAATCGAATTGAAGCAAAAATCAGAATTAGAATTGGAATCAGGATAAGAATCAGAAGCAGGCACAGAATAAGAATTAGCATCATAGTCGGAATTGGAAATAGAATTAAAAATCAGAACCAGAAGCAGAAAGAGAATTAGAAATAAAATCAGAATTGGAATCAGAATTGAAATCAGAAATAGAAATAGAATCAGAATTAGAATTAGAAAGAGAAACAGAAACAGAATTAGAACCATATGAGAATCAGAATCTGAAATAGATAAGATCAGAAACTGAAACAAAATCAGAATCAGAAATGGAAACAGAATCAGATTAGGAGTTGGAATCAGAATCAGAATTAGAACTAGAATCAAAAATAGTAACAGAATCAGAAACAGAATTGGAATCAGAATCAGAATTGAATTCGAAACAAAATCAGAATTGGAATTGGAATCAGAATCAGAATAAGAATCAAAAACAGAAACAGAAGCAGAATAAGAACTAGCATCATAATCGGAATTGGAAACAGGTTCAGCAACAGAATTAAAAATCAGAATCAGAAGCAGAAATAGAATTAGAAACAAAATCAGAATTGGAATTGGAATTGAAATCAGAAACAGGAACAGAAGTAGAATTAGCATTAGAAAGAGATAAGGAAACAGAATTAGAACCAGAATGAGAATCAGAATCAGAAATAAACAAGATCAGAAACAGAAACAGAATCAGACTTAGAGCCAGAATCTGTATCAGAACCAGAAGCATAAACAGAATCAGATTCAAAATTGAATCAGAAACAAACTCAGAATCAGAAACAAGATAGAATTTAAAACAGAATCAGAATTGGAATCAGAATTGGAATTGGAATCAGAATCAGAATATGAAACAGAATAAGAAACAGAAACAAGTTCAAAATCAGAATCACAACCAAACAGAAACAGAAACAGAATTAGAACCAGAAACTGAAAAAGAAACAGAATTGAATCAGAATCAGAAATGGAAACAGAATCGGAAGAGGAATCAAAACCGGAATCAAAATTAGAACAGTATCAGAATCAGAAACAGTAACAGAATCAGAGAAAGAATCAGAATCAGAAACAGAATCAGAACTGGAATCAGAATCAGAATGAGAAACAGAAACAGAAAAAGAATCAGAAGCAGAAGCAGAATCAGAAACCGAATCAGAATCAGAAACACAATAGAATCAAAAACAGAATTGGAATTAGAATCAGAATCCAAATCAGAAACAAAAACAGAATCCAAATCAGATCAGAATCAGAAACAAAATAACAATTAGAATCATAATTGGAATCAGAAATATAAACAGAAGTGGAACAGGAGTCAGAATTAGAATCAGAATCAGAATCAGAATTACAATCAGAATCAGAATCAGAAACAGAAGCGGAATCAGAAACAGAAGCGGAATCAGAAACAGAATCAGAATCAGAAACAAAAGAGAATCAGAAACAGAATTGGAATTATAATCGGAATTAGAATCAGAATCAGAAACAAAAACAGAATTGGAATCCTAATTCTGGTCAATGGCAGATGCCATCTCTCTGGCCCTACATTCCTCCTTAGAACACCTGGAGAATAAAGATGTACATGTAAGGCTCCTTTTCATTGACTACAGCTCTGCTTTTACTACCATCATTCCAAATAAACTGATTCCTAAGCTCCGGAACCTGGGCCCTAGCACTCGGATCTGCAGCTGGATCTTCAACTTCCTCACAGACAGGACCCAGACTGTAAAATAGGGGATGAGCACTCCTCTACAATCACTCTGAGCACTGGTGCCCCACAAGGCTGTGTACTCAGCCCCCTGCTGTATTCACTGTACACCCATGATTGTGTAGCCAAGTTTCCATCAAACTCAATATATAAGTTTGCTGATGACACCTCAATTGTAGGCCGTATCTCAGGTAATGATGAGTTTGAGTACAGAGAGGAAGTTAAGAACCTGGTGGCATGGTGCAAAGACAATAACCTATCCCTCAATTTCAACAAGACAAAGGAATTGGTTGTTGACTTCAGAAGGAGTAGCGGACCGCACAACCCCATTTACATCAGTGGTGCGCAAGTGGAACAGGTCAAAAGCTTTATGTTCCTCAGGGTCAATATCAGAAATGACCTGACTTGGTCCAACCAAGCACAGTCCACTGCCAAGAAGGCCCAGCAGCACCTTAACTTCCTGAGAAAGCTAAAGAAATTTGGCCTGTCACCTAAAACCCTCACTAATTTTTATAGATGCACCGTAGAAAGCATTCTTCTAGGGTGCATCACAACCTGGTATGGAAGTTGTCTGTCCAAGACCAGAAGAAGCTGCAGAAGATCATGAACACAGCCCAGCACATCATACAAACCAATCTTCCGTCCTTGGACTCACTTTACACTGCACAGTGTCAGAGCAGTGCTGCCAGGATAATCAAGGACATGACCCACCTAGCCAACACACTTTTTATCCCTCTTCCCTCCGGAAGAAGGCTCAGGAGCTTGAAGACTCATACGACCAAATTTGGGAACAGCTTCTTTCCAACTGTGATAACACTGCTGAATGGATCCTGACCCGGATCTGGGCCATACCCTCCAAATATCTGGACCTGCCTCTCAGTTTTTTTGCACTACCTTACTTTCCCTTTTTTGTTTTCTATTTATGATTTAAAATTTAAATTTTTACTATTTACTATCAATTCGTATTCCATGGAGCGCGAAGCGCAGAATCAAATATCACTGTGATGATTGTACACTCTAGTATCAATTGTTTGGTAACAATAAAGTAAAGTTAAGAATTTGGAATTTGAATCCAGAATTAGAATGAAAATCAGAATCAGAATCGGAAACAGAATTAGAACCATAATCAGAATCAGAAATATAAACAGAATTGGAATCAGAGACAGAAATAGAATCAGAAACAGAAATTGAATCATAAATAGAACAGAATTGGAAAGAGAAATTGAATTAGAATCAGAATCAGAAACAGAAACAGAATCAGAATCAGAAACAAGAACAGAAACAGAAAAAGGAACAGAATAAGAATTAAAATCATAATCAAAATCAGAAACCTTCCAGAACCCTTCTGGTTAGTAGGTTAATTCGTCATTGTAAATTATCTTGTGATTAGGTTATGGTTAAATGTGTGGATTGCAGGGCGATGTGGCTCATTGGGTCAGAAGGGCCCATTCTGCACTGTATCTCCAAATAATGACATGCTTTTATGCATTGATTTGCTGCTACATGATTGGCTGATTAGATATTTGTATTAACGAGCTGGTGTACAGGTGTACTTAACAGAATAGCCACTAAGTGTATGTTCCCTATTTTTCGACAGACATGCTGAATACAGATGGAAGATAAAAATAGACTAGGTATTAAAACACAACTGTGAAATGTACCAACAGAGTTATGTGTCAATTAAATTACAAGGATGCCTTTCAAATGCTCTGTATCACATGGTTGTGGCTCTCTATTTGCTCTACTTATTTAATTTAATTCTCTCTCTCTCTCTCATATATATATTTATTTCTCATTGTAATTTATAGTTTTTATTACTATATTGCAATGTTCTGCTGTCACATAACAACTAATTTCAGGACAAATGTCAGTGATATTAAACCAGAGTCTGAATCTGGAGATTGTTCACTTCTGTGAGATATCAGTAATTATACAGCTTAAAAAGGGAGGGTAACTCAACTCTTGGTTAATGTGCATTGTGATTTTTAAATTTTAATCTTCTTACTTGCCTGCCATAACATTAGTGAAAACCCCAGAAAGACACAGTGTGAGCGGGCTGACTGGAAAATTCACTCCCCCTTCCTCTGTTCCTCCCCCAAGGCATTCGACTAGATCGAGTCCCAAGTCAGCACTTTCTGGTACTAAGTGCCGTTCTCCCGTGCAATTTATAATGTAATATGTCTTGTTTTTACAAATAGGGAGAACATAGATTTTCAAGTTGGATTCGGAAGATCCCTGGAGCTCACTAAGGGAACCCAGGGGTCTAATAAGTCCTTGGGTTTTTGAATGTATTAAGCTGAATATACCATATATATTGATAATTGCATCTCACAAACTATATTTCATAGTTTGTCCTGTACCTATTGATTTACTGACACATCATTTCTGTTGCTATTTCCTGATAACCATTTCCTGTAATGATGAAAGAAGCTGACTTTGGCTGACGCTGTCGTCTTTAGGATAGAACTGAACTGCATGAAAATGTGTCACTACTTGGATAGGAAGTTAAAATTCCAGTGTTCCAGGCAACAGTCAGTCCAAATTTACTGGACATTTCACATTACAGCACAGTACAGGCCCATTGACCCACTTTCTTATTTACTCTAAGATCAATCTTAGATAGGTCTCACCTTGTACCTTGTACTCCTTCCCCTCCCCCATCTTATTTTGGTTCCAGTTCTAATGAAGGGAATTGGTCTGAAATGTCAGCTCCTTGTTCCTCTCTGTTGATGATGCCTGACCTGCTGAGTTCGTCCAGCATTTTGTATGTGTTACTATGGATCTCCAGCATTCGAAGAACCTCTTGTGTTTAAGATCAATCTAACCTTCCTTCACACATAACCCTCCACTTTTCCATCATCCATTTACTTATCTAAAGGTTCCTTAAATGCTCCTAATGTATTTAATTCTACCACCACCGCTGGCAGGGCATTCCACACACCCACCACTCTTTGTGTAAAGAACTTACATCTGCCATCTCCCCTAAACATAGAAACATAGAAAATAGGTGCAGGAGTAGGCCATTCGGCCCTTCGAGCCTGCACCGCCATTCATTATGATCATGGCTGATCATCCAACTCAGAACCCCGCCCCAGCCTCCCCGCCATACCCCCTGACCCCCGTAGCCACAAGGGCCATATCTAACTCCCTCTTAAATATAGCCAATGAACTGGCCTCAACTGTTTCCTGTGGCAGAGAATTCCACAGATTCACCACTCTCTGTGTGAAGAAGTATTTCCTAATCTCGGTCCTAAAAGGCTTCCTCTCTATCCTCAAACTGTGGCCCCTCGTTCTGGACTTCCCCAACATCGGGAATAATCTTCCTGCATCTAGCCTGTCCAATCCCTTTAGGATCTAATACGTTTCAATCAGATCCCCCCTCAATCTTCTAAATTCCAACGAGTACAAGCCCAGTTCATCCAGTCTTTCTTCATATGAAAGTCCTGCCATCCCAGGAATCAATCTGGTGAACCTTCTTTGTACTCCCTCTATGGCAAGGATGTCTTTCCTCAGATTAGGGGACCAAAACTGCACACAATACTCCAGGTGTGGTCTCACCAAGGCCTTGTACAACTGCAGTAGTACCTCCCTGCTCCTGTACTCGAATCCTCTCGCTATAAATGCCAGCATACCATTCGCCATTTTCACCGCCTGCTGTACCTGCATGCCCACTTTCAATGACTGGTGTATAATGACACCCAGGTCTCGTTGCACCTCCCCTTTTCCTAATCGGCCACCATTCAGATAATAATCTGTTTTCCTATTTTTGCCACCAAAGTGGATAACTTCACATTTATCCACATTAAATTGCAACTGCCATGAACTTGCCCACTCACCCAACCTATCCAAGTCACCCTGCATCCTCTTAGCATCCTCCTCACAGCTAACACTGCCACCCAGCTTCGTGTCATCCGCAAACTTGGAGATGCTGCATTTAATTCCCTCATCCAAGTCATTAATATATATTGTAAACAACTGGGGTCCCAGCACTGAGCCTTGCGGTACCCCACTAGTCACCGCCTGCCATTCTGAAAAGGTCCCGTTTATTCCCACTCTTTGCTTCCTGTCTGCTAACCAATTCTCCACCCACACCAATACCTTACCCCCAATACCGTGTGCTTTAAGTTTGCACACTAATCTCCTGTGTGGGACCTTGTCAAAAGCCTTTTGAAAATCCAAATATACCACATCCACTGGTTCTCCCCTATCCACTCTACTAGTTACATCCTCAAAAAATTCTATGAGATTCGTCAGACATGATTTTCCTTTCACAAATCCATGCTGACTTTGTCCGATCATTTCACCGCTTTCCAAATGTGCTGTTATCACATCCTTGATAACTGACTCCAGCAGTTTCCCCACCACCAATGTTAGGCTAACCGGTCTATAATTCCCCGGTTTCTCTCTCCCTCCTTTTTTAAAAAGTGGAGTTACATTAGCCACCCTCCAATCCTCAGGAACTAGTCCAGAATCTAACGAGTTTTGAAAAATTATCACTAATGCATCCACTATTTCTTGGGCTACTTCCTTAAGCACTCTAGGATGCAGACCATCTGGCCCTCGGGATTTATCTGCCTTCAATCCCTTCAATTTACCTAACACCACTTCCCTACTAACATGTATTTTGCTCAGTTCCTCCATCTCACTGGACCCTCTGTCCCCTACTATTTCTGGAAGATTATTTATGTCCTCCTTAGTGAAGACAGAACCAAAGTAATTATTCAATTGGTCTGCCATGTCCTTGCTCCCCATAATCAATTCACCCGTTTCTGTCTGCAGGGGACCTACATTTGTCTTTACCAGTCTTTTCCTTTTTACATATCTATAAAAGCTTTTACCGTCTGTTTTTATGTTCCCTGCCAGTTTTCTCTCATAATCTTTTTTCCCCTTCCTAATTAAGCCCTTTGTCCTCCTCTGCTGAACTCTGAATTTCTCCCAGTCCTCAGGTGAGCCACTTTCTCTGGCTAATTTGTATGCTTCTTCCTTGGAATTGATACTATCCCTAATTTCTCTTGTCAGCCACGGGTGCACTACCTTCCTTGATTTATTCTTTTGCCAAACTGAGATGAACAATTGTTGTAGTTCATCCATGCAACCTTTAAATGCTTGCCATTGCATATCCACCATCAATCCTTTAAGTGTCACTTGCCAGTCTATCTTAGCTAATTCACGTCTCATACCTTCAAAGTTACCTCTCTTTATGTTCAGAACCTTTGTTTCTGAATTAACTATGTCACTCTCCATCTTAATGAAGAATTCCACCATATTATGGTCACTCTTACCCAAGGGGCCTCTCACGACAAGATTGCTAATTAACTCTTCCTCATTGCTCAAAACCCAGTCCAGAATAGCCTGCTCTCTAGTTGGTTCCTCGACATGTTGGTTCAAAAAACCATCCCGCATACATTCCAAGAAATCCTCTTCCTCAGCACCTTTACCAATTTGGTTCACCCAATCTACATGTAGATTGAAGTCACCCATTATAACTGCTGTTCCTTTATTGCACACATTTCTAATTTCCTGTTTAATACCATCTCTGACCTCACTACTACTGTTAGGTGGCCTGTACACAACTCCCACCAGCGTCTTCTGCCCCTTAGTGTTACGCAGCTCTACCCATATCGATTTCACATCTTCCCGGCTTATGTCCTTCCTTTCTATTGCGTTAATATCTTCTTTAACCAGCAACGCCACCCCACCTCCCCTTCCTTCATGTCTATCCCTCCTGAATATTGAATATTCCTGAACGTTGAGCTCCCATCCCTGGTCACCCTGGAGCCATGTCTCTGTGATCCCAACTATATCATAATCATTAATAACAATCTGCACTTTCAATTCATCCACCTTATTACGAATGCTCCTTGCATTGACACACAAAGCCTTCAGGCGCTCTTTTACAACTCTCTTAGCCCTTATATAATTATGCTGAAAAGTGGCCCTTTTTAATGCTTGCCCTGGATTTGTCGGCCTGCCACTTTTACTTTTCTCCTTAGTACTTTTTGCTTCTACCCTCACTTTACACCCCTCTGTCTCTCTGCACTGGTTCCCATCCCCCTGTTGTGAACTAACCTCCTCACACCTAGCCTCTTTAATTTGATTCCCACCCCCCAACCATTCTAGTTTAAAGTCACCTCAGTAGCCCCCGCTAATCTCCCTGCCAGGATATTGGTCCCCCTAGGATTCAAGTGTAACCCGTCCTTTTTGTACAGGTCACGCCTGCGCCAAAAGAGGTTTCAATGATCCAAAAACTTGAATCCCTGCCCCCTGCTCCAATCCCTCAGCCACGCATTTATCCTCCACCTCATCGCATTCCTACTCTCACTGTCACGTGGCACAGGCAGTAATCCCGAGATTACTACCTTTGCGGTTCTTTTTCTCAACTCCCTTCCTAGCTCCCTATATTCTCCTTTCAGGACCTCTTCCCTTTTCCTACCTATGTCATTGGTACCTATATGTACCACGACCTCTGGCTCCTCACCCTCTCACTTCAGGACATTTATCTAATCACCCTAAAATCATGCCTTCACATATTAGCAATTACTGGTCTGAGGCAAAGTCTCTGGCTGTCCACTCTATCCATGCCTCTTATCATTTTATGCACTTGATAGTCACCTCTCATCCTCTTTTACTCCAAAGAGGAAAGCCCTAGCTCACTCTACCTATCCACATAAGATACTCTCTCTAGTCCAGACAGCACCCCAGTAAATTTTCTCTGCACCCTTTCTAAAGATTCTGAGGTGACCAGAACTGAACACAATATTCCAAATGTGGTCTAATCCGGGTTTTATAGAGCTGCAACATTACCTCACAGCTCTTCAACTCAGTTCCCTGATTAATTAAGATGACACACCATATGACTTCTTAACAATGTGTGGCAACTTTGAGGTATTTTAACAGATTTATATATTTTTTTTAGATTATGAAGACACGCAGTCCTCTTTTATTGTCATTTAGTAATGCATGCGTTAAGAAATGATACAATATTTCCTCCGGTGTGATATCACAAAACACAGGACAGAGCAAGACTGAAAAAACTAACAAAATCACATAATTATAACATATAGTTACAACAATGCAACAATACCATAACTTGATGAAGAAGTCCATGAGCACAGTAAAAGTTCAAAGTCTCTCAAATGTTCCACATCTCACGCAGACGGGAGAAGGAAGAAAAACTCTCCCTGCCATACCCGACCGCGGCCCGACTCTGAGTCATCTGAAAACTTCGAGCTCTGATCAGCTCTCTGACACCGAGTACTGAGCACCATCTCTATCCAAATGATTCGATCTCCTTCTCGGTCGCCAACAGCAGGCAAAGCCGAGGATTTTGAGGCCATCCCTCCGAAAGATTCCTGACTGCGCAGTAACGACAGCAGCGAACGTGCGTTTCAGAAATTTTCCAGATGTTCCTCTGTGCTTTCACGTCCGTCTCCATCAAATCAGAATTGTCCATGGCCCCTATTTAACGGACACGATATCATTTTTCACCGGAAGGCTGCGCACACGTGGCGTGCTGCTCTCTCTCCTCCCACCTTTATCAGTACCTTTAATTTCTCACCAACTAGTTTATGATTTACTAACACTTTTCCTTTGAAAACAATTAAGCAGTTTCATTTTAATTTACTGTATACTTTAATTTTTCACATCTCTTGTTAGACTGACACACATCTCAAATTTCTGAGGAGAGTACTGAGATCTCCAGGTGGATTTCAGCAGGAGATTGGACGAGTCACTTATAAAGGTGATAATAGTCACTGTTTCCTATTTGGTTCAAAATCAGAATCCGAATTGGAATCAGAGTTAAATTCAGAATCAAAATTGGAAAAAGGTTTATTATCACTGACATACGTCGTGAAATTTGTTGTTTTGCGGCAGCAGTACAGTGCAATACATAAAAATTACTATGTTAAATGAAGAATAAATACATAAATGAATACATAGTGCAAAATGAGATAGACAATAGACAATAGGTGCAGGAGTAGGCCATTCGGCCCTTCGAGCCAGCACCACCATTCACTGTGATCATGGCTGATCATCCACAATCAGTATCCAGTTCCTGCCTTATCGCCATAGCCTTTGATTCCACTATCTTTAAGGGCTCTATCCATCTCTTTCTTGAAAGCATCCAGAGACTTGGCCTCCACAGCCTTCTGGGGCACAGCATTCCATATATCCACCACTCTCTGGGTGAAAAAGTTTTTCCTCAACTCCATTCTAAATGGCCTACCCCTTATTCTTAAACTGTGGCCTCTGGTTCTGGACTCACCCATCAGCAGGAACATGCTTCCTGCCTCCATCGTGTCCAATCCTTTAATAATCTTATATGTTTCAATAAGATCCCCTCTGAGCCTTCTAAATTCCAGAGTATACAAGCCCAGTCGCTCCAATCTTTCAACATATGACAGCCCCGCCATCCCGGGAATTAACCTTGTGAACCTATGCTGCACTCCCTCAATAGCAAGAATGTCCTTCCTCAAATTTGGAGACCAAAACTGCACACAGTACTCCAGGTGTGGTCTCACCAGGGCCCTGTACAACTGCAGAAGGACCTCTTTGCTCCTATACTCAATTCCCCTTGTTATGAAGGCCAGCATGCCATTAGCTTTCTTCACTGCCTGCTGTACTTGCATGCTTGCTTTCAGTGACTGACATACAGAATATAAAGAGATGTAAAGAATGAGTTATCATGCTGCGGGGTTCATTGTCCATTCAGAAATCTGATGGTAGAGGAGAAGAAGCTGTTCCTAAAATATTGAGTGTGTGTCTTCAGGCTCCTCCACCTCCTCCCTGATGATAACAATGAGGAGAGGGCTTGTCCCTGTGGGTGAGGTGCCCAATGATGGATGCTGCTTTCTTGATGCATCATCATTGAAGGAGACCAAGAACAGGAAAATGCTTATGGAAATTCGGGGCTAGAGGGACTTCATAAAAATTTTAAGGCCTATCAAAAGCACAAATATTTTGCATCTTTTGTTGTAAGCTGGTTGATATGCCAACCATTTGGACAGGATCAATGTATGCTTTACAAGGGTTCCTATAGAAGACAACATCAGCACGAGATCAAAGTACGAATAACGCAGTATCCGCCTCATCCATTGATCCATTTAATTTGTTCATTTTACCATATACATAGAAACATAGAAAATGTTATAGCACAATACAGGCCCTTTGGCCCACAAAGCTGTGCCAAACGTGTCCTTACCTTAGAAATTACCTAGAGTTACCCATAGCCCTCTATTTTTCTAAGCTCCATGTACCTGTTGTGTTTAGTTTCAAAGATTTTCATTGCAGATTTCTAGGTTCATATTTATCATGGAAATCACATCTGTAAACTTATGATTACACAGTCCTGGACAAAAGAGAGTCTGCAGATGCTGAACAAACACAGTGCTGGAGGAGCTCAGCAGGTCAGGCAGCATCTATGAACGGTTGATGTGTTAACTTACAGTATGTCATAAGTGCTACTCATTATTTGTTAACTTATTTTTGGTAATATTACTTTGTGTTATGTATGGTATATGTACTATGTTGTGTATCTTGGTCTCAAGGAATGATGTTGTACCCTCTGGTCCTAGACGACCCCCACTATAGGAAACATCCCCTCCTCATCACTCTATTGAGGCCTTTCAATATTCCATAGGTTTCAAAGAGATCCCCCTACTTCCCACCATTCTTCTGAGTGCAAGCCCAGATGCTCTTCATCAAATGCTCCTGATACTTTAAGTTTTTCCTTCATGGAATCGATCTTGTGAATGTCCTCTGGACCCCATCCATTGCCAGCACATCGTTTCTTAGATAAGGGGCCCAAAACTCCAATTATGAAGAAAATTCTACCTCCTTAGAAGTTTGCTAAATTACAACATGACATCTAAAACTTTGACGAACTTCTATTGATGTATATATATTGAGAGTATATATTGACTGGTTGCATCATGGCTTGGTATGGAAAAATCACGGGTAAACCTGTCCCTACCATTCAGCACATCTCCATGGAACGATGTCACAGGAAAGCAGTATCTGTCGTCAAGGATCCTCACCACCATGCTCTCTTCTTGCTGCTGCCATCAGGAAGAAGTTACAGGAGCCTAGGAGCCACAACACCAAGTTCAGCAACAGTTATTATCCATCAACCATCAGGTTCTTGAACTAGAGGGATAACTTTATTGAACTTCACTTGCCCCATTACTGAACTGTTACCACAACCTGTGGACTCACTTCCAAGGACTTGTCATCTCAATACTTACTGCTTAGTTATAAGACCATAAGACAACAAGACACAGGAGCAGAAGTAAGCTATTCGGCCTATCGAGTCTGCTCCACTATTCAATCATGGGCTGCTCCAATTCTTCAGGTCATCCCCACTTCCCTGCCTTCTCCCCATACTCTTTGAAGCCCTGGCTAATCAAGAACCTATCTACCTCTGCCTTAAATACACCTAAAGACTTGACGTCCACAGTCACTCGTGGCAACAAATTCCACAGATTTACCGCTTTCTGACTAAAGTAATTTCTCCGCATCTCTGTCCTAAATGGATGCCTTTCAATCCTGAAGTCATGCCCTAGTGTCCTAGACTCCTCTACCATGGGAAATAACTTTGCCATATCTAATCTGATCAGGCCTTTTAACATTCGGAAAATTTCTATGAGATCTCCCTTCATTCTCCTGAACTCCAGGGAATACAGCCCAAGAGTTGCCAGACGTTCCTCATATGGTAACCCTTTCATTCCTGCAATCATTCTCATGAATCTTCTCTGAACCCTCTCCAATGTCAGTATATCCTTTCTAAAATAAGGAGCCCAAAACAGCACACAGTACTCCAAGTGTGGTCTCACGAGTGCCTTATAGAGCCTCAACATCACATCACTGCTCTTATATTCTATACCTTCTTAAAATGAATGCCAACATTTCATTCAACTTCTTCATCACCAACTCAACCTGAAGGTTAACCTTTAGGCTATCCTGTACAAGGACTCCCAAGTCCCTTTGCATCTCTGCATTTAGATTTCTTTCCCCATCTAAATAATAGTCCGCCCATTTATTTCTTCCACCAAAGTGCATGACCATACATTTTCCAACATTGTATTTCATTTGCCACTTCTTTGCCTGTTCCCCTAAACCATCTAAGTCTCTCTGCAGGCTCTCTGTTTCCTCAACACTACCTGCTCCTCCATCTATCCTTGTATCAACGGCAAATTTAGCCACAAATCCATTAATCCCATAATCCAAATTATTGACATACATCGTTAAAAGCAGCGGTCCCAACACCAACCCCTGTGGAACTCCACTGGTAACCAGCAGCCAGCCAGAATAGGATCCCTTTATTTCCACTCTCTGTTTTCTGCCACTAAGCCAATGCTCCACTCATGCTAGTAACTTCCCTGGAATTCTTAGCAGCCTCATGTGCGGCACCTTGTCAAAGGCCTTCTGAAAATCCAAGTACACCACATCTACTGCATCTCCTTTGTCTACCCTGCTTGTAAATTCCTCAAAAAATCGTAGTAGGTCTGTCAGGCAGGATTTTCCTTTCAGGTAACAATGCTGGCTTTGGCCTATCTTGTCATGTGCGTCCAGGTACTCAGTAATCCCAACTCTAACAATCGATTCCAACAACTTCCCAACTACTGACGTCAGGCTAACAGGTCTACAGTTTCCTTTCTGCTGCCTCCCACCCTTCTTAAATAGTGGAGTAACATTTGCAATTTTCCAGTCATCTGCTACAATGCCAGAATCTATCGACTCTTGAAAGCCATTGTTAATGCCTCCGCAATCTTTCCAGCTACTTCCTTCAGAGCCCGAGGGTGCATTCATCAGGTCCAAGAGATTTATCCACCCTCAGACCATTAAGCTTCCTGAACATCTTCTCAGTCGTTATTATTTCTTGAATTGTATTTGCAGAGTGTGTTGTTGATTGCATGCTGGCCGTTTGCCCATCCTGTTGGGTGAGGTCTTTTGTTGATTCTTTTATGCTTCTAGGATTTTCTGAGTATGCCTGCAAGAAAATGAATCTCAGGTTTGTATATGGTGCCATATATGTAGTTTGAGAATAAGATTAATTTGTAATGTGGTCTGAGCAATGCTTCATAAAGCCTCGGCATTATTCTCAATGATATGGCATTTTCTGAATCCCTGTGGCCATCATATAGGCAAAGCAGGAGTTTTACAAAAAAAATGGTAGCACTTCTTACTGAAAAGATCAAGACAACAATTTATGCAATTAAGTTCCACAAGGCTGCTTAAATAAGAAAGAAGAAATGACAGTTGTGTTATCTTTGCAGAGACACCAGCCAAATAAGAGACTGTGAATGTGTGAAGATCTGAATGATTTTTGTTTATTGACTGCAATCAACTCCCTATCCAACAAGGTCACGACTATCAATGCAATAGCCATGACACACATTTAAATAACAATTGACAGAATGTCCCTGTAGAATTCTTACAATGTATAAACCCTTGTTACATGCAATCCTAACCCATAATTATAAAAATTGCTGCGACAGGAGAAAAGAGGTAGTTTGACGAAAAGGAACAGAGGCGTGTGCCAAGATTACCTCCTTTAATATTTTAGGTTAGCACATCTACTCGGTACCATTTTTATTCATTCTGTTTAATATTACTTCTGGTTATTTTCCAATTTTTCCCAAATTTTCCTTTTCTGTGAGGAAGATGGAAGGATATGGATATTATGTAGGCAGACAAGATTAGTTAACCATTTGATTACTAATTTAATTGGTTCGGCACAACATTGTGGGCTGAAGGACCTGTTTTTCTGCCGTGCTGTTTGATGTTCTATGTTCTAAAAGCCTCCGTAAGATCATAAGATTGTATATACAGCATAAAAAGAAGTGGTCCCAACACCAACCCCTGCGGAACATCACCAGCCAACCAGAAAAGGATCCTTTTATTCCCTCTCACTGCCTCCTACAAATCAGCCAATCCTCTAACCATGCCAGTAACTTTCCGGTAATATCATGGGCTCTTAATTTGGTAAGCAGCCTCGCATGTGGCACCTTGGCAAAGGCCTTCTGAAAGTCCAAATATACAACGTCCACTGCATCCCCTCTATCTGTCCTACTTGTAGTCTCCTCAAGGAATTACAGCAGGTTCGTCAGGCAGAATTTTCCCTGAAGGAAACCATGCTGACTTTTGTATTATCTTGTCCTGTGTCACTAAGTACTCCATCACCTCATCCTTAATAATTGACTCTAACATCTTCTCAACCACTGAGGTCAGGCTAACTGGTCTATAATTTCCCTTCTGCTGCCTCCGTCCTTCTTAGAGGAGTGACATTTGCAATTTTCCAGTCAGAGGTCAGTATGTTTTGAAAGACCTTTATTAATGCCTTCACAATCTGCAACACTACCTTTTTCAAAACCCTTGAGTGTAGTTCATCTGGTCCAGATGACTTATGTACCCTCAGGTCTTCCTGCTTTTTGAGCACCTTCTCTCTTGCAACGGTAACTGCACTCACTTCTCTTCCCTCACACTCTTCAAAATCCAACACACTGCTGGTGTCTTCCACAGTCAAGACTGATGTAAAATACTCATTTAGTTCATTTGCCATCTCCTAGTCCCCCATTATTATTTCTCCAGCCTTATTTTCTAGCAGTCCTATATCCACTCTCATCTCTCTTTTACTTTTTACATACTGAAAATGCTTTTAATATCTACTTTGATGCTAGCTTTCTTTCATATTTCATCTTTTCGCTCCTAATGATTCTTTTTAGCTGCTCTCTGTAGTTTTTTTCAAATCTTCCCTCTACCTTCCAGTGAATTTTTGCTTTGTTGTATGCCGTCTCTTTGGCTTTTACTTTAGCTTTGACTTTCCTTGTCAGCCACGGCTCTGCTATTTTGCCATTTGAATATTTCCTCATTTTTGGAATCCATCTATCCTGCACTTTTCTCACTTTTCCCAGAAACCACACCATTGCTGCTCTGCTGTCATCCCTGCCAGCATCTCCTTCCAATTTACTTTGGCCAACTTCTCTCTCTGTGATTTGCCTTACTCCACTGAAATACTGATACATCAGACTTTACTTTCTCCCTATCAAATTCCAAGTGGAGCTCAATCATATTGTGATCACTGGTTCCTAAGGGTTCTTTTACTCTCTCCCAGATTTTCCCAATCGACTTGCATGTTAAAACCTCCCCTGACTATCAAAACTATCCTTTGTCTTATGGTCTTATCTTGAAAAAAAAAATAAAACATTGCCCTTTTGACTCACCTTTTCTATTTCCTGTTGTAACCTGTGGTCCACCTCCCAGCCAGTCTTGGGAGGCCTGTATATAGCTGCCATCAACGTCCTTTTACCCTTGCAGTTTCTTAACTCAGCCCACAAGGATTCAGCATCTTCCGATCCTATGTCACATCTTTTGACAGATTTGATGCCATTCTTTACCAGCAGAGCCATGCCAACCCCTCTGCCTACCCTCCTATCCTTCCAATACAACATGTAAGCTTGGACATTCTGCTCCCAACTACAACCATCCTTCAGCCACAATTCAGTGATGGTCACAACATTGTACCTGATAATCTGTATTATTGCAATAAGATCATCCACCATATTTCTTATCCTATGAGCATTTAGATACAACACCTTGAGGACTGTATTTGCTGTCCTTTCTGATTCTGCATCCCTGATGATTTGAAACTCAGCTTGTTGGCTGCAACTAAGTCCCATCAACTGCCTGCCCTTCCTGACAGTCTGACTACACGCTGTCTTTACTTTCTTACCATCTATCCTTTCCTGATTCCCTTCATTCTGGTTTCCACCCCACTGCTAAGTTAGATTAAACTCTCCCAAACAGCTTGAACAAACCTGCCTGCGAGAATATAGGTCTCCCTCGGGTTCAGGTGAAACCCGTCACTTTTGAATTGGTCATACCTCCCCCAGAAGAGATCCCAATCATCCAAAAACCGGAAGCTCTGCCCCCTGTCCCAGCTTCTTAGCCACACATATATCTGCCCAATCATCATAGCGCGTGGCACAGGCAGCTATCCAGAAATTACTACCCGGGAGGTCCTGCTTCTCAGTTTTCTCCCTAGCTCTCTAAATTCTTCTTTCAGGACCTCATTGCTTTTCCTTCCTATTGTCATTGGTATCAATATGTACCAAGTCATCTGGCTACTCTCACTAGCTGTCCAAAATGCTGTGGACACGATCCAAGATGACTCTGACTCTGGCACCTGGGAGGCAACATTCCATTTGGGTGTCCCGTTCATGTCCACAGAATCTCCTGTCTGTTCCTCTGAATACTGAACCCCCTATGACTACCACTCACCTCTTCTCTCTCCTTCCCTTCTGCATCATGGACCCATGACCCGTGGCAGTAACTTGGTTTCCATGGCATTCCCATGGGATGTCATCCTTCACAACCTTACTGTTAAATAATAATTCGATGAACCTCACAAATTTGCATTTCCTTTCCATAAATAAAAAGATGTAATGTTACTTTCCCAGCCAGAATTTCTTCCCTGTGTTCAGAATCAGAATCAAGTTTATTATCACTGACAAACACTCAGTGGCCATTTTATTAGGTACACCTGTACCCTGCTCATTAATGCAAATATCCCGCAGGAACTCAATGCATAAAAGCATGCAGATATAGTCAAGAGTTTCAGTTGTTTGGACCAAATGTCAGAATGGTGAAGAAATATGATCTACATAGAAAACATAGACATAGAAAATAGGTGCAGGAGTAGGCCATTCGGCCCTTCGAGCCTGCACCGCCATTTATTATGATCATGGCTGATCATCCAACTCAGTGACATCTGAGTGACATTGGCCAAGGAATCATTATTGGTGCCAGATAGGGTTTCATAGTGTAACAGAAAAGTACAGCACAGAAACAGGC